>NC_058084.1:186565028-187165028 GCF_014858855.1 Bufo gargarizans
TTGATCACTCCCTGTAAGGCTCCATTCAGACGTCCGCATGATTTTTACGGATCCATGGATACATGGATCGGATCCGCAAAACACATGCGGACGTCTGAATGGAGCCTTACAGGGGGTGATCAATGACAGGCGGGTGATCACCCATATACACTCCCTGATCACCCCCCCTGTCATTGATAACCCCCCTGTAAGGCTCCATTCAGACGTCCGCATGCGTTTTGTGGATCCGATCCATGTATCCATGGATCCGTAAAAATCATGCGGATGTCTGAATGGAGCCTTACAGGGGGGGTGATCAGTGACAGGGGGGTGATCACCCTGATTACCCTGATCACCCCTGTCATTGATAACCCCCCTGTAAGGCTCCATTCAGACATCCGCATGCGTTTTGTGGATCCGATCCATGTATCCATGGATCCGTAAAAAATCATGCGGATGTCTGAATGGAGCCTTACAGGGGGGGTGATCAGTGACAGGGGGGTGATCACCCTGATTACCCTGATCGCCCCCTGTCATTGATAACCCCCCTGTAAGGCTCCATTCAGACGTCCGCATGCGTTTTGTGGATCCGATCCATGTATCCATGGATCCGTAAAAAATCATGCGGATGTCTGAATGGAGCCTTACAGGGGGGGTGATCAGTGACAGGGGGGTGATCACCCTGATTACCCTGATCACCCCCTGTCATTGATAACCCCCCTGTAAGGCTCCATTCAGACGTCCGCATGTGTTTTGTGGATCCGATCCATGTATCCATGGATCCGTAAAAAATCATGCGGATGTCTGAATGGAGCCTTACAGGGGGGGTGATCAATGACAGGGGGGTGATCAGGGAGTCTATATGGGTGATCACCCCCCTGTCATTGATCACCCCCCTGTCATTGATCACCCCCCCCCCCCCCCCCTGGTAAGGCTCCATTCAGACATTTTTTTTGGCACAAGTTAGCGGAAATTTTTTGTTTGTTTTTGTTTTTTTTTTCTTACTAAGTCTCATATTCCACTAACTTGTGTCAAAAAATAAAATCTCACATGGACGCACCATACCCCTCACGGAATCCAAATGCGTAAACATTTTTAGACATTTATATTCCAGACTTCTTCTCACGCTTTAGGGCCCCTAAAAAGCCAGGGCAGTATAAATACCCCACATGTGACCCCATTTCGGAAAGAAGACACCCCAAGGTATTCCGTGAGGGGCATATTGAGTCCATGAAAGATTGAAATTTTTGTCCTAAGTTAGCGGAAAGTGAGACTTTGTGAGAAAAAAACAAAAAAAAATCAATATCCGCTAACTTATGCAAAAAAAAAAAAAATTCTAGGAACTCGCCATGCCCCTCATTGAATACCTTGGGGTGTCTTCTTTCCAAAGTGGGGTCACATGTGGGGTATTTATACTGCCCTGGCTTTTTAGGGGCCCGAAAGTGTGAGAAGAAGTCTGGGATCCAAATGTCTAAAAATGCCCTCCTAAAAGGAATTTGGGCCCCTTTGCGCATCTAGGCTGCAAAAAAGTGTCACACATGTGGTATCGCCGTACTCAGGAGAAGTTGGGGAATGTGTTTTGGGGTGTCATTTTACATATACCCATGCTGGGTGAGAAAAATATCTTGGTCAAATGCCAACTTTGTATAAAAAAATGGGAAAAGTTGTCTTTTGCCAAGATATTTCTCTCACCCAGCATGGGTATATGTAAAATGACACCCCAAAACACATTGCCCAACTTCTCCTGAGTACGGCGATACCAGATGTGTGACACTTTTTTGCAGCCAAGGTGGGCAAAGGGGCACATATTCCAAAGTGCACCTTTCGGATTTCGCAGGCCATTTTTTACACATTTTGATTGCAAGGTACTTCTTACACATTTGGGCCCCTAAATTGCCAGGGCAGTATAACTACGCCACAAGTGACCCCATTTTGGAAAGAAGACACCCCAAGGTATTCCGTGAGGGGCACGGCGAGTTCCTAGAATTTTTTATTTTTTGTCACAAGTTAGCGGAAAATGATGATTTTTCTTTTTTTTTCTTTTTTCCTTACAAAGTCTCATATTCCACTAACTTGCGACAAAAAATAAAAAATTCTAGGAACTCGCCATGCCCCTCACGGAATACCTTGGGGTGTCTTCTTTCCAAAATGGGGTCACTTGTGGCGTAGTTATACTGCCCTGGCAATTTAGGGGCCCAAATGTGTGAGAAGTACCTTGCAATCAAAATGTGTAAAAAATGGCCTGCAAAATCTGAAAGGTGCACTTTGGAATATGTGCCCCTTTGCCCACCTTGGCAGCAAAAAAGTGTGACACATCTGGTATCGCCGTACTCAGGAGAAGTTGGGGAATGTGTTTTGGGGTGTCATTTTACATATACCCATGCTGGGTGAGAGAAATATCTTGGCAAAAGACAACTTTTCCCATTTTTTTATACAAAGTTGGCATTTGACCAAGATATTTTTCTCACCCAGCATGGGTATATGTAAAATGACACCCCAAAACACATTCCCCAACTTCTCCTGAGTACGGCGATACCAGATGTGTCACACTTTTTTGCTGCCAAGGTTGGCAAAGGGGCACATATTCCAAAGTGCACCTTTTGGATTTCACCGGTCATTTTTTTACACATGTTGATTGCAAAGTTCTTCTCACACATTTGGGCCCCTATATTGCCAGGGCAGTATAACTACCCCACAAGTGACCCCATTTTGGAAAGAAGACACCCCAAGGTATTCCGTGAGGGGCATGGCAAGTTTTTAGAATTTTTTATTTTTTGTCGCAAGTTAGTGGAATATGAGACTTTGTAAGAAAAAATAAAAAAAATAAAATCATCATCATTTTCCGCTAACTTGTGACAAAAAATAAAAAGTTCTATGAACTCACTATGCCCATCAGCGAATACCTTAGGGTGTCTACTTTCCGAAATGGGGTCATTTGTGGGGGTTTTCTACTGTTTGGGCATTGTAGAACCTCAGGAATCATGACAGGTGCTCAGAAAGTCAGAGCTGTTTCAAAAAGCGGAAATTCACATTTTTGTACCATAGTTTGTAAATGCTATAACTTTTACCCAAACCATTTTTTTTTTTTGCCCAAACATTTTTTTTTTATCAAAGACATGTAGAACAATAAATTTGGCGAAAAATGTATATATGGATGTCGTTTTTTTTGCAAAATTTTACAGCTGAAAGTGAAAAATTTCATTTTTTTGCAAAAAAATCGTTACATTTTGATTAATAACAAAAAAAGTAAAAATGTCAGCAGCAATAAAATACCACCAAAATGAAAGCTCTATTAGTGAGAAGAAAAGGAGGTAAAATTCATTTGGGTGGTAAGTTGCATGACCGAGCGATAAACGGTGAAAGGAGTGTAGTGCCGAAGTGTAAAAAGTGCTCTGGTCATGAAGGGGGTTTCACCTAGCGGGGCTGAAGTGGTTAACCGCCTGTTAAGGCAGTGTGAAGCAGAGTCATGCATATATATGTGCCATCTCGCGATGGCGCTCACAGCCGGCCCGCGCATGCGCATCGCGGGCCGGAAAAAGTTAGACAGTTGTTACATCATCAGCCTGCCAGCCAACGATCATCGCTGGCGGGCTGATTATTTTTTTTAAAATGAATCACAGGCCATTTAACACCTTATATTTATAAATATAAGGTGTTAAATGGCTTCTCTGCTCCTTTTTATGCTAATTCTTTTGGTCGGTTGGTCTCAGCAGAGGAGCAGACATCACAGTGAGTACACCAAACACCACACTTAGCCCCCAGATCACCCCCCATCACCCCAATTAACCCCTTGATCGCCCCTGTCAATCACCTAGTGAAAGGGAAAAAAGTGATCAGTGTAAACTGTCACATTTTTTTTCACTGGTATTGACTGATAGGTTTTAGGATAGTTTAGGCCCCTTGGTTAGGTAGTTAGCGATAGTTTAGCGCCCAGCCCACCTCACTGCAGTTACTGATTTGCTGATTAGCGTATCACTAATCAGCATTTGTACTTTTATAGTATCTGTAAGTGATCAAAACTGATCACAGTCAGATCTATAATAGTATTAGTGTCACCTTAGTTCGCCCTCCACCCAAAACGCAGTGTTTGCCCGATCAGGCCTGATCGGTCGCCCACACGTGCGTTCACCCACGCCCGCCCCGCCGCAGTGACAAAAAATGTATTTATTTTTGATCACTGCACAATAACTTAACATGCGCTGCAGCGATCAAAAAAGAATCAGTTTTGATATTTTTTTATCAATCGCAGCGGCCTCCGGTGCTTCGCTAGCCTTTTTTTCTTGGGTAGTCTCAGGGAATACCCCCTAAATTTAGTAGTCCAAATGTCAAACAAGGGGTATTCTTCTGAAGAGGCCTACAGGCTTCTGACCCAGTTGGATGAGGAATGGGAACCCTCATCTGACGAATCCAGCGGGTCAGAATATGAACCTGTAGAAAGCAGTGGCAGTCTGACACAAAGTTCGGACGAGGAGGTTGAGGTCCCTGATAGCACCAGGCGTACACGGCCCCATGTTGCTACACCACAGGTTGCGCAGGATCCGCTTCAAGGGCAGCAGAGTGGGGCTGGCGCTGTCGGATTAAGTGGTGAGGCATACACCAGCAGCGCAGCCCACCCTGGACCTAGTACCAGCACTGCCGTACAACATGGTGAAGTGGCGAGCACCAGAAGGGCAGTTGAAGCTGGTACGGTGGCACGTGCAATAGTTACCCTGTTGCAGCCAACGCACAGACAGGCCCGTAGACCGCCTAGAGTCCCTGAGGTGCTGGCAAACCCTGATTGTCAGTCCCCAACTTCAGCCGCACCATTAGTTCCCCCTTTCACTGCCCAGTCTGGAGTTCGGGTTGAGACAGCTCAGATCGGTTTGGCACTGGGATTTCTTGAGCTGTTCTCGACTGCGGAGCTCTTGGACATAGTCGTGGCAGAAACAAATCGGTATGCCACTCAATTTATAGCCGCCAACCCGGGAAGCTATTATGCCCAGCCTTTCCAGTGGAAACCCGTCCAAGTTTCCGAATGAAAAATTTTCTGGGCCTTCTCCTCAACATAGGTCTAACCGAAAAGCATAAATTGCGGTCATATTGGTCCACGAACCCAATTCATCACATGCCCATGTTCTCTGCTGCCATGTCCAGGGCACGATTTGAGGCCATCCTGCGTTTCCTGCACTTTAGCGATAACACCACCTCCCATCCCAGAGGCCACCCAGCTTTTGACCGGCTCCACAAAATTCGGCCCCTCATAGACCACTTCAGCACCAAATTTGCAGATTTGTATACCCCTGAGCAAAACATCGGCATAGACGAGTCCCGGGCGCCTTGGCTTCAAACAATACATCCCAAGCAAGCGCGCCTGGTATGGGGTCAAATTGTATAAGCTCTGTGAAAGGGCCACAGTCTATACCCACAAATTTCGGATCTATGAGGGTAAAGATCAGACCCTGGAGCCGGTCGGTTGCCCTGACTACCTGGGGAGCAGTGGGAAGACAGTCTGGGACTTGGTGCCACCCTTATTTGGCAAGGGGTACCATCTTTATGTGGACAATTTCTACACAAGTGTGCCCTTCTTCAGGCATTTGTTCCTAGAACAGATTGGCTGCTGTGGCACCGCGCGACCTAGTCGCAGGGGCTTCCCCCAACGGCTCGTTACCACCCGTCTTGAATGGGGGGAGAGGGCTGCCTTGTGTAATGAAGAACTGCTTGCGGTGAAATGGAGAGACAAGCGTGACGTTTACATGCTCTCCTCCATTCTCGCAGACACGACAATGCAAATTGAATGAGCAACCAGTGTCATTGAAAAGCCCCTCTGTGTCCATGACTATAATTCGCTCATGGGAGGGGTGGTCTTCAATGACCAGATGTTGGCTCCTTATTTAGTTTCCCGACGCACCAGACGCTGGTATAAGAAGGTGTCTGTATATTTAATTCAATTGGCTGCATATAATACTTTTGTTCTCTACAGTAAGGCTGGGAGAACAGGATCCTTCCTCAAATTTCAGGAGGAGATCATCGAGAACCTCCTGTATCCAGGAGGTTGCGTGGCCCCATCCACCAGTGTAGTGAGCCGTCTACACGAGCGACATTTACCAATGTCGTTGCTGGTACCTCAACCCAACCGTCACCCCGAAAAAGATGTTGTGTCTGTAGCAGGAGTGGAATAAGGCATGACACCCGCTATTTCTGTCCTGACTGCCCTGACCACCCTGCCCTATGCTTTGGGGAGTGTTTCCGGAAGTACCACACACAGGTACACTTAGCATAGGGATTGCATCTCACAGGACAGGCACACAGGGCTATTAGGGCCTATTCACACAGAGCTGCTGCAAACCTCTCCTTTCACCTGGGACAAAGTGCATAATGTACTTCGCCACATCTTTGGGCGATTTGCGCTTTGCACATTGTCCCATGGGGAAGGAGAGGTTTGTCCTATAAAGGTAAAAAAAAAAATATAATAATAATCACCAGTAAGCAAAAAAGTTAATGTTCTGTTCAAAAAGTTAAATAAAGTTTATATGTTCCGTTCAAATGTTATTATAAAGTTAATAAATTTATTGCGTTGCGGCCTTGTTTTTTCTTTTTTTTACCTTCCAGGTGGACCAACCGATCAACTAGCTGCAGCACTGATGTGCATTCTGACAGAAGCATTGCGCTGCTGTCAGATTACACAAAAGTCGGTGTATGCGGCGCTGCAAGACGAGATTTCTCCTCTGCAGTAAAAGATACATTTGCCGAGGCATATGAGCTGAGGGGGCGGCGGTGTTCATATGCTTTGGCAAACACTTTGTATATAAAAATAAAAAATCCCGGCAATGATTTATTCATCCGCATCGGGTTTGCCAGGGCATACGAGCTAAGTGGGTATGGATGTTGGCGGGGCTCCTATGTCCTGGCAGACGCCTTTCCGATCCTTTTTTTTTTTTTGGCAGAGATTTTTTCATCCACATTGATCGATGCGAATGAAGAAATCTGTGCCGTTCATTTTTTCTTTCAGCCCAGAGGCTGAACGGAAAAAACCCCATCTCATTACCTGTATGCTCAATATGAGGAGAGAATAGCAGAAACTCCTAATGCTGGCCGTACATGTAAGGATTGTGGAGACCCTCAAATGCCCGGGCAGTACAAACACCCCACAAATGACCCCATTTTGGAAAGAAGACACCCCAAGGTATTCGCTGAGGGGCATATTGAGTCCATGAAAGATTGACATTTTTGTCCCAAGTTAGCAGAAAGGGAGACTTTGTAAGAAAAAAACTAACTTGTGCCAAAAAAAAATATATTCTATGAACTCGCCATGCCCCTCATTGAATACCTTGGGGTGTCTTCTTACCAAAATGGGGTCACATGTGGGGTATTTATACTGCCCTGGCATTTTAGGGGCCCTAAAGCGTGAGAAGAAGTCTGGGATCCAAATGTCTAAAAATGCCCTCCTAAAAGGAATTTGGGCCCCTTTGCGCATCTAGGCTGCAAAAAAGTGTCACACATGTGGTATCGCCGTACTCAGGAGAAGTAGGGCAATGTGTTTTGGGGTGTAATTTTATATATACCCATGCTGGGCGAGATAAATATCTTGGTCAAATGCCACCCAGCATGGGTATATGTAAAAAGAGTACGGCGATACCAGATGTGTGACACTTTTTTGCAGATTCCAAAGAGCACCTTTCGGATTTCACAGGGCATTTTTTACAGATTTTGATTTCAAACTACTTCTCACGCATTAGGGCCCCTAAAATGCCAGGGCAATATAACTACCCCACAAGTGACCCCATTTTGGAAAGAAAACACGCCAAGTTATTCCGTGAGGGGCATGGCGAGTTCCTAGAATTTTTTATTTTTTGTCAAAAGCTAGCGGAAAATGACGATTTTTTTTTTCTTACAAAGTCTCATATTCCACTAACTTGTGACAAAAAATAAAAACTTCCATGAACTCACTATGCCCATCACGAAATATCTTGGGGTGTCTTCTTTCCAAAATGGGGTCACTTGTAAGGTAGTTATACTGCCCTGGCATTTTAGGGGCCCTAATGCGTGAGAAGTAGTTTGAAATCAAAATCTGTAAAAAATGCCCTGTGAAATCCGAAAGGTGCTCTTTGGAATCTGCAAAAAAGTGTCACACATCTGGTATCGCCGTACTCTTTTTACATATACCCATGCTGGGTGGCATTTGACCAAGATATTTATCTCGCCCAGCATGGGTATATATAAAATTACACCCCAAAACACATTGCCCTACTTCTCCTGAGTACGGCGATACCACATGTGTGACACTTTTTTGCAGCCTAGGTGGGCAAAGGGGCCCGCATTCCAAAGAGCACCTTTAGGATTTCACAGGCCATTTTTTACACATTTTGATTTCAAACTACTTCCCACACATTAGGGCCCCTAAAATTCCAGGGCAGTATAACTACCCCACAAGTGACCCCATTTTGGAAAGAAGACACCCCAAAGGTATTTCATGATGGGCGTAGTGAGTTCATGGAAGTTTTTATTTTTTGTCACAAGTTAGTGGAATATGAGACTTTGTAAGAAAAAAAAATCATCATTTTCCGCTAACTTGTGACAAAAAATAAAAAGTTCTATGAACTCACTATGCCCATCAGCGAATACCTTAGGGTGTCTACTTTCCGAAATGGGGTTATTTGTGGGGCTTTTCTACTGTCTGGGCATTGTAGAACCTCAGGAAACATGACAGGTACTCAGAAAGTCAGAGCTGCTTCAAAAAGCGGAAATTCAAATTTTTGTACCATAGTTTGTAAATGCTATAACTTTTACCCAAACCATTTTTTTTTTACCCAAACATTTTTTTTAATCAAAGACATGTAGAACAATAAATTTAGAGAAAAATGTATATATAGATGTCGTTTAAAAAAAAAAAAATTACCAATGAAAGTGAAAAATGTCATTACATTTCGATTAATAACAAAAAAAGTAAAAATGTCAGCAGCAATGAAATACCACCAAATGAAAGCTCTATTAGTGAGAAGAAAAGGAGGTAAAATTCATTTGCGTGGTAAGTTGCATGACCGAGCAATAAATGGTGAAAGTAGTGTTGTGCAGAATTGTAAAAAGTGGTCTGGTCATTAAGGGTGTTTAAGCTAGGGGAGCTGAGGTGGTTAAAGTTGTGGGCATGTTCTGTAAATTAAATTAAGCAAATCCTCCACAAATCCATGGTAATTCCAGGTTGTGAGGCACCAAAATCTGAAAAAAATCAAGGGGGAGGGGTGAATCCTTTTGCAAGGCATTCTATTATATAATAAAAGGATCAAAAACAAAAAAGGCTGACAAAAAAAACCATTTTGTACAGTTTCTCCCTAATAAAACTAAAATATATATTAAAAAGCCCTGTGTCATGTAATAATAAGCTGCAAACTTTATTTTGGTAGTCCAACAAATAAAAAAAGTGTTTGAACCACATGTGCTAAATCGCAAAAAAGTGCCTGGTCATTAACGCTTTTTCAGGCCTGGTATCACGTCTGATATGATAGGAACAGACATGCGGCGCAGAGGTGAAGGAAGGGGAGTACCCTTTCACTAGGGAGAAGGAGGAGTGGTGACACCTAACTCACCTAGCACTGGCACCTGGCTGCCCTGACGTTCCTAGATGGGCTGCTAACCAGTACGCCGATCACATGCCTTGTCCCTGGCTTACCCTGGAATAAGCCCTAGGTAGTGAGTAGGGCGGTGGGAGCACTAGTTTCACCACTGACACCTAGTATACCAACAGGGAAAAGACAAACAACACAAAGACCACAAACAATCCCCAAAGGGAGACAACAAACAGGAGAGAACAGGAGATCCAACACATCCACAGCAACTCCACCAGAGGTCAGAATAGAAGATCTGGAAAGAAGGTCTATATCTGGCAACAAGGGAAGCAGAAAGGGAGAATATATAGTAGCTAGGATTGGCTGACAGAGAACAGCTGAAAGTAAAAGCTACAGATTCCTAAATGGGACAAAAAGGAACACAAACCTAAGCAAAGGAAAACCTGGACCGGAATCCATTCCACCTCTATGTCATGGAGCGATCTCTTGAAACCGAGCGAGTAGTCATGTTCTGTCTTCTTACATGTTCACACAGTATGCAGTCTGACATTCAGCATAAACCATTCCTGTCTTTCAAATAAAAAGACTGTTCTTTGTAGTCTAACGTGTTTATTGGTCAACAGGTCGCACATATGTGATTGATTATATACGATTGATAGATGGGTAAAACAGGTTTGTTAAAACTACAATAATACAAATAACACGTATAAGTATTAAGCATAACATGTACTATAACATTACATTAACGCTGAAGCACATAGTAAAATGGCTGCCTGTACATAAGATTGCATGGCTAGCTAACAGTAATAATAACTCCCCGAGTAACAATTACAACTAGCTTAACAGCTCTGCAACACACAATATCCCAGAAATGAAGGTAGATCTTGCACCAGATACGCATTTACAAGGATGGTGGAGTTTGAGAAGGAGACATGCATAGGAAAGCTCTCCTGAGGTGTCCTGGAGACTGGAGATTTCTTTTTCCCAGGATGCTTTGCCCTCCCACAATGCAGTGCACCACCCACAATGCAGTAGTATTGTAACAGGAAAAAAAAAATATAATACAACCTAACACCCCTAGATGGTGCTATAACCACACTAAACACTTCAGAAATGCCAAGACTGAGGCAGATGGGATCTGTAATGATTCTCTAACTCAGCTGGGCAGAACACTCCCCATCTGGTGTCAATAGACGCCACTATTAGGTCCTTCATTCTTAGCAACTTATTTTGGTCAATGATGGGATCAAGCTTCTTCAAAGAGCTATCCTTGTAGACTGTTTGACTTTTGCTGAGGTAGTCTATTTCCTTAGCATGC
The DNA here is from genome assembly GCF_014858855.1 of Bufo gargarizans. Lineage (NCBI taxonomy): Eukaryota > Metazoa > Chordata > Amphibia > Anura > Bufonidae > Bufo > Bufo gargarizans. The sequence goes on from NC_058084.1 coordinate 186,575,865, forward strand.
TATTTATGTTGTATCGTGAGAATTATTATGTTCTTGGACTTTTCCAGATTTGGAGCGGTAAAGGCGCGTTTGCAGTGATGCCAACCTTTGCAGGGCTTCTGGCTCACAGGTAATGTCAACTTGTAAGACTGAGATAGATGAACTATACAGGCTATAGCACAAACGAGCAACATCCAGGTGGAGAACCTGTTGAAACGATGGGATTTGAGTTGGTGGTCCGAAGTCACTGTACATAGAACAGATACTTCAGGTTGGACTTCTTCATCGGCATCTGGGTCTACCAATTCGAATGTGTCGGATCCGATGCTGCAAGACGTTGTATGGTACAGGACCCGCAAACCATGTTGTGTCCTTAGGTGGCTTGCTACGACAGATCTGGTCACGTGGTCTGCAGGATTATGCAGTGTAGGCATGTAGTGCCACTGTTCAGGACAAGTGGATCTCCTGATCCTTAGCACCCGATTGCTTACATAGATGTAAAAGCTCCGGTTTTCATTGCAAATATATTGTAGGACTACCTTGCTGTCCGTGTAAAACTCGACTTCCTCGATTTCCAGGTTCATTCCTGTTGTTCAGCCAACTCCACTGCAAGCACAGCAGCGCAGAGTTCCAGTCTGGGTATCGTGTGTTTGTGGAGTGGCGCCAGTTTGGTCTGGCTCATGACAAACTCTATATGGCATTGTTCTTTGACATCAAGGGTCTTTAGGTATGCTATGGCAGCAAATGTCTTGACTGAAGCATCACAGAAGATATATAGTCTTTGCATCTTGACTTCAGTAGATGACACGGAAGCATATGGTCGTGCCACATGAAGGCTGGACAAAGCTTCAAGTGACTTCCTCCAACCTGTCCACAGGTCTTTTTTCTCCATGGGAAGCGGATCATCCCATCATACGTCTCTGTGTATCAGGGTGCGGTTTACCATAACGTGGTTTGCCATGCAGGCTGGCTGCATGCCTTTTGCGTACTGGCTTCAGTGTTCCGTGCATGCTGGCTGCAGTGTCTAGTGTGAACCTGCCCGTGTGTGTACCCCCTTTGGCGGTATCGTCTCCCTGTGGGTATGTCAGATTGGTTGCGCTGTTGCGTACTGGCTGCGGTGTTCCGTGCATGCTCGTTGCTAGGGGCGATGTCCTGTATCGCAGCTTGTTATGCCGTGGTTTTTGGTTACCCCTGACCTGATTTGGTACCTCTTTGTTTGGTTCTGATGGGGTTAACCTCCCTTGGTCGGTTCCTGGGCGTGTCCTTTCAGGTGAGCTCCTTAGGCTGCTATTTCTGCCTTTCTGCGTAGAGTGTTAGAGTCAGTCTGTTCTGTCTTGTCTTGTGGGTGTTTCACCCTTCAGCTCTGTGTAGTCTGTCTGTCTACGTTTGTCTTGCCAGGTTTTGCCCTTTGCTGTTGACCCAACGGGTCCTACTATCTACACCTTGGTGTGTTCCATCTGATTCTGTTTTGTTGTCTTCTGGCCCTGAACCTTGCGTTGTATCTGTCCTGTATCTGTTTAGCTTAGCAGAGCTTATCTACATCTAATCTATGGCATAGCCTAGCAGAGCTTATCTGCGTCTGATCTATGTTCCTGTTATTGTCTGTCTGTCTTTACTGCTTCTGGTGTTCCGTTCATGTCTGTCCATGTTCGTCTTCGGAAGAGGGTTCCTGTGTTCCCCGGAGGGGGGAGTGCCTGTATGCCTATGCCCATTCTCTGTCTATGTGCAGTTCTGCCTGGGGCCACTTAGCTTCTATTGCTTGCGGTGCAGGTAACTGCTTCTGTCTCTGCTCTGCTTGTTCTGTGCATCTCATCCTGGGGCCACCTTGCTTCTATTGTGCTTGGGGCACAGGTACCTGCTTCTGTCTACCTGTCTGTGGACTCAATGTACTGTCGGTACCTTGTCTGGTATCTCCATGCCGCCTGATCCTGTTGCCACTGACTCGGTTTACGCTCTGGAGTAGCCCCTGGCAACTTCCCTAACGGCCCAAGCCTATCCTCACCATCTGAGGCTCTAGTGAAGACCAGGCAGTTGCTTATTCACGCCCCTACAGAGTATTGCTAGTCAGTGGCGCACACCCACTGATCCGTTTCAGTACATTGAGGTCTTCTGTTATAGTCACGTGCCTTGGTTCCTTTGTAATAAATTATGTGTTCTGTGGTCCTTGGCCTGTTTTCCTTGTATCCTGCCCGCATGACGTCCCAAAGGTCTGCCTGGGACCTCCGGCACGAGACACTGTGGTGAAGTCTGTTAACATCTTTTTGCCTTGGATAGAAACAGGTGCTACGAATCCCAGAGGATAATACACTGCTCAAAAAAATAAAGGTAACACAAAAATAACACATACTAAATCTGAATTAATTAAATATTCTTCTGAAATACTTTGTTCTTTACACAGTTGAATGTGCTGACAAGAAAAATCACACAAAAATTAAAAAATGGAAATTAAATTTTTCAACCGATGGAGGTCTGGATTTGGAGTCACACTCAAAATTAAAGTGGAAAAACACACTACAGGCTGATCCAACTTTGATGTAATGTCCTTAAAACAAGTCAAAATGAGGCTCAGTAGTGTGTGTGGCCTCCACGTGCCTGTATGACCTCCCTACAACGCCTGTGCATGCTCCTGATGAGTTGGTGGACGGTCTCCTGAGTGATCTCCTCCCAGACCTGGGCTAAAGCATCTGCCAACTCTTGGACAGTCTGTGGTGCAACATGACGTGGGTGGATACAGAGAGACATGATGTCCCAGATGTGCTCAATTGGATTCAGGTCTGGGGAACGGGCGGGCCAGTCCATAGCATCAATGCCTTCGTCTTGCAGGAACTGCTGACACACTCCAGCCACATGAGGTCTAGCATTGTCTTGCATTAGGAGGAACCCAGGGCCAACCGCACCAGCATATGGTCTCACAAGGGGTCTGAAGATCTCATCTCGGTACCTAATGGCAGTCAGGCTACCTCTGGCGAGCACATGGAGTGCTGTGCAGCCCTCCAAAGGAATGCCACCCCACACCATTACTGACCCAATGCTAAACCGGTCATGCTGGAGCAGGCATGTCCAAACTGCGGCCCTCCAGCTGTTGCAAAACTACAACTCCCAGCATGCCTGGGAAGCTTACAGCTATTAGGGCATGCTGGGAGTTGTAGTTTTACAACAGCTGGAGGGCCGCAGTTTGGACATGCCTGTGCTGGAGGATGTTGCAGGCAGCAGAACGTTCTCCACGGCGTCTCCAGACTCTGTCATGTGCTCAGTGTGAACCTGCTTTCATCTGTGAAGAGCACAGGGCGCCAGTGGCAAATGGTGTTCTCTGGCAAATGCCAAACGTCCTGCACGGTGTTGGGCTGTAAGCACAACCCCCACCTGTGGACGTCGGGCCCTCATATCACCCTCATGGAGTCTGTTTCTGACCGTTTGAGCAGACACATGCACATTTGTGGCCTGCTGGAGGTCATTTTGCAAGGCTCTGGCAGTGCTCCTCCTGTTCCTCCTTGCACAAGGTAGCGGTCCTGATTCTGGGTTGTTGCCCTCCTACGGCCTCCTCCACGTCTCCTGATGTACTGGCCTGTCTCCTGGTAGCGCCTCCATGCTCTGGACACTACGCTGACAGACACAGCAAACCTTCTTGCCACAGCTGGCATTGATGTGCCATTCTGGATAAGCTGCACTACCTGAGCCACTTGTGTGGGTTCTAGACTCCGTCTCATGCTACCACTAGAGTGAAAGCACTGCCAGCATTCAAAACATCAGCCAGGAAGCATAGGAACTGAGAAGTGGTCTGTGGTCACCACCTGCAGAACCACTCCTTTATTGGGGGTGTCTTGCTAATTGCCTATAATTTCCACCTGTTGTCTATCCCATTTGCACAACAGCATGTGAAATTGATTGTCACTCAGTGTTGCTTTCTAAGTGGACAGTTTGATTTCACAGAAGTGTGATTGACTTGGAGTTACATTGTGTTGTTTAAGTGTTCCCTTTATTTTTTTGAGCAGTGAATAAGCTGTTTATGGTGGACAGGACTCCTCTATGTGTGAAGGGCTTTTCTTCCCTGCTGACTTGGAAGGTGAATGTATCTGCCTTTAAATCCCAGAGCAAACCGAGGCTCCGCTGCATGGAAAGGGAGTCGTGATAAGATCCAAGTCTTTTAGATCACTTGAATGGTCTTGGGGTGAGAAGGCCTCCATTAACTCACAGCTGTTGAGGGGATTTTGTGCAATCTCAAATTAGATAGAGTGAGCATTTCTTAAGCCCTTTTCAGGGGACTGATTGTAGTCTCGTTCATGGGTGTGGATTTCAAGCAGTCGTCTGAATGTCTGAGACCATAGATAGCGACTGCGGGGGAAGGACTGTTTCCGAAGATGTGCACTCTCATTCGGTACTCTATAATGTCTTCATTGGGGTAATCGTTGCGGTACCAGAAAAGCCTCAAGTAGTTTCTATGTTCTTCCTTGACGAGGAAGCAGTGGAACATCTGTTGTATGTCGGCCATAAATGCTACGGAATCTCTGCGGAATCGGAGAAGTACCTCTAGAAGTCTGTTGTTGAGGTTTGGACCAGAGAGTAAGACATCTTGCGAGACTCCTTTGTTATCGCAATTCATGCGATTCTCTTCTTCTTTGTGTGGTGCCAAATCAATTAGAATTGTAAGGATGAGCTCATACAGCTTTCTCAATGAGACCAATACAGGTTGGTATCATGGAAAATATGCTATCCTTTATTCAAGTGACATAAACTTATATAAGAGATGTGAGGTAGGGCTCTTTCACACCTGCGTTATAGTCTTCCGGCATAGAGTTCCGTCGTCGGGGCTCTATGCCGGAAGAATACTGATCAGGATTTTCCTAATGCATTCTGAATGGAGTGAAATCCGTTCAGGATGCATCAGGATGTCTTCCGTTCCGGAACGGAACGTTTTTTGGCCGCAGCAAATAGAGCAGCATGCTGCGCTTTTTGCTCCGGCCAAAAATCCGGAACACTTGCCGCAAGGCCGGATCCGGAATGAATGCCCATTGAAAGGCATTGATCCGGATCCGGCCTTAAGCTAAACGTTGTTTCGGCGCATTGCCGGATGCGACGTTTAGCTTTTTCTCAATGGTTACCATGGCTGCCGGGACGCTAAAGTCCTGGCAGCCATGGTAAAGTGTAGTGGGGAGCGGGGAGCAGCATACTTACCATCCATGCGGCTCCCGGGGCGCTCCAGAGTGACGTCAGGGTGCCCCAAGCGCATGGATCACGTGATCGCATGTACACGTCATCCATGCGCCTGGGGCGCTCTGACGTCATTCTGGAGCGCCCCGGGAGCCGCACGGATGGTAAGTATGCCGCTCCCCCGCTCCCCACTACTACTATGGCAACCAGGACTTTAATAGCGTCCTGGGTGCCATAGTAACACTGAAAGCATTTTGAAGACGGATCCGTCTTCAAATGCTTTCAGTACACTTGCGTTTTTCCGGATCCGGCGTGTAATTCCGGCAAGTGGCGTACACGCCGGATCCGGACAACGCAAGTGTGAAAGAGGCCTTAGACAAAAAGGGTGGTCCTTAAAAAAAGGTTATTGGCTCTGTGACAAAAATGGAGTAGCTTGCCAAATTTATCCCTGAGTTTTTTTGGCACATTTGAAAATAGCAACCTAACTACCCCTCCCAATTAAACAAACAGTGTCCATAAAACAAAAGAAATGCATACGAGGCTCTGATTTGCTGACATCTAGTGGACAGAAAAGAGTAATATGGGATGTTCACATTATCTATATAGAGAAATAAAAACCTCTCTCTCACAAATCCCTCCTTTTGCGGTAAATAGATACAAGATGAATAAGCAAAGTGAGGCATTATCATCTTGTTCTATTTATTCTGCAACTATCAACATGGTTTTATTTGTTTTAGATCGGAATGCGTTCCTCAAAGAGGTGCTCATAATAATTTTTGGGTCATGTCACAATGCATGTACATGGTGTTTGCAGGCATGGTCGAATTGAACATTTTGAAGCCAATTTTTCTAAAACAAGGAATCACACAACAGCCTATTAATGCCAATACCAATAATACTACCACCAGAGTAATTAAGAGATTAGCCAACACACTAGACCAGTTCGCAAACCACTGTTCTAGCCAGTGGCGTATCTATCACAAGGCAAGCATGGCATTTGCCTAGGGCGGCACTTGCCAATGGGGCGGCAAAATGCCTTGTTTGCCCCTTGTCCCATCCGTCTTATATGCCGCCGGTATACTCAGAAGATCCAATGGTATATTCTAACCCCCAGGCGTTCCCATGGTGACAGGGATGCTTGCCTGGGGGTTAGAATGTACAGGGCCACGTCGCTCACAGGAGAACATTTATAAACGAATCAGTAACTTAAATCATTGCTGATCTCTTTACTGGATACTTTACTCTGTCTTAGCTCCGGTAACAGCAGGCAGTGCGGGCGGGCGGCACTCACTCACTGACGTCACACGCCTGCGCTGCCTAGTGGGAGCAGCAGGCGCGTGACGTCAGTGAGTGAGCGCCACCCACCCGCACTGCCTTCTGTTACCTGAGCTAAGACAGAGTAAGGTATCTAGTAAAGAGATCAGCAATGATTAAAGTTAGTTACCGATTAGTTTATAAATGTATTCCTGTGAGCATCGGGGAGGGGGATCTGTTGATGGCACTATTTAGGGGAGGGGGATCTGTGGATGGCACTGTTTAGGGGAGGGGGGATCTGTGGATGGCCAAGATTAGGGGAGGGGGATCTGTGGATGGCACTGTTTAGGGAGGGGGATCTGTGGATGGCACTATTTAGGGGAGGGGGATCTGTGGATGGCACTATTTAGGGGAGGGGGATCTGTGGATGGTACCATTTAGGGGAGGGGGATCTGTGGATGGCACTATTTAGGGGAGGGGGATCTGTGGATGGCACCGTTTAGAGGAGGGAGATCTGTGGATGGCACCGTTTAGAGGAGGGAGATCTGTGGATGGCACCGTTTAGGGGAGGGGGATCTGTGGATGGCACAGTTTAGGGGAGGGGGATCTGTGGATGACACTGTTTAGGGGAGGGGGTATCTGTGGATGGCACTGTTTAGGGGAGGGGGATCTGTGGATGGCACTGTTTAGGGGAGGGGGATTCGTGGATGGCACTGTTTAGGGGAGGGGGATCTGTGGATGGCACATAGGAAGGGGTGGGGTTTAGAGAGAAAGGGGTTTTGCCTTGACAGGAAGGGGTGGGTCAAATTTATATTAGGGGGTGCCCGAGTTTAGTCTCACCTAGGGCAGCACAAAACCAAGATACACCACTGCTTCTAGCCATGAAGTAAACGGGTTATTGATTCCAGAGTTTTTCGCTAGTTCGTTCTATAAAGCCGTCAGTCCTTTCAAAGCCTTGGTATGCTTCCATCAGGGGCAGTGTTTTTCAGAATAAATGTGCAGCAGGAAATTCCAATCAGCTTGCAGACGCCGCCTTTTTCCGCCAGGATCATGTCAAGGGCCAGTCGGTTCTGTAACGCCATAACAGATGAAGAGCTCAGTTGTTCCTCTATTCCTTTCACCGCATCTCGGATATAATGCAATAATCTCTGTTGATTATAATACAAATAGTTAATCCAGTCTACATTTTTATTTATGCCAATCATAGGAAATATTGATTCGAAACCTGCAGCTATCTGGTTTCTAGCCTTGAATTCATCAGAAACTCCTCTAGGGACTCCTATAGCATTTATATAAACATGAGAATCAAAAGATGTAGGAAGTGACGCGGACATTGGTTTGCTTACTAACTTGATCCCACTCAGGAGGCGAAAATAGAACAAATGGCATCAGCACCTTAATCAGGGTACATTGTCCAATCCATTTCATTAGTATCCTGGGTCGGAGTTTCAAGTCTCCACACAACCACCAGATATCAGAGTGTTGATAATCTTGGTTGACAAACCATCCATCAGGGTAAGCATCAAGGTCACTACTTGTCCTATTTAGATCAATGCTATAGGAACAATATCCTGGGGGGAAAACACTAGTGTTGAACGCGAATATTAGAATCACAAATTTTAAGCGCGAATATTGCCACTTCGAGAATTCGCGAATATTTAGAATATAGTGCTATATATTCGAATTCGCGAATAGTGTTGATCGCAAATATTCTAATTGCGAATTTTCGCGAATTTATCGTGAATATCAGCAATTAGCAAGATCCCTAGCAACCAATAGGAAAGTTGCCTACCCCTTAGTGTTGATCGCGAATATTCTAATTTCAAATTTTTTTATCGCGAATATATTACATTGCCGATTTTTACAATCAAGTAAATGATGACTGGAGATCACGAATTCTTGAATTTGCTAATTTATGGGGAATATTCAGCCAAAAATTTGCGAATTCAAATATTGCCTATGCCACTCATCACTAGAAAACACCAAGGTCTTTGCCTGTACCATTGCGATTAAAACAGGTATAATTTCCAGGGTATGGTGTTATACCAAAATCCATTTGGTCTCTCTCATGAACAGTAGGATAGAGCAATTCTAATGTCCTGCAGTGGGAGGTGTCATTACTAGGAATAGTTTCAGTGTACATCTTAAGGATGCACTTGAAACCCTCAGGATCTGTAACCTCATTCAAAGGAAAAGGTACTGTACCTAAATGAGGTTGAGCTGCAGCACAGTCTATGCAGTTGGATCGCTTCTGGGAAAGAACCATATAGCAGATCCACTCTATCCATACATTTGTATCTGAAAATCCTGTCTCTAAGGCCAATTTGTCTTCATACTTTAGGTTGGACAAATATTTAATGTCAATTGTGGGTACAGATGTAGGAGGTACAGGTGTAACTGAATTTTGATCCCCTATTCTTATTATTGCTTTAAATACGGAATCTGGGATTTGATCTAACTGTGCCCTTCCCCCTGTACCATATAGAATGAACAGTAAGGCATGCAAAAACATTACGGCCCTTGCAGTCATTCCGGCACTTGATGTTCAGGTACTTTTTTACAGTGCAATGCGTGGACCCAATTAGGCTTTCCTTCCAACTTGACAGCAGTGGCGGTGGTTAACAGTACTTGATGTGGACCCTCAAACCGTAGTTCTAGGACTTTATGCACGTGTCGTTTCACCACTACCCAATCTCCTGGTTGTAGAGAATGAGTTGCCTCTATACTGTCTGGTTCTGGAAGAGAAGCAAAAACTTGGGAATACACATTAGATAGTCTGTTTGTAAGACAGATAACGTACTTTGAAAGACTACTATGCTACATTTGGAGTTGTTGTGGAAAATAGAGAGTTCTAATCTAGGGGCATTCCCAAAGAGTACTAAGAGTACTTCAGACTCAGGCCTGTCTTCCGGTTAGGAGTATTCCAGATGGAGAAGAGTGCCAAGGGTAGACACTGTCCATGGCTTATTCAGTTCAGCCATGGCCTTCTGTATTTTGGATTTAATTGTGCTGTTGAGTCTCTCTACTCTACCGCTGCTTTGTGGGTGTTACGTAGTATGGAAAGCTTGTTCAATACCCAGGGCTCCCATAATTTCCCGCATGACCTCCCCTGTAAAGTCAGAACCTCGGTCACTCTCAATTGTTTCTGGGACCCCATACCGGCAAACTATCTCATTCAGAAGTTTCTTGGCTGTTGTTTGTGCAATGGCTTTGGCAACAGGATAGGCATCTGGCCAGATCTACACATACCAAAATGTTTTCTAGGGTCCCAATTTGGATAGTTGGATGTAATCTATTTGCCGTCTTTGGAAGGGAAAATACGGCCTGGGAGTGTGCCTCAAAGGTGTTTTTGCCATCCTTCCTATGTTGTGATGGGCACAAATCATACAAGCCTGAGTGAATTTGGCTTAAGATACACTGAATCCTGGGGCATACCAGTAGTTATAAACAAGAGCAGTCATCGCAGTTTTGGACAGGTGAGTATTCCCATGAGTGGCCTGTGACTGGAAACAAGGCACGGGGCAAACACAGCTTTCCTCTAAATTCCCATGTTCCTTTTGGGGTCATCACAGCTCCTTTCTCTAAGGCCCCATGCACACGGCCGTGTTTCACAGCCGCGTGCGGGCCGTGGAACCGCGGCCTGGATCTCTCCTGAGAGCAGGAGCGCACGGCGTCACTGGTTGCTATGACGCCGTGCGCTCCCTGCTGCCGCCGCAATACAGTAATACACTGGTATGATCTATACCAGTGTATTACTGTACTGTGCCGGCAGCAGGGAGCGCACGGCGTCATAGCAACCAGTGACGCCGTGCGCTCCTGCTCTCAGGAGGGATCCAGGCCGCGGTTCCACGGCCCGCACACGGCTGTGAAACACGGCCGTGTGCATGGGGCCTAAGCATAATGCATTTTCCTCTTTGGTTGCTTGAGACTGTAAAGGTTTTGAATGTTTCAAAGCTAACTGGCAGGGAGAATTGCTGTTGTACTGCTGCTATCCATACAGGATCATCTCTGGGTTTCTGGCAGCAGCTTTTGCTGCCAGATCAGCTTGATGATTTCTTCGAGCTTCAAGGGTTTTTCCTGACGAATGGCCTTTCATTTTCATAATGGCCGCCCTCGTTGGCAACAGTAGAGAGTCCATTAGGGCTTTCACCCCTTTGCTATGTTTAATTGGCTTGCCATTTGCTGTAAGGAAATCTCTAGCCTTCCAAACTGGACCATAATCATGGGTGATCCCAAAAGCATACCTGGAATCCGTATAGATGTTTGCAGTTTTCCCCTCTGCATACCTGCAGGCCGCTTTCAAAGCCTTAAGTTCAGCTTCCTGTGCAGACATGTGAGAGGAGAGTGATTCAGCTTTGATCGTATCGTCCTGAGTGACAACTGCATACCCAGTATAAAACTTCCCCTGGACACCATACCGCGATCCATCCACAAAGAGCTCTAAATATGGGTTTTCTAAGGGCGTATCTACCACGTGATCAAACCCTGCTGTCTCTTGGGACATTAATTGGAGACAGTCGTGTTTATCTTCCGGGTCAGGAAGATACTCAGCTAGATGACTCATACTACTACTCCCTCCCCCGTCCAGAGGCAGTAGAGTAGCTGGATTCAAAGATGTGCACCTTTTAATGGTGACATTTGGTGGCATAAGTAGTGCACATTCTAGTCTAAGGTGTCTGGCAGTGGACAGGTATTTTGTCTGTACTTGTGCGAGAATGGCCAAGATGTCATGAGGGACAAAAACAGTGATTGGATAATTGAGCACAATCTCAGGGCTTTTGTCAAGCATGAGTTGTACAGCCACTACCGCACAGACACAAGATGGAGCTCCTCTAGCCACCGGATCAAGTCTGGCAGAGTAATATGCCACTGGATGCTGTTTGCCAGCCCTAGCTTGGGTGAGAACAGCTGAAGCGTGGCCAAGAAAGTCTGAAATCTTTATTGTAGTCTGGTAGACCCAATGCTGGTGTGGAACTAATGACTAGTTTTAATGTATGGAAGTTCTCCACGGCATCATCTGTCAATGAAAAGGGAAGAGAGGTGAGACAATCATACAAGGGTTGCATAAGAGCAGAGGCATTCCTGATCCTAGGCCTACAGTATGAGACTAGACCCAAATAAATTCTCAAAGCCCCCCACAGTAGTAGGCAGAGGAATTTGTTGGATTGCAGTTATACGGTCTGGGGTGAGATGTCTAATCCCAATAGATATGTGAGGTGAGAAGAGACACCGAGGTTTGTTTACACACCTCCTCTCCTGGGCAGCAAAGAAGTAAGGCCTCTTTTACACTTGCGTTGTCCGGATCCGGCGTGTACTCCACTTGCCGGAGGTACACGCCGGATCCGGAAAAACGCACTGAAAGCATTTGAAGACGGATTCGTCTTCAAAATGCTTTCAGTGTTACTATGGCAGCCAGGACGCTATTAAAGTCCTGCTTGCCATAGTAGGAGCGGGGAGCGGCATACTTACAGTCCGTGCGGCTCCCGGGGCGCTCCAGAATGACGTCAGAGGGCCCCAGGCGCCTGGGGCGCCCTGACGTCACTCTGGAGCGCCCCGGGAGCCGCGCGGACGGTAAGTATGCTGCTCCCCCACTCCCCGCTACACTTTACCATGGCTGCCGGGACTTTAGCGTCCCGGCAGCCATGGTAACCATTGAGAAAAAGCTAAACGTCGTATCCGGCAATGCGCCGAAACGACGTTTAGCTTAAGGCCGGATCCGGATCAATGCCTTTCAATGGGCATTAATTCCGGATCCGGCCTTGCGGCAAGTCTTCAGGATTTTTGGCCGGAGCAAAAAGCGCAGCATGCTGCGGTATTTTCTCCGGCCAAAAAACGTTCCGTTCCGGAACTGAAGACATCCTGATGCATCCTGAACGGATTTCACTCCATTCAGAATGCATTAGGATAAAACTGATCAGGATTCTTCCGGCATAGAGCCCCGACGACGGAACTCTATGCCGGAAGAAAAGAACACAAGTGTGAAAGAGCCCTAAGTCATCTATATATTGAAGTAAGACAACTCCTTCAGATGGAATGGGCCAATCCGCAAAAACCTGGGCTAAGGCACTACTGTACATACTGGGGGAATTATGTGCACCTTGTGGTAAGACTATCCAGGTGTATTGCTTCCTGTCATGAGTGAAAGCAAAAAGATATCTGTTATCCGCATGTAATGGAACTGAGAAAAATGCATTTGCAAGATCCACCACAGTGAAATGAGCAGCACTGTGGGGAGTCTGTGCCAACAATGTATGTGGGTTTTGTACCACAGGGGTATTAAAAACTGTAGCCTCATTAACAGCCCTAAGATCATGTACCATTCTATACTGCACTGTCTGACCTTTTCCCTCCCTTTTCTTAACGGGGTACAAGGGAATGTTACATGGAGAGGTGGTTTCAATTAGTACCCCATTATTGACAAAATCACGTACTATTTTGGCGATAGCATCCGTTTGTTGTATAATGAGGGGATACTGCGCCTTTGGAGGTAAAGGAGAACCAGGTTTACGTTCTATTATCATTGGAGGGACAGACAAACTAGGAGGCCCAATGAAATGCAAGTACTTGTTGCAGCAGAAGGGACACACCCTCTTCAGAAAGTGTAGACACGTACATGTGAAATGGATTTTAATCACAGGCTGCTAAGAGACATGTGTCCTCTTCGCCTAATTTGCCTTGTAAGGGCTCTTTCACACCTGCGTTATTGTCTTCCGGCATAGAGTTCCGTCGTCGGGGCTCTATGCCAGAAGAATCCTGATCAGTTTTATCCTAATGCATTCTAAATGGAGTAAATTCCGTTCAGGATGCATCAGGATGTCTTCAGTTCCGGAACGGAACATTTTTTGGCCGGAGAAAATACCGCAGCATGCTGCGCTTTTTGCTCCGGCCAAAAATCCTGAAGACTTGCCGCAAGGCCGGATCCGGAATTAATGTCCATTGAAAGGCATTGATCCGGCCTTAAGCTAAACGTCGTTTCGGCGCATTGTGGGATCCGACGTTTAGCTTTTTTAGAGTGGTTACCATGGCTGCCGGGACGCTAAAGTCCCGTCAGCCATGGTAAAGTGTAGCGGGGAGCGGGGGAGCAGCATACTTACCGTCCGTGCGGCTCCCGGGGTGCTCCAGAGTGACGTCAGGGCGCCCCATGCGCATGGCACGTCATCCATGCGCATGGGGCGCTCTGACGTCACTCTGGAGCGCCCCGGGAGCCGCACGGACTGTAAGTATACCGCTCCCCCGGTCCCCGCTCCTACTATGGCAACCAGGACTTTAATAGCGTCCTGGCTGCCATAGTAACACTGAAAGCATTTTGAAGACGGATCCGTCTTCAAATGCTTTCAGTACACTTGCGTTTTTCCGGATCCGGCGTGTAATTCCGGCAAGTGGAGTACACGCCGGATCCGGACAACGCAAGTGTGAAAGAGGCCTAACTTCATAGTACCATCAGGAAGATACGTTATCTGTGCATATATTTTCTGCAACATATCTGCTCCTAGCAAATTAACAGGGGCGGTGTCACTTAGTCACTCTGCGGTACAGCACCACTTTACTACCACGCGGGACGTATGTGCCGTGTTGCGCTTTTTCGAGTACTCCACGAACATGGCCAGTGACGGTGACGCCGTCCTCGGTATTACTATCTCACTTCTATGTCTCCTTGAAAAAATGCTTCGGTCGATGAAGGAAGAGGATGTGGCACAGGAGCAAGAGCGATCATTTCCACAATTATCAGGCCAGTTATTCACAAGTGGCTCGGATGGTGGGTTCCTGCAACAACAGAGGCCAGGTACACAACTGTCCAGCCAGGACATAGGTCTGGAGGATAAAGAGGAGGATGATGATGAGGAACCGTGTTCACAGCAGGGTGGCACCTGAAGCAGCTCATGGGCATCACTGGAGCGTGACTGGGGGGATACAGAGGACACAGACAATACACATTCCACAGAGGACAGCTTGTCGTTGCCTCTGGGCAGCCTGGCACACATGAGTGACTACATGCTGCAGTGCCTGTGGAGTTGCCCAGATTCTAACCAGTGCTGATTACTGGGTGGCCACCCTGCTGGATCCCTGCTACAAGGACAATGTGTCGTCCTTAATTCCATCACTGGAGCGTGATTGGAGGATGCACGAGTACAAGCGCACGCTGGTAGACGCGCTGCTGATGGCATTCCCACCTGACAGCGGGGGCTCAGTGGAAGCACAAGGCGAAGGAGGAGGAGGAGGAAAAAGTCTCCGAAGGAGCTGGGGGCACCATCAGCACCTCAGAAAGGAGGGTTAGCATGGCCGAAATGTGGAAAAGCTTTGTCAGCACGCCACAACAACCAGCACCACTTAGCAGGAGGCAGCATTTCAGCAACATGGTGGAACAGTACATGTGCACACGCCTACACATACTGACTGATGGGTCTGCCCCCTTCAACTTCTGGGTCTCCAAATTGGGCACATGGCCTGAGCTTGCCCTTTAAACCGTGGATGTGCTGGCTTGCCCTGCAGCCAGTGTATTGTCTGAACATGTGTTTAGCACGGCAGGGGGGCGGTATCACAGACAAACGCAGCCGCCTGTCCACAGGGCCGGTGCGGGGATTTTTGCCAACACAAGCGAAGCTACATTTTGGCTCCCCCCCCCCCCCCCACGCTTCTCCTCTCTGTGGTCCTGGTATTGTTCGCCCTCTAAGACACACCTAGGTTTTAGAGGAGGATAATAAGAAAAAAATATTTTCCATTACACCTCAGGTCAGACCAGCAATCAGACCCCCAATGTTAATCAGACCTCAGATCAGAACCCCATGTCAGACATCATCCCCCAGCCATCAGCCCCCAATGTCAGCCATCAGACCTCCATGTCACATTTCTCCCCCTCCATGTCACATTTTTCCGCCCTCCCCCAGGGTGCGCCCTAAAGCGGCCGCTTGGTCTGCCTTATGGTAGCACCGGCCCTGCCTGTCCACAGCCAATGTGGACAAACTCACGTTCATTAAAATGAACCAGGCATGGATCCCACAGGACTTGTCCGTACCTTGTGCTGAGTAGACAAGTATACTGGCCGCACCCAGCCATTGTTATACACAAGCGCACTTTCTCTTTGCGTTCTCTTTTCCATTTCTCCATGTTTTGGGGCCTTCCCAAATTTATAAAAAATAATTAAATAATGGGGGGGGAAAAAAAAACTGTGTTGGCTACCTCCTCCTCCACCGCCGCTTCCACCTACACAGCCATGTCCACCGCCTCCTTAACCTCCTACTCCACTTTGACCTCTGTCTCCTAGTTTAACATTATTACTTTTCTTTTTTTCTATTCTTTTATTTTAAGTAATTTCCCTATCCACATTTTGCTTTCTTTTGCAGCCCTCTAGCTCTTACTAGGTTCCAGAAAGTGGACCGAAAGGTCGCTGCCTATGAATAAAAGGAAACCATTCTGATTTTACGCCCTGGATGTGCCGTGGAATTTTTTCATTTATAGCTCTTACTACACTACGTGCAGAATTATTAGGCAAATGAGTATTTTGACCACATCATCCTCTTTATGCATGTTGTCTTACTCCAAGCTGTATAGGCTCGAAAGCCTACTACCAATTAAGCATATTAGGTGATGTGCATCTCTGTAATGAGAAGGGGTGTGGTCTAATGACATCAACACCCTATATCAGGTGTGCATAATTATTAGGCAACTTCCTTTCCTTTGGCAAAATGGGTCAAAAGAAGGACTTGACAGGCTCAGAAAAGTCAAAAATAGTGAGATATCTTGCAGAGGGATGCAGCACTCTTAAAATTGCAAAGCTTCTGAAGCGTGATCATCGAACAATCAAGCGTTTCATTCAAAATAGTCAACAGGGTCGCAAGAAGCGTGTGGAAAAACCAAGGCGCAAAATAACTGCCCATGAACTGAGAAAAGTCAAGCAGTGCAGCTGCCAAGATGCCACTTGCCACCAGTTTGGCCATATTTCAGAGCTGCAACATCACTGGAGTGCCCAAAAGCACAAGGTGTGCAATACTCAGAGACATGGCCAAGGTAAGAAAGGCTGAAAGACGACCACCACTGAACAAGACACACAAGCTGAAACGTCAAGACTGGGCCAAGAAATATCTTAAGACTGATTTTTCTAAGGTTTTATGGACTGATGAAATGAGAGTGAGTCTTGATGGGCCAGATGGCTGGATTGGTAAAGGGCAGAGAGCTCCAGTCCGACTCAGACGCCAGCAAGGTGGAGGTGGAGTAACTGGTTTGGGCTGGTATCATCAAAGATGAGCTTGTGGAGCCTTTTCGGGTTGAGGATGGAGTCAAGCTCAACTCCCAGTCCTACTGCCAGTTTCTGGAAGACACCTTCTTCAAGCAGTGGTACAGGAAGAAGTCTGCATCCTTCAAGAAAAACATGATTTTCATGCAGGACAATGCTCCATCACACGCGTCCAAGTACTCCACAGCGTGGCTGGCAAGAAAGGGTATAAAAGAAGAAAATCTAATGACATGGCCTCCTTGTTCACCTGATCTGAACCCCATTGAGAACCTGTGGTCCATCATCAAATGTGAGATTTACAAGGAGGGAAAACAGTACACCTCTCTGAACAGTGTCTGGGAGGCTGTGGTTGCTGCTGCACGCAATGTTGATGGTGAACAGATCAAAACACTGACAGAATCCATGGATGGCAGGCTTTTGAGTGTCCTTGCAAAGAAAGGTGGCTATATTGGTCACTGATTTGTTTTTGTTTTGTTTTTGAATGTCAGAAATGTATATTTGTGAATGTTGAGATGTTATATTGGTTTCACTGGTAAAAATAAATAATTGAAATGGGTATATATTTGTTTTTTGTTAAGTTGCCTAATAATTATGCACAGTAATAGTCACCTGCACACACAGATATCCCCCTAAAATAGCTAAAACTAAAAACAAACTAAAAACTACTTCCAAAAATATTCAGCTTTGATATTAATGAGTTTTTGGGGTTCATTGAGAACATGGTTGTTGTTCAATAATAAAATTAATCCTCAAAAATACAACTTGCCTAATAATTCTGCACTCCCTGTATATCTATTTTACAGCCATTTTAGTGCACCAAAGTTCGGGTCCCCATTGACTTCCATGGGATTCGGGTTTGAGTTTGGGCCCTGAACCCAAACTTCGACCCGAATTTCGGGTGAACCTGAACATCCATGGGTCCGCTCATCCCTACCAGTGAGTGCCGTCCTCTGCAGTGAAGGAAAGTGCTTACTGGTTAATGCAGGACACCTACACTATATCTGGGGGGGCAGGAGGCGTTAAGAACCAGTGAGTGTGGTCCTCTGCAGTGAAGCAAAGCACAAATTTGTGAATAGGAGGCAGGAAGGAAATATAGCCATCTGCAGCATGGCCCCTGAAACAGAAGATTCATACTTTCCTGCTCCATGATGCTCTTGCTGCCTCCATCTTCCGATCCTGGAGCACCTTTGCAGCAAATGCAATGAGCCAGACCGTGGTACGGTTACACGGACGCCAAATTATGCAGTGGGTCAGAATATGTGTATAATAGTCTATTGTTTGTTCGCGACACCAATTGCAGCGTGCGCAGGGTACTAACACAGGGCCCTTTAAGGATGTTATAACTCACGTACCAGGTTAGGAATGGCAGAGTGGTGTAAGGTCTCTGTGTGGTACTGGCAATAGTGTCAACGGTGTCTCCTACCTAAGTACGGCTGGACTCCTGGATCCTGGCTCACTTGCAATAAAATGAGTGTGGTGCTAGTAGGAGTAATTGAGTAATTTGCAGCAGTAAACGAGATCCAGACCTTTGGTAAAGTTCAAACTTGTCTTTACTAGTTGCAGTTTTCATCCAAGCGAGATACAGCATTAGTCTTTGGTCCCAGCAGGTATTGGCAATGTGTGGCAGGAAATTATCTTCTGCTCTATCATGTGCCTGGAGCTTTTGCAGGAAAGGGACGTCTGCTTAGTAGCTCAGTAATGTGGCAGGAATTTGGCTTCTGCACCATCTATCTTCTGCTGTCTTGGGGACTGACTAGCTGAGGAGGAATATGGCTTCTCTTAGTCTCTGGAAGGTACTCACAGTTATTTGTCTCAGGTTATGCTTCTTCCTCTAACTGGAGTCGCCTGCTTGCTTTCTTCCAGCTGAGGCTGCAAGGCTCAGGCTGGGGATGATGATCAGTGTCTCAGCCGAGACAAGATCCTGGCTTTGGATCCCTATATCTGGGAGCTCCTACACGCACACCCTACCCCTAGCAGGGGGTGGGTTACACCAACTTAACTTCCTTTCCTCCCCATGAGGCAGGATATGGGCCAGCCCACTTCTGCTCATAGAGGGGGAGCTGAACTGGAATTAACTATTCCAGTTCAGAAACACTAAACTGTAGCTAAGTCCTTGATGAACACATTGCTGCCACCTGCTGGTGAACATGGAAATTACAGCAATATACATATAACAAGGATTTGACTGCACATTTGTAAGAATATTATGTGAAATTACATTAGATGACAATGTTAATGCTCCTAACAGACTGTTGCGGGGTAAAAGAGTTTCGTAACACAACTTGTTACACAGAGGACTGACTTCAGTGGTGAAACACTGCTTGTGGCCAGATCAACTCCGAAGCCAGCCATTGGCTGGAGCGGTGCAAGTAACTATGACCATAGCCAGCCAGATGTAAACAGCGTGGGGACCGGAACATGGAGACAGCGGGAGTGGTCGGGAGCAGGAAAGTATGAATCTTCTGTTTCAGGGCCATGCTGCAGGAACGTGTTAAAAATCATTTTTACCGGGAAATTTAACGGGAAGTTTCTATTATATGCACAATATTTGGTACAATTGCTGGGAACAAGTGTTTATAGGGACGCTCATATCTTATATCTGGCCTGTATGATCCTGCCGCTGATCAGCCGATAAACAAGGAATCACTCGTTTGTCAGCTAGTTTGCATACTATATCAGGATGAAAGATATACGATTATCATCAGCATATCTTCCTGTGTAAATAGGGGTGGGCTACTGATAATCAATAGAACTGAATGATGGAGGAATGACTGTGATCATTCCTCCCCATTACACATCCTGTGTAATAGACTGATGCAAACGAACGCTGATTAACTTTTATGTTTTTGCGGCCCCTTGAAATAGTGCAATGTGACAATGCGGCCCAAAAGCAGACCAAAAAAAGGTTGTGCACCCCTGTTCGAGAGGGTCCAAGGCCCGTGCACCAGTTATGCCGGTCTCATGGATCTTCCAGAGGTGATAAGACACTTTACATCTGGTGCTGTATTACTGATCTAACTCTGGTACTGTACCTTTTAAATCAGCGAATGCTGATAAAAACCACTCTTCAGTGCCGCACTTGTCAATGTTCATATGCTGTGTTAGGATAGTTCCACACTAACGCAAAAAATCTTTCTGAAGGCTGTTCCGGCAGAGGAACAACCTGCCGGAGTTCATGGTATCTTGCATATCTGGAAAGGGCCGGAGCACTGCCAAGCCCAATTGACTATATTGGGACCCGGCAGGGATCTGGTCTGTTTCTGGCATTAGTTTTGTGATTTGGCCATACAAATACCGCTGTTTGAAATACAGCTGCAAGCAGTCGTTTTTGTTTGGCTGAATCCTGGCTTTAATGCAAGAGACAGTCCGGATCCTCGCCAGGTCCTATTATAGTCAATGGACTCCAGTGAGGAAAGGTAGTATCCAGCTATGATGAACTCAGGCAGGCTGTTCCTTGCTTCTGAAAAATGTTATATATCTTCTAGTTATATGAATAATTTTGTTAGGAAAGAAAAACTTCAATAAAAGGTTCCTTGCAAATAAATTACTGGACCACTATGAGTGTTCAGTGGAACGGTGGAATGAAATATCAGGTTCTAAAAAGAGTTTCCAATCTGTCATTATTGATGTTCTATCATCGGTATAGGTCATGAATATGAGATCACTCAGGGTCCGACACCCTTCCCCCGCTGATTGGTAGGGGTGCTAGGACCCCCCACTAAGTTGATATTGATGATGATATGTCCTGGGGATAGGTCATTAGTATGAAAGAGACTGGAAAAACATTTTAAAGCCCCATTCACATGACCGTATTTTTGCTGCGCATCCGATCAGCATTTTTTGGGGAAGGAATGCCGACCCATTTATTTCAATGGGTCCATAAAAATGCAGACAGCACACTATGTGATGTCATCATCCGTATGTCCGTTCCGTAGCCTCACAAAATAGATCGAACATGTTCTATCCTTGTCCATTTTTGGGTCCCCCCAAAAAACTGATGCAAAATGGATGTCACACAGATGTCATCCGTATTTTTTGCGGATCCGTGTTATATGGACTGCAAAATACATACAGTCATGTGAATGTACCCAAAGGCTGAGTGTACATCACCATTTACCTTTCCATTCTTCTGATCCGTCTGAACAGAAAAAAAAAAAAAGGATCTGTTATTTTGAGCATCAGTTATGATCAGTTCACATCAGTTTGTGTCACATCTGTCACAGATCAGTTATTTTTGATGAGAGAATAAGTCCTACAGGCAACAGGTTGCTGTTACTCCTAGAGGCTCTGCAACTGATGTGCCCTTTCCATTTTGATTGACAGGGAAAGTGTGATGATGTTTTCCCTGCCTGGTTCTCTCAAAGGGCACAGCAATTGCAGAGAAAGCTGAGCCTCTAGGTGTAATGACAATGCCCCCGATGTTCCTAGAGGCTCATTTGCATGTACTAAAATTAAATTTTCCTTATACGACCACATACGAACATAGGACCAACACACTCTCTGTTCCCTGCTATGGGAGTTCTGAAAATAGCCACGCATTGACTTAAAAAATAAAAGAGAAGGGAGGCATTGCCACATGTGCTGTGTCAGTAAGTCAAGAGTGACAACTGCTGTAGAAAGCCACTCTGGTATTTAAAAAAATAAAAATAAAAATCGACCAGCAAGTGGTGTAAGCCAGGCTGCAGCCTCAGTGTTTCTGTAGCACTTCACAGGAGTGATCTTCAGAAAGGTAAGTATCCAGAAATGGGAAACAATAGTAGAACCACTTTATTTTTGTGCTGTCAACGCGTTTCGATTGTCAGGACAATATGCATCGACAAGCGGTCCTACTATTATTTCCTATTTCTAGATACTTACCAAGCACTGACTTAGCTATTTCTGGTAGCCCCATAGTGTTGAATGGAGAGGTGACTGTGCTTGCGCCATGCACTCTATTCACTAATATAGGACCTCCGAAAATAGCCAAGTGTGCATACTCAGCTATTTTTGGTATTCCCATAGTGATGAATGGAGAGAGCATGACGCATATACAGTGGGGCAAAAACGTATTTAGTAAGCCACCAATTGTGCAAGATCTCCCACTTAAAAGATGAGAGAGGCCTGTAGAGGAAGTGCAGAATTATTAGGCAAATGAGTATTTTGACCACATCATCCTCTTTATGCATGTTGTCTTACTCCAAGCTGTATAGGCTCGAAAGCCTACTACCAATTAAGCATATTAGGTGATGTGCATCTCTGTAATGAGAAGGGGTGTGGTCTAATGACATCAACACCCTATATCAGGTGTGCATAATTATTAGGCAACTTCCTTTCCTTTGGCAAAATGGGTCAAAAGAAGGACTTGACAGGCTCAGAAAAGTCAAAAATAGTGAGATATCTTGCAGAGGGATGCAGCACTCTTAAAATTGCAAAGCTTCTGAAGCGTGATCATCGAACAATCAAGCGTTTCATTCAAAATAGTCAACAGGGTCGCAAGAAGCGTGTGGAAAAACCAAGGCGCAAAATAACTGCCCATGAACTGAGAAAAGTCAAGCGTGCAGCTGCCAAGATGCCACTTGCCACCAGTTTGGCCATATTTCAGAGCTGCAACATCACTGGAGTGCCCAAAAGCACAAGGTGTGCAATACTCAGAGACATGGCCAAGGTAAGAAAGGCTGAAAGACGACCACCACTGAACAAGACACACAAGCTGAAACGTCAAGACTGGGCCAAGAAATATCTCAAGACTGATTTTTCTAAGGTTTTATGGACTGATGAAATGAGAGTGAGTCTTGATGGGCCAGATGGATGGGCCCGTGGCTGGATTGGTAAAGGGCAGAGAGCTCCAGTCCGACTCAGACGCCAGCAAGGTGGAGGTGGAGTACTGGTTTGGGCTGGTATCATCAAAGATGAGCTTGTGGGGCCTTTTCGGGTTGAGGATGGAGTCAAGCTCAACTCCCAGTCCTACTGCCAGTTTCTGGAAGACACCTTCTTCAAGCAGTGGTACAGGAAGAAGTCTGCATCCTTCAAGAAAAACATGATTTTCATGCAGGACAATGCTCCATCACACGCGTCCAAGTACTCCACAGCGTGGCTGGCAAGAAAGGGTATAAAAGAAGAAAATCTAATGACATGGCCTCCTTGTTCACCTGATCTGAACCCCATTGAGAACCTGTGGTCCATCATCAAATGTGAGATTTACAAGGAGGGAAAACAGTACACCTCTCTGAACAGTGTCTGGGAGGCTGTGGTTGCTGCTGCACGCAATGTTGATGGTGAACAGATCAAAACACTGACAGAATCCATGGATGGCAGGCTTTTGAGTGTCCTTGCAAAGAAAGGTGGCTATATTGGTCACAGATTTTGTTTTTGTTTTGTTTTTGAATGTCAGAAATGTATATTTGTGAATGTTGAGATGTTATATTGGTTTCCCTGGTAAAAATAAATAATTGAAATGGGTATATATTTGTTTTTTGTTAAGTTGCCTAATAATTATGCACAGTAATAGTCACCTGCACACACAGATATCCCCCTAAAATAGCTACACTCTAAAAACAAACTAAAAACTACTTCCAAAAATATTCAGCTTTGATATTAATGAGTTTTTGGGGTTCATTGAGAACATGGTTGTTGTTGAATAATAAAATTAAATCCTCAAAAATACAACTTGCCTAATAATTCTGCACTCCCTGTATTGTCATCACAGGTACACTTCAACTATGAGAGACATAATGGGGGGAAAGAATACAGGAAATCACATTGTAGGATTTCTAATGAATTAATTGGTAAATTCCTCGGTAAAATAAGTATTTGGTCCCCTACAAACAAGCAAGATTTCTGGCTCTCACAGACCTGTAACTTCTTCTTTAAGAGGCTCCTCTGTCCTCCCCTCGTTACCTGTATTAATGGCACCTGTTTAAAATTGTTATGAGTATAAAAGACACCAGTCCACAACCTCAACCAGTCACACTCCAAACTCTACTATGGCCAAGATCAAAGAACTGTCGAAGAACACCAGAAACAAAATTGTAGACTGAATCTGCAATAGGCAAGCAGCTTTTTGTGAAGAAATCAACTGTGGGAGCAATTATTAGAAAATGGAAGACATACAAGACCACTGATAATCTCCCTCGATCTGGGGCTCCACACAAGATCTCACCCCGTGGGGTCAAAATGATCACAAGAACAGTGAGCAAAAATACCAGAACCACACGGGGGGGACCTAGTGGATGACCTGCAGAGAGCTGGGACCAAAGTACCAAAGTAACAAAGGCTACAATCAGTAACACACTACGCAGCTAGGAACTCAAATCCTGCAGTGCCAGACGTGTCCCCCTGCTTAAGCCAGTACATGTCTGGGCCAATCTGAAGTTTGCTAGAGACCATTTGGATGATCCAGAAGAGGATTGGGAGAATGTGATAAGGTCAGATGAAACCAAAGTAGAACTTTTTGGTAAAAACTCAACTTGTCGTGTTTGGAGGAGAAAGAATGCCGAGTTGCATCCAAAGAACACCATGCCTACTGTGAAGCATAGGGGTGGAAACATCATGCATTGGGACTGTTTTTCTGTAAAGGGACCAGGACGACTGATCCGTGTAAAGGAAAGAATGAATGGGGCCATGTATCGTGAGATTTTGAGTGAAAACCTCCTTCCATCAGCAAGGGCATTGAAGATGAAACGTGGCTGGGTCTTTCAGCATGACAATGATCCCAAACACACCGCCTGGGCAACAAAGGAGTGGCTTCGTAAGAAGCATTTCAAGGTCCTGGAGTGGCCTAGCCAGTCTCCAGATCTCAACCCCATAGAAAACCTTTGGAAGGAGTTGAAAGTCCGTGTTGGCCAGCGACAGCCCCAAAACATCACTGCTATAGAGGAGATCTGCATGGAGGAAAGGGCCAAAATACCAGCAACAGTGTGTGAAAACCTTGTGAAGACTTACAGAAAACGTTCGACCTTTGTCATTGCCAACAAAGGGTATATAACAATGTATTGAGATAAACTTTTGTTATTGACCAAATACTTATTTTCCACCATAATTAGCAAATAAATTCTTAAAAAATCTGACAATGTGATTTTCAGGATTTTTTTTTCATTATGTCTCTCATAGTTGAGGTATACCTATGAGGGAAATTACAGGCCTCTCTCATCTTTTTAAGTGGGAGATCTTGCACAATTGGTGGCTGACTAAATACTTTTTTTTTTTGGCCCACTGTATGTGGTGCGCTCTCCTTTACTACTGGGGCCCTGTTCTCTAGAAAGGTGCGGGTCTCAGCTCTGGGACATTTATGGCATATCCTAAGATGTCCCAGATAGGCCACCCACGCTAACCTTTATAATTAAGGGGGTATTCCAGTTTTGTGATTTTGATGACATAGCTACATTGTGATTGTTTAGGGTAATTACACCTTCTCTCCCCATTCCCCACCACTACAATGAAGAAAAATCACAGAAATAAGGTAATAATGCACTTAATAAAATAGATGCAAGCACTATATATGGACAAAGTCCTCACTCTGATGTGATAAAATCTGAGACACTTAGCCAATATATTTTGATCAAAACACATCTGTGCCCGCATACCAAGTGCCAAGGTGGAGTCAGGTCAGGCGGGTCCTACGCTAAACCTACCTAAGCCAATGGGCTTCTATGTTCAGGAGCACAGACCCCGCACATATGTGTGCTGCTCCTAGTCACCTCCATGTGCATCAAGCAACCAATGGGAGGAGGCGCAAGCACACCACCACTACAATGTAGACAGCGGGCAGGTAAGAACTGAAGAGGATGCAGCTCTCCCACTAGCGCAATAGCCTCTTTAAATGGCTGATCGACAAGGGTTCCCGAGAGTCAGACCTCCACCAATCGCAGCGGTTCTGCTGCGATACTGCAGCTATACAGAGGGACAAACGCTATTGGAACAACTAATTGCAACTGGTATGATATACCAGTTGCCCCACCTAAAAACTGATTGAGACAGGGGTGTGATATACCTATAATATAATTTCTATACAGTGCATTTGTATTGTGCAGCAGTTGTGTGCGGTTCTGCTGACATACCGCAGCTATGCAGAGGGACAGACGCTATTGGAACAACTAATTGCCACTGGAATGATATACCAGTTGCCCCGCCAAAAAAACGATTGAGACAAGGGTGTGATATACCTATAATATACGTTCTATATAGTGCATTTGTATTGTGCAGCAGTTGTGTGCGGTTCTGCTGACATACCGCAGCTATGCAGAGGGACAGACGCTATTGGAACAACTAATTGCAACTGGTATGATATACCAGTTGCCCCGTCAAAAAAACGATTGAGACAGGGGTGTGATATACCTATAATATACGTTCTATATAGTGCATTTGTATTGTGCAGCAGTTGTGTGCAGTTCTGCTGAGATACCACAGCTATACAGAGGGAGAAACGCTATTGGAACAACTAATTGCAACTGGTATGATATACCAGTTGCCCCGTCAAAAAAACGATTGAGACAGGGGTGTGATATACCTATAATATACGTTCTATATAGTGCATTTGTATTGTGCAGCAGTTGTGTGCAGTTCTGCTGAGATACCACAGCTATACAGAGGGAGAAACGCTATTGGAACAACTAATTGCAACTGGTGTGATATACCAGTTCCCCCCCCCCCCCCCCAAAAAAAAAAAACTGATTGAGGCAGGGGTGTGATATACCCATAATATACTTTCTATATAGTGCATTTGTATTGTGCAGCAGTTGTGTGCGGTTCTGCTGAGATACCGCAGCTATACAGAGGGACAGACGCTATGGGAACAACTAATTGCAACTGGTATAATATACCAGTTGCCCCGCCAAAAAACTGATTAAGACAGGGGTGTGATAAACAGTACCTCAAGCCACATAATCACTTGATCTTTTCTGTATGGTGAATGCATAATTTTTTGGGCCTGTAATCTAACTGCCAACAGTAAAATTGTTATAAGGTGACCGCCTAATGTACCTCCAGCCACATTATCGATTGTTCTTTTCTGTACGGTGAATAAATAATTTTTGGGGCCTGTAGTCCACTGGCCTGCAATAAAATTGATATCCAATGACTGTCTAATATACCTCCAGCCACATAATCACTTGATGTTTTCTGTCCGGTGAATGCCTAATGTTTGGGGCCTGTACTCCCGTGGCCTAAAATGAAAACTTTCTAGGCTCCAGCAGGGCACATTTTTGAGAGTTTCCCTTTAAGATGCATAAAAATTGCCCCTGATTAAAATACATGCTTTTTGTGGGGAATTTTTGCCATTGATCCCCCTCTGCTATGTCACTGTCCATGTTGTGGGACGATTTGTGCACTTCTAGTAAGTATTTGGTGGCTGCAAATATGACCTGAAGGTTTTTCAGGTTCGCCTGCCATTAAAGTGAATGTGGCCCGCCGCGAACTTGCGGTTCGCGAACATTTGATCGTGTTTGCGAATCGTCCCGGCCGATGTTCGTCCATCACTAGTTGCGATATCTGGCTCCTTTTCTGGCATTTTGTTCCATAGAAATCCATTGGTTTTTGGACCTGCCTAAAACAATCCAACCGGCAATGTGCATAGCATTATATTAAGATGTTTTTACAATGACTTTTTTTATATTGCTCTACATGGTTAAGTGAATATACTATATATACTGCTGTACATGAAGTGACATCAGATAGAGAGACATGCTTTCCTGTCGAACAATGAATTGTTAAAAAGAATTGGCATAATAAGTGATAAAAAAAACACCAATAAAAACACAGCACAAGGCAGATGTTTTGGGATGCCTAGTGTGGTAGCACTCTAATTTTGGCATACACAGAGCTTTACTTGTGGTGCCTTGTGCAGATTTCTTAGGTATTCTTCTGACCTATTTTCTCTGGAGTGTGAACACCCTCTTTTACAGTCATAATCCACTACACCCTTTGTATGATTGAATTTCCTTCTGCTGCACCTTCTAATATTTTGCAGATGGAATATTTTCACGCAATTATCCATGAGGTTCACAATTCTACCATGTGCTAGAAATAAGGGTGTAATGTTCCAAAGAATAATCCAAGATATTTCTGCATCTTCAATTCCACGGAGGCATCAGCTCTCTTGGCAGATCTTCTCAACCAGACAAATAAATAATTTCAGTATTCTCGGTGGGATTACTCCAGGTTATTAAAGGGTAGCGATAATGTTAGTGCTGACCACATCATGCAGGAAATTTGAAAGTGTTTTTGTAAAAATGACAAAATGTAAAATATTTCCTATGGTAAGGGCTCATGCATACGAACATATTTTATTTCAGTTTCTGTTCAGTTTTTTTTTTGCGGACCTTATGCGGAACCATTATGTCTGTATAGATAGGACTGTTCTATTTGGGGCCAGCAAAATACGGAATATATATTAAAAGAAAACAGAATTCATACACCCTATTATATGATCACGGTCCCTTTAAATGCAGAGCTCCCGCACATATAACGTTCATATAAAAAAATTAATATGTATAAAAAAAATGTAAACACGGTTTCCTTGTCTTATAGTTCTTTACTTTGGCATGCATTTAGTAGTGTCAGTTATTATTTGGCAATTGTATTTCTCTTCAGTGCTAACTGAATTGCAAGGTTCTCTTAATTGGTAACAAACTTATAAAACATCCTAACAGTCTGCTCCAATATTCCCTTGTGGTTGAGTGGCTTATTGTATTGCTTGCCAGTTAACTCATGTAATGCGCATATATTATTTTAGTAAAGCGCTTGCTTTTTTCTTTTTCTTTTTTTTTTATTAATAATATTTTTTTATTATCATACAAAACTACATACCGATATTCCATTTACAGTACTATAAAATCCAAAAGTCCGTCAGTTCTAATTTTTTAACCATAGTTAGATATAATTTCATGTGAGTGCCCATAATTATATGCATATTAACTAAATCAAATAGAGGTCTCACTTCCTGGGAAGAAAGCAGGACCCACCCGGCATCAAAAGCTTTAATAATGCAGATAGACAAAGACATCTTATTTAATATTATTATCTCTATATGGGGAGGAAACAGAGGCCCGCAGCCCGGGCGGCCCACCAGGCAGCGAACACGCACCTCATACGGCCTCCCTCAAACACAAGTAAGCACCACCGACAGGATCAACACTCGTGTGGCGAATCATCTGGTGCTCACATACACCGTGCGGGGCGAGCTCACAGCGATCTTTAATCGCACACTTCCGTAGAACCAAAGGAAAACAGAGGGGGGTCCAGCAGTCTTCTATCACAGTGGTGTAAAGCCCACTCACGTGTTTTACTGCCTCATCCCCGTGTGGTTAAGTTGAATATTAATGCCCTGTTTAAGCATAACTCGCATGTGTTTACCACGGTGTCTCGTGAAAAAAGGACTCGAGTCAAATGTCGCTCAGCAATCTCCGGCAATTGAAGAGAAAAACAGAACCAACCAGCACTGTCTCATTAAAAGAGCACAACCCAACACCGACT
Source organism: Bufo gargarizans (assembly GCF_014858855.1). Lineage (NCBI taxonomy): Eukaryota > Metazoa > Chordata > Amphibia > Anura > Bufonidae > Bufo > Bufo gargarizans. The sequence goes on from NC_058084.1 coordinate 186,604,924, forward strand.
CCATTTCATTAAGAGAAGACAGATAGTAGCACCCAACCCACACGTGTCAGATCACTGCCCGTAGTTGAAGCTCATGTCCGACAGGAAAAGCCGCATCCCAGGTCGCGCCCGATGCCCGGACCCCCCAAAATCCCGAGCCCTGAACCCTCACCCATGTATTACTCAATATTTTAGGTAGGTCAAAAAATTAACCAATATCTGATGCCGGTGAGTCCTGCCAACCTCCAACATTTCTAGAGATACTCCAATACTCCATTATGACTTCACATTCTACACTAATACATTGCATACAAAAAGAGGCCGGACTAATTGGATCTTCCCCAAAGCCCCCCAACCTCCCCCCCCCCCCCCACCTTGCAGACAAAAAAAAAAAAAAAAAAAACTCCTGGTTAGTTAATCGTGTCCCAATCTTTCCACAGTTTATTCCACTTTAAGTAGGATCCTCTTTGATTGTACAAAATCTTCTCGTAGCTTTTCACCTTCTCAACCAAACCCAGCCAGTTATTACAGTCTGGAGCGGAAGAGCAAAACCATGCTCTGGAGATGAGAAGCCTAGCCAGAAACATCACCTTAATCAACAATCGACCATTTGTAGGTTGGTAATTAACCTCCGATAAATCTCCCAGGACCCATATCCTGGGAGTAAAAGGAACAACAATGTTGAGTTTACGAGCCAGATTGGTTTGAACCGATCTCCAGTACCTGCTCACCATTGGGCAATCCCAGAACAAATGTAAATGATCTGCCTCGGATTCACCACAGCGTGGGCAGTCAGAGGAGGTTCTAAGTCCTCTCCTATATAACCATATAGGTGTCACATATATTTTGTGCAAAATATTAAATTGTACAACAGTGTGGTTAAAATTATGCGAGACCAATTTTAAATTTTCCCCTATATTCTCCCAGTTTGGAGAGCCCGTCTCTGAAAGCAAAGATGACCAGGCTCTCTGTCCTGGTGAAAAAACATCCGAAAAAAACTTTTTCATTAAGTGTCTATAGCAGTGAGATACTTTAATTCTCGTGACAATTTTCTTGCAAATTAAATCATGCAAAAATTCAGGAGTATCTATAGTAAAAACATAGCGATTCGCAGTGCTAGAAAGTGCTGACCTTAGTTGAAAATATGCATACCAAGCCACCTCACCTAAATTTGCCCCTTGCTTTAATTCCGCAAGGGGCAAAATGTGTCCACCACCGACCACTTGATGCAGGTACTGAACATTCTTGGTCCTCCAATACTGGCTGCAGCTCAAATCATTTAAATTCAAAAGCTTTGGATTATGCCATAATGGAGTGCAAATAAGTGATGCCCCAGCTCCACACCAGTTCCTTATATTTCGCCAAGACTTTATAGCCATTCTGCAGAAAAGTGTATACCCGTTTAGTACATTTGACAAATAGACTCAAGTACTGTAAAAAAAATCCGCAAAGCCTGAATCTTTCACCACCTTACTGCAGAACTGGCTATTTTCCCACTCATTAAACAAGCAAAGTTGAGAGGCCACAAAATAGCCCCTAAAATAGGGGAGGTTAAGACCTCCCCGATTATAGGGCATAGAAAAGTAGAGTACCTTCAATCTCACACGCTTCCTCCCCCATATTAAATCATTAAGCATCCGCTCTATCAATCTGAAGTACTTATCTACAATCCATACAGGCGAATTGCGCAAGACATAAAGAACCTGGGGCAGCACTACCATTTTTATTAATGAAATTCTGTCCGCTCTCGCTGACAGGATTTTTTGCCATATCTTAATTTTAGCCCTCAGCTTTATCAGCAGGGGAAGCAGATTGAGTTGTAGGTATTCCTGGGGTTTGGCAGAAACTCTTATCCCCAGGTACTTTATTGAATCTGAGATCGTTAGCTGGTTATCCCATTCACCCCGCAGTTCGTCTATAGGGAGAAGGACGGTCTTCTCCCAGTTTATCTCCAGACCGGAAGGACCGGAAAAGAGACCAACCAGGTCCATTATGCGAGGAAGAGTAGTGTCTGTTTGATGCATAAAAATCAAAATGTCGTCTGCATAAAGTGATACTCGATCATAATTCCCCATTGTGCCAAAACCAGCCACCCTCGGATCCTGCCTAATACTAGCCGCTAAGGGTTCAATGTAAATATTGAATAGCAGGGGGGAAAGAGGACAGCCTTGATGGGTGCCTCTTCCTAATGTAAAGCTCTCTGTTGTCATATCATTGATCCTTATCCTAGCAACTGGGGAGTTATATAGGAGCTGTACCATCGCCAAGAATCTTGGGCCAAAGCCCATTTTTTTCATCACCTCCCAGAGAAAGGTCCACTCCACCCTGTCGAAGGCTTTAATAGCATCCAACGACAGGATGGAGCGGGCACCGCTCCCCGGGGACTGAATATTCATGAATAGCCTATGTAAGTTGTGATGGGTGCCCCTTTTTGGCATAAACCCATTTTGATCTGAGTGGATAATAGTGGATATAACCCGCGAGAGCCTCCTAGCCAAAATTTTTGATAATAACTTAACATCGGTATTTAATAAAGAAATTGGTCTATAGGAGCTCAATTCTGCCGGGTCTTTATCCTTTTTTGGAATTAAAACAATAAGAGCCTCCATCATAGAGCATGGTAAACCCCCTCCCTGTATTGCTTGGGAAAACACCTCTAGCAACTGGGGGAGGATCGTCTCACCATACTTACGATAAACTTCATATGGAAGGCCATCCAGTCCTGGCGATGAGCTCCCCGAGATAGACCCCAGAGCCTCCTTCAGCTCAGAGAGAGACAACTCCTCTTCCAGAAATTCTCTTTGAGCTTCATTCAAAGTAGAAAGTGGAATCCTCTCCAAGAACCGCATCGCCAGTTCGGGTGACATACCGGAAGAGGATCTGTATATCTGAGCAAAATATTGTAGAAAGGTATCCCTGATCCCCTCTGGATTTGTTATAGTTTCCCCCTCTAAGTTACGGATTGAAGTGATAGATTGATTTTTCCTATCTTGTTGTGTGATTATTCTTGCTAAGAGCCTTCTGCATCTCTTCCCTGTTATATTCCGTGGGTTGGCTGGTAAAACGCTCAGTTGTAGATACAGCGATCTTAGCCAATTCCTCCTCTTTTCCCCTAAATGTTCTCCTTGCTGCAGCAATCTCACTTATAAAGACCCCTCTTAGATATGCTTTCAGGGCATCCCATACTATGTTGATGTTAGCAGAGGGAAAATTCACCTCCCAAAAGGAGGATATCAGTAGTTTAATAGACTGAGGATTCTCCATAATGGCAAGCCAATATGGGTTCAGCTTGAATCCTAGCCCCCTTCTATCCTTATTCTCCCCAGTGCGAACCTCAACTAGTACGGGTGAGTGGTCCGAAACAGTTCTTACTCCGTATCGTATCTTACTGATATTACTCAAGTTGCTCTCATTGGTGAGTGCTAGATCAATCCTAGACATTGCTCTCCCCCCCCCCTACTGACACAAGAGTATACTCTCTTTCCTCCGCCGAGATGTTCCCATATATCTACCACTCCTACCTCTAAACAAAACTGGGGCAACAAGGAGTTACAAGGGTTCCTCCCCCGATCTGCATCTAAAGTGAATCTATCCTTGTTGGGGTCCATAACCGCATTAAAGTCCCCCATCAGGATTAACCGACATTCTGATCTATTTTCAGCAAAAAGCAATAGCTGAGTCAATGGGTACATTGAAAATGGAGGGGGTATATAGAAGAAAGCCAGAATATAACTGTGGCCATACAGCTTACCGTGTAGGAAAATAAATCTACCCTGATCATCTATATGAGATTTTATAAGGATGAAATCTACAGAATTATGAATCAGGACTGAAACGCCCCTGGAAGATCCGCTGAAGGTGGAGTGATAAGATTGAGAGTGCCATCCCGTTGCCAGGCGGCGCAGGGTTTCTTTAGTAAGATGAGTTTCTACTATACAAATAATTGCTGGAAGGTATCTTTTTACTGCATCCATAATAGCTTGCCTTTTAACCCTTTCCCCGAGCCCTCTGACATTCCAAGATACAATTCTAATAGACATCAGTCAAAAAAAAACAAAAAAACCCCGGGCTGCAAGGTGGGTTCCCACCCCCCCCTCCCATCCCCCCTCCCACCCTCCCAAAATTATCGCTGCCTAGATTGTGCATAACCACATCTTTGAGTTACTCCTCTAACTGCCGGCCTTCAGCCCCTTCTGGAAAACCAATTATACGGACATTGTTCCGCCTTGACTTATTCTCAAGATCTTCTAGCTTGTGTTGTAGCACTTGATTTTCTGAGGCGAGAAGCAAGGTTTTAGATTTTAAGGTGGCTATATCGGTTTGCAGGGAAACAACAGTTTTTTCTTGGTCACGGATCTTTACTAAGTCTTCTCTAATTAAAGAGATGTCGCTCTGCACTGAACCCAATTGAGTGGACATCCCCTGCACCAGAGAGCCGTTGTTTTCCACGGCACAAAGGATTTTATCCAAAACAGATGGATCATATTCTGTTCGCGTTTGTACAGGGAGACCTTCTGTGATGAATACCACCCCTCGTGTCCGCTGACGTCAACCACGTCGAGCTCACGAGACCTGGTATGATCACGGGGTTTACCAAAAACGTGAAGTTACGCCCTCCAGAGGAGCACGTAAGGTCAGGCTGGTATAGTTTACACACACACCTCCTGTCCACGCGGGCACAGAGAGGCAACAAGCTGGAAGGGCCTTTTCACTGCCGCAGTAAAAACAGCCCACACTCAGCCCAGGTAACTGCCACCAGTTTCTCGTTTGATATAAGCCCGGTCCGCTAACGGGATTATATAGGGTCAGAAACCAACCCGCGGTAGCTTATAACTAGGCCAAAACACGGACGTGGGGATTCGTGATCGAGATACAAGATAGCACAAGATTAAATTATAGATTTAATCGCTATAAGAGCACACTAGATATAACACACTATACACAGACAATATATATACAGTGGTCTGAGGTTACAGATTACAGGGTATATGGTTACAATAGGATTAAGCAGGGTGAAAGTAAGTTACCAAGTATGATGAAAGTTCCTTGGCGATGTCCTGAACCGGAGGCCACACGAGGGGCTGTGATCTCCTGCTATTTCCTGGGTCCCTCTAAACACATGTGTAGCATGTGACCCCTCTTCAGAAAAAGACGCCGCCTACTTGCTGGCACCAGGCTTTTAACCTGTAGCTGGTCCATCCCCTCCCTGCCTCAGGGAGGGGTCAACTCCCCCTCTTCTGGGCTGACTGTGAATGACCCACAAAACCCTTTAGGGGTCATAGCTCCAGACCAGAGGGTCACAGGGAGATGGTTCTGGGACTAATGGACCGGCCTGGGTTCCGGCTACAATTAGAGCCCAAACCTGGTACCGGTAGGTGGCTTCTATGGGGAGATATGGGTATCTCCCTACCCCGACTGGGTACGAGTAAACAAAGACCATGGGACCGTACCTCGTGGCCACCGGGACACAAATATGTATCCGGTTTGCGCCTGCGATGGCCAGGTGATTCATAATTCCTTATGAGAGGTAGGTGCCAATATGTCTAGGAAATCTCATTGATTTCCCTGCTGGGGTTTTTTCCTGCAGATTCAGGTGGCTCCCAACTGCTGCACAGAGGTGTGAACTTCTCCTTGAAGCTTGGACCCCCTGAGGGGTGTCTTCCTGGCCAACTGACACTCAGTTGGCTGGGGGGGGAGTGGAAACTTATTTGGCATGTACACAGAATTACAATCAGAGCTGGGGGCTTTGAAGCAGGGAAATCCTGTCAGCAAATGGGGGGTGTGAGGACATGGCTGACAGTAAATATTAATCCATATTCCTCACACCTCCCCCTTTTAGAGGGCGCCAGGGGGCAGCACATTCCTGTGCTCCCCCGTGCGCCCATCCACCCCCTCTCCTTGTCGGGATAGCCCATCGGCGTTCCCGTGGTCACGGCCCCTTTTGTGGCGAATGGTCAAGTGATACTGCTGGAGAGCTAGGCTCCAGCGTAGCAGCCTCCCATTCGTCCCGGATACGGTGTTTAACCAACTGAGGGGGTTGTGGTCGGTCTCCACCGTGAAGCGGCGCCCGTATAAATACGGCTGCAACCGTTGCAGTGCCCAGACAATTGCCAGGCACTCCTTCTCCATTGTGGAGTACGCCACCTCCCTCGGCAGGAGCTTCCGACTCAGGTACAGAACAGGGTGTTCCTGGCCCGTAGTGTCAACCTGGCTGAGTACGGCACCGAGGCCAAAATCACTGGCGTCAGTCTGCACTATAAACGGCAGCGTGAAGTCGGCCGCCTGTAGTACAGGGAAGCTCGAGAGGGCGGCCTTCAGCGCTCGGAAGGCCGTCTCGCAGTCGTTCGTCCAATCGACTGCGGAGGGCAGCTTCTTCTTGGTGAGATCCGTCAAGGGCTTCGCCAGGCTACTATAGTGGGGAACGAACCTCCTATAGTACCCTGCGGTGCCCAGGAAGGACATCACCTGTTTCTTGGTCCTGGGGGTGGGCCAGGATGCGATAGCATCCACTTTCCCGGGCTCTGGCTTAAGGGTCCCCCCACCTACCCGGTGCCCCAGGTAGTGGACCTCGCTCATGCCCAGCTGGCACTTTTCCGGCTTGATGGTCAAGCCTGCCTGGTGGATCCGCCCCAGCACCTGCGTCAGGTGCTGCAGGTGATCCTCCCAGGTGGGACTGAAAATGGCAATGTCATCCAGGTACGCGGCCGCGTACTTTTCGAGTCCCTTAAGCAGCGTGTTGACCATCCGCTGAAAAGTGGCAGGGGCATTCTTCATGCCAAACGGCATCACTGTGGATTCGTACAATCCAAAGGGGGTGATGAAGGCAGAGCGTTCCCGCGCCTCCGGGGTCAGGGGAATCTGCCAGTACCCCCGGCTCAGATCCATGATGGTCAGGTACTGGGCCCCGGCCAACTGATCGAGCAGGTCATCGATGCGTGGCATAGGGTACGCATCGGTGACCGAGACAGCGTTGAGTCCCCTGTAGTCCACGCAGAACCGGGTGGTCCGGTCCTTCTTTGGGACGAGGACCACAGGCGAGGCCCAAGCGCTGTTGGATGCCTGGATGACCCCCAGCTTCAGCATCTCGTCGATCTCCTGGCGCATGTGCTGCTGCACCTCCAAGGAAACCCGATATGCTGAACGCCGGATTGGGGGGTGATCCCTAGTGTCCACGTGATGGACAGCCAACTCTGTCCTTCCGGGCTTGTTGCTGAACAATTCCCGGAAGGGGTGAAGGGTGGCCCACAGCTGGGACCGTTGGTCCGTCAAGAGCTGTTGGCCCACCTCCACATCCTCGATGGACCCACCCGCCTTCACCTGGGTGAGCATGTCCAGGAGGGTTTCCTCCTCCCCCTCCTCGGGGAGGTTGCAGACAGGGAGGGCACATTCCCCCCTCTCATGATGGGCCTTCATCATGTTCACGTGGAAGGCCTTCCGCCTTCCTCGGGCGTGGTCCAGGGTGACCAGGTACGTCACGGCATTGAGGCGCTGATGCACGAGGTACGGGCCTTCCCAGGCCGCCTGAAGCTTGTCCTGAGGTACGGGGACCAGTACCCATACCTTCTGACCCACCTGGTAGGTCCTCTCACAAGCGTTCTGGTCATACCATCGCTTCTGGTCGGCCTGGGCCCGCTCCATATTATCGTGCACCAGCTGCGACAAGGCCTGCATCTTGTTCCGGAAGCGCATGACATACTCGACGACCGACACTCCAGGGGTGACTACCTCTCCCTCCCAGGCCTCTTTCACCAGAGCCAGGGGCCCCCGCACACGTCGCCCGTACAGGAGCTCGAAGGGGGAGAACCCCGTGGAGGCCTGTGGGACCTCTCGGTAAGCAAACAGCAGATGTGGGAGGTACCGCTCCCAGTCACGCCCGTGGGAGTCAACCAACATCCTAAGCATCTGCTTTAAGGTGCCATTAAATCGTTCACACAGGCCGTTTGTCTGTGGGTGGTACGGGCTGGTCACCAGATGTTGCACCTGTGTTTGCCTACAGAGGGACTCCATCAATTGCGACATGAACTGGGTCCCCCGGTCGGTGAGCATTTCCTGGGGAAAGCCCACTCTGGAGAAAATCTCCAGCAAAGCAGTAGCCACCTTGTCGGCCCGAATGGATGACAAGGCTACCGCCTCTGGGTACCGGGTGGCATAGTCTACTACCGACAATATGAAGCGTTTCCCGGAGCTGCTGGGAATGGACAGCGGTCCAATTAGATCCACAGCCACCCTCCTGAAAGGCTCTTCAATTATGGGCAGCGTTACCAGTGGGGCTTTGGGGCGTCGCCCCGCCTTCCCCACCCGCTGGCAGGTGTCACATGAACGGCAGTAGGCAACCACATCAGCCCCCATCTTTGGCCAGTAGAAATGCTGGGCTAATCTGGCCCTTGTCTTAGCGATCCCTAGGTGTCCAGCCATCGGAATCTCATGCGCAACCTGCAACAACTCCTTCCTGAACTGATAGGGTACCACTAGCTGTCGGTCCCTAGGCCACGCCTCCTGTGAGCCCGGCTGGACCGTGACCCGGTACAGCCGTCCTTGGTCCCAGACCATCCGCTCGAGGTCTGAGTCCAAGGGGGGCTGTTCCGCGTGCTCCTTGAGAGCGTTCAGGCTGGCGTCAGCCGCTAACGCTGCCTGAAACTCCTGACTGGACGTGGCCAGAATAGACGAGGCTGCCACGTCCCCTGTCAGGTCCCTGGGACCTGTCTCCTGGCCTCCCTCTGACTCGGCAGCCACTTGGTCGGAAGGGGGAAAGCCATCAGACCCCTGAGGGGCCCCTAGGGCCCCAGCACTCCCACTGCGCGTGACAGCAGCTATGGCCGCTGCCACTGCTGGTAGTGCCTGCTTTCCCTCGGCTCCTGACCAAGTCGCCAGTCCAGACGGACTAACCTGGCCTTCTGACATCCCAGTGGGGGAGGAGCCCTGCACTGAGGCTTCACCTGGCAGTCCTACTTCTCCAGGGACAGCCCTGACCTCATTTGCATCCTCCCCCCCTGCAGCTGTCTGCCCCCTGCTTGTCCCCCCAGTCACCACACTGGAGGACAACAGGGTCCAGCAGGCTTGCTGGCTACACCCTGGGGCTTCAGCCCAGCTGGCAGGAATGCCCCCCTCTCCACTGAGGGGAGAGGCACACATCACATCCCCCACCTCCCCATCAACAGGCATAATGGGTACATTCATAGTATTATCAGGGGGGACATTACATCACATTCTGGGGAATCGGACCTTGGGGTGTCAGCGGCCACGTACTTAGACACAAGCCGCCCCAGGTCCGTCCCCAGCAAAACACTGGCAGGGATATTCGCGGATACCCCCACCTCCCTTACTCCTCGACCGGCGCCCCAGTCCAGATAGACCTTGGCGACGGGCAGCGCCGGTTCCACTCCTCCAATCCCGGAGACAGTGAGGGATCTCCCTGGCAGTAAATCATGGGGTGTCACCAGTTCAGGCCGTACCAGTGTCATTTCAGCGCCGGTGTCTCTAAGTCCCATGGCCACGGCCTGGCCCACGGTGACCGGTTGAACATTGTCAAGGGACCCCCCACCACCCCCACCCACACACAACACAGTGGACGGTTTCCGGGTTGATGACTGGGACGGATCCCTCGGGCGCTGGGGACACATGGCTTTGAAGTGTCCTGGCTGCTTACACAGGTGACAAAGTCGGGGTTCCCCCACCGACGTGAAAAGCGCAGCAGGGGCCGGTGCCCACTTGGGCCTAGGGGCAGGGGTAGCAGGTGCAGCGTGCGTCTTACCCCCTCTCCAGCCGACAGGTTTCCGGGCCTCTGAAGTCCTGTTGTTGGTGTATTCATCGGCCAGGGCTGCTGTTGCGGAGGCCCCCTTTGGCTTCCGGTCACGGAGGTACTGCTGGAGATCCTCTGGGCAGTTCCACAAGAACTGTTCTGTGGCGATGAGCTCCTTCAGCTGCTGGACGGTGGAGAGCTCCAATCCTGTGGTCCATTGGTCGACCGCTCTCAGCAAGGCCCGCATGTGATCGGCCCAGCTCTGGGTAGAACCCCGGTGCAAATTCCTGAGCTTTTTCCGGTACGACTCAGGGGTTAAGTTATACTGCCTGACCAGAGCCTGTTTGATGTCCTCATAGCTCAGGATGGTCTCGCTGGGCAGGTACCCGAAGATTCCAAGGGCTTTTCCCCTGAGCCGTGGCGTGAGGAATCTGACCCACTGGTCCTCTGGCAGCTGGTATTGATGGCAGGCTGTCTCAAATGCCAACAAAAAGGTGTCCAGGTCCCCATCTTTGTCCAGTAGGGGAAAGTCCTCCGCCCGCAGTTTCGGAATCCAGACCTCTGGAGACTCACATTGGGCTGGGGATGGCTGCTGGAATTGGAGCTTTAGCTGGAGCATCTGTAGCTGGTGCTCACGCTCGGCCCGCTCGCGACGCTCTGCAGCCTCTGCTTGCTCGCGACGCTCTGCTCGCTCGCGACGCTCTGCAGCCTCTGCTCGCTCGCGACGCTCTGCAGCCGCCAGTAGGAGCTCAGAGGCTGCCTGGTCTCCAGCCTGGAGACGGTCCATGGCAGCTTGTAGGAGAGCAGCTGAGCCAGCTTGGCTGGGGGGAGGGGCAGGTGGAGCGAGGCCCGCCGCGGACCTCACCTCTGGCGACTGGCTCCTTGGGGAGCTTTGGTTGTGCTCCCCCTCGCCTTCCACCTCCTCTCCGCCCCCATTTAAAGCATCGGCCATCTCCTTCGATTTGCTCCTGGTGATACTGGCCGTCATTGCAACGGATGGTCACTGACACCACTGCAACCTGATGCACACACACCTTATTGTATCTGCACTCAGACAGTCTAGTGTTGAACTGATCTTAAGACTCCAGCAGCAAGAGCTACTGCTGGTCGTCTTTAGTGTCTGGAAGTATGGGTCTCACACTCACAAACACTAGTATCTCGATCCCACTTTGCTGCCACCAATATGTGATGAATACCACCCCTCGTGTCCGCTGACGTCAACCACGTCGAGCTCACGAGACCTGGTATGATCACGGGGTTTACCAAAAACGTGAAGTTACGCCCTCCAGAGGAGCACGTAAGGTCAGGCTGGTATAGTTTACACACACACCTCCTGTCCACGCGGGCACAGAGAGGCAACAAGCTGGAAGGGCCTTTTCACTGCCGCAGTAAAAACAGCCCACACTCAGCCCGGGTAACTGCCACCAGTTTCTCGTTTGATATAAGCCCGGTCCGCTAACGGGATTATATAGGGTCAGAAACCAACCCGCGGTAGCTTATAACTAGGCCAAAACACGGACGTGGGGATTCGTGATCGAGATACAAGATAGCACAAGATTAAATTATAGATTTAATCGCTATAAGAGCACACTAGATATAACACACTATACACAGACAATATATATACAGTGGTCTGAGGTTACAGATTACAGGGTATATGGTTACAATAGGATTAAGCAGGGTGAAAGTAAGTTACCAAGTATGATGAAAGTTCCTTGGCGATGTCCTGAACCGGAGGCCACACGAGGGGCTGTGATCTCCTGCTATTTCCTGGGTCCCTCTAAACACATGTGTAGCATGTGACCCCTCTTCAGAAAAAGACGCCGCCTACTTGCTGGCACCAGGCTTTTAACCTGTAGCTGGTCCATCCCCTCCCTGCCTCAGGGAGGGGTCAACTCCCCCTCTTCTGGGCTGACTGTGAATGACCCACAAAACCCTTTAGGGGTCATAGCTCCAGACCAGAGGGTCACAGGGAGATGGTTCTGGGACTAATGGACCGGCCTGGGTTCCGGCTACAATTAGAGCCCAAACCTGGTACCGGTAGGTGGCTTCTATGGGGAGATATGGGTATCTCCCTACCCCGACTGGGTACGAGTAAACAAAGACCATGGGACCGTACCTCGTGGCCACCGGGACACAAATATGTATCCGGTTTGCGCCTGCGATGGCCAGGTGATTCATAATTCCTTATGAGAGGTAGGTGCCAATATGTCTAGGAAATCTCATTGATCCAGGCCAAAGCAGATACCCCCTGCTGGGGTTTTTTCCTGCAGATTCAGGTGGCTCCCAACTGCTGCACAGAGGTGTGAACTTCTCCTTGAAGCTTGGACCCCCTGAGGGGTGTCTTCCTGGCCAACTGACACTCAGTTGGCTGGGGGGGGAGTGGAAACTTATTTGGCATGTACACAGAATTACAATCAGAGCTGGGGGCTTTGAAGCAGGGAAATCCTGTCAGCAAATGGGGGGTGTGAGGACATGGCTGACAGTAAATATTAATCCATATTCCTCACACCTTCCTCTACCGCTTCCTGGTCTGCCTCCATTGATCCGTCCTCAGAGGGTTCCTCAAACTGGGGTGTTTTAGCATTTTTCTTTACGTTAGGGCCCTTTCACACCTGCGTTATAGTCTTCCGGCATAGAGTTCCGTCGTCGGGGCTCTATGCCGGAAGAATACTGATCAGGATTATCCTAATGCATTCTGAATGGACAGTCCGTCCTTCAGGATGCATCAGGATGTCTTCCATTCCGGAACGGAACGTTTTTTGGCCGCAGCAAATAGCGCAGCATGCTGCGCTTTTTGCTCCGGCCAAAAATCCGGAACACTTGCCGCAAGGCCGGATCCGGAATTAATGCCTATTGAAAGGCATTGATCCGGATCCGGCCTTAAGCTAAACGTCGTTTCGGCGCATTGCCGGATGCGACGTTTAGCTTTTTCTCAATGGTTACCATGGCTGCCGGGACGCTAAAGTCCTTGCAGCCATGGTAAACTGTAGTGGGGAGCGGGGAGCAGCATACTTACCGTCCGTGCGGCTCCCGGGGCGCTCCAGAGTGACGTCAGGGCGCCCCAGGCGCATGGATGACGTGATCGCATGGATCACATGATCCATGCGCATGGGGCGCTCTGACGTCATTCTGGAGCGCCCCGGGAGCCGCACGGACTGTAAGTATGCTGCTCCCCGCTCCCCACTACTACTATGGCAACCAGGACTTTAATAGCGTCCTGGGTGCCATAGTAACACTGAAAGCATTTTGAAGACGGATCCGTCTTCAAATGCTTTCAGTACACTTGCGTTTTTCCGGATCCGGCGTGTAATTCCGGCAAGTGGAGTACACGCCGGATCCGGACAACGCAAGTGTGAAAGAGGCCTAGAGAGTTTAGTTTTAGCTGAATTTTTTTCATTAAGGAAGGGCGATTTCAAAAACTTGTCGATCTTATTCTCTGGTGTTTTAGACCCCAATTTAGTTACCGAGGAGTCCACTGATCGCCGCTTTGGGGCCATTCTCTTCCCTTTTTTCCCCCTCGTTTTCTCCCTTTTCTGTTAATTTTTAAATTTCTTTATGTTCCCCTTTTTTTTTTATCCCCCTCCCCCGCCTCTCCGCACCTCACCCTTTCCTTCCTTTTTCCAACTTATATTCTCCTTTATATCTCCTTATTACTTCTTTCTCGCCTTATTTTTTCCTCCTTTTAACCCCTTCCTCTCCACCTCTCCTATTCCTCTTTACCTTCCCCACCCCTCTATCCCCCCCCCCTACCTAACCCCACAAAGAGAAACAGAAAAAATCTGGCAAAAATACGTCCTCCCAGCAAACACAGAAACCAACAATGTAGAAAAAATAAAGTCAACGAGGGCTGTATTCTCACGTGTCCAGAGGAGAAATGGAGACAGGGAGCTCTCGCTAATCGCCAGGTGTCAGCAGAGTGGCAGGCAGTCCAGGTTGCAGGGAGACAGCTGAGGAGAAGCAGCAGGCAGAGCAGTGAAGCCGCCGGATCCAGAGGCAGAGACGGGACGAGAGACAAGCCAGCCAGCGAGGGGGGGGAGACGGGAGGTCCCCGGAATAGCGAAGCAGCTGAGTCCAGACGCAGAGCAGGAGAGAGGACCGACAGCAGGAGGAAAGCGGCGGAGGGTCCCGTGCAGAGCGTCCAGCATCCGCCGCAACAGCAACCAGGCAGCGATTGCTTAAGGCTAGGTCTACACAACGACATTTGTCCATCTCGAATAGATTTTCTGCGACTGTTGCATCGCAGTATGTTGCATGTTGCAGTGAGGACGGGGGACATTGGTGCGACAAATGTCGTTGTGTAGACCTAGCCTTAATCCATAGTTGTTTTCAGCAATGCTTCATTTTTTTTGTCACCTTACTGTCACCACCAGTTCTGTGAGAAGATCTGGCAGACGTCCTTCTCTACCTCTTGTATGACGTTCTTTGTTTTGGTTTCACGTTGTCATCTCCTTTCCTTCTCCCAGGTGTCACCTATTTAGACTAATCGTCTCCCTTTATATTCCCTCCCATGCTGCTGCTGTTTGCTCAGATAAGTATTTTCATATATTGTGTTTCCTTGCTGGCTTGATTCTAGGTGACCCTGACTCCGTCCGTATTAAGTGCAGGGAGCCGGTGGTCGTGTCCCCTCACTATTATAGGGTTTTCAGGTGTCACACAGTCTTAGGTACTTGGGCATGCAATCGTCTATCATTGAGACCCTTGCATGGGTATAGCAGCAGTCAGCCATGGGCATGCTCCTTAGTTTGTGATCAAGCCAGTCGGACGTTTATTCATAAGTTCCAGCTATCTGCAACATCATCCGTGACATTTACATCACATAAAGTGTAATAGCAAGCGATCAAAAAGTCATATGCACCCCAAAATAATGCCAATAAAACCGTCCTCTCATCTCATAAAAAATGAGCCCCTACTTAAGACAATCGGATGACTCTCAGACTATGGAGATACTAAAATGTTTTTGTTTTTGTTTAAAAAAAGGATATTATACTGTAAAACCTAAATAAATTAGGTATTGCCGCGTCCGTAAGAATCTGCTCTATAAAAATAATACATTACTTAACCCCTCAGATGAAGTAAAAAAAAAAGTGTTAAAAAAGCAATTTTTTACACTTATTTTTATTTTTTTGGGACTGTGTTCATCTGAGGGGTTAGGTCATGAGAGCCATAGTTTTTTCTTATTTTTTTTTCTGGGCGATTGTCTGTGGTCAAATAGAATTAAAATTGGGGAAGGGGATTATAAATGTAGTACTCCATGGAAGTGTGGTACTCCTTGAAGCAACCGTCAATGCAGGCCCGGATGATCGGAGCGCGTGTCACACTGAGTGGTGGTGTCCTTCCGTATCCCCCTCCTGTGACACACTCTGCACCTTTTTTGGGACCTTCCCTTCTTTCCAGTATGGGGGACCACACCTGGAAAGTGTTGGCCAGGGACGATCCGGGCGCCTCCAGTTCCCGAGGTACTCCGGCCTGCTCTTTCCCGGTCAGAAAAGATCAGGGCTTTGAGGACTGCCTCATAGAACTGCAGGAACTTCTCTGTGTTGCCAGCGCTCCAGGACAGCACAAAAGAGTTGTACAAGGCAACCTACACCAAGTAGACCACAACTTTTTTGTACCATGCCCAGGTTTTGCGCATAACGTTATATGGCTTGAGGACTTGATCAGAGAGATCAATTCCTCCCATATACCACTTACTCTAAACCTAACAGAAAAAAAAAAGAAACTAAATTTAAAAAAAGAAAGCCCCCCCCCCCAAAAATAAGAAGATTCAAACTCGCTGATCAGCGGTCCGGTGGGCGATGCGCTAACAGTAATGGCTGGACGCTAAGGGTGCCGGCCACAGTCAGCACACTCACAAAAAAAAAAAAAAAAAAAAGTGCTTGCACCCCCAAAAATGTGTGTGGAGGGGGGGCATTGAGGACTGCCTCATAGAACTGTAGGAACTTCCCTGTGTTGTCAGCGCTCCTGGACAGCACAAAAGAGTTGTACAAGGCAACCTACACCAAGTAGACCGCAACTTTTTTGTACCATGCCCCCAGGTTTTGCGCATGACGTTATATGGCTTGAGGACTTGATCAGAGAGCTCAACTCCTCCCATATACCACTTACTCTAAACCTAACAGAAAAAAAAAAAAAAATGAAACTAAATAATAAAAAGAAAGCCCCCCCCCCCCAAAAAAAATAAGAAGATTCAAACTCGCTGATCAGCGGTCCGGTGGGCGATGCGCTAACAGTAATGGCTGGACGCTAAGAGTGCCGGCCACAGTCAGCGCACTCACAAAAAAAAAAAAGTGCTTGCGCCCCAAAAAATGTGTGTGGAGGGGGGGGCAAGCTGCAGCACCCCTGGGAGTTCAAGGGTCACACAGCTGAGTGTGCTGTGGACCCCAGACACCCGATCAGGGTAATGCAAAAATGAAACTATTTTTTTTCCCCCCCGAGTATCCCTGCCTAATCTAAACTCTCCCTAACTTGTCCCTAGGTACCTTTTTAGTGCCAGATGGCACTATGGTAGCTCAGTGGGGGTGCTGGGCTCAGGATCTGGACGATGGGCTGCTCTCTCTCACTCCAGGAAGCAGTGTGGAGGAGGAGAGCAGAGCTGGGGGAAGTAAACCCCTGCCCGCCTGTCTAGCCAATCGGAAGCGATCCTGAGAGGTGATGTCACCATCACCTCTCAGGATCTAAGAATGGTGATTGTGGTGTATTATCACACCACCGATCATCATCCTATTCCAGGTTATTGGGTCACCAGAGACCCGAATAACCCGGAAACGCACCAAACCGCAGGTCTGAATTGACCTGCGGTTTGCTGCAATGGCCAATACGGGGGTGTCACAGGACCCCCCTCGGCATTGCCACAGAGTGCCAGCTGAATGATTTCAGCAGGCACTCTGTTCGGATCACCGCCCGCTGTACGCCCTGTGTCCTTAAGTACCGGGACATCAGGGCGTACCTGTACACCCTGTGTCCCCAAGAGGTTAAAATCTATATAATAGGTAAATTGCCACAACTAAGAAAAACAGCAAAGTGTACATGAGATTCGTCTAATCTCATACACTTTGCAGGTACTGTATTATGCTGTGTGTAGCCAGCCTAATGGTTGATTTAGACAAACCAATAATCGTTGGTCATCTCGTTTATCAGGTGATCCAGTCACCACCAATCGTAGTTTCTGTGCAGCAGATCGTGCTGTCTAAACAGCAATCTGCTGTCCAGCAGCAATGATTCTGTTTAGGGATGAGGGATTGCTATAGCGATCCTCCCTCCCCATACTGTGAAGGAGATCGCTGCAGTCTCCTTCACAGTATGAGGAGTGAGCCGTCGACTGTCGGAAAGGAACGCTGTCTAAACCCGCCTTAAAGCCCTTGCAGTCAGTACGCATCTGCAGTGGTCAGGTACGGGTGGATAATATTCTGTATTTGTTGTGACACCAATTGCAGCATCGTTTATGAGTATAGACCTCAGATCAGACTGCAGTACACTTTCCCTTTTGTGTTATATGCCATTTATTTTATTGGGATTTTTTAACATATATTTTTATATACATTCTTATATTTTTATTTTTTAATGTAAAGCAATCTGGTAGCAACTTTTCCTTTATTACCTGTATTAACCGCAATAAGATGATGAAAATACATAAAAAAAATGCATGTGTTGCCCAATAACCGTATGGAAAAAGCATCAATACCACAAAGACCAAACTATATACTCCAGTCCAGGTTTTGAAGAGGACCTGTGGCGGTATAAAACGACATGACGTTTGAGCAGGGATTTAGCCACTGAGGAAGGGGAGTGAAGTCCCCGAAACGCGTATGGCGTTATACCCCTGCTTTGATAAAGAATCCGGACATGATCGGGACGATCTAAACAATCTTCAAACTTGGAGCGCTCCATTTTTTCTTGCTGTGAGTATAATCTCACCTGAATACCGGAACAAAGATACCAAATCTCGCGATATCTCTGGAGAGATCACGTGATACATACTAGAGAGCGAGGACGCCGGGAAGCAGCTACAGCCGTGCGGTGGAGACAGGAGAGCGGGACAACGGGACTGCCGGGCACTAATACATACCGGTAAGCGATTCCCCCCCCCCAGCACCGACCACCAGGTGACGCTGCTGTTATTAGTACTATAATCTGGAAAGAGGCGCTCTGCTCCACAAGGACCGGACCGCAATCTAGTGTGGACATTGTATTTTAAATAGACGGACTCTTGGGAGCTCTTACCGTCTGGATGCATATTACATCCAAGATTTTAAGGAACAGTGTCCAAACGCTAATACGGATTTTGCTGACCATATAGGTCATAAAAGCGGGACGTGGGCAGCACAACCATATTCAGTTGTAAGGATCTTCTTTTATATACAGAGGATCTTACCCCACACATAGGACTTTATTACCAGTGGATTGCTTATTTTATACATATTTTTATGGGATATTTTATGTGTGATTATACTATTCCGGAAAATTGTGATGTTTTAATAGTGTGATTGGCATTGAATTCTTGCTGTTTAAATCTTGCTGTTCCATTTTATTGAGATTAAGGGCTGTTTCACACGAGCGGATGCCGTGCGTGGCATCCGCTCCGTGAAAGAGTGCCAAGACCCGATGCAGACTGCAGAGGCACGGAGCAGTAACATGACTGATAACGCTCCGTGCCTCTCTGTGAGATAAAGTTGTCACTGTGATTTCGTAGTAAAGAGGTCACAGAGAGGCACGGAGCGTTATCAGTCATGTGACTGCTCCGTGCCTCTGCAGTCTGCATCGGGTCTTAGCACTCTTTCACGGAGCGGATGCCACGCACGGCATCCGCTCGTGTGAAACAGCCCTAAATGCTGTTGATGTGACCTGCATAGCGAGTGCCAGTCGTATATTTATCTATTTTTATCACCAATTTCAGCATGCACAGGGTACTATCCCAGGGCCCTTCCAAGGTGTTATAACGCACGTCCCAGGTTAGGAATGCCAGAGTGGGATAATGGCCTATAATGTGTCTGTAGTGTTGTAGTAGTTGTGTCACGGTGTCTCCTACCTGGGTACGGCTGGACTCCTGGCTCCCTTGCAATAAATTTGAGTGTAGTGATAGTGGGAGTAATAGAGGAATTTTGCAGAATAAATGATTTCCAGACCTTTAGATGAAGTTCAAACGTTGTTTTACTTGAAATAACTTTCATCCAAACAGTATACAGCTTTGGTATCTTGATCCCAGTAGGTTTTTGGCAATGATTGGCAGGAATAAGTACTTCTGCTTTAAATGTGGAGCTTGCAGGATAAACGTCTGCTTGATAGCTCTGTAACTGTGGCAGGGTTAGCTTCTGCACTTATCTGTAACTTCTGCTATGTGGGGACAGACTAGCTGAGAAGGAATAGTCTTCTCCTAGGACTCTGGACTTATCTCACAGATGGATTCTCAGGGGATGCTTTCTTCCTGGAACTCAAGTTTGGCTGTAGTTTCTGCTCTCTTCATCCAGCAGAGCTGAAGTTGCTCACACTGGGTATATGGCCACGTCTCTTGCAGAGACGTGCCCCTACTTTCTTCACAAAGGAGGGAGTACCACTCAAAAACTCTCCTTTCCCCAACAGGGGGTAAACTATAACTGGTTCTAACTGTGTTTTCTCTCCCTTGCAGCAGGAAGAGAAACTCGCCCACATCTCTCCAAAAAGGGGAGGGGCAGAATAAAACAGGAATGTTCCACTCTGAAGTGCCATAACATTAACTGCCAATGATGCTGCCACCCGCTGGTAAACCAGGAAAATTACATGAACAATTGCATTTAACGTAGGTTTATATGCACACTTGTGGAGGACATGAGCAAAATCCCATCTGATGACAGTATAAAGGCTCTTAGAAGGTAGTAGCGGGCTAGAGGCATGTAGTAAAACAACTCTGGGGTGTTACATTCCCCCTTACTTTGAGTCAACCGTCCTCGGCTTGTGCTTAGGATAAGAAGATTAAGCTCTGGGGTTGCAAATTAAATACAAAGTGCTGCATGAACTATATATAAAGACAAACATAACGGCTAACCTAAGGTTCCTGACCACATGAGTAGGGTGTCTTATTAACGGTTGCCCTCTCGGTATAACCAGTGAACCAAATACCTGTACTAAACAATAATTACGGACTAACTTTGAGTATAACAGTCATAAATGCCAAATAAAGCACGGGGGTGTCTTTACTCCCACCATTGTGTAATGAAATGCTTGCAAATGGAAGAGTGGCTTTATTCTGTATTCCCTTCTCTGCACTAAAGTCAGAAAAATAAGGCTTACAGCATGATTACTATGGTGACTATGGGTAGCTAACTGGCTCTAAGGCAGTGCACTAGGCCTTAGGCAAAGGCACACGAGGGAGGGAATGCTTCTCCCGAACACTTCTGGAAATTAGACATCACAGGATGGGGGTATAGTAATCCCATTACCAATCCTGGCACACATAACAAACGGGAAGGAGGGGGCATATTACTCCCCTAACCATTCCCGAAGCAGCAGGGTTACCCGTGTAGATGCTGGACCTGCCTGGGACTTACCACTTGGTACTACCCGGTGAACTAAGTTATGACGTCAGGTGTAGGCCATTAGTATTTGCGTCCGCAGAGACTGTCCGTATAAAGAGCTGTAAAGCAAGGCTCACTGAAGAAAGGTGCTACTTATATGGCTAAAGGCAAAAGTTAGCTCACAATCACAAAAAGTGTGTAGATTCAAATTGTGGACCCTGGAGAAGAATACAGGTTAAGTAAAGTGCCCATTTTGTGTAAACATTGAAGCAAAATTAGTGCAAAAGTAGAACAGTAGAAGTCACAAAGAGCTCAGGTATATGCTAGCAGGGCCGTCTTTAATATTGTTTGGATCCTGGGAAAAAAATTAATTGGGCCCCCTGGATCCTGCCTTCCCACACCTTTGCAGGCAAATACGCCCTCCACCACAACATACACACACAAAAAAATCCACACATCTGGTAGAGTATAGTGAATGACTGTAAATACTTCCAGTTCTGAAGACTCCAGCGGCTCAGGATCAGTGCTCTGGGCAGCTGGGCTCAGGCTGGAAGTGGGCACCGCTCTGCAGGAAGGAGACCGGGGCTCGGCTCACCCTAGCATTACAGTGCACCTCAGCACCCCACAGTATGCAGTATAGCACCCTATAGTATACAGCACCACACAGTATGCACTATGGCACCCCACACTATACAGTACCCAACAGTATATAGTAGAGCAGTATAGCACCCCACAGTATACAACATCTCACAGTATACAGTAGAGCAGTATAGCACCTCACCGTATACAGCACCCCAAACTATACACGATACAGCACCCCACACTATACAGTACAGCAGTATAGCACGCCACACTATACAGCACCCACAGTATATAGCCCCCCACAGTATACAGTACAGCACTCCAGGCCCCCCCACAGTATACAGGCCCCCCACGGTATACAGCCCCCCTCCCACACAATATACAGCCCCCACAGTATACAGCCCCCCCCACATTATACAGCCCCCCCCACAGTATACAGGCCCCCCCACAGTATACAGGCCCCCCCCCAAAGTATACAGGCCCCCCCCCCCCAAAGTATACAGCCCCCCCCCCCCCCACAGTATACAGTAGTTTAGTGACCAATAATATTGCTAGGTTACTGGTCACATGGTGATGATGTCATTAAGGTCCTAGATCACAGCTCTCAAAGACAGTACGCTGGCTGGAGTGCCGGCAGGCATGGCACGGCAGCTCCCCCTGTGTAGCTGACAGCCTGACACCCGGGGCAGTGGCTAGCAGGGCTCAAGAGGGAGCTGCCTTGGGCCCCCCAGGAGCAACTGGGCCCGGGGCAGCTGCCCCTTTTGCCCCTTGGTAAAGACGGCCCTGTATGCTAGAGACTTTTCTTTGGGTGCTGGTTTGTAATGTTGAAGAACTGTAACACATAGCAAAAAAAAACTAAAATAAAAAAATTGTAATCCAACATGGTACACAATGTTTCTTACCAGTCAAAATGTGTCCATAGCTTGGCTCCTATTGTCCAATGGTTGGTTCTCCTCACAGCACGAGGTCACTTACAAGAGGGGCTGGAAATCTTCCTCCTGGGTCCCATAGTTGAGGGTGCAAAAGTCCTTCTTTAAAGCGCAAAATCCTCATTGCTGTCACTGCTAGCTCTGGTGCTCTCAGCAGCTGTAACTCCAGTAGGAAGCTTCATCTGCAATCTCCTGATGGCCTTCTGTGGCAGAACTTGGAATTGAGCGATCCCTGTCTTCCAGAGGTTCCTCTGTAAGCCTTGTCCTTTTCCTTGTAGGTGACAGATTCTCCGTAGAGGAATAAAGGATATCATAGTAAAGAGCTCCACATTCGGTGGTGGTTCCAGAGGAGCAGTATCAGTGGACTCCTCACCGGTGGATAGGTCACTTTTAGTGGTTGGAAGATCTGGTAGTGTCATACCAGGTGTGCTGTCTTCAGCAGGTGGCTGAAAACAAGTCATGGCATTTTTGTATGCTTCACGCAATTCCCTTTCTCTGCTCTCTTTTTCCTCCACTATTTCTTTATATGTTTTTATCCTTTTTTCTTCTTTCTGATAAGTCACCTTCTCCACTAAGCATCCTCTCAATCTTCTTCCTTTTTTCCTCTTTCTTTATCAAGTCTTGTAATGCACTCCTCCTTCCATCAGGCAAGGTCATTTTGCCATGTGTCATCCTTCTCTCTGAGTAGATCCTTGACATACTGCAGATGTTCTTGGTGGGCTTCTCCTGAATAATGTGGGAGCCAAGGTGCTCCAAAATGGTATGGCATAGTAAGAGGCATGATGCAGGTGGCTGCAGATGCTGCTGGTGGATCACTGCATTCCAAGTAGGTGCTATCTTCGCTGTCAGACATGGCTTCTGATACCCAGAACCAGACTAAAGGGGTCAGTATTGGCTAGAATGCAATTTAGGTGCACATTGCTATGGGCGACCGCAGCAGAATCGATGCGTGGCTCTTTTAAGGCCTCTTTCACATGGGCATCAGTTTTTTTGCCCGGATAAGGGCAGAAGTTCGGGCTTGGGATTGATGTTCTGAAGATTGTATTATTTTCCCTTAGAACATGGTTATAAGGGAAAATAATAGCATTCTGAATACAGAATGCATAGTATAATATGGCTGGAGGGGTTAAAAAAAAATAAAAAAAAGTTAACTCACCTTCTCCTCTTGATCGCGTAGTTCCCGGTCTCTCTACTTCTTGAATGAGCTGTGGGCTAAATGACCTGTGGTGATGTCAGATCACATGCTCCAATCACATGGTCCATCACCGTGGTGATGGAGCATGTGATCTGACGTCACCACAGGTCCTTTAGCCCACAGCTCATCATTCAAGAAGTAAAGAGACCGGGAACTACGCGATCAAGAGAAGGAGAGTTAACTTTAAAAAAAAAAAAATTTAACCCCCCCAGCCCTATTATACTATGCATTCTGTATTCAGAATGCTATTATTTTCCCTTATAACCATGTTATAAGGGAAAATAATACAGTGAATAGACTGTCACCTAGCAACCATGCGTGAAAATCGCACCGCATCCGCACTTGCTTGCGGATGCTATGCGATTTTCACGCACCCCATTCACTTCTATGGGGCCTGCGTCGCGTGAAAATCGCACAATATAGAGCATGCTGCGATTTTCACTCAACGCACAAGTGATGCGTGTAAATCACCGCTCATGTGCACAGCCCCATAGAAATGAATGGGTCCGGATTCAGTGCGGGTGCAATACGTTCACCGCACACATCGCACCTGCGCGGAATACTCGCCCGTGTGAAAGGGGCCTAAGAGTCGCTGCAACTGCTCAATTTCGGGGAGTATGGTGCTCTGGCAGACAGATTATAACCCCTAATAGTCTTTTGCAAGGTTATTTTCACAGCAGTACTCACTCAGATCCACGGATGGTGTTTTTCCCAGAATCCAGGGCAGAAAAGACTATCTTCCCTTTTCCAAGATGGCCGCTGCTTCACTTCCTGTATGGGCGTTGCAGTCGATTTCTTTGTCCTCCTGGGAATTTGTATTCAGCACTTTAGTTCTTGCTGCTGTAAGAAATGTTTCTCTATGGAGGCGGGCTGTTTAGCTCCCTCCCCTCTGCTGGATGGATGTATTCCTATTACAGAGCTGATGTCCACATCTAAGATGGCCGATTAACCCCTGCTCTGCCACAGTGCCGCAAATGATGCAGACCCACACATTTTAGCAGTAAGTACATGCAATAAAAGTCTCTTTTTCTGGGGGTTTAGAGATTACTGTAGCCTGTGTTATAGGCACAAAGGTAAATCCTGTTCACTGATGCCACTTTTAATGCAGTGGCCAGGTACGGGTGGATAATATTCTGTATTTATCGTGATGCCAATGGCAGTGTGCGCAGGGTACTATCCCAGGGCCCTTCCAAGGTGTTATAAGGTGTTACCTCTCTCCAGAAGAGGGGCCAAAATAGAACAGGAATGTTCCACTCTGAAAGTGCCATAACATTAAGACTATCTCTGCTAATGATGCTGCCACCTGCTGGTAAACCAGGAAAATTACATGAACAATTACATTTAATATAGGTTTATATGCACACTTGTGGAGGACATGAGCAAAATCACATCTAATGACAGTATAAATACTCTTAGAAGGTAGTAGCGGGGTAGAGCATGTAGTAACACAACTCTGGGGTGTTACCCATCATTACAGAGGAGGTCAGGCATAGACACACAGCATTATAAATAATTTTAATGACATGTGGTCCTGGCACAGGAGCAGAGTTCACTGTGTGAAACCATACCCCCACACAAAGTAAACAGGCTTGTCTGAAACTAGCCTTGAGCCTCATTCATACATCAGTGTTTTGGTCAGTGATTGTGAGCCAAAACTGAGTATAAGGGGATGAGTGATGGCATTAGCCATCGCTTCTCTCTATACTTTGGCGGAAATCACTGCGTGTAAATGCGGCTGTCTCCTCTGCTGACAAGCAGGCACTTGTCGGGAAGAAATGCTTCCTTCCTGACGATTGCCTAGAAAATTGGCCCATTTAAAGGGGCCCTTAAGCCTTGTTCACATTTCCATGTCAGTATTACGTACGAGAAAAAAGCATCCTTATTTAATCCGTGAAAGATCAGTGGATGGTCTGAGTATCCATTTTTACACAGCGCCCACCTGACGCTGCTGTACACAGCGCCCACCTGGCGCTGCCGTACACAGCGATGATCGGGGCACATGTCACACTGAGTGGTGGTGTCCTTCTGTATCCCCCCCTTGTGACATACTCTGCACCTTTTTTGGGACCTTCCCTTCTTTCCATTATGGGGGACCACACCTGGAAAGTGTTGGCCAGGGACGATCCGGGTGCCTCCAGTTCCCGAGGTAGAAAAGATCAGGGCCTTGAGGACTGCCTCATAGAACTGCAGGAACTTCCCTGTGTTGCCAGCGCTCCGGGACAGCACAAAAGAGTTGTACATGTCAACCTGCACCAAGTAGACTGCAACTTTTTTGTACCATGCCCGGGTTTTGCCCATGACGTTATATGGCTTGAGGACTTGATCAGAGAGATCAACTCCTCCCATATACCGATTGTAGTCTACGATACAATCGGGCTTGAGGACCGTTGCTGTGGTACAGTTACTGTGAATTGTGGACAGCACAAGGACATCCCTCTTGTCCTTATATCTGACCAGCAACAGGTTTCTAATAGTAAGGGCACGGGTCTCACCCCTGGGGATAGGTACCTGGAGGGGGTTGGTAGGGAGGCCGCGTTGATTTTTCCGCACGGTCCCACAAGCGAATGTGGATCTGGCGGCGAGGGACTGGAACAAGGGGATACTAGTATAAAAGTTATCCATGTACAGGTGGTAACCCTTATCAAGCAGTGGATGCATAAGGTCCTACACAAGTTTCCTGCTCCCCCCATCAAGAATACCCACATTAACTTTTTTTACTCTTCTTACTGGGGGCAGCCTGGCTGTGTTCAGTGACCAACTGTTCTCCAAGTCCAGTCAAGTGGGTGGTTGATGAGGCTGTACACAGCGCCCACCTGACGCTGTCGTACACAGCGCCCACCTGACGCTGCCGTACACAGCGCCCATCTGATGCTGCCGTACACAGCGCCCATCTGATGCTGCCGTACACAGCGCCCATCTGATGCTGCCATACACAGCGCCCATCTGATGCTGCAATACACAGCGTCCACCTGATGCTGCCATACACAGTGCCCACATGGCGCTACTATATACATATTACATACACAGCACTACGACATTCCCATTACACAGATAGTTTACTATATACACATTGCGCACACAGCTCTGCTACATGTCCATTATACAGATAGAACTACTATGTGCATATTACACACAGAAAACTGTACAGTAGACTGGTTACACTAACATAGCCCTGCTTTATACACACCTTCCATACATAAAGTACCTCTGCATTCTCCACTAGCACAGTCCTATATGGAGCCTTAGTTCCCCTAACTCCTCCCACACACATGGCTGATCACATGACTGTGACATCACCACAGGTCCTGTAACCACAATGTAGTCTGGAGCTGCTCCTGGTGAGAGATATGTGAGGGGCGGGGATTTGTGTGTGCCAGACCTGGCAGCGGAGGAGGGGTACCTGACTGAGCATAGGGGAAGCAAGCAGGACCTGAAACTGAACAAAGGACAAGTGGGCGGGGCCTTCCATTCGCTCTGGGCCACATAGCAGCTGCATGGTCTGCCTATATTGGCAGTACGCCACTGACCCATGGTCACTAAAAAAATACTGATGTGTGAATAGACACATTTAAATCAATGGATGCGTGTGCTGTCCGTGGAAAATGCAGACAGCACCCGTCCATGAAAGACGAAAGTGTGAACGAGGCCTATAGTAACAGTAACTGATGAAAATACTGCAGTGTAAAAGTGACCTGAGCTTTTTTTACACCTAAATTCTGGAAATTTTTTGGAATATCAGGTCCGGAAATTTACTCTTGTACTCGGACAAAACACAGATTTAGTACATGGACACTGGGGAGAAAAATTCTGGGTAAAGTCCGGGACAGATATTGTGAATGAGAGCATTAGTCAGGCCGGACAGGAGCGCAGCGGTGGGGGAGGACGCGCATGAAGAGGCGTGGCGGCGAGGGAGGTGAGGTAAGGGTTAAGTGATGCGGGGGGCGGCATCCAGCTGAGGCGCGAGTTGCCGAGGCAGCGGGGGGCGCGGCATGAGCAGGGAAGGAGGAAGTGGGCGGAGCAGTGTCAGTGCGGCCAGGGGAGCGGAACGGACGCAAGATGTCGGCGCCTGTATTATCAGGTGGATGCCATGCTGGAGCGGTTGCGGCGTGAGGCGGAGGTGCGGGGGCCTGGCTGGCTGCAGGAGCAGGTGGGTGCCTGTTTGGTGTCCCCTGCTCCGGAGATTTCCCCTACAGTTCGGGCTGCCCGGCCGCGGCGTGGGGTTCCGCCGGCGCGCCTAAGCCCTGAAGTCACCCCACGGGCCCGGCGCCGAGTAGGGAGCCCCTCTGTGGACCCTTCACGGCGGAGAGCGGCCGCTCGGCCTTCTGCGAGTCGCTCACGCCGTGGAAGGAATCCCGTCACGCGGCGGGGCCCTGAGCGGAGTGGGACGCCCCTTCCCCCTCTCCCTGCGGCGGTGCTGATGGATTCCGGACCGGGAACGGCGGACCGGCCCTGTCCCTCCTTAAGCGGGCGGTCCGCTCGGCTTCTGGACGACGTCGTGGATTCCTCGGGCTGCGCTGGGTGGTGACGGATGCCGGCGCAGGTCCAGAGAAGATGGGAGCAGCGCGGATGAGGATCCCCTTGCCGTGGGGGGCGCCGAGGTCTTCGCCCGGGGCCCGTCCAGTGTTGTGCAGAGGGTCGTGCAGGAGGTCCGGGATGAACAGCCGTCGACGTCCAGGATCCAGGATGGTGGAGTGTCCGGTCGGCGGGAGTCAGGATCTGCGGCAGCGGGAGTCACAGCGCCCGCGGTGCCTGGTGAGATTGCGTGGGGCTCCATGTTAGCGCAGGGTTTCCCGGTTGCTGGGGGGGGGGGGTCCATGGGGGAGTTTGGTAGGGGTTTGGGGCAGTTGTTGGGGGGTCTGGCGGGATGGTTATCGGGTATGGGAGCGGGTGCGGGGTCTCCGTTGCCGGGGTGGGGGGTGGTACCGGGGGCCGTGGCAGGGTCGCCGGGGGTTGTGGGGGGGTCGGTGTCAGTGGAAACGCAGGCGGGGGGTGAGGAGGAAGTGCAGAGGTTGGATGATAGGGCGCGCGGGGAGGTGTACGTCTGCTTTGAGGGGCCGTTGGGGGCTCATTTGAAACAGGAGGTGAGGGAGAGGATTTGGAAGGGGGAGTATGTGGAGATATTCTCGCTGCTTCCGTTGGAACGGTTTAACCTGGATAGGGGTAAGAAGGATGAGGGGAAGAAGGAGGATGAGGATAAGCGGCGGCATCGTTTGATCCCGCGTACTTTTGCTAATTGGTTGCAGGCGTTTGCCATATTGGCGAGTGTCATTGGGGAGCGGTCGCCGGATTGTTGTTCGGCGCTGTTTTGCTACCAGGACGCGATTGGGGAGGCGTATAGGGTTTATGGGGGTATGGGTTGGCTCCGGTATGATGAGCAGTTCCGGCAGCGGAAGGCGGTTAGGCCCGATATCCGATGGGATCATAAGGACATTGGGTTGTGGTTGAGGGTGACGGCGGCTCCCAGGACTGGGCAGTCCTTTCGGGGGGAGTCCGGGGGGTCTTCCCCGGGTGCCTTGGCAGCGGCGTCGGCAAAGGGGTTGTGTTTCCTATTTAACGAAGGAAATTGCAGATTTGGGGCCAAGTGCAAATTTAAGCACGAGTGCACGGGGTGTGGGGGGGCCCATGGCGCCAATCGTTGCTTCAAAGGGGGCAGGAATAGGGGCGGGGATGGTGCTGGAAAGGGGACGGACGCCGGTGCGGTTGGAAGAGATGCAGGTGTTCCTAGATAGGTACCCGGATCGGGTTGCGGCTGTTTTGTTGGGGGATGGTTTTAGTTTTGGTTTTCGGATTCCGTCGGTTGTTACGGCGGGGCCTATGGTTCATAAGAATCTTAGGTCCGCGCTTGATCATGCGGATGTGGTGACGGAGAAGTTGTGGAAGGAGGTGGAGTTGGGGCGGATGGCGGGTCCATTCAAGGAACCGCCGATCCCGGGGTTGAGGGTGTCTCCGCTGGGCGTGGTGCCGAAGAAGGAGCCGAATAAGTTTCGGCTCATTCATCACTTGTCTTACCCGAAAGGGGCGTCGGTCAATGATGGTATAGCTCCTGAACTTTGTTCGGTGGTCTATACGTCCTTTGATGCGGCTGTGAGATGGGTGAGGCGGTTGGGGCGGGGGACGTTGATGGCTAAGGTTGATGTGGAGGCGGCATTTCGTTTGCTGCCGGTGCACGTGGAGAGCATGGGTTTGTTGGGCTGTTTTTGGGATGGGGAGTATTTTGTGGATAGGTGCTTGCCGATGGGGTGCTCTCTCTCATGTGCATATTTTGAGACTTTTAGCTCGTTTCTGGAATGGGTTGTGGTGGAGGTTTCCGGTTGTTCATCTGTTATCCATTACTTGGATGATTTTTTGTGTTTGGGGGCGGCGAATTCACGGGTGTGTTCTTTGTTGCTGCACACGGTGCAGTCAGTTTTTGCGCGTTTTGGGGTACCGTTGGCGCGGGAGAAGACAGTTGGTCCGGTGACGGAATTGTGTTTTTTGGGGATTGTTATAGACACAGAGCGGATGGAGTGCAGACTTCCCCAGGATAAGTTGGAGGATTTGCGGCAGGAGATTGGCAGGGCCATAGGAGGGGAGAAGATTAGGTTGCGGGCGTTGCAGTCATTGTTGGGAAAATTGAACTTCGCTTGTCAAATTATGCCAATGGGTAGGATTTTTTGTAGACGGTTGGCCGCGGCTACGGCAGGGGTGTCAGCGCCGCATCATTTTATCAGGTTGCGTAAGGAGTTGAAAGGGGATTTGAGGGTGTGGGCGGAGTTTTTAGGTCAGTACAATGGTAGGTCGTTGGTCATGGAGGGATTGTGTGATAGTGTGGAGTTGGAGTTATATACTGACGCGTCGGGGGGGGTGGGTTTTGGGGCTTATTGCCAGGGTCAATGGTGCGCAGGCGTGTGGCCGGACTCGTGGGTCAGTCGGGGGTGGGTGAGGAATGTGGCTTTGTTAGAGCTTTTTCCCATTGTGATGGCGGTGGTGTTGTGGGGGGAGAGATTGGGGAACAGGAAGGTGCGCTTTCATTGCGACAATCTGGGGGTGGTTCAGGCTATCAACAGTTTGTCCGCATCTTCTCCGCCGGTGGTGCGGCTGTTGCAGTTTTTTGTGTTGCGCTGCTTGTCTATTAATGTGTGGGTGGTGGCGGAGCATGTGGCTGGTGTGTCTAATTCAGTGGCGGATTCTCTTTCTCGTTCACAGTGGGAGCGGTTCCGGCTTCTAGCGCCAGAAGCGGAGGCGGTGGGTCTGGAGTGTCCGTCGTGGCTGTGGGGGATCTTGGAGGAGAAGTGATGGGGATGTTGAGGGATTCGTTGAGTCCGGGTACGTGGAGGGAGTATGGTAAGGCGTGGGCGATCTGGGAGTCTTGGAACGGGGCTTGGGGGGCTGGGGGCGGTGATGGGGATGTGAGGTTGTTGGTATTGTTGGGACAGCTGAAGGGCGAGGGGTGGTCGGTGTCAAAAGTGAATCATTTTATTGCAGGGGTTGCGTTCGGTTTCCGGCTGCGGGGGCTGCGGGATTTGACGAAGGAGTTTTTGGTACGGCAGGTTTTGAAGGGTTGGCGGAGGGGCGCGTGCAGGGGGCCGGATTGTCGGAGGCCGGTGTCTTTTGAGTTGTTGGGGCGGATGGGTGAACAGTTGAGTGGGATTTGCAGTTCCGGGTGGGAGTTGGGGCTGTTTAGGGCTGCGTTTGCGTTGGCGTTTTTTGGCGCCTTTCGCTTGGGGGAATTAGTGTGTGACAGTGTTCGTCGAGCGGGGGGGCTGAGGAGTGAGGATATCGAGTTGATGGGGGACAGGTTGTCTGTTCGGATTCGCAGGTCGAAAACGGATCAGGAGGGCAGGGGGCGTCGTTTCATGTTGTTTTCGGTTCCAGGGTGTATGATGTGCCCAGTTCGGTGTGTGCGGTCTTATGGGGCGGGCCTGGGGAGGGACGGTGTTCCTTTCCTTAGGCATGAGGATGGTTCCTTTTTGTCTAGGTTTCAATTTTTGGCGGTCTTTAGGAAGTGTTTGAGGGCGTTGGGGGTGCCGGTCAAGGATTATTCTGGGCATTCGTTCCGGATTGGTGCGGCGACTGAGGCCGCCAGGCTGGGCGCCAGTGAGGAAGTGATTAGGAGGATTGGGCGGTGGGAGTCGGTGCGTTTTAAATCCTATGTGCGGCCTGCTTTGTTGTAATGGGATCGGGGTGGTGGTTTGGTGTTGATTTTGTTCTTTTGTGTTCGCAGGTCGGACGGCGGCGGCGTTGGTGTGGATTTTGGGGCACTCTTATGTGTTTTGGGGTGCGATCAGAGCGGATGTGCGGCCGAGTGGGCGACAGTTGGGTTTCAGTCCGGAGTTGGCTACGGTCCGGTGGTTGGGGGTGAGAGGTATGTTGTGGGGCGGGGTGATGAGGGAGGTGCATCATTTTGTGCGGTTGGACCGTCCCCCGGACGTGTTGGTTTTGCACGTGGGGGGGAACGACTTGGGTAAGCGGCCTTTTAGGGAGTTGGTTCGCGATATTAAGTTCGACTTGCTCAGGATTTGGGCTTTGTTTCCGGGGGTGATCACGGTCTGGTCTGACATTGTTCCGCGGAAGGTTTGGAGGGATGCGAGGTCGGTGGAGAGGCTTAATAAGGCGCGGATCAAGGTGAATAGGGCGGTGGGCCGGTTTATGGCACGGAATGGCGGGGTGGTGGTGCGGCATGAGGTGCTGGAGAAAGGGGAGGGTGCATTTTGGAGGGCTGATGGCGTGCACCTAAATGCGGTGGGGACGGATCTGTGGTCTCTGGGGCTCCAGAGTGGTGTGGAAATTGCGTTACGTATGTGGGGGGACGCGCAGGGTTGAGGTGGTCAAGCTGCGCGTTGTTGGAGGCGGGGGAGGTCCTTGAAGTGGAGGAATATGGTGGTACCTGAGGATGGGAGGGCCCCGCGGGAGGGGCTGGACTCTCATTGAGGAGCTGGTAGGAACTAATTACGTGGCCATCAGTTGCTGCCTCCGAGCTGGGTTCAACGGCTGGGGGTAAGATGGTGACGTAGGTGTTCCAGTGTTATTAAGTTATTGGGGCTTCTAGGACCT
This sequence comes from Bufo gargarizans, assembly GCF_014858855.1. Classification (NCBI taxonomy): domain Eukaryota; kingdom Metazoa; phylum Chordata; class Amphibia; order Anura; family Bufonidae; genus Bufo; species Bufo gargarizans. The sequence goes on from NC_058084.1 coordinate 186,636,871, forward strand.
CCCTCGTCATTGGTTAACTTATGTTATTTAATTTGTATGTATTTAAATAAACGGCTGCTGTGGCCGATTAAATCCAAGCAGTGGTGTGGTGTGTTTATTTACTTGAGGTTGGGGGGAGGGGCTCGGTGTATGGGGTTAGGCAATTGGGGAGGACCGAGCAAATAGCCAATGCCCTCTTCATGTACATACAACTCCTCGGGAAACTCCTGAAAATTATATGTATTATGCCTCATTGACACATCAGTGTTCAGTCAGTGATTTCCATCAGTGATTTTGAGCCCAAACCAGATGCGGCTCTAAGCACAGACCAGGCGCAGATCTTTCCCTTATACCTTATGTCTGTGGCGGCTCCAGTCCTGGTTTTGGCTCAGAATTAGTGTTGAGCGAACTTGTGTTTTAAGTTCGGCGCCTAAAGTTTGGGTTATCGAAGAATCGCGTTATGGATTCCGCTACTACAGACTATAACAGAATTTAGAATCCATAACGCGATTCTTCGATAATCCGAACTTTGGATGCTGAACTTAACACACAAGTTCACTCAACACTTCCACAATCACTGATGGAAATCACTGACCAAACCACTGATGTGTGAATGAGGCTTTACCCTGGAAGTGTGGATGAGACTTGAGAGTGGACAACTTGTGTGTGTGATAACCATTGTACATACAAGTTTACTTTCTTGAGTTCTTCGACCACAGTTTGTATTCCTGTTAGAAGACCATGCCTTTGCTGTAAATCCCATATTCTGACCTTCCTATGTTGAATGACCTGCTCCAGCCTTCACACGACACAGCAAATGTCTGTAACCTGCGTTTAGCTTTTACCTGTGAACACCTTGAAGGTAATAAGGAAGCACTTAGAGGACACGCCTTGTGCAGTGTGTAGTTGGGAGTGTACAGGTTTAGATTTCATTTCCTGGAAGCTGTGGGCTGGGTCCTACTGAAAGCTAAAGCCAGGGAAGAAAACTCTTCATAGCCTCAAATGTGAAAACTCCAGGGAAGGCTGAAACTAGTTTATGAAATGAAGATCATCTCAGGATATTGGCAAAAGTGAAGAAAACAGCGTATGGAGATGCTGGTGGACACTCCCTAAGGACTGTTTTAGTACATACTGAGGCCTGGACTATCGAGCTTGAACAATGCTGCTCCTGGGATGTATGCTCGCCCTACTGCTTCCACCACTAACAGGTAACCTGGATTCTTGTTCCCTTCTACCAGTCTACAGATTTTTTTCAACCTCATCGATCAAACATATTTTCGACCCATGAGGTCATCTGTTGTAGCCATGCTTGATTTAGGCATGGATTCAAGGCAGCCATAGTGTGTGATAATTGTGCCAGAACTTCATTAAATCAGTTGATACCTTTCTATAATCTGAAGATTCAGGGTACTTTCACACTAGCGTTTTTCTTTTCCGGCATAGAGTTCCGTCCTAGGGGCTCAATACCGGAAAACAACTGATCAGTTTTATCCCCATGCATTCTGAATGGAGAGCAATCCGTTCAGGATGCATCAGGATGTCTTCAGTTCAGTCTTTTTGACTGTTCAGGACGGAGATAAAATGGTAGCATGCTGCGGTATTATCTCCGTCCAAAAAAACGGAACACTTAACTGAATGCCACAAAATACTGCAATGCCAGATCCGTTCATGTGCAGACCGAAAAAAAAGGGTGAAAAAAAATAAATGCCGGATCCGTTTTTTTCGGGTGGCACCGGAAATATGGATCCGGCATTTCAATGATCCTGATCAGTCTTACAAATGCCATCGGTTGGCATACATTTGCCGGATCCGGCAGGCAGTTCCGGTGACGGAACTGCTTGCCGGATCACTCTGCCACAAGTGTGAAAGTAGCCTTATTCATTCTTAGAGTTATTGATTACGGATTCTTTCTGTTCACTGCAACTTGTGGCGTTCAAATTGTATTACTGACAACTAGGAACAGTGTTTAGTCACCAGATTTGCGTAGATTATTGCTTTAACCTCTTGCTATCTATCTATTGTGAATTCTAATTAAACTGGAGGAGTGACAACAGACTTGCATGTAACCATGAAATAAGGCCTTATTTGGCGGGACATATTTTCCGTGACAGATTGAACACAGACCCAGACGAGTCTAGTGAAATTCACACCTCCATTTTCCCACACGGACTGTAAGATTCAGGTCATGCTCTGCTTTGATCCGTTTCTCATGGAACATCATCTGGGGATCATTGTAGACAAAGTTATCCAGCAGTCGCCAGATCTATGTTCTACATGAAGAAACGGACTTCACTAAGCATTAAACATCGTTCATGTGTTGCAGCCATGGGGACGATTTTTAATACTGCCACCTGAATCCGGCATTAATCTAAAATATTATGTACTTGAATTTGCGGTAATATACTAAAGCACTGAAACTTAGAATTCGGCAGATAGCTAATCTTGTCCTGGTGCGTGAGAGCTAAAAGGCTTCTACACCACGTGAAAAGACACCAGCAAATGGCGAATGGTGTACGTGTGTGCATGTGCCTGCAGTTATTACGCTGGGGCTCAGGAGCTACAGATTATGGCTCTGTTGCAGTTCTTAGTAATCCATTAAGACATCATATTTGGGGCTTATTCATATGTCAGTGATTCATGTCCACGAGATGTTCTTGTTCTCAACGAACAGCACACGGATGTCTTTTTTTGTCCTTTTTAAGCAGGCCTTGCTACCTGAAGATGCGCCTAAGTTATGACAGGGCATGCCCCTCATCATAAATAAGACACATCTTTGGTAGTCTGTACGCCTGCCGTAAAATCTAGACCCGGCTAGTGCAGTTTTCTGGCAACTTTTACTGATTTTTCCCATACAGTTAGTAAATTTGCAGGGACCACAGTAAATACTAATTAACCGCTTGCCGCCACGCTAATGCCGAAAGGCGTCATCGCGGCGGCTCTCCCAGGTCACACTAACGCCAATAGGCGTCATCTCGCGAGACGAGATATTTCCTGTGAACGCGCGCACACAGGCGCGCGCGCTCACAGGAACGGAAGGTAAGCGAGTGGATCTCCAGCATGCCAGCGGCGATCGTTCGCTGGCAGGCTGGAGATCCGAATTTTTTAACCCCTAACAGGTATATTAGACGCTGTTTTCATAACAGCGTCTAATATACCTCCTACCTGGTCCTCTGGTGGTCCCTTTTGTTAGGATCGACCACCAGAGGACTCAGGTAGGTCAGTACAGTCGCACCAAACACCACACTACACTACACCCCCCCCCCCCCCCCGTCACTTATTAATCCCTTATAAACCCCTGATCACCCATGATCACCCCATATAAACTCCCTGATCACCCCCCTGTCATTGATCACCGCCCTGTCATTGATCACCCCCCTGTCAGGCTCCGTTCAGACGTCCGTATGATTTTTACGGATCCACGGATACATGGATCGGATCCGCAAAAAGCATACGGACGTCTGAATGGAGCCTTACAGGGGGGTGATCAATGACAGGCGGGTGATCACCCATATACACTCCCTGATCACCCCCTGTCATTGATCACCCCCCTGTCATTGATCACTCCCCTGTAAGGCTCCATTCAGACGTCCGCATGATTTTTACGGATCCATGGATACATGGATCGGATCCGCAAAACACATGCGGATGTCTGAATGGAGCCTTACAGGGGGTGATCAATGACAGGCGGGTGATCACCCATATACACTCCCTGATCACCCCCCTGTCATTGATAACCCCCCTGTAAGGCTCCATTCAGACGTCCGCATGCGTTTTGTGGATCCGATCCATGGATCCGTAAAAAATCATGCGGATGTCTGAATGGAGCCTTACAGGGGGGGTGATCAGTGACAGGGGGGTGATCACCCTGATTACCCTGATCACCCCCTGTCATTGATAACCCCCCTGTAAGGCTCCATTCAGACGTCCGCATGCGTTCTGTGGATCCGATACATGTATCCATGGATCCGTAAAAAATCATGCGGATGTCTGAATGGAGCCTTACAGGGGGGGTGATCAATGACAGGGGGGTGATCAGGGAGTCTATATGGGTGATCACCCCCCCTGTCATTGATCACCCCCCCTGTCATTGATCACCCCCCCTGTCATTGATCACCCCCCCCCCCCCCCTCTAGTGACAGGGGGGTGATCACCCTGATTACCCTGATCACCCCCTGTCATTGATAACCCCCCTGTAAGGCTCCATTCAGACGTCCGCATGCGTTCTGTGGATCCGATACATGTATCCATGGATCCGTAAAAAATCATGCGGATGTCTGAATGGAGCCTTACAGGGGGGGTGATCAATGACAGGGGGGTGATCAGGGAGTCTATATGGGTGATCACCCCCCCTGTCATTGATCACCCCCCCTGTCATTGATCACCCCCCCTGTCATTGATCCCCCCCCCCCCCTGGTAAGGCTCCATTCAGACATTTTTTTTGGCACAAGTTAGCGGAAATTTTTTGTTTGTTTTTGTTTTTTCTTACTAAGTCTCATATTCTACTAACTTGTGTCAAAAAATAAAATCTCACATGGACGCACCATACCCCTCACGGAATCCAAATGCGTAAACATTTTTAGACATTTATATTCAGACTTCTTCTCACGCTTTAGGGCCCCTAAAAAGCCAGGGCAGTATAAATACCCCACATGTGACCCCATTTCGGAAAGAAGACACCCCAAGGTATTCCGTGAGGGGCATATTGAGTCCATGAAAGATTGAAATTTTTGTCCTAAGTTAGCGGAAAGTGAGACTTTGTGAGAAAGAAACAAAAAAAAATCAATATCCGCTAACTTATGCAAAAAAAAAAAAAATTCTAGGAACTCACCATGCCCCTCATTGAATACCTTGGGGTGTCTTCTTTCCAAAGTGGGGTCACATGTGGGGTATTTATACTGCCCTGGCTTTTTAGGGGCCCGAAAGTGTGAGAAGAAGTCTGGGATCCAAATGTCTAAAAATGCCCTCCTAAAAGGAATTTGGGCCCCTTTGCGCATCTAGGCTGCAAAAAAGTGTCACACATGTGGTATCGCCGTACTCAGGAGAAGTTGGGGAATGTGTTTTGGGGTGTCATTTTACATATACCCATGCTGGGTGAGAAAAATATCTTGGTCAAATGCCAACTTTGTATAAAAAAATGGGAAAAGTTGTCTTTTGCCAAGATATTTCTCTCACCCAGCATGGGTATATGTAAAATGACACCCCAAAACACATTGCCCAACTTCTCCTGAGTACGGCGATACCAGATGTGTGACACTTTTTTGCAGCCAAGGTGGGCAAAGGGGCACATATTCCAAAGTGCACCTTTCGGATTTCGCAGGCCATTTTATACACATTTTGATTGCAAGGTGGTACTTACACATTTGGGCCCCTAAATTGCCAGGGCAGTATAACTACGCCACAAGTGACCCCATTTTGGAAAGAAGACACCCCAAGGTATTCCGTGAGGGGCACGGCGAGTTCCTAGAATTTTTTATTTTTTGTCACAAGTTAGCGGAAAATGATGATTTTTCTTTTTTTTTCTTTTTTCCTTACAAAGTCTCATATTCCACTAACTTGCGACAAAAAATAAAAAATTCTAGGAACTCGCCATGCCCCTCACGGAATACCTTGGGGTGTCTTCTTTCCAAAATGGGGTCACTTGTGGCGTAGTTATACTGCCCTGGCAATTTAGGGGCCCAAATGTGTGAGAAGAACTTTGCAATCAAAATGTGTAAAAAATGGCCTGCAAAATCCGAAAGGTGCACTTTGGAATATGTGCCCCTTTGCCCACCTTGGCAGCAAAAAAGTGTGACACATCTGGTATCGCCGTACTCAGGAGAAGTTGGGGAATGTGTTTTGGGGTGTCATTTTACATATACCCATGCTGGGTGAGAAAAATATCTTGGTCAAATGCCAACTTTGTATAAAAAAATGGGAAAAGTTGTCTTTTGCCAAGATATTTCTCTCACCCAGCATGGGTATATGTAAAATGACACCCCAAAACACATTCCCCAACTTCTCCTGAGTACGGCGATACCAGATGTGTCACACTTTTTTGCTGCCAAGGTGGGCAAAGGGGCACATATTCCAAAGTGCACCTTTTGGATTTCACCAGTCATTTTTTACACATTTTGATTGCAAAGTTCTTCTCACACATTTGGGCCCCTAAATTGCCAGGGCAGTATAACTACCCCACAAGTGACCCCATTTTGGAAAGAAGACACCCCAAGGTATTCCGTGAGGGGCATGGCAAGTTTTTAGAATTTTTTATTTTTTGTCGCAAGTTAGTGGAATATGAGACTTTGTAAGAAAAAATAAAAAAATTAAAATCATCATCATTTTCCGCTAACTTGTGACAAAAAATAAAAAGTTCTATGAACTCACTATGCCCATCAGCGAATACCTTAGGGTGTCTACTTTCCGAAATGGGGTCATTTGTGGGGGTTTTCTACTGTCTGGGCATTGTAGAACCTCAGGAATCATGACAGGTGCTCAGAAAGTCAGAGCTGTTTCAAAAAGCGGAAATTCACATTTTTGTACCATAGTTTGTAAATGCTATAACTTTTACCCAAACCATTTTTTTTTGCCCAAACATTTTTTTTTTTATCAAAGACATGTAGAACAATAAATTTGGTGAAAAATGTATATATGGATGTCGTTTTTTTTGCAAAATTTTACAGCTGAAAGTGAAAAATGTCATTTTTTTGCAAAAAAATCGTTAAATTTCGATTAATAACAAAAAAAGTAAAAATGTCAGCGGCAATGAAATACCACCAAATGAAAGCTCTATTAGTGAGAAGAAAAGGAGGTAAAATTCATTTGGGTGGTAAGTTGCATGACCGAGCAATAAACCGCTAAAGTTGTGGAGTGCCGATTTGTAAAAAAGGGCCTGGTCACTAGGGGGGTATAAACCTGTGGTCCTTAAGTGGTTAAGGGTACTTTCACACTTGCTTTGTGAGGATCCGGCAGGCTGTTCCATATGCAAACGGATATCATTTGTAGATGGATCCGTCTGACAAATGCATTGAAATTCCGTATCCGTCTCTCCGGTGTCATCTGGAAAAATTGATTTTTTTATTTTATATTTTTTTTATTTCGCAGACTGGGAAACCGGATCTGTGTTGCCGGAACACTAGGTACCGGATCCAGTATTAATACATTTCAATGGAAATTAATGCCGGCGTTCCGGCAAGTGTTCTGGAATTTTGGCCGGAAAAAATACTGCAGCATGGTGAGGTATTTTCTCCGGCCAAATACCGTAAGAGTGACTGAACTGAAGACATTCCTGATGCATACTGAACGGAATGCTTTCCATTCAGAATGCATTAGGATAAAACTGAAACGTTTTTTTCCGGAATTGAGCCCCTATGACGGAACTCAATACCGTAAAAGAATAACGCTAGTGCGCAAAGTAGCCTAAAGTAGCAAAATCCACATGGAAAACTGCATGTCTCTGAATGAAAATGGAAGATTATGAACCCATACACTTCTGTTGTCATATTCACACATGACAGATTTGTTGTAGATACTTATGCAACTCCCAATCGGTTTCATACCCGTTCCTAATCAGATAGCTGGCATAAAACTGTACAAAATGTATCTATGGCTCAGGCCGGATGATGTAAATGGTGATTATGGACATGCGGCCGGTCATGGGCCCTCTGGGATGTGACTCTGCTGTGGTTGAGTACCGAACGGCCAATTGGGGCGCACCTGCCTCTTATTTAGCTCGTGAAGACAGCACTGTATAGTTGGTCTACTCATTCAATACCATACTGCCATTAAAAATGCAGACCGCCTATACAGTGCGGTCTTCATACGTTAAATAAGAGGTACTTGCCCACAGTACGGCCATGTCCCAGACACCTCGCGACTGTGCCATGTGGTCATACCCTAACTTAGTCTTGTAAATATGAGACTATTCAGCCTTACAGTAGATGCTCATAAGGCTACGTTCACAGTAACATTATGAAATCACTTTATCTGGGTAATGCTGGAAACGGCTGGTTCCCTATTAACTATAATGGAACTCGACAGGGATCCTTCCATTTTCAGGCATAAATGCCATCTTTCGCTGGACAAATATTGCTGCATGCAGCAGTTTTTGTCCGTCCGACAGTCGTCATTTATGCTGGAACAGGCTGCTGGATTTCTTAACGACAATGTGAACCTAGTGTAACTTATTTATTTAACTTTTTTACTTACAGTACTAATGGGATGTTGTGTACAGATCATAGGATCAATCTGTCATTAGGGTCCATTCACACGTCCGTAGTGCATTGCGGATCCGCAATACACCCGGCCGGCACCCCCATAGAACTGCCTATTCTTGAACAAAAATAGGATTTTTTTTTTTTCCCAGAGCTGCGGACCGGAAGATCGGGGACGCACTCCGGAAATGCGGATGCGGAGAGCACATAGTTCCATTCCTGCCCCATTGAGAATGAATTGGTCTGCTCCCGTTCCGGATATTGCGGAACGGATGCGGATCCATTCCACGGATGTGTGAATGGACCCTAAAGCTACTTTCACACTTGAGTTGTTTTTTTTCTGGTATTAAGATCCGGCAGAGGATATCAGTACAGGGAAATAAAAACGTTTCCATTTAGTCCCCATGCATTCTGAATGGAAAGAGATCTGTTCAGGATGCATCAGGATGTCTTCTGTTCCGTCAGCGATCTTTTTTGTGACCAGACACAAAACCATAGGAAGCTGCAGTTTTGTGTCCATTCAGAAAAACAGAAAAAATGGATCCCACACCATTGACTTACATTGCTTTCAATGTAAGTCAATGGTGACCGATCCATATTTTTTTTTTTTTCACATTTGATTTCACATAACTTCATCCTAATGGAACGTATGCATCCTGATGATCAAAATGGATCCATTTAACTCCGAACAAGTGTCAAAGTAGCAGAATCCGTAGTAACAGAATCAAAGTACAGTTTTAAAATATCATTTTGTGGGTTCCCACTATTATATTAAAAGGGTTAATCCGTACTTGTCACCGTGAAGTGCAGTGCAGCATGTTATAGAGCAGAAGGAGCCGAGCAGATATATATATATATATATATATATATAGTTTTGTGGGAATAGATTCAGTAGAACTTTGATTTATACATTTATAATTCAGCTTTTTTCTGAAATCAGTAGGTGACTAGGCCATCTTATCAGTGACTGACAGCTACGGTATGTCTGTATACACTTTTATGGTAGGGCTGCACGACGAGGCGTGTCGCGCAAGATCTTTTGTAATGATAGTCTATGGTGTCATACTGCGATGCAACAGTTGCACAAAAATCCACCCAAATTGCGGATCCGCAAAACACAGATACCGGACGCTTTTTGCGGAAGGGAATGTCCAGCCCACAATAGAGCAGTCCTATCTTTGTCCATGATACAGACAAGAATAGGGCATGTTCTATTTTTTTTTTTTTTTTTTTTTTTTTTTTGCGGGGCCGCGGAATGGACGTGTGGATGCGGACAGCATACAGAGTGCTGTCTGAATCTTTTGCAGACCCATTGAAGTGAATGGGCCCGCATCCGACCCACAAAAAATGTGGCTCGGATGGGGACTAAAACCATGGTCTTGTGCATGAGGCCTTATACAGAGAATGCAATCAATCGCTGATAATGCCTCCCCTGTGTACAATGAAATCAGAAACGGCAAAGATATAAATGTATAAAGTATACGTTTTACTGAATCTTTTCCCATAAAACTACATATCTCATGCTCAGCTCCTCCTGCTCTATAACATGCTGCCTGTAGATTGTACTGTCTTTGTGGTGACAGGTCCTCTTTAGATATTGATGACCCATCCTCAGGATAAGTTATCAATATCAGATCAGCGGGGATCTGACACCCAGCACACTCACCGATCAGCTGTTTTGGGCAGGCTCTGGAAACTATACAGTAGATGGTAGAGTAGTCTGATTGCACAGGAGCACACAACAGTTTGTGTGTAGTACAACCTCACCCAAGATGATTCACAGCTTCTGGAATAACCTCTTTTATGTTGTGAAGTATAAACTAACAGGTACATTTACCTAGTGGTTTTATGGCTGACATTTAATTGCTGGTTATTGTTCTCTCGTTTACGGTAAATTATTTTATTTACTTATAATGGGTTATAATGGGACACAATTTTGAATCCTAAAAATGGTACATAAAGATCCAGGGATCTGTAGCTGGTGACATGTTTCATAATTATCTAATAGTTAAAAGGGTATTTCAGTCTACACATTTATCAGCTATCCACTAGAACCACTAATGGAACCAGTTGGGCTGCTGGAGGGCATAAAGGACCAGGATCTTCATTCTAGTGATAGGGTCCCAAGGTTAAACACACACACACACACACACACACACACTGATATAACATTCCTCCTCTGCCAGTTCTCTGAAGCCAAAACTGCTTTCCCTCACTTCCATACACACTTTTTGTAGCCAGCAGCTCCCTGCCAGCCAATCAGATTGTATTACTGAGAGACACGCCTCCTCACTCTGAAAAGGACCGCCCCTCTGTCTTCTGTTTACATTAAGTTGGGAGACAGACAAGACCTGGTAACGGTCTTTTAAGGGAGCAGTAGAAAGGGACAGGAGACATTAATGAAAGCTGTTATTATAAGGTAATTACAGATTGTTTGACAATCATTGACAGACTAACTCAGTTATACATGCCTAGCTCTAATAAACTAGCAAATAAAAAAAATATGACAGTTAACCTTTTAATCCTTGTGAAATCCATGTCTCTTTCATGTGAATGGTGTGAACCCTGTTCACAGGCATTATAACATTTCTGGTGGCAGGTGGAAAACCATGTGCAGCAGAAATAAGTAGCTTGTCACTTATTTTGGGTGGAAATAAGTATTATTTATTAGTAACTACTTACCTCACCTCTCTGCAGCTCTGGTCTCTTCAGTTTCTGTGGGTGGGCAACAGTTTGCCACATGTGACAATCAGGCACCTGCATCTCCCAGAAGTGCAGTGCAGCCAGCTCTTGTTAAACCCTTCTTTCCCTGCATAGAAAATAGTCCCTCATGCACAACCCCAGCAATTCCAGTAATAAATGGCTCTATGATATGTAATGCTGCCACCAAATAACTGCCATTCTCCAGTGTTTAGAGAGAGAGAGAGATATAGCCAAATATTTCTATGAATTTAGAAGTAGGAAAGAAAGGCTTAAAGGTGACTGGGCTACGTCGCCTGCTTCTGTATGAGTGCAGGAGAAGGTTGACCAGAATTTCAAGCCACAGGAGAAACAGCAGGGGGCACTACTAAAAAAGAAAATATATTATATATAAAAAGCTGCATTGCTTTTAGTGCACATATATTAAAATAATGCTTCATTTGAAATAACCTATTCACTACATGGTAATACTTTTTGTGGGATAACCCGTTTAAAGGGTTGTGGTGTGGACTTCCCCCTGTCAGTGCGATAATCATTACAAAACTTCCTGCCAGCCCGCACCCCATCACATTAATATGGCAAATATTGTGTTGAAACTTTTGAATCGCCATTTATTTTCTAAGTACTAGCATGTTATGTAGGACTGTACAATGAAGGTAGGAAGTCAACCGTACATAAAGGTAAATACTATATCCACCAGTGTTCATCAGTGCCAAATACATTTTTTAACAGTCTGGTTACATTGATAATAGCAGGATGTTTCTTACACAATGCAGTTTCTGGAATGATTCAATGTGAGCCTCTGCCGCCCGCCATGTTTCCAGTAATGTGAGAGTGTGCGAATTGTAATCCTGGTATCAAGAAAACCTTCTCCAGATACGTATGCTGCAGTTTTCAGGTGTAAACCTTGCTTTAGCTGAACTTTATTAGCTATAAAGTAAGGGTCCATTCACACGTCCGCACCCGTTCCGCAATTTTGCGGAACGGGTACGGACCCATTAATTTCAATAGGGCTGCAAAAGATGCGGACAGCACACCAAGTGCTGTCCGGATCTGCAATTCCATTCTGCGGCTCCGTACTATTCTACAAGAATAGTACGGATTTCTATCATAGTGCCGGCCATCTGCGGTCCGCAAAATGCGGACCGCAGATGGCCGGTGTCCATGTTTGCGGATCCTATTTTCCCAGTAGTCACAGCAACCCTCTACATTATTTAGTGATCATAACATCCCACCACTTTCCCAATATTCTCAGTGGGAGCCACAATTCCTAATATCAGCTTCCTACTTTCCCAGTAGTCACAGTGACATCATCGCACCTGCAGGGCTGAATAATACAGCACAAGGGCCAAGGATCATTTCTCAGCCTGTTCGCTCTCTGAGAGTCAAATGTGCTCCGTTCAGCAGAAGAACGGGCCTAGGTGAGTATTAATGTTTTTTATTGTATTGACACCACAGGGTGCACTAATGTAAGGGGGAGCACTACTGTGTGGGGGTGCTAAAGGTAAAACTACTGTGAACAAGGCACTAAGGGGGTGCACTAAAGGGGGAGCGCTACTATGAAGGAGGGCACTAATGAGGAGCATTACCATGAAAGGGGCACTAAGGAGGCATGCTGCTGTGAAGGAGGCGATAATGGTGTATAACTACTGTGTGGGGGCACTAATGGGAGGGGGCATGTAGTTGCAGGGATGTTTTTAAGGCCTCTTTCACACTACCGTATGGCTAGTTCAGTGTTTTGCGGTCCGTTTTTTCACTGATCCCTATAGAAATGCCTATTCTTTTCCGCAGCTGCGGACAAGAATAGGACATGTTCTATCTTTTGCGAAGTTGCGGACCCGAAGATCGGGGCCGCGCTCCGCAAATGCAGATGCTGACAGCACACCGTGTGCTGTCCACATCCATTACATCCCCATAGAAAATGAATGGGTCTGCACCCGTTCTGCAAAATTGCGGAACGGATGCGGACCCATTTGCGGACGTGTGAATGAACCCTAACTGCCATGTTTTGTTGTGTATACTGTAATATGCCATGTTAAACTAGTTGGGCTGAGCAGAAAATTGGATTTGAGGACAAAGATGCATTTATTCCAGGTTCTGTATTTTTGTGTGCATTTTATCTTTTAAAATTGTAGTGGTGGCATGTGGCTTGGCTGAGGTCAGGGTTTCAATTGTGGATGCTGTTGCACCATGTGAATTGTATCCTAGGTGGGGCCAGGTGATAAATAGGAGGAGCTCAGAGAACCTCATGTTAGGGCCTCATGCACACGACCGTGCCGTTTTTTGCGGTCCGCGGATGCCTTCCACAATTTGCGGAACGGGCGCAGGCAATATAAATGCCTATTCTTGTCCGCAAAGCACAGACAAGAATAGGAATGTTATTTTTTTTTTTTTTTTTGTGGAACCGCTGAACGGAGCCAGGGATGCGGACAGCACACTGAGTGCTGTCCCCATCTTTTGCGACCCCATTGAAGTGAATGGGTCTGCATCCGAGCTGCAAAAACGGCGGCTCGGATGCGGACCCAAACAACGGTCGTGTGCATGAGGCCTAAGTCAGATACTGTGAATGGCAGAGCGCTGCTGAACCGAGGCACACATGTTGGTAGTTAGCTAGCAGTGAGGATCTGTGGTTGAGTTTGGGCCTGCTGAGTGAAGTAGAGACCCGAAGATCTGACTGCGTGGTCATGGACTATTACATGCACTGTGAACCTGTTATGGACCTCCGCTGCTGAATAGGCCGCTTGAGTAAGTGCTTGCATCAGGAGAGGAGACCACCCCGGATCATGCAATTGCTTCTGGTCACTGTGATATGCTCTAGTGTGGTACTGTGTAAAGGCCATAGGCCACACTTGTACATTTCTGGCTCTCTCGGTTCTGCAGACTGATAAGAGTTTGAGCACATGGTTCTTCCACTACAGGACAAACCCTGTACTTTCTCTGCCTGTTGGCTGCTGCTGCTGCTGAGCTGCTAGATGCTGTCAATGACCGTAGCCACTTCCATGTATTTACTTGAAGCACCTAAAGTGGCAGGGAAAACTGTGGCAAACAGGCTTCTGCTAGAATCTGTTCCCTCAAAAAATTTTCCTGCTGATGCCCTGCAGAAATGTGACAAAGTTTGCGTATCTTTTAATTATGCTAAAATGCAACTCAACCCATAAACTTGTCCATGTTGATAGCATGAATCACAATGTATCACCAGAGGGAAACACAATACCTTTTTGGCCCACATACTTGACAAATCAAGTGTAGATAGTACACATTAATTCCAAAGAAAATTGGCCCACCAGCTTCTTCCTGGTAGGTCAGGGTCTCTACGTTGTACCCATATATTTTAATGTGTGTATTCTACATCATTGGTGGACTGTGGTGGTGACACCACCGAAGCATGCCATTTTTTTTTTCCCATGATTACAGATCCCTTGTGTACATTATAGTCTCAGTCTGTAAAAAGCACAGACTAAACACGGATACCATCTGTGTTTGATTTGATTTGTGGTTTTCACTGAATCCTTGCTATGACCAAACACAAATTCTTCGCAGACATCTTAACAGATGAACCACTGACAATGTTGTCATGGATGTCATCATGGACACAGGCGTATGAAAGAGGCCAAATAGTGAAAATACAACTCCTAAAGTCCAACCATAGGCTTGAACTGAAATTCTAAAATCCTCTACTATACACACGATAGTTGCGTATAGAAAAAGGTCTAACCCTCAAATATAGAACAGATCCTGGGCTGAATAGATTGAAGCTGAATACATTTTAAAACATAGCTTTTACTGATAATAATTGAAAGGATAGACCCACATAGTGCTCAAATAAACTGTGAAAAAATGTATATAAAAAAAAATATAGCAAAAAAAGGATAAAAATACGAATAGACCGTAGCCATTAATAAATGGAATGATCTTACCAGTTCATTGAGACTATACTCAGGTGAATTTCTACCTTTCTAGCGTCCTAAATAATCAAATGACGGGGTCCATATAAATGCTGTGATTTCTTCCGGGGACACAAAACTACATAGTCCCTAAATGAATACCCTAAAAATTGGCTGGGATAGGGGCTAAGCCGTCCCTACCTAGCAATACTTTCCCTTGCCGTCCCTAAGCATATCCCTCTCTCATATGTACTAACATGACAATTTTCGTCCCTCCTCGGAACCCATCAGGGGATAGGTATACAAATGGAGGGTAAACTGAAAAACAAATCGAAAAATAGAACAAAAAGTAAACCCTACTGTCCCAATATAAACCAATTAATTCACATGGCATTTCATACACAAGTCAAACTGACCGGTTTGAAGATCAGAGGCGTCCAAATAAATAGACCATTCCTCAGGTAACAGGCATGAAGAGCGACATCGGTCAATGCCTGTATGGGCTGGGGTAAGTGTCACCTTCTGCCTGCGTCTCACCGTCGTCTGTCAAGGAGGGGAGCACAGCCACAGTTATTTAAATATACCGGCTAATGGGCTCATACCGTGGCTCCTCCCTACCTGTGCGCACCGGCTGGAACGCAAGTGGAATGCAAACCAAGCCAGTGTAACGTTACATTACCCTACTTCGTGAGATTTCCTTACCTCCTGACTTCCTGTCGCACCGGAAATTACGTGTGGAGGCGTTCCTTAGTTTTGACGATCTGCGCATGCGCAAAAGGACAGTTTAGGGAAACTCTCACTGCGGAGTTCAGCAGCACACCGGGACACTGCACATGCGCCGGAGAGCCGAGGTAGAGAAATATTACGGCCCATTGCGCAAGCAGTGTCCCGGTGTGCTGCTAAACTCCGCAGTGAGATTTTCCCTAAACTGTCCTTTTGCGCATGCGCAGATCGTCAAAACTAAGGAACGCCTCTACGTGTGATTTCCGGTGTGACAGGAAGTCAGGAGGTAGGGAAATCTCACGAAGTAGGGTAATGTAAAGTTACACCGGTGTGCCAGGAGGCAGGTGCTGTGGGAGTACACGTGATCGGGAGGAGTTATCACGTGGCAAGGGAGCATGTCCGGGAGGCGCAGCACCACCAGCTGCCAAAAACAACAAAATCGCGTGCACTTCCGCACTTACAACAGCCACAGTCGACATGCTAGTGGCATGTTTACACCTACAACCAGATTGCCAATAATCAGATTTTAGGCAGGTGCCTTAGAACTGAATCTGAATAGGGGCTGATGGAACAAAGAAATAAGTTAATAAACTGAGCCCCTATATGTGAACGTGATAAATAAGTGAGTGACTATATAAATATAGGTGGATGAAAAAATGCATAATAAATGGGGGGTTAATGGAACTAATAAACTGCTGGGGCACTAGATTAAGATATTAAGTTAGACCAGGGGAATACCCAATTTTTTTAATCCATGGCATATAGTAGAGACCTTATATACGTGCAACATCCCACATATGTGTGTAAATGGGACACTTCAAACATCTTTAAAAAAAAAAAAATATATATATATATATATATATATATATATATTTGTGTTTATTTGCATTATATGGTATTTCCTTTTATCAGACTGACAAACTGTTTCTATACTTCTTGTTTTATCTATTCTATTCCTATTTTTACAAGGGAGACAGAACCCACACCACGTTAATTTATTTCCTTTTTTCCTATCTTCGGTCTTACATTCTGCACTGTGCACCAGATGTCGTAGATTTGGGGCCTTTTTAATAATCACTGAGGGGTATTATGGGAGAACCTTTCCTAAAACGGGGTCATTTTTCAATATCCCCCAATTTACATTTATCGGTTCTTGCCCTCTATTTTTTTTGTACTGAGGAGGGAGGTACGGTCTTGCGAACACGCCGAATGGAAAGCTGGCTTTAAAACATGGAGGGGATAACCACGATCCCGAAATCTGTCCTTCAAATCCGCTGCTTGTTCCAGAAATTCAGAATGTTTTGAGCAATTTCTTCAAGTGGGTAAGGGTGACTGCTCTCCCACCAAAAAAGGGAATTTGTAGAGGTGGATTTTCTGAAAATACTCGTTTCCAATGAGCCATTTGGGTTTTGGACTATGCAAATGTCTAGGGGTGCGGGTGCTCGCTCGGCCAGTCACTCTGAGGCGGGTCATCAATAATGCCAGTGATTGGCTAAACAGGCATTTCCTGGCATTTCTGGTGTGTTGAACCTGGACAGGAAGTAGAGGACAGGCCAGTGATTGGCTGAGTGGACCTTTCCTGGTATCTCCAGTGTGCCTCTCACCAATCACTTTTGGGGATCAGACTTACAGCAAGCACATTACTAAATAGCAACCATTCAAAAAATAAGATAGTGCCATAAAATTTAAACTGATGAGTTTTTTATGACTATATCCGTCGTCATCATCTCTGCAGGTTTTTTAGGGTAAGAGTATTTCCTGTGTAATGGAGTGTACATGATAATGCCCTTGGCTAGTTCTAATTACTGCTCATCAGCGATCATCTGAAAATTCCTATATGACAAGTCATTGCCTGACTACTTAAAAAAATATGCAGACTTTTCGGAAGTCTGACAGATGAACTTGATTTCCCAACATAGTGTTATTCGTGATAATTTAAGAGAATATTCACGGCATTACTGCAACATATCATCAAGAATAAATACATTGCCTAATCTAGTTGTAACAATTTACAGGCAAAAACCACATGGGCTTTAACCCATTCCCACACTGTTTTATAATATGTTGCAGTGGGAAGGTAGTTAATGCATCCATTATGGTCCACTGATGGTGAGCCCCAGGAGTTACGCTTATGCCATCAGTTGCAAGTGCCAGCTTTGATACATGGATACATATACTCTAACAGCAGGGATGGGGCATTACTCCATTCCTGGTCATTTAACTCTTTGCGGGGGAGACCCCCTTCTCTCATCCTATGGACCCTTTCCCCCACAATGCGATCGTAAAGGGGGACGAAGGGGTTTTCATGGAAACCAAAGGCCAAAAGCCTCCCTGGTCTGCCATGTACAGATTCCATTTCCAGAGCCCAATAGACAGCTTTTCAAATTTCAGAAGTACTGTAGTGTATTATGTTGGTGCTTAGAGGATTGCAGGTTCAATAAAAGTCAAAAACATTTTTGGAAAAACTTGAAGCATGAAAACAAGCAAAGTTTTTAATACAAATTGGCATAACATCTCTGTATCAACAACATTTTGATGCATATAAAAGAAATTTGCAATCTATTATTACTGTTTACAAAAAACATACTAATGTTTGTTTGTAAAATATCCTGAAAAACCTCAATAAAAATTATTTGAAAGAAAAAAGCACAAAAAATTATGCATAATTGGCATCACCATGTCTGTAGCAACCCATAAAATATAAATTATATTATTTATACAGTTCTGTGAACAGCGTAGAAAAACCTTAATTTAGCATCACCTTTATTGTATTAACTTGCAGAATAAACTGGAAGAATAAAACGGTGACATTTTTCATGCAACACCACCTCCCTAAAAATAATTATACATAAATTATGTTATATTTACCCAGTTGAAAACACAGTTTATCCCATAAAAAACTAACATTCATATGTCTATGTACTTAGAGTTGTGCCACCATTAAATGCTATTTTCATATAATTCAGCATAAAAAAAATACTTTTGCTGTTTTTGTCATTTTACTTTCTGTTACAAAAAAGCTCCAGTTGTGAGATATTCTCTTTACTTCATTATAATGGTTCCCCCTGGAGTTTAATCTGTATCGTAATGTGCATGGCCATCTACTGAGGTGGTCACACATGCTTAGTTCTTTCCTTCAACTGTCACCAGCCATATCTACTGCTAGAAGTAGTCACAGTTACAGGGGGAGAGCTGTAGTAGAAAGGACATGCCCCCTGAGCTTTACCAGAAAGAACATACCCCCTGAGTTGTCAACCTGAAGAAAATGTAGCCAAGCAATTGGAGCAATGAATGGGGAGATCTCTGGTTCCATGTGAGGTACAGGGGTGATTCTATCTTTGTTAGAGATTGCCATTTACTATATAATGTACTTTAAAGGACTTGTCCCAATAAATGGATATTAATAAAGTAAAACGTAAATGATTCCCTTCACAAGCATATATGCCATATCAATGTGAAATAGCTGAGTATGCTTGCTCTGCTGTTTCCAGAACTCCCATAGAAGTGAGTGAAGAGAGACTCAAATGTGCTGCCACATCTCCATACAGAGTATCCATGTTAGTGGGGTCCTCAGGTCCATTCTAGAGATAGGTGTGGGTCCCACCTCTGGCCCCTATTTGGACTCATGAAAATTCTGGGGATATGCTATAAATGGGAATAACCCATTAAAACTGTGCAATCTGTTGCATGTCCCATAGCTGATGAGGGATTTAATAAAAGAAAACACCTTGCTTATTTCCCTTTCTGGCCCCATTTCCTTAGACTGTTGAACTCTCTTCAGCACAGGCAGTTTTAAACTACCCCACCGCATAACCGCCGGTAGTGCAATTCTAATGGAAACAAAATTTCTGGGCTGAATATAGCCATTTAGCATCACTGCAACAACAGATAAGTACATTGTGACCCTCATAGATTATAAGAGGTACTGGTGTCATCCTGTTAAATAAGGATTTTTTTATAATCCAGTTGAGGCCTCATGCACACGACCGTTGTGTGCATCCGTGGCCGTTGTGCCTTTTTCCGTTTTTTTTTTCGCGGACCCATTGACTTTCAATGGGTCCGTGGAAAAATCGGAAAATGCACCGTTTTGCAGCCGAGGCCGTGATCCGTGTATCCTGTCCGTCAAAAAAATAGGACCTGTCCTATTTTTTTGACGGACAACGGTTCACGGACCCATACAAGTCAATGGGTCCGTGAAAGAACACGGATGCACACAAGATTGGCATCCGTGTCCGTGATCCATGGCCGTAGGTTGCTTTCATACAGACGGATCCGAAGATCCGTCTGCATAAAAGCTTTTTCTGATCTAAGTTTTCACTTCGTGAAAACTCATTTCCGACAGTATATTCTAACACAGAAGCGTTCCCATGGTGATGGGGACGCTTCTAGTTAGAATACACTGCAAACTTTGTACAAGACTGCCCCCTGCTGCCTGGCACCACCCGATCTCTTACAGGGGGATATGATAGCACAATTAACCCCTTCAGGTGCGGCACCTAAAGGGGTTAATTGTACTATCATATTCCCCTGTAAGAGATCAGGGCTGCCAGGCAGCAGGGGGCAGACCCCCCCTCGCCAGTCTGAATATCGTTGGTGGCACAGTGTGCGCCCACCATCGCCCCCCCCTTCCCTCCCTCTATTGTAATAAATCGTTGGTGGCACAGTGTGCGCCCACCATCGCCCCCCCCTTCCCTCCCTCTATTGTAATAAATCGTTGGTGGCACAGTGTGCGCCCACCATCGGCCCCCCCTCCCTCTATAGTAGTAACAACCATTGGTGGCAGTGTGTGGTCTCCCATCCCCCCCCTCCCCCCAGTATAAGATTCATACTTACCTGCTTGCTGCTGCGATGTCTGTGACCGGCCGGGAGCTCCACCTACTGGTAAGTGACAGTTCTTTAGCAATGCGCCGCACAGACCTTTCACTTACCAGTAGGTGGAGCTCCCGGCCGGTCACAGACATCGCAGCAGCAAGCAGGTAAGTATGAATCTTCTACAATTGTACTATTGCTAAGTAACCATGGCAACCAGGGATGCAGTAGCTTCCTGGTTGCCATGGTTACCGATCGGAGCCCCAGCGATTAAACTGGGACTCCGATCGGAACTCCGCTGCCACCAATGATGGGGGGGGGGGAATGGGAGGCCGCACACTGCCACCAATGGTTGTTACTACTATAGAGAGAGGGGGGCCGATGGTGGGCGCACACTGTGCCACCAACGATTTCTAACTATAGAGGGAGGAAGGGGGGGGCGATGGTGGGCGCACACTGTGCCACCAACGATTTATTACAATAGAGGGAGGGGCGATGTGGGGCGCACACTGTGCCACCAACGATTTATAACAATAGAGGGAGGAAGGGGGGGGCCCGATGGTGGGCGCACACTGTGCCACCAACGATATTCAAACTGGGGAGGGGGGGGGTCTGCCCCCTGCTGCCTGGCAGCCCTGATCTCTTACAGGGGGATATGATAGTACAATTAACCCCTTCAGGTGCGGCACCTGAGGAGTTAATTGTGCTGATCACGGCCCCCTGTAAGAGATCGGGTGCTGCCAGGCAGCAGGGGGCAGTCATGTACACAGTTTTTCAGTATATTCTAACCTGAAGCGTCCCCATCACCATGGGAACGCCTCTGTGTTAGAATATACTGTCGGAAATGAGTTTCACGATGTAGCTCATATCCGACAGTATATTCTAACGTAGAGGCGTTCCCATGGTGATGGGCGACGCTTCAAGTTATGTTCGGGTGTCCGCCTGGCCGTGCGGAGGCAAGCGGATCCGTCCAGACTTATAATGTAAGTCAATGGGGACGGATCCGTTTGAAGATGACACACTGTGGCTCAATTTTCAAACGGATCCGTCCCCCATTGACTTTCAATGTAAAGTCTGGACGGATCCGTCTGAGGCTATTTTCACACTTAGAAATGTTTTAACAATATAATGCAGACGGATCCGCTCTGAACGGAGCCACCGTCTGCATTATGAACACAAGTGTGAAAGTAAAGGGACTCCTGACTTTACATTGAAAGTCAATGGGGACGGATCCGTTTGCAATTGCACCATATTGTGTCAACGTCAAACGGATCCGTCCCCATTGACTTGCATTGTAATTCAGGACGGATCCGTTTGGCTCCGCACGGCCAGGCGGACGCAAAAACGACTTTTTTTTCATGTCCGTGGATCCTCCAAAAATCAAGGAAGACCCACGGACGAAAAAATCGGTCACGGATCACGGACCCACGGACCCCGTTTTTGCGGACCGTGAAAAAAAAGTCGTGTGCATGAGGCCTAAATCTTTCCATCCATGGGTGTAGGTCACTGCATTCAATCTGGGGTCCAAGTCTAATTTTCATATCTCAAAGTTTCTACTTTTTCTACTAATTGCTTTTGCTTTTCTTTTTGATTTTCTGCAATGTGATATTGCACATTGTAATGCAAAAATGACACGTGATCCTACAGCACAATCTAGTGAGATTCCATCACATGCAATAAATCACTGTTAATCTTTACCATTAAAAGACAAAAACAAAACTGCTCTGCTGCAAAAAACAAACAGGCAAACCCTTTTAAAATCGTGAATTTTGTGTATATTATTCATTTCTCTATAGACTACAGTAGAAAGTCAGACACCTCTTTTTTTTTTTTTTTTTTTTTTTTTTTTTTTATACTTTTAGATTTAGTATGTACTGTATTTATAGGCCACTGCCAATTAATTGTCTGGGAGGTCCATACATACAGAAAAGCAAAATAGACCTTTTTCATTGGCCTCACTTGGCAAATATTTTTTCCACTTCGAAGCTAGGTCAAACTCAGTGGCAACTCTGTTATGAAAAGAAAATGAAGAATATATGTTAGAGGTCAACCTCCAAAAAAAGGGCAGACTGGTAGGCCACTCATTTTACAGCCTGGAGAGTTGGTTCAAAGAGGCAACACAACCCCGAGGCTTCCCAACTTGGACCTAAACCCTTCCCAAGCATATAACCATTGCCCAAATGCATTGGCCATGTGACCACAAGTTCATTCGGGAACACTTTATTTCAAAGGGGCCAGAAGTCAAGGGTCAACAGGTTTAGGCTAGTTTCACATCTGTGGCTGTGCTCTCCGGCAGACTGTTCTGGCAGAGAATGTTGGGATCGGCTGGACAAAAACCGCTGAGTGCAACGGTCATATCTCCTCTGGTTCCCATTATAGTCGAAGGGGTCCGATGGGCAGGTGGCACCATCTGAAAAAGGGAGATCCAGAGAACAGTTGCAGATGGGAAACTAGCCTAAGCCTGGTGAGCCTTGACTTCTTGCCCCTATAAAATATAGTGTTCCTGCATTTGAACCAAGGGGTAATCCTGAATTGTACGATTGATGGCCTATCTTCAGAATCAATATCTGATCAGCAGAGATCCTCCCAACACCCCTCCCAACTGCTGATCAGCTGTTCTGCAGTAGCTCCTGCATCAGAAGTAGCACCAGAACTACACTATCCATTGTGTAGTTGCAGTAATCGTCTCTACTACACAGTGGACGGAACTGTGTAGTTACATCGACTATTGGTGCTGGAGCTACACAGAAACAATCAGAGCTGTGCAGTTAGAGTTGTGGAGTTGGAGTCTAAGTTCGTTTTGAGTGAAATGTACCCACTTTGACTTAAAGTATTGCCTGCTATTAATGTGTAATTTATTTTATTAACTTTCATAAAAGTTTACAAATGTTAGTCAAATATATTTTATGTTCTATCAATCTACGGCTCTTATTTATAAAAAAAGAAGTGATGAGCAGGGTGTTCTAGTGGTGAAAGATAATCAGTTCTCCCCTCTCCCGTGATCTCTCCTGTCCTTTATACTATAAAAAGTGATAAGCATAGTGGTGAAAGATAATCCATTCTCACCTCTTTGGTCCTTATACTATAAACAGTGATAAGTAGAGCGTTCTAGTGGGAATCAATTCTCACCCCTCTGTGTTTTCGCCATGTGCCTAAAACTGTGATGCACATGCTCAGACGTAAGTTCATCTAAAGAACAGAGAATGAAGTTGTGCATGCCTTCAGTCATCTCAGGGCTGCTAGACAGCAATATTAAAGGTGTTGTCCAGGAAAAAGTAACTTTTCACAGATGCAGCCTGCCTCTGCTATTGAAAAAAAAATTCTACTTGCCTACTTCCTGCCACTGTAGTCCGGCATGCCGATTCCTGTGTGCCGATCTAACGGTCTGCTGCTTGTATAATTCATCCATGTCACAGCCATGATCCACTGCAGCCAGTCACTGGCTTCACCGGTGATGTACACACAGGTGAGGTAGGGGGCGGCACAGCCACACAGACAATTAGCGCTAACAGTCAATGCAGTTCACACGGCTGGCGAGAGTACACACGATCGGTGGTGCACAGCTGGACGTGGCGGGTAAAGTGCAATTGGTTCCAGCGAAGAGGAGAAAATAGACAGCGGCACTCACCTGTGTGTGGAGATAACAGCAGCTTTATTCCAAAATCAATGGTGGCAGGGGGCGGACAATTCTAAAGCACGCAATAAACAGCAGTGGACATTACGCGCTACATGCGCTTCCTCAGGCTGTGCGTCACTGCGTGCTTGCGCATCGCTCCTTTTAACTCCCGGCGCAGACCGTTGTCATGGAAATAGACAACCAAGGCTGCGTTCGTGTAAAAGGATAAATCAAACTATAAGAAAACAATGCACATGTAACAACAAAAAGCTATAAGCAATGTGCACAATACGTATGCATAAATTGTAAATATGTTTTTACAAAAAAGAACTGAGGTCATTCCTGTCGTTTAATCCAAGCTCCCCCAGGGCTTGTGTACGCAGGATCCACCTAGCTTCCCTCTGCAGAAGGAGGCGATGTCTATCCCCTCCCTGCAGGGGGGCAGGCACAGTCTCCAAGCCGGAGAAGGAAATACAACCAATATTGCCACCATGATTTGTCTCTTGTGGGCACATCACTTCTGAATCCAGTTATTGGCTGCAGCAGAACATGTGATCATGCCATAGAGGAAGTAAAGAAGCAGTTGATGGGGAAAATAGACTCCCAGGAGACGGTGACCTGTGGATAGCAGGTTATTATGGTCTCACAGGCATAACTTGAAACTCCTGAGCCCTAATGCAAAATTTGCATCAGGGACCCTCACCTACTATTTGCCACGTGTTGCTTTACACTGAAGAGGGGCATTTGGGCCCCTTGGGCATCAGGTCCTGAGCAGTCCTATAGCTATTGGCCACATCACAGTTAATAAATCCGTACCATATTAAATGTATTCGTAATCCCCCATATGTGACCAAAAAAGCAAAATTCTAATCAAAATGTTATAGCGACCAATGCAAACACAAGAAAATGACTAACCTTGTCCTTAAAGCCCAAAGTATTGCTATTCTTAAGGGGTAGAATACCCAAAAAAGTATGTCATGGTAATATCCATGATACATTAGTAGATTAATGTTACTACAGAAGCTGCTTCCTCCTTCTTACTTCGCAAATGGAATGGAAGGAGAACAGGTCCTACAAGCTGAATTTACTACCCTGATAACATCTGGTACTCTGCCATTGTATCTGTCTTCCCATTGTGTTCATGGTTTATTATGCTGCTTGTCTACCTGATAAGATAAGCAAAGACACTTCTCATGTATCGTATTTATCTAGTCTCCTACAGTTCATAGAATTGTCTGTGAAGGTTCACAGTCCTCAAGGTCATGATATATCAGTATTAATAAGTCGGAGCAACTGGACTTCTATATTTTCTCTTGAAGATGTTTTTCTAGTCATCCAAATGGCTTTCTGAAACAGAATGACTTGTACAAGGAATCTCTGGCATAAATACCAGTGACTCATGCTTCAGTCAACAAAATCTCTTTATCATAAGGTGAAGGACCTCATGGAAATAAGACGTTGATTTCATTTGCATGACTAAAGCTATTAGGTATAATTAAACTGCCTAAGGAGAGGTTTTAGAACAGCATTGTAACTGTAGTTGCAATTGAAATTTATATAATTGTGTTCCACAATAGTCTTATGTTTATCTTCCTTCCACTCTAGTTTAGCTCAATAGTGGTCCAAAAATCTCACTCACCTGTGCATTTTTTATGCAAAGCCTATCGGACTGATATATTTTGTTTGGGTTATTTTCTTTTATATAGTTTGAACTTTAATCCTCCTGAATTTCAGCTGCATTTCTTAATCAAAAAAGTAACCCATGAAACCTATCAAGCTCTTTCAGATTGCCTCATTGAGGAGCTACCCCTGCCCCGGCAGGAATTTCTAATCTTCAAGGGTCCAATGGGGGCCTGAGCCCCCTGTTTGAATTAAGGCAGCTCCATAGAGCTGAATGGAGCAGCACCGCACAAGCATGACCCCCAGCTCCATTCAAACGGGTAGAACAGGCCCCCATTGTTGGACGCCCGCCGATCAGTCGCTTATCCCACATCCTGTGGATGGGGAATAAGTTTCCTTCACTGGACAACCCCTTTAAAAGGATGGTATTTGTCAGGTAAATGCACCATTAGATTCAAAGACCTAGATATAGTATTGGTCTTCCGACCCCACTCTCATCTGGTTATAGGAGGCAAAGACCTTCTGGATGTACAGATGTCATTATATCTAGTCACTTGATATATAATGAGTTATTTGAAGATGAAGAATAGGGTTTAACGCACCCCTGTATGTGGTGGTGGTGGTATATGGATGTAATGCACTATGTATTATAGCTGTCCTCAAATGAAAGTTTTGCAAGGACAATATTTGGGTCCCTTACTCTCCAGTAGCTTGTTGTAGAACACCTCCTGTATGTCTAAAAATCCACCAGCATTTGTAAAGGTTCATTTACATTGGTCAATTATTGGGACGATTTGAACATTCATGACAATCCCAACTCCCAATGCTCCCAGTTATCAGCTCATGTAAATGTGCCACCAGTCACCAGCCCCCCCCCCCCCCCCATTAATGAGCAAACACCTGTTCATTTGGTAAAAGCATTGTAAACAGCAATCTGTGCCTAGAAACAATTAATCTGTATGGGGGCAAGCAATAGCAGAAGCAATTGCACATCCCTATACAGCAGAGGTGATTGTTGCTTGTAAATGCAGCTCTTACCTCCGACGAGCAGGCACTTATTGGGATTGAAAAGTTTGTTCCTGATAGTTGCCAGTTCAGCTGTCTCGTGTATGGACCTTGAAGGGGATGTCTCACGTCAGCAAATGGCATTTATTGTGTAGAGGAAGTTAATACAAAGCACTTACTAATGTAATTTTATTTTCCATATTGCTTCCTTTGCTGCCTGGATTCATTTTTCCATCACATTTATACACTGCTCTTTTCCATGGTTATGACCATCCTGCAATCCATCAGCGGTGGACATGCTTGCACACTATAGGAAAAAGCACTAACCTGTGTGTGCTCCCATGGTCCCAGAGGCCGGCGCTTTATTCTAAAGTGTGCAAGCACGACCACCACTGATGGATTTCAGGGAGGTGGTAACCATGGAAACCAGCCGTGTATAATGTGATGGAAAAATGAATTCCGCCAGCAAAGGAAGCAATATGTGTAATAACAATACATTAGCAAGTGGTTTGTATTAACTTTCTCTACATGATAAATGCCACTTACTGAAGTGAGACAACCCCTTTAAAGGGTTTGTCCATCTTGTTCTTACTGCTGATCTATCCTTTGGATAGGGCCTCAGCATCTGATCGGCAGGGGTCCACTCGCAGTAGCAATGCAGCCTTCTCTCTGCTTCCTACGGGTCAGTAACATCACGACTATTGGCCGGGGCGCAGCTCAGCCCCATTGAGAGAGAAAGGAGTACAGAATATACTGACTGTTGAGGGCTAATTTAAAGGATGTACAATTACTATTCTATAGCATCAGGACTCACTGCTACTGGAAAGGGTAGTTTGCTGCAGCGCCCACTACGCTTTTACTACGTATTGGCTACCTGCTGGAGAATCTACACCCTGCTTTGGGAATTGCAGTGCATATTGGTAATGTGCACCCCTTTGGTCGACTTGGAAAGCGTTTTGGTTCCAATAGTGAGACTCGGCCATCTTACTGCCGCTTATCCCATGTTCAGCTTTGGAGGTATTGTGTCTGTACTCTGGGGAGACTGAACTGAATGTGAAAAAGGCCGCCCCCCTAGGGCCCTATAATCTGGTTGGTACCCAGGTGTAGGAATGGCCGAGTGGTATGGGGTGGCCTACAATGTCCCTTAATGTTTGTGTCACGCTTCTACCTGGATACGACTAGACCCCAGGCATAGACTCCAAAGCAGCAAACATTATAGTTGAGGAGTTTGAAGAAATAATTTAGTCCAGACCTTGTGATGAAGTTGAATAGCAGCTTTACTTTGGTAAACGTTCATCAGAAACTATCTTCAAACTTTGTCTTGGTTCCAGCAGACTTTAGCATTAAAACTCTGGCAGGCAAACCCAACTCTGCTACATCTGTTGCTCTCTTGCTCTGCTGTACTGACAGGCTGACTGTATGACTCAGCTTTTGCTGTATGATGCAACTTCTCTCTGTAGTCTGTCTCTTTAAGTTATACCAGGGAACTTTCTTCCTGGCTTCTGAGGCTTCAAGCTTTGGCCTCCATGTCCAGCTGAGCTTAGGGTGCTCTGGCTGGCTTGGGCACGTCCTGAAGAGACGTGGCCCTGCACACCTTCACCTAGCTTGGGGTACGCTAGGACTGACCTCTAACTGATCCCCACCCTTCCTGCAGGAAGTCAGACTCGCCCACTTCTCCACACAGGGGGGTTAGAATGAAATGGAAAGTTCCATTCTATCTAACTGTAGCTCTGCCTTGTTTGCTGCCACCTGCTTGTAAACCAGGCACATTATACACAGATAGGAGTGGTAATGCCACTCTGGGCGTTACAAATGCTTCCAGTGTCTTTCTTTCATTATGAACTGCCTAAACTACCTCAGTAAAGAAGACTTGATTTATAAACCCTACACTGGCCTGGTTATTTCCTTGCGCCACCATTGCACTGCTGCCATTATCCAGCCCTGCACCTGCCCTCCTGCCTTGCACCCTGCCAAATGTTCATTATTATCGGAACTCCAACTACCACCAGATGGGGGTCCTCAAAAGATCCAGGGTGTGCCCCAAGGGAAGAAATGGTGGGTCCTCCATTCACTGCACAGCCCCAAGGAGCACTGGTGTGAGAACAGCTTACTTTCAGCCACTACTACTATCTGCACCATCACTACCACCCCCATCCTCCTCACAGCACTCCCCGACGGGTTACTGCATTGGCTCTCCCATCTTGGCCATGGGACAACGCCTTTAAGAATTAATACAACTGAGGATGTAGTATTAATTGGAATGGATCTGGTAACATAACAATAATTAGGCTACATTTGCATATCAATTAAGGTGATTTGGCTGCCTGCTCTGGCACAAATGCCGGTCGGACAAACGAAGTTGCCTGCAACCCAGAATTTATGCTGGAAAGCGGCCGCACTTCATTATAGTCAATGGGGATCCGGTGGTGAAGTAGAGAATCCGTCAGGCTGCTTTGTGCTGAAACAGCTTGCCAGATCTTCTTGATGGAAATGTGAAATCGGCCTTAAAGTGGTTGTGTTACTTCAGGAAATAGTATTTATTATGTAGAGAAGGTTAATACAAGGCACTTACTAATGTATTGTTGTTATCCATATTACTTCCTTTGCTGGCTGGATTCATTTTTCCATCACATTATACACTTCTTGTTCCCATGGTTACAACCACCCTGCAATCCAGCAGCAGTGGCTGTGCTTGCACACTATAGAAAAAAGCACAACCCTATGTGCGCTTCTGCGGTTTCGACCACTAGTGAGGCTGGCACTTTTTCTTATAGTGTGCAAGCACGGCCATTGCTGCTGGATTGCAGGATGGTTGTAACTATGGAAACGAGCAGTGTATAATGTGATGGAAAAATGAATCCAGCCAGCAGAGGAGACCATTCCGCTACATAATAAATGCTATTTGTTGAAGTGACACAGCCCCTTTAAGCCTCTAAGGGGAGATTTTTACCCAGAAGTTTCTGGGAATTGTAAATGCCAGTATCTTATTGTAAAGTTGCTTGGAGATAAGAGAGGTCTATAAATCACATTGAGCAATATTTCATTTAGAAAGGTGTCCTGCACTACCATAGTTGATTCAACGAATGATACCTAATTCACGAAAATAAAGCGTGGACCCTGGTGACCCTGTGTGTCTGCGTATGTGCGGTTCAGTATTGCAACACAAGCATTCTTTTAGCATAAACCAGGTTTTTACTGGGCAAAACACAGGAAGAAGGAAACTCCGCATTTACTCAAATAGACTTTCCCACAAAAGCATTTTTACAATGGTATATAGGACGCATCTCACGCTGCACTTTCCTTATCTACCATTCCTTCCAGACTGCAGAGTCACATACTCCACCTACTCTCTACCAACAGCGAGGGCTAAAACTACACTATAATTGGAAACTCTAAAGAAAAGAAGCACTCCGGGATTTTAGTTACTTTGCCTATGTCATGCACGATAGGCCTTTATTAAAGAATAAGATATAGAGGCTCTTGTGTATAATAAGCTAATCCTTTTATAGTCCCACCGTGGGGAAATTCAGTGTTATAGCAGCACAGAGAGTACAAAAACTCCAAAATAAGGCATTACTGTGACAGTGGGTTACAGATAAAAAGTAAAAAAATAAGGTATATAGATATCACAGCTTAAAAAATGTAGTCTCTGGGTGGGATGATATCACCAGGAACCCAGTAGGCTAGGCTATGAGTGCAGTCTGACTATCTCCGTTTTTGAGTTGATGTTGGTTGTACAGCCTAACATCTGCAGGGAAGTATGACTTCCGATAGCGCTCCTTCTCACACTTGGGGTTAAGCAGTCGGTCACTGACGGTACTGCCTGGTGCCATCACAGTCTCATGCAAGGGATGGGAGTTATTCGCCAGCAAGGAGATCAACTTGGACAGTATCCTTCTCACCTACCACTTGCACTGGGTCTAGGGGCTCCCCAGGATGTAGCTCACCCTTCTAATCAGTTTGTGAAGTGTCTTCCTATCCCTGGTTGAGATGCTGCTACACCAGCAGGCAACTCAAGAAGATGGCTGATGCCACTACAGAGTTGGACTGGACCCTAAAGGTCCCTTTACACAGGAGGACAAAGCAGCAGATAGTCGAGAAGGAAGCAATCGCCTGCTCGCTGGTGGAGGAGCCCTACACCAGAGTATGGAGAGGCGCAATAGTTAATGCCATTGCTCTTCCCCATACTGACTACCTGTTTGCCGGCAGCATATTTGCACAGCATGATCTGCTGCGGGCAAATGATAGTTTTTGTGTGTGCACAAACAATCAAATTACCTGACTGGCTTATTTATCGGGTAATCGGTGTTAAATTTACACTGCCAGATAATTATCTTTGGGATTCTCGGCCCATGTATAGGGCCCTTAAGAAGTGGCCTCTGCTCTCCAAAAGCTTTCAGCCTCCTAAGCAGGTAGAGACTGCTGTGTCCCTTTCTGTATAGTGCGTCCACGTTATCTGCCCAGTACAACTTATTATTGAGCAGCAGACCCAAGTATTTATAACTGTTGACTATCTCAATGTCCGTCCCCTGGATGTTCACTGGTTTAGGAGGATTTCTGTGCTGGTGGAAGTCAATCAACACGTCCTTAGTCTACCCAGCATTGATCCTACAGTGGTTCCGCAGGCACCAATCAACAGATTCCCGGGTCAGTTCTCTGTACTTCATGTCATCCTCATCTGTGATGAGGCCTACTATTGCCAAGTCACCACAGAACTTCTGTAAGTAGCAGCTAAATGAGTTGTACCTGAAGTCTGCAGTGTACAGTGTGAAGAGGAAAGGAGCAAGAACTGTACCCTAAGATGCTGCTGTACTACAAATCAAGGTGTCTGACACACAGTCTTGGGCGCTCTCATACTGAGGTCAGTTTGTCAGATAGTCTCAGATCCAATTGGACAGGTGATGGTCCACTCCAACAAGATCTGTGTCTGCATGTTTTATTTGATGTGTAATTTGTGGGTTGGCAGCCATCTTGATTCCTTCTCTCCTTAGATATGATTGTCCTAAAGAATCCTACATTTCCACTCACGCCTGGCTTTGCAGACACAGAGGGGGCGGAGTATTCTCACACTGCACTGGTCTGTGTTCTCTGAGGGCAGCAAAAACAGATTAGTGACACAGCTGATATCCCCCACACTGCAGGGTCTCCATGTTCTCCCATGTGATGAAACTTGAGCCTGGTCTGCCCTCTCTGCCCTGTCAACTCTTACATACAGGATGCAGTGTAAAGCTACATCCCATAAAACTAAACTGGAGAGTCAGCACACACAGATAGTACAGGCAGATTTATATAGCTGCAGCTAATCAGGGGCATAGCTACCATGGAAGGAGGGAAAGCATCTGCTACAGGGTCTGAAGTTAGGAAGGGGCTCTGGAGGAGTCCTAGCACTGGTATTATTCCCCAATCCGTGTTCTTTTTTTCCTGGAAGCCTGCACTTCACTAAGTCCTGGCAGTGCACTGCTTCAGGGTAGGACATAGTGTGCGTAGGAGTGCACTATGAACTGACGCTGTGTGACGTCAAGTCATAGTGTAGTGCATGCCTAGACACAATGCTGCAGTTTTTTGAGGGGAGGGGGGACCCACTCAAAAATATCCTGTGGGGCCCAGTCAGTTCTAGTTATGCTATCACTGGTACAAGTGATCAGAAGATGGCTAAAAATGTTTTTTAAAAGATAAAAAAAAAATAACTGGAACCGTCACATCTGAAAATGTCCAAACTATTATCATATAAAAATATTTTTTCCTGCATGTTGAATGCCGTAACAGACAAATCACCTTTACGCTTCCACAAAATTGATTAAAGTGTGATTAAAAAGTCATATATACCCCCAAAATGGTGCCTAAAAAAAAAAATAGAGCTCACCCCGCAAAACACAAGCCCCCACACAGCTCCTTAGAAAAAAATGTAAAAAAGTTATAGCCATCAGCATATAGTGATGGAAAAATGTATTTTTCTAAAGTTTTATTTTATTTTTAGAAGTAGAAATAAATAAGAATATAAACCATATAAATACTTGTTATATAAGCTTGTTATGACATTTTTAGCACATATTGAACGCCATAAAACTATGGAGGGAATTCATCCTTATATGTAATTTTTCCTTGCTCTAAGATTGTATTTAATGCTTTGAGTGCTGTCAGAGAAAACTTGATAAATTTATTGAAGCCTTCATGATGACAATATGCATAATAAAAAAAATCTATCCAAACTCAAGAAAAATGTATGTGGAAAAGTAAAGCAATTACAGTTCAACTTTTATTTTTTCTGTAAAGCAAATCTGTCTTCTCTCTTGATTTGTCTTCTTTGGTAAAACCCTTTATTTCCAATAAAATAAGTTTTAGATCATTAAGCCCTGTGTTGTGGTCTGTGGTGTTCCTAATTTATTAAACCTGGAATGTATAAATTAGTAACAGTGTGTTACCATTCACCAGTCAATGAGGCATTTCCAAAAATTGTGCACAATGTTGAGGGGAATTATTTATTGTGTGCCAGGAGAAGTAACAGACAAACAGCACAAGGCAGCATTAAAAAAAAAAAAAAAAAAAGCTTCTGCATTGTAATTTATGGCCAACATAGGTATTTAGTAAATTGGTCATGTACAATCCTCTTTAAACATACAGGCGTGAAAACCTAAAAACTATCTTTGAGAAAACATAGCCTTGTTGCCCATAGCAAGAATCCACTATATTCGGGGCGTATACACAGATCTCATAGGGCCTCATAGAAAAACGTAGTACGGGCCCCCCTGCCCCACCTAGTTTAGAGAACGTACTTTTTGCGCCAGTCACTCCCAGGCAATGCAGAATGCAAAATGCCAAAACTTTGATGAATTAACTTTTTTTTTTTATACAAACTGTAATAAAAAAATGCCTTTGACCTCAATCACTTTATCCTACTTTTATGTTGGAAAAAGCGGTACACGTGCTTCAAAATTGTGGCACTCATTTTTCAACGTATTTGCATCATTACACTATTACAAAGCAGTCTGCCTTAAGCCACCACTAGGGGGAGCTCAGTGCATAGGGATTTATGCAATTACCATGGAAGCTGTAATCCTAATCAGCAGTGTTTTCACATGGGTAAGAGAAGTTCAGTGCCAGGCCGCTTCCTCCCCTGGCCCCGTAGCAGTGGCGTGGGCTGTCTCCATTGCAAGTATGCTGAGTATTGGTCAATAAAAAATGTTGGGTTATTATTGTTACAATGATTTTTCTTTAGTACAATACTGATGACCTATTCTCAAGATAGGTCATCAATATCAGATCACTGATCTCAGCTGTTTGAAGAGGCTGCAGTGCTCTGATGACTTCTTCTGCCCCTTCTGGGCATACCAAGCACAGCGCCGTACATTGTATAGTGGATGTGCTTGGTATTGTAGCCCAGGCCAATTCACTTGAATGGGACTGAGCTGCATATAGGCCATGTGGCCAATGAACGTGACTTCACTGGACTAGGAAGAGCCCTCAGCACTCACTGGATCACCACAGCCTCTTCAAACAGCTGATTGTGGAGGTGCCAGGATTTGGACCCCCATGATCTGATAATGATGACTTATTGGTCACCAATGTTGCGCCCCTGAAAAAAATGTAGCTAATAAGCATTTTAACCCCTTAGTGACCACCTATACGTGTTTTTACGGCAATCACTAAGGGGCCTTAGGCTGGGCCACCGTATTTTTACGGCGGCTCGGGCTAAGCACTGCACGGCTCCCCCGTGCAGCAGGGAGCGCGGACCCGGCTCTCACATGAGAGCCGGGGGCCTGCTCTAACAGCCCTGACCAGCAGAAGTGCCGTTCCGGGCTGTTTAACCCTTTACATGCCGGGCGCAATTGCGCCCGCTGCATGTAAAGTGGTGACAGAGGGAGTGGACTCCCTCTGTCTCCCATCAGCACCCCGAAAATGCGATCGTGGGGTGCTGATGTGTTCGGAAGCTTACCTTGCTTCCGATCAGGGCCCCGAGCCTGTCTTCAGTTCTCTCCAGCAGGCTGTGCCTCTCTGGCGCAGCCTGCTGGTCAATCTTTGAATAGCATTGCTATTGAAATGTAATGCCTTATAGAGATAATGCATTACATTTTAAAAGCAATCAAAATACTGTATATTATAGTCCCCTTGTGGGACTTTTAAGTATTTAAAAAAAATAGAAAAAAAATACACCTTTATTAAATAAATAAAAATCCGTAAAATAAAAAAATATGCTTTTTTTCCATTGAAAATACGCTATTTTTCCCCATCTCCCTCCCAGAAAGAGTCAATAAAAGTTAATCAGAAATTTATGTGTACCCCATTAAAAACTACAACTTGTCCCGTAAAAAACAAGCCCTCATAAAGCTATATAGACAAAAAAATAAAAAAGTTATAGCTCTTGGAACGAGACCATGAAAAAAGGAAGAAAAACGCTTGGTCATAAAGGCCCAAACAGGCTTGGTCACTAAGGGGTTAATGACCCCACGCTCCAATGACGGCATCACATTTTCTTTCCAGTATGTGATTGTGTTGTTCTAAGAGGTTTCTCTCTTTTGCTTTCCAGAATCTGTAACCATCACATTACCGTCTACAGACAACATAACCATCCATATAAAACGTGGTATAAATGCCCCCTCACCACCTTGTTATATCTGCACTCCAACCTGCAAAGAGTCAAGTCTTGAGATATCAAGAGGCAAACGAGTGGATTACTCCTTCAGCTGCAAGACGCCAGAGATGTACTTCATCATGGAAATCATTAGGACTATCAGTGAGTTCAGGACACCTTATATTTATATCTAGTTTTTTTTATTATTACTTTTGCAATTTGAACTACTACTTAATGACTTATTAGCCACTTTCTTCTTCTGTATTCATAAAATGATGATTGAAATTTAATTTACAGCAATTTCCTAATATACCTCTATTAGGGTGTTTCATTTTGTAATGGGAAAAAAATTAAATGTAAAATGTTTGCAGACTTTGCTTACACCCAGAGTCTCGGTGATCTAAAAGATATATATGCCACATTTCAAGAAGATTGGATAATATTTAGAGGTTGCATACTTATACGCATATGAAATGAGCACCTTAAGTTAAGTTGCCTATAGAGCTTTGAAATCCATACATGTGGCGCTTCACCTTCACTGTATGAGCAGCCAATTGTTGGGAAGGAAGGGCTGCAGGTCCGAACATGTAAACCCAACTTCCGTCTGTACCCTCTAAATGATACTGTTTGAACAAATAAAAGGGATAAGTTAGTCACAAATTAATTATATTTCCTTAAAGGGCTTATCCATCCCCTATAATGACCCCCCCCCCCCCCCGAATGCCTGGGCATCTCATATAGGTTATACTTGCCTGCTCCCTGGAACCCATATCCCTGCAGATCCCTGCCACGGCTGGGATGAGCCTCCTTAGCATCATGTCCCCATCACGGCCTGCTATTGGCTGCTTCCCACCGTCGCAGAATGTTTTAATTTGCGCAACGGGGATCAGGGGCAGGCATCAGGAGCGATGGAAGAGCGGGGTAAGTATAACCTATATGAGGAGCCTTTGCATTGGGAAGGTCATTATAGGGGTGGATAACCCCTTTAACTAAGGACTATTCCAAAAACTTTTTTCTAGTGTAGGGAGGTACTGACTTTCAGGGCTGTCTAGGATTTTACTATTGATGGTCTATCCTCCAAATAGGACTTCAATATCTGATCGGTGGGGATCTGACATCATGCACCCCTGCGAATGAGCGGTTTCAGGGTAGATCCAGTACTGGAACTACACAGCTGTATCCAGAGTACAATGGTTGGAACTGGCTACTGCAGCACCCTTGCCATTCAGTTCAATGGATGAAGCTTTTCAGCAATCGGGTCCTTCCAAAACACAGTTGATGAACTGTGTAGTTCCTGCACCGGAGCCTCTGCAGAACAGCCAGTCATGGTGGCAGGATGTCAGACCCCCATCGATCAGATATTGATGGCCTATCCTCAGGATAGGCCATCCTTAGTAAAATCCTGGGCAACCCCTTTAAGGAGACTAGCTGTGTATCTCCACTATGTCTGCATACACAGCTTGTCTCATTCGGGAGAGCCAGTACCTCCTCTGTGTCCAAGGAATCTCACTCAGCCAGCCAAATTCCTACTCCATACTTTAGAGAGGCAAGAACCTTAAAACAGCAATCTGTGGATGGATTCATGACTTGGCTACTTTTCCTTGTCATGTTCCAAAGCTCGTTAAATAGTCAAACATTGACTCACAGGGAGGCTGGGATCCACTTCCAATAGGTGGCACTAGGTTCTCTTTCTCTGGAAGATACTTCTTTCCATATTTTTGTTTTCATAGTTTACATAAAGGAAATGTGTCATCAGATAATTGCATTGTTTAAATCAGGTTTTCATGTTAAATATTTTGAAAGAATTTTTTATGATTTAAAAAAAATAAAAAATTCAGAGTCCCTATCTACACTACTCAACAGTGAAATTGCAACACCAAGAAGCAAAAGTTGTGGAATTATGAATAGGAAGGCTAATGATATGCAAATTATAAAAAATGTAAACAAAATATTCAAAACTTCTCAAATTATTCAGTATTGAGTATAAACACCACATGCATAAACACCTTACAGGTCTTTATATGCTATCAGTGTGGTCATTAATGGTTGTCTGAGAACAAATCGTCAAGACTGCTGGCAGCTCCCTTTGCAATTGCAGATCAATAACGTCCCAGATGTGCTTGATGGGAGACAAGTCCAGGGACCTTGCAGGCCATGGTAGCACATATAGGCTACGTAGGCTGCTCACAGTAGCACAAGCAACATGAAGCTTGGTATTGTCCTGTTAAGGCTACTTTCACACTAGCGTTCGGAGCGGGTCCGTCTGATGTTTCATCAGACGGATCCGCTCCTATAATGCAGACTGATCCGTCTGCATTATAACTTAGAAAAATTTCTAAGTGTGAAAGTAGCCTGAGCGGATCCGTTCAGACTTTACATTGAAAGTCAATGGGGGACGGATCCGCTTGAAGATTGAGCCATATGGTGTCATCTTCAAGCGGATCCGTCCCCATTGACTTCCATTATAAGTCTGGACGGATCCGCTCGCCTCCGCACGGCCAGACGGACACCCGAACGCTGCTTGCAGCGTTCAGGTGTCCGCTCACTGAGCGGAGCGGAGGCTGAGCGCTGGCAGGCGGATGCATTCTCAGTGGATCCACCTCCACTGAGAATGCATTAGGGCCAGACGGCTGCGTTCAGGGCCGCTTGTGAGCCCCTTCAAACGGAGCTCACGAGCGGACACCTGAACGCAGGTGTGAAAGTAGCCTAATGAAAACAGCTCCTGGGACACTTTGGAGGAAAGGCCATATCGCTGGTTCCACGACCAAATCAAGTTAATGCCAACCTGTTAGTGTACATGAAATAAAGACTAGAGGGGTTCGACAACCCTACATTATGCCATCCCACACCATAATCCCGGGATTAGGACCTGTGTGACATTCCCTTGTGAAGGCCTCTTCATGGCATTGTGCACATGGTCTACAGACCAATCTTCAGCTATCATACCATCTGAGACAAAAGCGGCCATCATCGCTGAAATGTATAGCCCTTTATATTCCAGCCTTGCTGTCCACCATGATGGCCTTTTAAAGTGGAAGTGTGAGGTCAGTGGAACACCTGTCGCTGGACGTCTGGCTCATAGCCAAGTGTCATGCAGATGTCTTGTAATGATGTGTGTAGACACTTTCCTAGGCTTGGGATGTGATGTCCAGTTTCACTTGCAGTATAAAATGGATCGCTACGCTCCATTCTTTTAATCAAATGATCTGTCCATGCAGAGCTTCACCTCTGGGCACCTCTTGCTGTCATTCCAGTTTGTTATTCTCCCAACCACTGGGACAACACAACATTGAACAGTGCTGACATCTTGGCCTAGGCATGTGGCGATCTTCCAGTGTGATAAACCAAGATCTCTTATTTGAAGGATTCTATCCCAGTTTGGTGGTGATAACTGACATGTCCATGAACAATAGGCATCACACAATCAACCCACACGACTTGATCCAATTTTTAAGGTTTCAAGTAGCTATAAAACATTTATTTCAATTTGGCTAGTATCCGACACTCACATGACACAGATTGGAGCTATTTGCTTGAAGGATACCTGCTACTTCCTCAATTTGCATAAACTTATGGCTTGTCTTTTTTACATAGTAACATAGTTTATAAGGCTGAAAAAAGACATTTGTCCATCCAGTTCGGCCTGTCATCCTGCAAGTTGATCCAGAGGAAGGCAAAAAAAAACCCTGTGAGGTAGAAGCCAATTTTCCCCAGTTAAGGGGGGAAATAATTCCTTCCCGACTCCAATCAGGCAATCAGAATAACTCCCTGGATCAACGACCCCTCTGTAGTAGCTATATCCTGTAATATTATTACACTCCAGAAATACATCCAGGCCCCTCTTGAATTCCTTTATTGTACTCACCATCACCACCTCCTCAGGCAGAGAGTTCCATGGTCTCACTGCTCTTACCGTAAAGAATCCTCTTCTATGTTTGTGTACAAACCTTCTTTCCTCCAGACGCAGAGGATGTCCCCTCGTCACAGTCACAGTCCTGGGGATAAATAGATGATGGGATAGATCTCTGTCCTGACCCCTGATATATTTATACATAGTCATTAGATCTCCCCTTTTTGGTGTTGGAATTTCACTGTTGAGCAGTGTATGTTTTGTTTTTTTGTTTTTTTTAATCCTAGATTGCTGTAGATTTCGCACTGGCCACTAGGTGTAAACTATGTCAAGAATTCCTGTTTTTTGAACACTGCCACATGAGACAAAAGACAGGAGGGGACCTCAATGAATTTTATGGTAGAGATTTCTATGCAAGTTCTGTGACCTGTGCAGAGGTCGGGAGGGAGTAGATAAATTGTGACACCAACTAATGGAAATGGTAAAATGCGTGTTATCTATACAGAGGTGTCATTGTAATTCTGCCTTTGATAATGTTATGGCTACTGATTAGTTACCTGTACCGAACAGGAAGTCTCAACATATTAAAACTGCAGGATTTGAGTTTTTTCTTTTTATAGACAGTGGTATGAAAAATTTAAAATATCACCAAAAGGTCAAAAAAATAATATGTTTAACATAAAAGCTTGATTTAAACACAAGGTCATTTTCTGATGACACATTCCCTTTAAAGAAAATCTGCAGTGCAAAGCTTTAAAATGATTTGTATATTTGTTTTCTTTTATATCTAGATTGCAGCACTGGTGGGTGTCCGTTAAATGTTACTCTACAGCCTTCAGACTTAGGTGGCTTAAATCGGACCTTCATTTGGAACATCGTGACCTCCAAGAACAGTGGCCTTATACTTGGCTTCTCCACTCCATGGCTGAGACAGATACATCCTTCAAGCCAGTGTTCAGACCTTGTTAGCTTCAATATCAGCACTTATGTTCGTGACTCGTCCTATAACATTGGAACTTTCTGCAGGAATGGTACTATTACACGTATTAAAGTTCAAGAAAGAGGAGTTATTGCTTTAAGTCTGCCATGGAATGCTAATATCAAAGGCCTTGGAATTAGCATCACAAACAGATCTTCCATTAGAAGTGAGTGTCAAAGGAAGCTTTATTACATTTTGTAACCTTTTCCTATGAATCTTGTTAACTTGGTGTACCATATCATTGTCCTAAGGCCATGCCCACATCTGCCTTACGGTATTTCGGTACTGTTTTGGCATTCCTGACAGATCCGATTATAGTGAATGGGGATTCGGTGGACCCCAGCTGTACCGGATATGGCAATTCCGGCACCCTGACCTTGCCAGTACCACAATACCATAA
Organism: Bufo gargarizans; assembly: GCF_014858855.1. Classification (NCBI taxonomy): domain Eukaryota; kingdom Metazoa; phylum Chordata; class Amphibia; order Anura; family Bufonidae; genus Bufo; species Bufo gargarizans. The sequence goes on from NC_058084.1 coordinate 186,677,194, forward strand.
CACAGATGTGAACCTACCCTAAGATCTACTCTTTTGATTACAGAATCAGAAAAACATGCCTACAATATACCTAGGGTAGGTACTCTTTAATGTTCCCTAGCTGCATGTGTTTAGGTCTCTGTCCACATCTTTGTTTGCACTCTACTGTGATGACACATACTCGTAGGGATGATGTCATCTGAGCTCGGCTCACTGCAGTAATGTCATCCATAGTAACAGAACTGCAGTGGGCTGTTAGTGGCCAGCTCACTTGCCTGGAGAGTATAATTATTGAAGGTGAGTATAAAGTTTTTTTTATTTTAACATGTTAGACTCCTTTTAGATTAAATGTTTTTATTTTTAGGCCACATACACCTCCATGGTTTTTATTTGCTTATTTTGGGTGTACATCACAGGGGTTTCAGAGTATGCTTCCAAATGTTTAGATACATAAGCATGCCTTGTTCTACTGCCAATTTGTGCCATGGCTCAGGATGCTGACAGTAAAGAACCCCGGTGCAAAAAGTGTGTATGTGCCCATTGCCATTTAATGTCATAAACTGTACACAAAGGGATTATCAGACACGTCATACCTGCCACTAACACACTAGACACACACATCACTCGGACACACATTCCACACATGCCACTAACACTCTTGACACATGCCACACATGTCACTCACAGGCCAGATATGGTCATTGTGGCGCTGTAAGAAGTGGTAGTGGTTCCCAATGGCAGTCCTCCTCACCTTTGCTCTCGCTGGTTCATGCAGTGTAAGGAGGGCGCACCCTTTTTCCTTTGGGGCACACCCTGGTATTGAGGTTTCATGGTGGATATTTGGCAGGATGCAAGACCGGAGAGCAAATGCAGACGCTGGTGGACGGATAGTGAAGTCAAAAATAAAGTCTTTCTTTACTGAATAGATAATGAAAGTAGTAATGATGGTAGTAGTAGTACTCCCTCTCTCTATCTCTCACAAAATACACTTTGCAACCTCAAAAAAATCATAGACATTTAATCCCGTTCTCATTTACTCTTTCTGCAATTTGTGGGCTGAGGGGTGCAGTTCTAAAATCCGGATGGCCAGTGTGTGTCAAAGTGTGGTGGGCAATGAAGCAATATAACCTTTTCCCAGCAGTAAAGTCTTTTGCTTTAAACGTGCGGTACCTTACTGACTTTATGCTGCATGTCCTTTATGGTTCTTGTCCTTCTAAGTTGTCTGCTCTCTTTCTGAGAGGTACTCTGGCAGCTTTTTTTTGTCTCAGGAATGGGGGTTTTCTGGACGAGGCTTTATATAGGGCCTAGTCAGCAGCAGCTGACACATGCACATCTTGTCTCTAGTTCTGACAAGTAGACAGACCCCAAGAGGTGGGACCAACTCATCTCCTAGGCACTAACTGCAAGACGGACATACTTGACTCTATGCTGCCAATAATCAACCATTTGGGATACATAGTGGATAAAGACGTAAGTGTTAATGCATTGCATTCCCATATGTAACTTGGTGAAATAAAATTAACCCTTGTAATGATCCACTGGGACACTGCACACACCAGATACATGCCTCACACACCGCTAACACTCTGGACATGCTACACACACACTAGACATTAATACACTAGGCAAATTGTGCACAATCCACTAACACACTGGACACATGATGAACACAGGTGAAACTAATACATTAGATGCACACAAGCTACTCACACAAGTATACACTGAACTTATCCGTGAATTTCCATACCTATCCTGGCAGCATATAGCCATGTTATCCCTTCATAGTCGGCAGTGTACCTGTGAAGCTCAGCCCCTTGTATTGGGGCAAAGACCTGAACTTCTGGCTAAGCCCCCTCTTTTCAGGTCCCATGTGTAGCAGAAGAGGCTGCACAGGTGGTTTGTCCACCCTGCTGTGGTTTTACAGTAATATGACGCAGTACAGGCATGTACCAAATGTATTCTGCATTGCATGGCTTCATTTAGAATGGTTAAGACTAGAGGAATTGTAAAATGTACCAAATGTATTAGTATCACTGAGCTTTCACAAAACTTCTGATGTGTCATAGTGGTTTTAGTTGATGGGGTCTGAGTGCTCGCTAGAAAGAAGAGAGAGAAGCGCTCACATGGTGCCCACTCATCACTGCAGAAGAGTGAATTAAGAGAAGTCCATAGACTTTCTATTGAGCCCATCTCCTGCAGCGTGGAGAGACGGCACGCTATGTAAGCTCTTCTCTCTTCGTTCTAGCGATCAGTGGGGGTCTCGGAACTTGGAACCTCCACCCATCAAAACTTTAGATTTGTCACTATGACATAACAAAAGTTTTTTGAAAGGTCAATCACCCTTTAAAGGGAACCTGTCACTGGGATTTTGTGTATAGAGCTGAGGACATGGGTTGCTAGATGGCCACTAGCACATCCACAATACCCAGTCCCCATAGCTCTGTGTGCTTTTATTGTGTAATAAAAACGATTTGATATATATGCAAATTAACCTGAGATGTGTCCTGTATGTGAGATGAGTCAGGGACAGGACTCATCTCAGGTTAATTTGCATATGTATCAAATCAGGTTTTCTTTACACAATAAAAGCACACAGAGCTATGGGGACTGGGTATTGCGGATGTGCTAGTGGCCATCTAGCTACCCATGTCCTCAGCTCTATACCAAAAATCCCGTGGACAGGTTCCCTTTAAGCCAATTAGAAGGTGTAGGGAACAAAAAAGGGTGTAACAACGCTAGCGAGTTGTGTGACATTGTGATAAATTAGGGGCAGTTATCAAGATTTCCACAATCTCATAAAATGGTGTATCTTGACAATATGTACGACCATGTTAATGACTATCCTGCACTGTCTGTAGTGTGTGAACGCAGTCTGAGGGGCTAAACCATAGCACTGGTGCAGCTGTGTCTAAGCCTGACATTGGGCACAATGCAGAGCAGATCAGTCCTGGATAACGTTGACGTGATCCCATTTGGACCATGCCTCTCAGATACTGACAGATTTTTCTCTTCACAGGACTGAGTATTGTTGAATCCATTTTCCAACAACAATCCCTTGTAAATCTTCTGTCGGCGAACTACCCTGGCCCGTTTCCTCCTAATGAGCAAATGACCTGGAAATTCATCTTCCCTGAAAACTATGCAGCCAGTGTTCAGTTTCTCAATTATACTCTCCCCACGTGCGTGAAAAAGGAAGAGAATGTGCTTTACTATCTGCCGAAATCCACACTGCTAAAGCTGGCAGACAAGCAGCCCGCCAATATACTTAGCAGCTTCAATTTATCCCTGCAAAACTGTGAGGTAGATAAACCGATGAGTGGTTACCCCGGCCTAAGCCTGAACTTCAGCATCACCGTCCAGAAAAGTGAGCAAAGTAAGTTGTTTTTCCGAATATTAGTTGCAACAACCGCATGACATCCACTATATGATATATTTGCCTGTATACATTTATCCAGTTTCCGTAAGCTCCGATTTCGCTCACCCCCTAGTGCAGCTTCTATTGCTGTCTCATCTAAAAATAATGCTGCATATTGGGAATTTCTTAGCTTTTGTATGATAAACTGAATTGAGTATCATTTTCATTGACCAGAAACCCCTTTTAAATGATAAAATGCTGCATGAAACCACCACTAGAGGGAGCTTTCACAATGCATCTAGGTTGTCTATTTACTGTGTCAGGAAAGATCCCATCTCATCCGTTAAATGGACCCATAGGCTCCATCACATAAATGTCATTCAGTACTGTGCTCCAATCAGCAGCATTTGGCAGGTTTTTTGTTTTGTTTTGTTTCTTTAGCTTTTTGGAAATAGTGCAGCAAGCTGGGCTATTTCATATAGAGGTTGTCTTATAAATGTATACCATGTGGTGGGAGTGTGTATGTATATAGTTCCCCCTCCTCCCCCCCCCCCCAATACTGGTGCCTATTGGATTGATACCACTCAGAGGCATACATATTATGGATCCGTTTTATGGATGGGATTGGATCTTTTCTGGCACATATGATAAATGACACTGAGGACATTGAACTCCATAATAGAACAGCATGTACTACATCTTCTACCGCCATTTCTACATAGTGGACGTAGAATGTGTGCACACGGTGCAGAATCCGTATGACAAAATCCAATCTGATTCTTGCCATGCATTTGAAGTTTGAACAGACAAGGGTCCACATGCTGATTAGCCCCATTCAATTGTGGTAATCCGCATGTGGCTAACCTGCCGCCATATGAAATTCCCATTCAAAGCAATGGGATACAGATGTCGTGGGGATTTCGAAGTGGAGTATGAGCAAAAATCTATATAAAATTACATCCATTTGAATACACCCTTAGAGGTTGTCAAAATAAAACATGGAGTTGGTGGACATTAATTTTTAAGTGAAGAAAAGAGAGAAAATCCAGCTCTTGATAGCAGGGAATCCTTTATTCACAGCGGTATAAAAACGTCCAAATCTACACATTTCGGACCTTTACATGCTGATCCTTACTCGCCTTCGGACCTTTACATGCTGATCCTTACTCGCCTTCGGACCTTTACATGCTGGTCCTTACTCGCCTTCGGACCTTTACATGCTGGTCCTTACTCGCCTTCGGACCTTTACATGCTGGTCCTTACTCGCCTTCGGACCTTTACATGCTGGTCCTTACTCGCCTTCGGACCTTTACATGCTGGTCCTTACTCGCCTTCGGACCTTTACATGCTGGTCCTTACTCGCCTTCGGACCTTTACATGCTGGTCCTTACTCGCCTTCGGACCTTTACATGCTGGTCCTTACTCGCCTTCGGACCTTCAATTATCTATTCATTTTTAAGTGTGTCTGGGACTGTCTAGTATTGCAATGGTGTTCTGTTCAGCTAAGGGCTCTTTCACACTTGCGTTGTCCGGATCCGGCGTGTATTCCACTTGCCGGAATTACACGCCGGATCCGGAAAAACGCAAGTGAACTGAAAGCATTTGATCCGTCTTCAAAATGCGTTCAGTGTAACTATGGCAGCCAGGACGCTATTAAAGTCCTGGTTGCCATAGTAGTAGTGGGGAGCGGGGGAGCAGTATACTTACAGTCCGTGCGGCTCCCAGGGCGCTCCAGAATGACGTCAGAGCGCCCCATGCGCATGGATGACGTGCCATGCGATCACGCCATCCATGCGCGTGGGGCGCCCTGACGTCACTCTGGAGCGCCCCGGGAGCCGCACGGACGGTAAGTATACTGCTCCCCCGCTCCCCACTACACTTTACCATGGCTGCCAGGACTTTAGCGTCCCGGCAGCCATGGTAACCATTCAGAAAAAGCTAAACGTCGGATCCGGCAATGCGCCGAAACGACGTTTAGCTTAAGGCCGGATCCGGATTAATGCCTTTCAATGGGCATTAATTCCGGATCCGGCCTTGCGGCAAGTCTTCAGGATTTTTGGCCGGAGCAAAAAGCGCAGCATGCTGCAGTATTTTCTCCGGCCAAAAAACGTTCCGGTCCGGAACTGAAGACATCCTGATGCATCCTGAACGGATTTCTCTCCATTCAGAATGCATTAGGATAAAACTGATCAGGATTCTTCCGGCATAGAGCCCCGACGACGGAACTCTATGCCGGAAGAAAAGAACGCAAGTATGAAAGAGCCCTAAAACAGTTATTTCAATTTATTTTATTTTTGGTGGTTGGTATTAGTCTACCTTTTAGTATTGTATGATTTATGTGTCTGCATCTATCTTCAGATACAATCTACCCTCTGGATCTGCTGAATGAAAAAGGCCTGGTTGTGCGCATACGCAAGAGATCGTTTGGACGCCAGTTTACTCCTGTCTGTGTCATCTGTAAGGGATCTACAGACTGTAATTCTGATCTTGTGCTTGAGGGAGGGAAGTACTACAGAATCTCATTTCTTTGTGACAATCTGAACAGTCTGGTTGTAACAGCAGAAAAAGAAATAGGTAGGAATATGAATCTACATAATTTGATTCACAATCTTACTGTAAGTGCCTTTTTTTAAATCTGCCCATTGACAATATTTGGGGGGTATCGGTGGAGTATAAAATGTTGATGTTCATGCGCTTTATTTACTGTCTAGCTGTCACTTTTTTTTTTTTATTCTCTCCATTATTACGGTTATCAAAACTGCCAGGAGCTTGCTGTATACTTGTGAATTTTAGACACCCATAAAGGCTGCTTGAGAATATTTTCTGGTAATTGTTAGCACATTTTGTAATGCTGTAGGTGTTCTGTTAATTTGGGTGCAGAGGGGGGGGCAGTCACTGGTTGTAACGGATCTCCTGGCACCCCGACCGGGTACCTCCATTGATGGATGCTCCCAGTGCTTCCCGAGGACTCCAAGCACTCCGTTCTACACCAAAACCACCACAGGAGCCAGGAACAGGAACAGCTCTTACAAGAGCTAGAAGTAATAGCCAGGGGAGTATACACGTATAGCAATCCCCACACACATGAGACGAGGCTCTATGTTGAATGTAAAACAGCAACTCTTTATTGGGTTATTTTTCAGCCTTTTATGCAGGTCTCCTAGCAAGGGACACTCCCCCTGGGGCCCTTGTAGAAGACTGTGACAGTTTTTATATTTTGGCCCATCACATGCATATACAGTATTGAAACCTTCCCAGCAATTGTACACAAAACCCCCTTCCCTCTGTCTGTAACACAATTAACAAAATACAATGAGCATGGTCTTTGACGCAATTAACTAACACACCGGCATTGTCTGAGACGCAATCAACAAAATACAATTACCAAACGTAATGGGCTAACTTAATCACTCACAGACAGAAAATACACTTTTTTCTCAACACACAGAAAACACCTCAAAACCCCACATATCCCCATAATGTATACATCCATGGATAGCTCTGATCTGGGTGAACAACATATCCAAAAATCGCCCAGATCCGGCCAGGGGTTCCCGAATTCAAAGTTAGTATGGGCCATAATCCTGAGGCAAGAGGCTGGTAGCCAGGCCCCTCCAAAACCCAGTGGCGAGGTTGGTTTCGCCACACTGGTATAGCTGGAAAATTGTTGCTCATGCATTAACTGTTGTGACCTTAACAGGGCCAGATGGAAGTTTGTGGAAACATCTAGGGAACTTTTTCGTGTAGGAACCCCTCTCCAGAACCAGTCATATAATATGCACCTAACTAAAGATAGATATAAAAATTATATACTTGTCATCAGATTCCATCAATGTTAAGGTTACCTATGACTGTTAGGGCTCATGTACAGGATTGAACATATTTTTTTCCCGTGTACTTTCAGGTTTTTTTTGTGGCTCGTATGAGGAACAATTCACTTCCATGAGGCCGCAAAAAAAAATGACCAGTGTGCATTCCGTATTCATATGTCCACATGGCCATTCCACAAAAAATTAGAACCTGTCCAGATTATGGACACGGATAGGACTATTAGGGGCGGGCTGTTCCGTTCCATAAAATGCGGGATCCAAGTGGCCAGTCCCCCCCCCTTCCCCCTTCTTATTCAGACTGTCATTTTCCTGGCATCAGATGCGCTATGTTAAACACCCCTTTCATTTTGGTGGATCTTGGGGCCATCCATGCGCTAGAGTTTTCTGGTGTAAATTATATTAAAGAGGTTTGCTGCTTTCCGGTTACTGTTGATGGATGTCTTTGTAAAATGACTATATGGCACTTACAAATATATATATTTTTTTGTTCTTTTTTTAATATTCTGCACCATTTTCTATATTTCATAAGGTAGGATTCCTTGTTTGCCAAGTCCTTTGTGCTATCCACACAGAGGTCCAGTCCATAAAATGGCTGCTGATGGAGGGTCATGTGACCAAGCAAATCGCCTCCATGTAATGTCTCCTGCATTCAAATACACCGCACCTGCACTGACCCTCAATCAGCGGCCATCTTATGGACAGGTCTCCTTTGTGGACAGCACAGAAGATTTGCCCAACAAGGTGACATGACTTATGAAATGTAGCAAACAGTACAGAAAATCAACCAAGGATATTTTAGTAAGTGCCATATAGTCATCTTACATACACCTTTGGTCAACAGTAGCCAGAAAGTGTCTAACCCGTTGAAATATCCTGGGTTGCCTAGCCCCTGCCTCTAATGCCCCACCACACCCTTACCCTGTGATGTCTACTTAGTGTTGAGCTCGTGCCAGCCCCCCCCCCCCTTGCAAATTACTGTGCAAATAGGGCTTCTGCAAACTGCCATAGGGCGTTTGATAATGGCCCCCTTCCCCTGATGTACAGTTTTTGGTAAAGGGTGAAATTATTATTAATTATTATTATTATTATTATCTTCTATTATTTTCTTGCATACCACTTAACGTTGCTGTGTGTATATAAGGTATCTTTCTCTTTCGTTGTGTTTCTAGAATGCTGGAATCTCACCGCCTGTAACATCCGCAATATGTCCCTTACCATCCCTCAGTCCTTTATTGGCTTTCCGGTACAGCTTGAGAGTTACACCTGGAAGTTGATCGCTCCGGAATACATCAGTACTGAAATAGTTTCAAAGTCCACATACCTACAACAGCATGTTTCAGATAAGCCATGCAATGCGACAACTGTGGGGTTTACCTACGATATCTTGAGTTCCACTAACAAAAGCGAATTTAAACTTGGGACTTTTTGCCCTAATGGATCGATTGAAAAGATTCAGATGAGAGACAATGTTACTATTATCCTAAATATACCAAGGAATGGAGATCTCAACAAGCTTCCGACCCATGACCTCCAGGTGTCTTTTGTATCATTCATTAAAGGTATGGTGCTGGTACTAACCATTGTGAGGCGTCAAGGAGGCCACACACCTCAGACAGAAGTAGGTTGACAGCTGAACAAGTGTTGAACAAACGATCATCACTGTTCGCTGGTAACCCAATGTACGATGGCTTGGTTGAACTCTTCAGTTTTGTATTAACTTTAATGTATATGGCCACCTTTTAATTTAATGGATATTTTGCAAACTGCTACACATTGGTTGTGGCATGTTAAAGGGCATCTGTCAGCAGATTTGTACCTATAAAACTGGCTAACTTGGTAGCTGAAGTGAAGACATCTGTGTGAGTCCAATTTTCATATGTGTCTGCATTGCTGAGAAAAATAAAGTTGTAATATATGCAAATTAGCCTCTAGGAGCAATGGGGGCGTTACTGTTACTCCTAGAGGCTCAGCTCTCTCTGCAACTGCCTTGCACTTTGACAGGACCAGTCAGTGAAACCGCCATCGCTCCTTTCCTGTCAATCAAAGTTGAGCTGGAGCAGCAGTTGCAGAGAGAGCAGAGCTTCTAAGTGTAATGTTTATGCCCCCATTGCTCCTAGAGGCTTATTTGCATATATTAAAACATCATTTTTCTCAGCAACGCGGCCACATATGAACATGGGACCAACAGAGATGCCTTCAGCTGCCAAGCGCACACAAAAAGGTCAGCCAGTTTCATAGGTACAAATCTGCTGACATATGCCCTTTAAGCCCACTGGAGGGTCTTCACTCAAGGTCTACTGAGCAAGAGTCCAGTATGTCTACTAAGGCTACTTTCACACTAGCGGCACGGACCTCCGGCAGGCTGTTCCGTCGGGTGAACAGTCTATCGGATCCGTCCTGCCGCTAGTGACCGTGTGCCTCCGGACTGCTGCTCTGTCCCCATTGACTATAATGGGGGCGAAGGCGGAGTTTGGCGAGAGGCTGCCGGAATAAATGTCAGACATGTCGTAGTTTTATTCCGGCAGCCTCTCGCCGTGCCTCGCTGGAACTATAGTTAATGTGGACGGAGTGGTATGCCGGAGGTACACGGTCACTAGCAGCAGGACGGTTCCGACAGGCTGTTCACCCAACGGAACAGCCTGCTGGAGCTCCGTGCTCAAGTGTGAAAGTAGCCTTATAATTGTGTTGGAAACTTATTTTTTCATCACACTCGCGTCCAAAATTACATTTACTGTAGTACATCTATAGCTGGACTAGTAACTAACCTACTCTACATATCATAGTAAATAGGGTAATGGTCTAGTCAGAATTACTAGTAAGGCCCCTTGCAGACAAGTGTGTGTGTGTGTGTGTGTGGATTAGGTGTGGATTCGTTGCGGATGCGTTCAGTGAAAAATGCACGATTTCACAAGCAAGTACATTCCGTTTTTTTTGCGATCGCGTTCAGTTGTTTGTTTTTTTATCGCGCGGGTGCAATGCGTTTTATTGCATTTTGCACGCACGTGATAAAAAACAATGTTTACAAACAACATCTCTTAGCAACCATCTTGCTTACGGATGCAATGCGATTTTCACGCAGCCCCATTCACTTCTATGGGGCCAGCGTTGTGTGAAAATCGCTGAATATAGAACATGCTGCGATTTTCACACAACGCACAATGCGTGACAAAACATCGCTCATGTACACAACCCCATTGAAATTGGTATCGCGCATTGCACCCGTGCGGAATACTCGCTCGTCTGCGAGGGGTCTAAGACCTGAATTTTTGTTAGTTTGTACTGTATGTGTAGTCCAGTGTCTGCAGTATCTGTACTCATTGGAGGGGAATTTATCATGAGGGGAATATTTGAAGTCCGTTTTACTTGAGTCTTTGTTGGAGTACTTTACGCCACATTTACCAAATGTCACATATTTGATAAATTTGTGTTATCCTTAAGGCCCCATGCACACGGCCGTGTTTCACAGCCGTGTGCGGGCCGTGGAACCGCGGCCTGGATCCCTCCTGAGAGCAGGAGCGCACGGCGTCACTGGTTGCTATGACGCCGTGCGCTCCCTGCTGCCGCCGCAATACAGTAATACACTGGTATGATCTATACCAGTGTATTACTGTACTGTGCCGGCAGCAGGGAGCGCACGGCGTCATAGCAACCAGTGACGCCGTGCGCTCCTGCTCTCAGGAGGGATCCAGGCCGCGGTTCCACGGCCCGCACACGGCTGTGAACAACGGCCGTGTGCATGGGGCCTAAACTTAACACTTTTGTCTAGATAAGCTACTCCAGTTTTCCTACTCCATGGGCCAGATTTATCATTAGCTCAAGTCAGAATAATGAAGTGAAAAAGTCACCCAAAAATTTGCAAACGCTAAAACTGCGCACAAATTTGCAATTTTTTTTCTGCTCTGCACTATGCTCGCCAGTTTTCTGAAAGTGGGTGTGTTTTCTTATGTAAATTTATCTCTAGACAGATTTACTATTGGGACTATTTAAAAAGTCGCAAAAAAATGCGCAATTTCACTCCCGTGAGGACCATGCTTATTTTATAGAACTTTTTAATAGAATATGCGACTTTTTCGTAAAGACGTGCGACTTTTGTAAAGCTGCTTACTGACGGATAAACTGCTACCGTCCAACCACATTTACTACAATCTTAAAGGGCCGATCATAAATCTGACTTGGCTAAAACTGACTTTAGCCATATGTGAAAGTGGAGTGAGCTGTCAGAGTAATGATAAATCTGGCCCCATGTTCCTACTGGAGTGAGATTGCGACTTTAAAAAAAAAGTCTTAGCGCTGAATGAGTGAAGCTCCTTAACATAGCTAACCACACCCACTTTCCCACCCATATTTCAGAACTGGAGTGACTGGTCATTTTGAGGCTTTTGAAATCAAAGTGGAGGTTTGATAAATCTTGGCCTTTGTTGTGGCTATATGTGCAGTTGTATGCCTATTACTTATTATTATTGTTTTTTCTATTGAAATAATCTGTTGCTAGTAAAAATTTATGGGATTGTCCAAGTGTTGAATACTGATAACCTGTCCTCAGCACAGGTCATCAATATCCGACTTCTAGAACCTCCACTGATCAGCTGTTTGAAGAGGCAGCAGCTTTCTCATAATTTACCACAACAGCGCCATACATTGGATAGTGGCTGTGCTTGGTATTACAGCTCAGCACCATTGACTTGAATGGAACTAATTTGCGCCCAGGCCATGTGACTGATGAACGTAACGTCGCTCGCCTAAGAAGAGGCCGCGGTGCTAATGTCTCTAAAAACAGCGCATCAGCAGGAGTTCCAGAAGTCAGACCTCCCACTAATCAGTTAACCGGAGGATAGGTCATCAGTATTAAACACTCAGACAATTGCTTTACCTAGTACCTTTTTAAATACCTTTTATATACCACAAATATATTTACATTACTAGTGTTGGCTGTATTAGGATTTGATTTGCTTATAGGAATTCTTTTTGATGGTCATGTAGGCAGCAACAAAAATAAAAACACTTAAAGGAGCTGTCCAACCTTTTTGAAATGATGGCCTATATAGGCCATCAGTATCTTATCGGTGGGGTCCGCATTTGAACAGCACTGCTGTAACTAGCCCCATCCACTGTACAACAGATGGAGCTGTGTAGTTCCGGTGCCAGAGCTACTGTAGAACAGCTGATCGGCATGGGGGTATCAGAAAGTGATGGCCTATTGTCTAAAACTTTTAGTCCTAGCATTTATACAAATGTTACTTTGACACCTACTGCTTACCTAAACATTGCAGACCGAGTACACCCCTTTATGGCTATGGTATTCTCTAATGCCAATTGCCTCTTTCAGTAGGACAATGCACCCTACCACACCATAGACATTGTTCAGAAATGATTTGAGGAGCACGATAAAGATTTCAAGGAGTTGTCTTGGCCTCCAAATTCTCCAGATCTAAATCCAATCCAAGCATCTGTGGGATATGCTGGAAAAACAAGTTAGATCCATGCAGGCCACACTCCATGGATCAGATACCACAAGACACCTCCCAGTGAACCTTTGGAGTCCATGCCTCAAATGGTCAGAGCTGTATAAAGGGGACTTGGACAATATAAGACTTGGACATTATTGGGCATTATTTTAACATTGTGGATGATTGATATACAGTGTTTATTCGTAATATTTTAGGCTTTGGTAGCAATGCTCTTTAATAACTCTGAAGAGCCTACACTGATTTGCTACATTAGAGTTCCCTTCTATTTCCTACTTGGTGTTTTTTAGTGTATGTTTTTTCTTAATCGTTAGTATTTTTTTTTTTTCAGAGGAGTGCATATTCACTGTGTCTCCAAAAACTGAAGATACCATCCATCTACAAACGCCACATTGGGACAACGGGCTTCCAGATTACGTGTCTGTTTCGTGGAGTATAAATTTACCTAAAAAGAGATCTGGAAGGTTGAAATTCGGTCAAGACAAGATGGACATATCATGTGAAATGGGCCGTGCTTATGTCAATATAAGGGAACAGCAAGATGATGGGCCAGGCATAGTACGAAGAGAGGATCAACAACTACCTAGTGTATTGGATATGTACTCTGCATTCTGGGTTAACATTTCCAACTGCAAACCATGGACGGGGACAAGGAAGCTTAAACTGCAGGTGTCTATTACCTTCAATCAAATATCCCCAGGTGAGATTTTGCTTATTAATATTTCATAGCAACATACACTACATAGTTGCCAACTGTCCGAATTTGCAGGGACTGTCCTGGTTTTCAGAGAGAGAGTCCCAGCAAATTTGTGCTGTCCTGGGCCGAAAATGGGGCTAACGACAACCTCGCCCATAAATGGCCATTTCTGGGTGGAAATGCACATTCCCGATTTTTCTTTCCTTAGAGGGCGACTCCTTGCCATGGTTACAGGCCTAAGTATTAAACTACTTTGACATCAGCGTTTTGGAATTCCGGTTTTGGGGGTCAAGCCGGGCCAAAACAGTTCAGTTTAGGGCCAATGTATTGTGAATGCAGTATGCATTCCATTTTGTGACCAGACACAAAACCGCTGCAAGATCGTTCCATTTCGATTAAAAACTGCATCCTAATGGAATGAATGCATCCTGATGTGTTAAATCAAACAGAACCATTTTGGTCCGGTTTTGAGATCCTCAGCCGGATCTCAAAGCTAGAAACCAAAGCGCAGATGTGAAGAGAGCCTTAAAAGGTCATTAGAAAGATATTTGTACTGTGTGTTCATATATTTGTAATGTAAGAATGTAATTGCATCTCCCCTAAGCCACCTTTTTTCCACACTGAATGAAATTTTTTTGCATGTTTCACACATTCCCTTGACCTTCTCCCCAGTGGCGTGCCTAGGGTGTTTGGCACCCAGGGCGGGTCCTTTCTCTGGCACAACCACCCCCCGCCACCAATACGCTAAAGAAATTGTGCCCCCCTCACAGTAGTATTACACTCATTGTACAACCTTCACAGTAGTTTTGTCCAGATATGTGCCCCCTCACAGTATTTATGCCTTCACTGTACAACTTTCACAGTAGTTATACCCACATCGTGCCCCCTTATAGTACTTATCCCTTTTTTATGCCCTCATTGTGCCCCCGCTACAGTAGTTATGCCCTCTGTGCCCCTTTCACAGCTATTTGTGCCCCCTTCACAGCTCTAATGCCCATTCTGTGCCCCATAACAGTAGTAATGCCCTCTGTGTCCCTTCACAGTAGTAATGCCTATTGGGCCCCATAACAGTTATGCCCACCCCCTTCACAGTAGTAATGCCTTCTGTGCCTCCCTCACAGTATTAATGCCCTCTGTGCCTCTTCATAGTAGTAATGCCCATTGTTCCCCTTCATAGTAATAATGCTCTTTGTGCCCCCTTCACAGCACTAATTCCAATTGTGCCCCCTCCATAGTAATAATGCCCTCTGTGCCAGTGCTGAAGGCTCAGGCTCCTCCTACACAGACTGGCAGCTCGATCTGTGCCCGCAGGCTGAATGGTGGAGCAGGGTGAAGTCCCCGTGCTTCACCATTCAGTGCGCCCCTGGCCTGTAGAAAAGGAGCGCGGGGAGCTGAGCGGTGAGTGAATGACAGGACCCAGCTCCTGGCGCTCCAGCAATCAGCACTTCCATCTGTATTGATGGAAGCGCTTATTGCTTCTGGCACCCCCTGACAGCGGGCGTTCCGCCCCTGCCCCGAGTACGCCACTGCTTCTCGCAGTACTGCACTTGCTCAAATGTATTTATGTGCTTGCTATACACAGGTGGTCTGACTAGTGGTGTTGTATAGAGGCACACTATGTTCTTGTCATGTGTGTGTGTGCCTCTTTTGATGCGTCCTATGCTACCTGGCAAAAGTTGCTAAAATGTACTGTTTAAAGTCTGGAAAATCCCTTTTAAAGCAATTTAGAGTCAGTTACATGACCTGAAGCTGCAACCTAAAGAAAGCTATGTAATTTCCAAGTTGATAGTAGTAGACTGCTTTTGTCGACTTGGTTTGGTAGCAACAAAATATGTATCTGTAAAGATATGCTTTGCCAAAGAGGCGCTGGTAGGCTGCGGACTGTCACGTGAAATTGTCGGCATTGTAATAAGGACTGGCGTTCTTGGCTTTACAACCCTGTTAAATGACACCGAGAAAGACTTTGGGGGAGAGTGATTAAACTGGTGTAAAGTAGAACTGGCTTAGTTGCCCATAGCAACCAATCCGATTCCACCTTTCATTTTCCATTGGAGCTGTGAAAAATAAAAAGGTGGAATCTGGTTGCTATGGGCAACTAAGCCAGTTCTACTAGTTTGATAAACGACCCCCTTTTATTTTTTCTGATACTGTGCTGAAAATATTAACTAAATATTTACTTTAAAATACAAATAAATCAAAGTCTCGAGTGATAATTATCATGTTCTGGAAACAGCTGCTGGCCATTATGTAAGTACTGTAATAAAAAATGATCATTCATATATTTTTCTGTTTTTGTTTCTGCAGTTTTAAAAATTATACTAATTGCAGCATCTGCGGCGCTTGGTGTTGTTCTGGCGGTAATAGCAACGGTTTGCTGCATCAAAAAAAAGTAAGTGTTGTATTGTAGGGAGATGAGAGCGAATGATTTACAACAGTCAAAATATCATAAATCGTATTAAATCTTGGAATACAACAGCAACGCAAGACGTTCAAATCTCAGATGACATGCAATATATTAGGAGAGTTTTATCACAAGTAATAGAAATAAAGAAAGCGCCCAGTCAGATTACAGCTCTCATTTGAGAAAAGTGCATGAATATGAAAGCAGCATCTTGATTGGCTGCTATAGGCAACTGCTCCACTTATACTTGCCATGGGTTCCTTTAAGTCTCCACCATAGTGTCTTCAAATGATACACAGTAGCTGTGTGGGAGGAAACATTAGGAGGAGATGGCAATGGGTGTAGTGGGCGGAGTTTTAGGACCAAGGAAAGGTGTAGTAGGCATTTACATTTCTGGCAGCAGCACACAGCATTATGGGAAGTGTTGTGGCTACCGCACATCTACACCCACAACCTGGAAGTTTGGATTGTAAACTATGGCACACAGTGGGAGAAGAGATTAAAGTGAAGATTTGGGAAAAGTTTACAGGTGCACTATTATGCACTGTAGACTAGAAGAGGTTTACACAATTAAATGACTTTTTTAGGATTCCGCACAACCCCTTTAAATTGTCACATCCATTATAGTAGTAAAATAGCCAATACTTATTCAAACCCTTATTTACATGCATTGTACTATAATTTGCTGCAAGTTTGTGGTGCAGAATATGCATTCCAATTCCACCAGCATCTGGGTTCACCCTAAAAGCTACTCCTGACCATATTCCAAGGTGCACGAGTTAGTACACACAGATTTAGGCCTCATGCACAAGATAGTTGTTTTTTTGCGTCCGCAAATTGTGCATCCGCAAAAAAAAACGGATGCGGCATCCGTTTTTGTGGAGGATCCTTTTTTTTTTTTTAACTGATCCCTTGTAATAAATGCCTATCCTTGTCCGCAAATGTGAAAAAAGTAGGACATGCACAATTTTTTTTTTGCTGAAGGGAAACACGGACAACGGGCACAGAACACAAACGGATAAACTATCAGCATTTTTTTGCTGACCCATTGAAATGAATGGGTCCCCATCCTATCCGCAAAAAAAACGGAACGGAGGCCGATAAAAACAACTGCCGTGTGCATGAGGCCTTAGACTGTAGTTAACAGCGCATACATACAATGATTTAATGGGACTGCAAAAAACATTACAAAAGGCCTCATCCTAAACAGACCTAGTACCCCACATTAAAGGGATTATCCCATGATTAATATATAAAAAAAAAAAAATCAGCTCAGCGGGCAGCTAAAGGTTGGAACTGAGCATGTACGTCCACCTCAGTGAGGTGGACAGAGATAAGAAAGTGAAAACACACCGCAGCTGGTGCTATACAGATACATTTTATTGAATAACTCAATGGCTATACTAAATTTTAAATCACATTAAATTACAAAAGTATTCAAATCCAGATGCTGGTTTTACAACTGCAGATAATTTTTCATGAGACAACCCCTTTAACACAGGCTGTGTTCACATCACAATTTTGTCCCACATATAGTGGATTTCAGGAGATGAATGGGAGCCACAGCCGCAGGGTGCCTGCTGTCTTAACAATATAATAATAGCAAAGACAGGTGCACTCTGCGGACTTAATAAACCCTCAAACAGGCTACAATTTGCAGGAGCTCACCAAAATTGGACTGTTGAAGACTGGAAAAATGTTGCCTGGTCTGATGAGTCTCGATTTCTGTTGAGACATTCAAATGGTAGAGTCCGAATTTGGTGTAAACAGAATGAGAACATGTATCCATCATGCCTTGTTACCACTGTGTGTAATGGTGTGGGGGATGTTTTCTGGGCACACTTTAGGCCCCTTAGTGCCAATTGGCCATCGTTTAAATGCCACGGGCTACCTGAGCATTGTTTCTGACCATGTCCATCCCTTCATGACCACCATGTACCCATCCTCTGATGGCTACTTCCAGCAGGATAATGCACCATGTCACAAAGCTCAAATCATTTCAAATTGGTTTCTTGAACATGACAATGAGTTCACTGTACTAAAATGGCCCCCACAGTCACCAGATCTCAACCCAATAGAGCATCTTTGGGATGTGGTGGAACGGGAGCTTCGTGCCCTGGATGTGCATCCCTCAAATCTCCATCAACTGCAAGATGTTATCCTATCAATATGGGCCAACATTTCTAAAGAATGCTATCAGCACCTTGTTGAATCAATGCCACGTAGAATTAAGGCAGTTCTGAAGGCAAAAGGGGTTCCAACACCGTATTAGTATGGTGTTCCTAATAATTCTTTACGTGAGTGTGTATATACACACACACACACACACACACACACACACAGTTAAGCAAGTTGAAGATTAAATGATCTCCAAAAGGCATAAAGTTCCTTTTGTATTTTAAGCAAAACATTTTTTTATTTTCATCTTTAAAACTTTTAAACTAACAAACAAGGAAAGGTCCCAAAGCAAAACTAGGTACCATGGTTAGTACCTAGCAGCACCCCCTTTGGCAAGTATCACAGCTTGTAAACGTTTTTTGTAGCCAGCCAAGAGTCTTTCAATTCTTGTTTTGAGGGATTTTCATCTATTTTTCCTTGCAAAAGTCTTCAAGTTCTGTGAGATTCCTGGGCCTGCTCTTCTGAGGTCTATCCACAGATTTTCAATTATGTTCAGATCAGCGGACTTTGAAATCCATGGTAAAATCTTGCGCCTTTTGAGGTAGTCTATTGTGGATTTTGAGGTGTGTTTAGGATCATTATCCATTTGTTGAAGCCATCCTCTTTTCAACTTAATTTTTTTTTTACAGTTGGTGTTATGTTTACTTCCAGAATTTGCTAGAATTTCATTGAATCCAGTCTTCCCTCTACCTGTGAAATGTTCCCCTTGCCTTTGGCTGCAACACAACCCCAATGCATAATTGATCCATCCCCATGTTTAATAGTTGGGGAGTTCTTTTCATGAAATTATGTGCCCTTTTTTCTCCAAACATCTTTGCGCATTGTGGCCAAAGGATTCTATTTTAAACCCCTTGGGTCCACAGGACTTGTTTCCGAAATGCATCAGGCTTGTTTAGTTGTTCTTTTGTAAACTTCTGGCACTGAATTTTGTGGTGAGGATGCAGGAGAGGTTTTCTTCTGATGACCATTTCGAATTGAGAAAATGGCAACCTGAAAACACTTCATCTTCTTATAGGCTTCTCCTGCTTTGTGGGCCTCAACCATTTTAATTTTCAGAGTGGTAGGCAGCTGCTTAGAAGAACCTATGGTTGCTGTGTTTTTGGGACAAGGTTAGAGGAGTCTGGATATTTATAAAGCTTTGAAATTTGCAACAGCTGGCCTTTCCTAATGATTGTGAACAAGAGTACTGAAATCCTCCTTAGGTTCCCATACTTTTGCAAGGTTCTCCTTTCCTTTTTTTTCACTCTAAAATTCTATAAATAATGCACTGATATTGCTTATAATGTTGAACCGTGTTTTCATCTTCAACTTTATGCCTTTTGGAGATCATTTCATCTTCAACTTACTTAACTGTTCACAGCGGCAATAATTTTGACCAAGGGTGGCCAAACTTTTGCATGCCACTGTGTATGTATATGTATGTGTGTGTGTGTGTGTGTGTATGTATATACACTCACCTAAAGAATTATTAGGAACACCATACTAATACGGTGTTGGACCCCCTTTTGCCTTCAGAACTGCCTTAATTCTACGTGGCATTGATTCAACAAGGTGCTGATAGCATTCTTTGGAAATGTTGGCCCATATTGATAGGATAGCATCTTGCAGTTGATGGAGATTTGAGGGATGCACATCCAGGGCACAAAGCTCCCGTTCCACCACATCCCAAAGATGCTCTATTGGGTTGAGATCTGGTGACTGTGGGAGCCATTTTAGTACAGTGAACTCATTGTCATGTTCAAGAAACCAATTTGAAATGATTTGAGCTTTGTGACATGGTGCATTATCCTGCTGGAAGTAGCCATCAGAGGATGGGTACATGGTGGTCATGAAGGGATGGACATGGTCAGAAACAATGCTCAGGTAACCCGTGGCATTTAAACGATGGCCAATTGGCACTAAGGGGCCCAAAGTGTGCCCAGAAAACATCCCCCACACCATTACACCACCAGCCTGCACAGTGGTAACAAGGCATGATGGATACATGTTCTTATTCTGTTTACGCCAAATTCGGACTCTACCATTTGAATGTCTCAACAGAAATTGAGACTCATCAGACCAGGCAACATTTTTCCAGTCTTCAACAGTCCAATTTTGGTGAGCTTGTGCAAATTGTAGCCTCTTTTTCCTATTTGTAGTGGAGATGAGTGGTACCTGGTGGGGTCTTCTGCTGTTGTAGCCCATCCGCCTTAAGGTTGTGCGTGTTGTGGCTTCACAAATGCTTTGCTGCATACCTTGGTTGTAACGAGTGGTTATTTCAGTCAACGTTGCTCCTCTATCAGCTTGAATCAGTCGGCCCATTCTCCTCTGACCTCTAGCATCAACAAGGCATTTTCGCCCACAGGACTGCCACATACTGGATGTTTTTCCCTTTTCACACCATTCTTTGTAAACCCTAGAAATGGCTGTGTGTGAAAATCCCAGTAACTGAGCAGATTGTGAAATACTCAGACCGGCCCGTCTGGCACCAACA
Source organism: Bufo gargarizans (assembly GCF_014858855.1). Classification (NCBI taxonomy): domain Eukaryota; kingdom Metazoa; phylum Chordata; class Amphibia; order Anura; family Bufonidae; genus Bufo; species Bufo gargarizans. The sequence goes on from NC_058084.1 coordinate 186,697,572, forward strand.
ACCATGCCATGCTCAAAATTGCTTAAATCACCTTTCTTTCCCATTCTGACATTCAGTTTGGAGTTCAGGAGATTGTCTTGACCAGGACCACAACCCTACATGCATTGAAGCAACTGCCATGGTTGACTAGATAATGGCATTAATGAGAAATAGAAAAGGTGTTCCTAATAATTCTTTAGGTGAGTGTATGTATATGTGTATGCAGGGCTTTTTTCTGGCGGAACGCACCGGAACGGCGTTCCGCCACCTTTTGACATCGCAGCCTGCCATACTCCAGCATTGCAGGCTGCGATGTATCAGCGGGGAGGGACTGGGAGGAGGAGCTGGGGGCCGGTGCGTTCACTGTGCTCCGGCCCCCAGCTCCAGACTAGTTATAAAATGTGTACAATTAATAAGGATTCTATTCATGCTGCCCCCTCTGTAGTAGAACATTCAATATAGCCACATCCTACTCACAGGGCTGTTATCTTAATGCAGGCCGGCCGGGCAGACGAGCGGCAGCGTCACAACTGACGTCACGTGCCTGCCCGGCCTACTTTATGAATGAAGCAGGCGACGCAGGCACGTGACATCAGTCAGTGACGCTGCCGCTCTTCTGCCCGGCCGGCCTGCATTAAGATAACAGCCCTGTGAGTAGGATGTGGCTATATTGAATGTTCTACTACAAAGGGGGCCTCATGAATAGAATCCTTATTAATTATACACATTTTATAACTAGTCTGCAATGGGGGGGTCTGTGGATGGCACTGTTATGGGGTGGGGGGGGTCTGTGGATGGCACTGTTATGGGGTGGGGGGGTCTGTGGATGGCACTGTTATGGGGTGGGAGGGTCTGTGGATGGCACTGTTATGGGGTGGGGGGTCTGTGGATGGCACTGTTATGGGGTGGGGGGGTCTGTGGATGGCACGGTTATGGGGTGGGGGGGTCTGTGGATGACACGGTTATGGGGTGGGGGGGTCTGTGGATGGCACTGTTAAGGGGGTCTGTGGATGGCACTGTTGTGGGGGGGTCTGTGGATGGCACTGTTATGGGGTGGGGGGGTCTGTGGATGGCACGGTTATGGGGTGGGGGGTCTGTGGATGGCACTGTTAAGGGGGTCTGTGGATGGCACTGTTATGGGGTGGGGGGGGGTCTGTGGATGGCACTGTTATGGGGTGGGGGGGGTCTGTGGATGGCACTGTTATGGGGTGGGAGGGTCTGTGGATGGCACTGTTATGGGGTGGGGGGTCTGTGGATGGCACGTTATGGGGTGGGGGGGTCTGTGGATGGCACGGTTATGGGGTGGGGGGTCTGTGGATGGCACGGTTATGGGGTGGGGGGGTCTGTGGATGGCACTGTTAAGGGGGTCTGTGGATGGCACTGTTGTGGGGGGGTCTGTGGATGGCACGGTTATGGGGTGGGGGGTCTGTGGATGGCACGTTATGGGGTGGGGGGGTCTGTGGATGGCACGGTTATGGGGTGGGGGGTCTGTGGATGGCACGGTTATGGGGTGGGGGGGTCTGTGGATGGCACTGTTAAGGGGGTCTGTGGATGGCACTGTTGTGGGGGGGTCTGTGGATGGCACGGTTATGGGGTGGGGGGTCTGTGGATGGCACGGTTATGGGGTGGGGGGGTCTGTGGATGGCACTGTTAAGGGGGTCTGTGGATGGCACTGTTGTGGGGGGGTCTGTGGATGGCACTGTTATGGGGTGGGGGGTCTGTGGATGGCACTGTTATGGGGTGGGGGGGTCTGTGGATGGCACGGTTATGGGGTGGGGGGTCTGTGGATGGCACGGTTATGGGGTGGGGGGGTCTGTGGATGGCACTGTTAAGGGGGTCTGTGGCTGGCACTGTTGTGGGGGGGGTCTGTGGATGGCACTGTTGTGGGGGGGGTCTGTGGATGGCACTGTTATGGGGTGGGGGGTCTGTGGATGGCACTGTTATGGGGTGGGGGGTCTGTGGATGGCACTGTTATGGGGTGGGGGGTCTGTGGATGGCACGGTTATGGGTGGGGGGGTCTGTGGATGACACGGTTATGGGGTGGGGGGGTCTGTGGATGGCACTGTTAAGGGGGTCTGTGGATGGCACTGTTGTGGGGGGGTCTGTGGATGGCACTGTTATGGGGTGGGGGGTCTGTGGATGGCACTGTTAAGGGGGTCTGTGGATGGCACTGTTATGGGGTGGGGGGGGTCTGTGGATGGCACTGTTATGGGGTGGGGGGGGTCTGTGGATGGCACTGTTATGGGGTGGGAGGGTCTGTGGATGGCACTGTTATGGGGTGGGGGGTCTGTGGATGGCACTGTTATGGGGTGGGAGGGTCTGTGGATGGCACTGTTATGGGGTGGGGGGTCTGTGGATGGCACGTTATGGGGTGGGGGGTCTGTGGATGGCACGGTTATGGGGTGGGGGGTCTGTGGATGGCACGGTTATGGGGTGGGGGGGTCTGTGGATGGCACTGTTAAGGGGGTCTGTGGATGGCACTGTTGTGGGGGGGTCTGTGGATGGCACGGTTATGGGGTGGGGGGTCTGTGGATGGCACGGTTATGGGGTGGGGGGGTCTGTGGATGGCACTGTTAAGGGGGTCTGTGGATGGCACTGTTATGGGGTGGGGGGTCTGTGGATGGCACTGTTATGGGGTGGGGGGGTCTGTGGATGGCACGGTTATGGGGTGGGGGGGTCTGTGGATGGCACGGTTATGGGGTGGGGGGGTCTGTGGATGGCACTGTTAAGGGGGTCTGTGGCTGGCACTGTTGTGGGGGGGGTCTGTGGATGGCACTGTTATGGGGTGGGGGGTCTGTGGATGGCACTGTTATGGGGTGGGGGGGTCTGTGGATGGCACGGTTATGGGGTGGGGGGGTCTGTGGATGACACGGTTATGCGGTGGGGGGGTCTGTGGATGGCACTGTTAAGGGGGTCTGTGGATGGCACTGTTGTGGGGGGGTCTGTGGATGGCACTGTTGTGGGGGGTCTGTGGATGGCACTGTTATGGGGTGGGGGGGGCTGTGGATGGCACTGTTATGGGGTGGGGGGGTCTGTGGATGGCACGGTTATGGGGTGGGGGGTTTGTGGATGGCACTGTTATGGGGTGGGGGGGTCTGTGGATGGCACGGTTATGGGGTGGGGGGTCTGTGGATGGCACGGTTATGGGGTGGGGGGGTCTGTGGATGGCACTGTTAAGGGGGTCTGTGGATGGCACTGTTGTGGGGGGGTCTGTGGATGGCACTGTTGTGGGGGGGTCTGTGGATGGCACGGTTATGGGGTGGGGGGGTCTGTGGATGGCACGGTTATGGGGTGGGGGGGTCTGTGGATGACACGGTTATGGGGTGGGGGGGTCTGTGGATGGCACTGTTAAGGGGGTCTGTGGATGGCACTGTTGTGGGGGGGTCTGTGGATGGCACTGTTGTGGGGGGGTCTGTGGATGGCACTGTTGTGGGGGGGTCTGTGGATGGCACTGTTATGGGGTGGGGGGGTCTGTGGATGGCACGGTTATGGGGTGGGGGGGTCTGTGGATGGCACGGTTATGGGTGGGGGGGTCTGTGGATGGCACGGTTATGGGGTGGGGGGGTCTGTGGATGACACGGTTATGGGGTGGGGGGGTCTGTGGATGGCACTGTTGTGGGGGTCTGTGGATGGCACTGTTATGGGGTGGGGGGGGCCTGTGGATGGCACTGTTAAGGGGGTCTGTGGATGGCACTGTTATGGGGTGGGGGGGTCTGTGGATGGCACTGTTATGGGGTGGGGGGGTCTGTGGATGGCACTGTTATGGGGTGGGGGGGTCTGTGGATGGCACTGTTGTGGGGGGGGTCTGTGGATGGCACTGTTAATGGGTGGGGGGGTCTGTGGATGCTATCCCCAGATCCCCCATTAACAGTGCCATCCCCAGATCCCCCATTAACAGTGCCATCCCCAGATCCCCCATTAACAGTGCCATCCCCATCTGGGGGGTTTCTTTGCTGGGCTGGACTTTTATAGCCCCCCCCCCCCCCAAATTTTACTTGCATCCCTGTTCTCTAAAGGGGCGGTTTTAGGGGGCGGTCCTAGGGGTGGGTAGGGGCGTGGCCAGGGGAGGGGAGGGGAGGGGAGGGGGGGGGATGAGTTCCACCACCTTTTCTCTGAGAAAAAAAGCCCTGTGTGTGTGTGTGTGTGTGTGTGTGTGTGTGTATACACACACACACATTTTCTACATACACAAAAGACCCATTACTCTCAAATATTGTTCACAAATCTGTCTGAATCTGTGTTAGTGAGCACTTCTCCTTTGCCGAGATAATCCATCCCACCTCACAGGTGTGGCATATCAAGGTGCTGATTAGACAGCATGAATATTGCACAGGTGTGCCTTAGACTGCCCACAATAAAAGGCCACTCTGAAATGTGCAGTTTGATCACACAGCACAATGCCACAGCAGTCACAACATTTGAGGGAGCGTGCAATTGGCATGCTGACTGCAGGTATGTCTACCAGAGCTGTTGCTCGTGCAATGAATGTTAATTTCTCTACCATAAGCCATCTCTAAAGGCGTTTCAGAGAATTTGGCAGTGAATCCAACCGGCCTCAGAACCGCAGACCACGTGTAACCACACCACCAGGACCGCCACATCCAGCATGTTCACCTCCATGATCATCTGAGACCAGCCACCCGGACAGCTGCAGCAACAATCGGTTTCCATAACCAAAGAATTTCTGCACAAACTGTCAGAAACCATCTCGGGGAAGCTCATCTGCATGCTCGTCGTCCTCATCGGGGTCTGGACCTGACTGCAGTTCGTCATCGTAACCGACTTGAGTGGGCAAATGCTCACATTCGATGGAGTTTGGCACGTTGGAGAGGCGTTCTGTTCACGGATGAGTCCTGGTTTTCACTGTTTGGGGCAGATGGCAGACAGTGTATGTGGCGTCGTGTGGGTGAGCGGTTTGCTGACGTCAACGCTGTGGCCCATGGTGGCGGTGAGGTTATGGTATGGGCATGCGTATGTTATGGAAAATGAACACAGGTGCATTTTATTGATGGCATTTTGAATGCACAGAGATACCGTAATGAGATCCTGATGCCCATTGTTGTGCCATTCATCCACGACCATCACCTCATGTTGCAGCATAATAATGCACGGCCCCATATTGCAAGGATCTGAACATGATTCCTGGAAGATGAAAACATCCCAGTTCTTGCATGGCCAGCATACTCACCGGACATTTCACCCATTGAGCATGTTTGGGATGCTCTGGATCGGCGTATACGACAACGTGTTCCAGTTCCTGCCAATATTCTGCAACTTCGCACAGCTATTGAAGAGGAGTGGACCAACATTCTACAGGCCACAATCAACAACCTGATCAACTCTATGCAACTGAGATGTGTTGCACTGCGTGAGGCAAATGGTGGCCACACCAGAAGCTGACTGGTCTTCTAAGACACCCCCCCGCCCCCCAATAAGGCAAAATTGTGCACATTTCAGAGTGGACTTTTATTGTGGGCCGTCTAAGGCACACCTGTGCAATATTCATGCTGTCTAATCAGCACCTTGATATGCCACACCTGTGAGGTGGGATGGATTATCTCGGCAAAGGAGAAGTGCTCACTAACACAGATTTAGACAGATTTGTGAACAATATTTGAGAGTAATGGGTCTTTTGTGTATGTAGAAAATGTTTCAGATCTTTGAGTTCAGCTCATGCAAAATGGGAGCAAAACCAAAAGTGTTGGGTTTATATTTTTGGTCTGTCTGTCTGTCTGTGTGTGTGTGTGTGTGTGTGTGTGCAAGAAAATTATGTGAACACAACTTAAGGCCTGTTTCACACTTACAATGTTAATTCTGGTATTGAGATCTGGCAAAAACGGTTCAGTTTTTAATTTGCACATCAGGATGCATCTGTTTATGTACATTGAAAGTCAATGGGCGACAGATCCCTTTTTTTTTTTTTGTATTTAGGATCCTAAAAAATGTACTTGCATTGTTTTTTGTGACCCGGTTTGTTCCATTTCTATCACAAAACGGAATGCTAACGAACAGAAGACATCCTGAACGGATCTCATTCCATTCAGAATGAATGAGGACTAAATGGATATGTTTTTTTCCGGTTTTGAGATCCTCTGTTGGATCTCAATACCGGAAAACAACAACACAAACAGGCCTAAGTCATAGATAATTCTTAGAGAACTTAAAAAAACACAATGTAGAATCAATTAATGAATGTTTCATCTGATTCTCAGAAAAGCAGGGACAAAGTTTTGCAATACTGTCTCTTAGCCCAGTGTTCTGCACAAGTTAGGTCGCATTCACACAAACGTAGTTTGGTACCGCATCAGAGCCGCAAAACAATCTGTGTGCTGTCCGCATCCGTTGCTCCGTTCCATTGCCCCGCATAAATTATATATCATATCCTATTCTTGTCCATTTTGCGGACAAGAATAGGCATTTCTATAATGGGCTGCTTGTTCCGTTCCACAAATTGCAGAAGGCGGCGGCATCCATGTTTTGCGGACTGCAAAACAAGGCACGTTCGTGTGCATGATCCCTTAGGGAGACATTTTTAATAGTCTTTAATGGAAGGTGTTTGTTTTTATTGCATCCAGAAAATTAATTTGGATACTAATTTTAATATTTAAGAACAATAAAACATTGTAGATTACCTATCAGTTATTACTGTCATTTGGTAATATGTACTTTTTTAACCTAAAGGAAAAAGCAGATCGAAACTCCTGTGGGTATATACAACTCCAAGGTGAATACAGAGGCACCTCGACGCCAAGCATTTTTCAAGAAGGGAAGAAAGACTAACGAGTCCCATATCTACGCAGTCATTGATGATACCATGGTCTATGGCCACCTCTTACCAGAAACCGAGGGAACGCATCCAGAGGTTGATGTGTACCAGCCTTTTGAGGGTCCCATGGGTGATGCTCCACCTGTTCCCCCAATCACTTTCCCTAATGGAAACGCCAAAGAAGATGTAAAGGATGGAAGTGACATTATCATGGAGGAACCTCTTGCTCTTTCAATGAAAGATAATGAGATTTACATATTCTCTCAATCAATTTCAAGGCACCCAGTGGAAAATGAAGATACTAGTATACCTTACATGGACGATTCGAGAAGTGGAACTACATCAGTTTGATGTGTCCAAGAAAGACAGATGTTATTTATTTTATATCTTATGAGACAAATGCAGATGAGACATGGATAATGTCCAGCGAGATGTCGAGCACCCTGAAATGACTCCTATGTGTAGCACAGTGCTACAGTCTTCACAGAACAACAGCTGAGTAATGTAAAGAACTTCAGCAGCTACAAGACACTGCTTAAAGTGGATGAAATCCATAAGGAGCACAACATTGTACATTTTTGTTTTTAATTTATAGAAATATGTGTAATATGTATCTGCTTGAGTACTATACTTTGTAAACAGTTTTTTTCATGAAATTTAAGGGTACAAGGTTAGAAAAAAGATTTTACTTTCTTCCAAAAACAGTACCCCACTAGTCCAATAAAGGTGAGCTGCAATACCAGAAACAACCATTGAAGGAGGGTGGCACTGTTTTTGAAAGTAAGTAGTCAGGTTCTTCTAATTATATACAACCCCTTAAGTAGTTTAATGTACTTTGAGTTCCATATTCAACTAGCTCCCTCAGCCTTCAATAAAAGATAAACCTTAAAGGGTACATGTCACCTATAATTATTTTTCTGCCAGCTAAAACCACATAGTGACGCACATACTTTTTAAAAATCTGTTCTTTTTTTATGATTGTATATTTTTTATTTTATTTGCTGATTGTGAGGGCAGCCAACTGTTTTTAACAGCATTTAGAGAGATGCTTTACAGCAGCCACCATGAACTATAGACACGATGGACTGAAGGGGGCCTCATTGACTTCTATGGGAGAGTTTTCTAGGCATGTACAAGGAAAGAATACATATGCTTTTACAATCCCCTATTGTGTATGCTGGGATCCTTTTTTATCTCTGTATGTAGGTGTTATCTGTCATTGTAATGATGTCATACGCTCCAATTCACAAAATAGAATAAATCATCACTCAAAATAGAATTTAAGCAAATATCTTTATTTATTTAGTTGGGTAATTAAAGGCCGCAATGCTTATTACTTAACCAATTAATTATAATCTGGTTAATCCAATTTATTCTCAAATATAAATAAGTAAATATTTAAACCAATAAACCATATAACACTCAGTCCACTCAGAGAGTGACTTAACCCCCGTCAATAAGCAAAGCGACAAAATAAATAGGGAAGGGAGGGAGGGAACTTGAAAAATACTTACGTGAATGAGCCAAAATCGTTATTTTCTGTTCTTTTATAGGTTCTCAAACTGGCAGTTAAAGTGATCTCCAATCAAATTTGAAGATATCAGCGCAAGCACCCACAGCATCTGGGTTAACCCATTCTTCACATAGGTAAGTAAATAATATAATCAACATATTAACTGTAATGTTAGGTGCCATGTCATCATGGCTCACCACACTGAATTTATCAGTATGGTTCGCTCCATGATGTCATACGCTCCAATTCACAAAATAGAATAAATCATCACTCAAAATAGAATTTAAGCAAATATCTTTATTTATTTAGTTGGGTAATTAAAGGCCGCAATGCTTATTACTTAACCAATTAATTATAATCTGGTTAATCCAATTTATTCTCAAATATAAATAAGTAAATATTTAAACCAATAAACCATATAACACTCAGTCCACTCAGAGAGTGACTTAACCCCACAACGCCACATAAAAACAAGTGGCCCAATAAACATTGCAAGCCTTTAATAAAAACCATTATCAATTATGTTCTGCAAATCTGAAATGAATATATCACATCCAATATCAGAAAGCTGATCATCCTTTTCTTGGTAAAGTCCTCTAACGAATCCTTCTAATTCAACATGTCTGTAATTGCCATGACCAATTTCCTTCAAATAAATCTCCATTTTTTTTATTAATTCTTTTCCTAATTGTTTCCAGAAAGGATAACTCAGAATTGAACCAAGAAAATTTTGGGATGATGTCAGAAAATACGAGTACAACACCATCAAGTAAGTAGCATATTTTACATAACAATTCTTTTAATTCATAAATTAACAAATGCGTTTTGATTTTTCCCAAATCAAACGAGCCAATATGTAAAATAAACAGGTCAGGTTTCGACATTTTTGAATATATAAGGCTGACATTCTTGAAGATATCAGAAATTTTAAGGTCAGCAAAGGAAAACCAGTTTATGGAAAATTCTGCTGAATAACCTAAATTAACAGTAGAATGTCTAAAAGCAGATCTTCTCTCAGCCAATTGAATCAGTTCATCACCAAAAATCCATACAACTTTTGAAGGTCCTATATCAATAATGGGGGATTTGAGATTTTATTGTCTGCAGCAATCTCGCTTAATCTTAGAGCAGCAAAGAAAGCTATAGAAAATGCTGCAGAAAATAAATTGGTTTCATATTCCGAAGAACAAACTAATACTAAATTACATATGACCTTTTGTAACAGTTCAATAGATAAAGGGCTGGTCTTAACATTGTGGACTGACTTTCTTTTGATACCTTTAATCATTAGTTTAATGATAAAATTATTCAGAATAGAGCTTTCGCCTTTTAATTTAAAGAAAAAAGAAATGCCCGATAATTTTTTAGAAATAGAATCGGCTTGTAAACCGTTGTTGTAAAGATATATAATAAATTTGATAAAATTCCCTAAATTAAAATCAATGTAAGAAATTTTTTGAGATATGCAGAAAAGCTTCCAATCCAACCATGCGGCAGAATATGCTGCCCATGTATTCTTGGCTAATGAACCAAAATTAAGTTCATTAGTTAATCCTCTGATATCTCCCAAAGATGAGTTGGACAAGGAATTCCCATTCGGGAAGCTCGAGGTGTCATTAAGAAGAATTCCTTGAAGCGCTGTCGGGACAAATAATCAGCAATATAATTAGTTTTCCCAGAAATAAATCTAGCTTTTATCCAAATGTTAAATTTTAGACATTGAAAAACTATCTTACGCAATAATGAAGAAACTAACGGAGACTTTGAAGTTAAACAGTTTATGGAAAAAACTACTCCCATATTGTCCGACCTTAGCAGAATTCTCTTATACTGAAACACTGAGGACCAAATTGTTAGAGAAACTAGAACTGGAAATAATTCTAGAAAAACCAAATTTTTTGAGTACTTGTTATTAGTAATCCAATTTAAAGGCCAACGTTCGGCAGACCAAAAGTTGTCAAAATAAGCACCATATCCAATAGCACCAGACGCATCTGTATAAAGAGACAAGGTGTCTGAGCCAACAAACTCTTCCTGCCAAATGGTGTGACCGTTAAATTCACATAAAATTGCAACCAAACTGAAATGTCATCCTTTAGTTGTTTGGTGATGCGAATATGGGATCGAGGTGAGGACTTACCTGATGTGGCAGCATACAATCTTTTAGAAAAGACCCTTCCCATGGGAATCACACGAGAAATAAAATTAAGAGAACCTAAAAGAGACTGAAGTTGTTTAAGCGTAATTTTTTCTTTTCCGGATATGCGAGTTAATTGTTGAACAGTATTCTGGATTTTTTCCATTGGTATGCTAAATTCCATTGTTACTGTATTTATATCTATGCCCAAAAACTTGAGATTCGTAGTAGGATAGACAGTTTTATCTACAGCTAATGGAATGCAGAAATATTTAGCTATACCAATGAATCTATTCAGAAGATTCATACAATCATCCGAATCTACACGACCTATAAATAAAAAGTCATCGAGATAATGTAGTAAAAATCCACTACCTGAGTGAATATCCATAACCCAGTGTAGAAAAGTTGAAAACGCCTCAAAATAAAAGCAAGATAGGGTGAATCCCATGGGAAGGGCCATATCATAAAAGAATTTATCGAGAAAATAAAAACCCAAAGAATTATAACCGATGGGGTTTATAGGTAGTAGTCTGAAAGCAGATTTAATGTCAGCTTTGGCAAGAAGAGAATTGCGGCCTGCTTTTTGTAAAAAAGACAAAGCTTGATCAAATGAGGAGTATTTCACACTGGCTTTATTTTTTTCCATCTCATCGTTAAGGAACTGAATTTAGGATAAGATAAATTGTGAATAAGACGAAAAGAATTTGGTTCTTTTTTAGGAACTAAAGCTAAAGGAGATATACGAAAATTCAAGAAGGGGGGAGAATCAAAGGGACCAGCAATCCTACCTGCCAAAATTTCAGATTCAATTTTTTCTTTAACAATGTCAATATTTTGTTTTACAGATAACGCATTTTCAACTAGAATGCAACCTGGACCCACAAATTCAGGTATGAAAAACCCATTGGTAAAACTGTCAATTAATAAATTAGCCATCTGAATGTTTGGGTAATGACCTAGCCACTGAATTATTATTGGCAAATTCAGCGGAGTCACCTTGTTTAAACGATTGAATTTCCTTGTTAGAAATTGGGAAGTGAATACCTTGTTTTTTAAAACATTTTGAGGCTGAATGAGAACCGGCACAGAAAGAACACTCGTGTCGGTATTTGCAATTATGTTGCCATCTGCAATGCGACTCGTTAAATGCGAAACAGATACCTTTTTTGACGTTAATGAAATTGGGTTGACGAAAAAGATTGTTTTTGTTAGGGAGCATTAAATTCAACCAAAGCCCGACATCTTTACTACCCCAATTTAGATTCGGATATACTGCAAGTTTCTGACGAAAGGATTCGTCATACAGACACCAACCCATTCCGCCAAAATTTCTATATGCCTCCAAAATAGTATCTACATGGTAAATTAAACCAGTACAAAGACTAGGAAATTTTTCACCCAAAACTGCTGCGTATATATTAAATGCTTGCAGTCAGTTAAAAAAGGATTTCTGGTGTAATTTTCTATTTTCTTCAGAATCTGATTTTTTGTCTTTCAATAATTCACTTTTTAAATTCTCACTAGATGAAGGAAGAAGAGAAAAAATTTCAACATATTCTTTTCTCCAAATTTTTTCTTTCACGCTCAAGGGTAAATGAAACCCTAATGGAGAAATTTGACACGCCAGAACTTCTTTAACAGATGTCTCTTTTATACCTGAGTTAAATTCAAGCTCAGGAATTACTGCCATTTCAGGGTTAATATTGGACATTTTAGGTACATTAGTGAACGGTTGAATGGTTGAATTAGCAGCAGTCAGACTATTAAGGGTATTAACTTGACTGACATCTGCTAATCCAGACCAAACATTTTTTGGTGACTCATCCTTTTTAGATAGGTAAAGTAAAAATTCATCAAACAACTGAATCTTCAATTTAGAAGAATCAATGTCAAGTGAATTAATCTCTTGATTAATAGTGCCCTGCGGTTTGCAGTCACTTAAAAAGTTATAATTCAGCTCACCAGAAGCAGATGATGTAGGAGGATGATCAACTGTTGAAGCAGGTGATGGCTCCTGAGTGACAGTTGAATGCTGTTGAAAATGACGCCGTTGAATTTTCCTGCTGGCTCGGCTTGAAGATAAGTTGGTTTTCTTGGTCTTAGAAGGAGGCGCATATTGTGAAGGGGAATATGCCCTCTTGTCTCTCCGCTGACGTTTTTTAATCGGCGAGCGGGTCTCAGGTTTTTCGCGCATGCGCAAAAAATTATCGCAGGGAGGATCGATCAGTTCGGCGCTCGCGCCAGGTACTGCGCAGCAGACGGGATTAGAAGATAAAAGAAGCTCTTCTTGCTGGTCCGGTCCTTGCTGTAAGCACTTCCTCAGCCATTCTTCTCCCCCTTTGCTTTCTGCTCTGAAAATAAGTTGTTTCAACAGATCTTCCATGACACAGATGAACGCAGGTCTGTCTCTTGAAAAATACTTACGTGAATGAGCCAAAATCGTTATTTTCTGTTCTTTTATAGGTTCTCAAACTGGCAGTTAAAGTGATCTCCAATCAAATTTGAAGATATCAGCGCAAGCACCCACAGCATCTGGGTTAACCCATTCTTCACATAGGTAAGTAAATAATATAATCAACATATTAACTGTAATGTTAGGTGCCATGTCATCATGGCTCACCACACTGAATTTATCAGTATGGTTCGCTCCATTATGCCTATAATGATAAAAAGTGATCTGTACTGACCAAGAGGTGGTGCCTATTATTAGGCTTAGTGGCCAGCGTCAAAACTGCAGGATTTTGTTTTTTTTAGGTCATGGAAAAGTAAAATTAATCTCCCATTCTTTGAACATAAATTTAACATGATTCAAATAATAGGTTATTCTCTGACATATTTCCTTTAAAAGTAGTCTTCTGGGCTGAAATTATACATGCTGTTTATGTGGCATTTTTGAGTCACTTCTGGGAGTGGATACTAAAAGAAGGAAAAGTATCAAGAAAAGACTAATACAGCTCCTCTCCCTTCCTATGTATAGCTCAAAAGGTGTCTCTAAGGGCTTCTGCACACGGCCATTGGTCGGCCGTTCCATGCATTGGGGACCGCAATTTGCCATCCCCAATGCACAGGCAACATCCCATGCGGTTTGCACAGACTTATGCAGATCAAATCAACTTGAATGGGTCCGTGATCCACACAGCAAAATAAATAGAAGAGAGCAAAACAAATCCCCAAATATTCTTTAAATATATAAATGCTAAAAAACTAAGGTCCAAGCAGGTAGGTCCCCTAAATAATAGTCACTGAAGATAAGGAAAAGGCAGAGTTATTAAATGTTTTTTTTTTTTTTTTTTTTTTTTTAGCTCAGCTCTGTATATACAAAAGAAGAGAAAGGAGCTGATATCTGTGGTGCTCGGGCTGTTAGTACATCCAGTAATATACTCAATTGGCTAACTGTAGACATGGTCCAAGATAAGTTAAATAAGGTAAATGTGAATAAGGCTCCGGGTCCAGGTGGATTACACCCAAGAGTGCTTAAAGAGCTCAGTTCAGTCATTGCTGTGCCCCTGTTTATAATTTTTAAAGATTCTCTAGGTACTGGTACAGTGCCAAGTGATTGTCGCAATGCAAATGTGGTGCTCATATTCAAAAAAGTATCAAGGTCCTCCACAGGTAAATATAGACCTATAGGCTTGGAAAGTATAGTCTGTAACTGGATTGAAAACTGGCTGAAGGGCCGTGTCCAGAGAGTTGTGGTCAATGATTCCTATTTAGAATGGTCCCAGGTTATAAGTGGTGTATTTAATTTATTTATTAATGATATCTAGGACGGAATTGATAGCACCATTTCTATTTTTGCAGATGACACTAAGCTATGTAGTACTGTACAGTCTATGGAAGATGTCCATTAACTACAAGGTGACTTGAACACTCTGAGTGATTGGGCATCAACTTGGCAAATGAGGTTCAATGTGGATAAATGTAACGTTATGCATTTTGGTAGTAATAATCTCCGTGCTTCATATGTCCTAGGTCAGTGAGGGGCAAACTGCGGCTCTCCAGCTGTTGCAAAACTACAACTCCCACCATTCCCTGCTGTAGGCAGTCTTTGCATGCTGGGAGTTGTAGTTCTGCACCAGCTGGAGAGCCGCAGTTTGCCTATCGCTGTCCTAGGTGATGTAACACTGGGAGAGTCACTTATAGAGAAGGATTTGGGTATCCTTGTAGATGGTAGATTAAATAACAGCACACAATGTCAATCGGCTGCTTCTAAAGCCACCAGGAAATTGTCATGCATTAAACGAGGCATGGACTCGGGCAGGGATGTAATACTACCACTTTACAAAGCGCTGGTGTGGCCTCATCTGGAATATGCAGACCAGTTCTGGGCACCAGTCCATAGAAAGGACTCTCTGCAGCTAGAAAAAGTACAGAGGAGAGCGACTAAACTGATAAGGGGCATGGAGGGTCTCGGTTATCTAGAAAGATTAAAAGAATTGAATGTATTTAGTCTTGAAAAGAGACGTCTAAGGGAGGGCACGATTAACCTATACAAATATTTAAATGGCCCATACAAAAAATTAGGTGAAAAAATGTTCCATGTAAAATGCGCTAAAAAAACAAGGGGCACTGCCTCCGACTGGAGAAGAAAAAGTTCAGTCTCCAGAAGCGTCAAAGCTTCTTTACTGTAAGAACTGTGACTCTGTGGAATAGACTTCCTCAGGACGTGGTCACAGCAGGAACAGTGGACAGTTTTAAAAAGGGTTTAGAAAGGATAAGTCATCTAGTGGTGGTGTTTTGGAGGGCAAAAAGCTTGTGACAAGTTACCTTTTAAAGGGGTTGTCTGAGTTAAAGGGAAAAAAACCCTCCTGTAAATGGTGTAAAATAATAAAAGATGTATGTGTATATAATATCCCTTTCTGGTTCTCTGCACTGCTGTTTGATTGATTTCCCGGCTGCAGCAGTGACCTTTTGTGCACACAGGTCCCCACTGCAGCCAATGATGTCCCTTGTACTGCGAAGGCCACTGATTGGCTGCACTGTGACATGTGTGCATGAAACGTCACCGCTGCAGCCAGGAAGATGCAGGGGAGATGAGAAGTACATATGGCTTCTTTTGTTATTTTAGACTATTTACATTGGTTGGCTGAGTTTTTTTAATTTAACAGCCTGAAGTGGTCATAATACCTTCGTATTACTAGAAGTTTTGTGATATTTGTTTACATGTGCACTATAATCCTGAATATCATTTTAGTTCCCTCAAATACATGTGTTAAATAAATGTTCCTCTTATAACAGGTGCTGTGTAGGAATTGGCACTATACTATGAAACAGAAAATAGGGCTTTAGTGATATTTAGTAATATTTGGGTTCGTTATGTAATTGAGATCTTCTAAAATGCGAGTTTTAAACTTGTGGCCAGTGTTCCCTACATACATTTTATCACATTAAATTCATGAAACAATGTAAATAATAGATTCCGAACTACAGTTGATGTACTGTTTTATCTGGAACTGAACATGATCCGAATCTTGACACATTTTAATGGTGAAACATAAGAGCATCACTTACAGTGATTATAGCCGCAGCTAAAAAAAATAAAATAAAATAAACCCGGTGTGGTGTAACCAGTAACCCTGCACCAATGCCAATGAGCTGTTCTGCAGTAGCTCAGGTCCCAGACCTGCACAGTTCCATCCGTTGGACAGTGAATGGAAGGAGCACCGTCTACTACACAGGGGATGGCGCTGTGTAGTTCTGGCACCAAAGCTACTACAGATCAGCTGGTCAGTGGGGATGCTGGATTTCCTGAGATTAGGCCATCAGTTGTAAAGGGTTGGACAACCATGTTAAGGGGACTCTGGCAGAATAGACGTTCATATTCTCAGTACTCTTGATGAGGAAAGCTCCATAAAAGGTATGCTTCTACTGCTCTCCCCAGCACCTATCTAGTGCTGTCAGCAGTTTAGCATGGTCAAAACTGCTGACAGATTCTGGCTGCTTACTGGTGTAGTTATAGGGGTCGCAGCGGTCGCCCACAGGGCCCCCTTATCAGTGGCGCACCGCTGATTATGTATTGCTGTCCTCAGGACAGCAATACAATTGGGTACTGTGGCAGGGGCACGGGAGTGATGTCTCCCTACCCCACCGTTACCTCTGATAGGCTCCAGGCTCAGTCAGAGGGCGGCACAATGACATAATAATCATCGCGCCTGTGAGAAATGGACAGTCTTTCTCATAACTTACTTTTATTTTATCTGTTTATGCTTTTATATCTGTCATGTGATCCTATATATTTTCATGCCACTCTGTAATTGTCTGTACCAGGCTGAACTAGATGGACAGGCTGAACTAGATGGACAGATGTCTTTTTTCAGCCTTATAGACTGTTACTATGATGCCGTTCAGTCTGGGCCTGCATTTGGAATACGCATTCCCCTTGGAGGAAATCAGTTTATCACTTGAATGTTAAAAAACTGGACCTTTGCAAGTGGTAGTGAAGATGTTTCCTGGAAATGCGTACACCCAGACAGAAAGACACCTCCCGGCAGGGGTACAGAAGCTTTTCAGATCGATTACCAGAAGATGAAGAAAATATCTCATTTTTGCGATAACTCATCTCTTGTACAACTCACATATTAATTATTATAATCATTACATGCCATCGTAAGGAGACGAAACATTTTCCCCCAACAGCCAGCATTCCCACCTAACGAGCATCTCACCTTCTGGGACCCCAACACCGGTCATATTTGGTATCGGAACAATTACCCTGATGAAATATACATTAATTAACCATGTCAGGGCCCGAATATCCATTAGTGTGGACAGGAAGACATGTTATGTTAATCTAATATATAAAGCTGAGTGTGTGTGTATGTATGTCCACTAAAGGAATCCGCACCGTCACATTTACAATTATGAAATTTGGCACACAGGTACATCAGGTGTCCGGAAAGGTTTTACACCGGGTCTCAACTCTCTAGCACGTACCGTTCCTGAGAGATTCCCCAAAAAATGCATTAGCCAATAGAAGCCTGGTCACATGACCCTTATCAGCCAAAAGAAACTCGCAGGCCCTTAGTCTCCACATACCCACAGTTTTAGACCAGGGTTCCATAACAACCCAGCCATTTTTCTTCACTGCTGTAGGGGAGCTTTAAAGGAAATTTGTCACCAGGATAATCGCTATTGAAGTAAAGCCATGGCCTAATAGCACTTAGTACCTTATTTCCAGATGTGCCTAGATCATTTTTATCCTCTGAAAATTCAGTTTATTTTGTATGCAAATGAGCCAGTAAGGTGCCCAGAGGGGAGACACTCTTGCAGAAAGTACGTGTCCACCCTCAAAAGACTTAAAACCCCGCCCCAGGTCCTGCTAAGCCACGACCCTGACTCGGTTAGGCCACGCCCCCTCCCACTCTGCAGCCGACGGGGATTGAAAAAATTAAGGTAAAAATCTACTTCTGTCAGCTGCAGCGGTGGGAAAGAGGGTGACTTTCTCCCTGCAGCTCACACACTTAGACAGCACAGTACTGCTGTCTGAGAGTCAGCTGTTCAAAAGAACATTCCTGTGTCTGTCCAGGACCACACGAGACGGAGGACAGGGAGTCTGAAAGTCCTGCCTAAAACCGGACCTCCCTAGGGGCCACCCTAGGGGCAAGCTGCAGTGGAGGTCACAATTAAGGAGACGGTCCGCTATGGAGGGCCGTGTTAAGGGGCAGATTTCAGTAGAGGCCACTGTTAAGGGGCGGGTGTTGTGGAAATCACTGTTAAGGAGACTGGGTACTAAGGAAGTCATTAATAAAGGGGCGGCCACTGTGGAGATCACTGTTAAGGGGACAGGATGCTGTGGAGGTCTTTGTTAAGGGGGCAGGGATTGGTGGAGGTCACAGTTAAGGGGACGGTCCGCTATGGAGGTCAGTGTTAAGGGGCAGAGTGCTGTAGAGGTCACTGTTAAGGGGGCGGGTGTTGTGGAGGTCACATTTTAAGGGAATGGAGCTCTGTGGAGGTCACTGTTAAGGGGGCGGGTTATTGTGTAAATCACTGTTAAGGAGATGGGGTACTGTGGAGGTCACTAATAAATGGACGGCCGCTGTGGAGATCACTGTTAAAGGGGAGGGTGTTTTGGATGTTACTGTTAAGGGGGCAGGCCGATATGGAGATCAATGTTAAAGGGGCAGCGCAGGCACTGTGGAGGTCACTGTTAAGGGAGGAGGGGACTGTGGAGGCGACTATTAAAGGGGCAGCAGGGTACTGTGAGGTCAATGTTAAGGGAGCGGGACCCTGTGGAGGTCACTGTCAAGGGGGTGGGGTGCTGTGGAACTCACCGTTAAAGGGGCAGGGAGACCTCTCTCAGCTGCACCCTCTGCCAAATGGAGATACAAATGAGGGATTTGGAACCTTTCATTGACACAGTTTGGGGATCCGATCAGCATTGGATTGTGTTTCATGTTCTCCTGTCCCCAGAACCAGAATGGGCTCTGATCATACAATTCATTGTGTAGTAAGAACTTTTCTGTTTTTATCCTTTTTATTTTTATAACTTTTTTGTGCACTTTTATGTGTCTTTTTTCTTTTAATTTTTCTTGTAACTAAGTATTGTACCTTTTTAGTACATTTAATTACATCTTTAATGGTTTTGCCTTGTGCCCTGAATGACCCCAGTAACCTCCATTTTGAAGTGTATGAGTGCGGTTTGTGTTACCGTGTATTTGCTATAAATGTGGCCTGTGCTACTGTGAGCCTGCTTGCAAGTGGGGCACTGTGTGGTTTTCTATGAGCCCCTGATTCATTGGTGCGTACATTTAAATGTCATAGATGGTGGCAGCATGTTGGGGTGCATGAAAGGCTGTGTCGGGATGTGATCTAGGTTCAGTATGAGGCCTGTGTGTAGGGGCGTGAGATATTGAGTGTGTGAAATAGATTGACCCTTGGCAGTCACACCTGGGTCACGTGATAGGGAGATTCCCGTATTTGACAGCGACACATGAGCCAGACAACATACGCCTAAGGAAACAGGCCGGAAAAGGCCTGTACGGCATTTCTGAAAGCAGAGTTAAGTATCTGTGTTTATTGTTTTTTATTTTACACTATGATGTAGAGGCATCTACTGAGGCACTTGGGGCCCATCTACCATGGGAGAGGGGGACACTATGGGGCCATCTACTGGGGGCACTAAAAGGTATTGCAGGGGAAAACTATGGTGGCATCTATTGGGACACAATGTAGGGAGAGTACTATGGGGGCATCTACTGGGGGCACTAAGGGGACATTGCGGGGGGCAGAGAACTATGGGGACATTGGGGGTGGAGAGGGCACTATGGGGGCATGTAGTGGGGGCACTGAATAGGGGCTGGCACACATAAGGGGGTGGGGGGGATGTTTTTGGACTGGCATGCATTATGGGGTGGCACTGTCAGGATATTGACTGTACTAGGGCCACTTAAGAAGGAGCACAGAAGGGGGCTATTTATGTCCTGGCACACATTTTAAGGGAACATTGTTTGCACTGGCACATATTATAAGGGGGTATTTTATTTTATGTGCTGGCAGGAGTATTTTTTGTACTAGCACACATTGTAAAGGGGTATTGGCACTGGTGCACAATATCAGGAGAATTATTATTAGTTGGGAACAATGGGGAACATGATTACTAGAATGGGCACAAGGGGGGCATTATTACTATTGGGGGCATTTTTAACACTAAGCGCACTCTAATGGATAATTATTACTATTGGTGGGACTTTTGTCTGGCACCCTGGCACAATTATTTTGGGTGATATTATGTTTACACTATTAGTGTTAGGGACACTATTTACTGGGTGCAGTTATTTTTCAGGGCACTTTGTACAAATCTGTGTGGTAGTAGTATTTTCAGGGGGGCTGTTTTTGCAGTATAGTATCAGGGAGCACAGCGGGCACAGTATTGGGGGTGGCATGAATGAGGTCTTGAGAAGGTGGGGAGGATGATAGAAAAGTAGGAAACTAAGATGTCTTTGTCAAACTGTGAAGAGACGAGACATGGCTGAAAGAAATCATCATGGTGGTCTGGTCTGAATGGAGAAGATGCAAAAAGAGAATATCTGCATCAGAGAAGACGTCACTTGATGTAAGAGGTATGTGGTGCTGTATAAGGGTGCATTCACACAACCACAAGTGTTTTGCGGTCCGCAAATTGCAAATCCGCAAAACACGGATACCTGCCTCCACGACTGTGGACAAGAATAGGTCATGCTCTATCTTTTTTGCGGGGCGGTGGAACAGAACTTCGGATGCAGACAACACACAGTGTGCTGTCCGCATCTTCTTCTGCCCCATTGAAATGAATGGTTCCGCAGCTGTTCCACAAAATTGCGTAATGTAAGAGCACCGAGAAATAAGGTTGGGTGAATGGACCCTTACCCTGTATCTTTTGTAGCACTGTATGTAATGTTTTCCAAGCATTTCTTTATGGCCAGACACACACCAGCGAGTTGAATGCGATAAACTCACAGCGTGTCAGTGAGAGTTCCCGCTCTGGCATCCACTCCTCTGACAGGATCACACAGCATTATGTCAGTGTAATACAACAGATTCCAGGACTCTCAGGGTTACACAGAATTATAATACCGCGCAATTCTGTCAGAGATGTGGAGACCAGAACGGGACCTCTCACTGACACACACTGTGAGTTTATCGCATTCAACTCACTTGTGTGTGTCTGGCCTAACAGTAGGGCTAGAGGGAAGGGGTTAGGGTGATAATTTGACATTGGGGAAGGTGCATTTTAAATTTTTATCTCAGGCAGCAGAAAGGCTAGGTGCACCCAGAAGTGTAAGGATCATGGTCACAGAGGGTGCGACCGCAACCGGGCCCGGCGGGGGGAGGGGGCCCACTGCATTCACATGTAACAGGGCCTGTCACTGTACTTCATGCCGGGCCTCATCAGAACTCTCAACTAAGCTCCATCACATGCGGTACAGCATCTATCAGGCCCCGGCGCTGCCCTTCTAGAATTATTCACAAATTAAATAGTGGGCGGAGCCTGACTAACATCCATTAGGCTACACCCACCTGCTTCATTTAGGAATAATTCTAGTAGGGCAGCTCCAGGCATGATAGATGCCGTACCACATGTAATGTAGGTGAGATGAACGCTCTGACAGGGCCCGGTATGAAGTATAATGACAGTGCTGGGCCCTGTTTCATGTGAGTGAAGACTGGGGCAGTGGAAGGGCACTACTGGATATTACTGTGGGCGCTATAGGTACATTAATGGTTGGGGGGGGGATATTATTACCAGAGACCAGGGATGTAACGATCGCGGTCACAGAGGGTGTGACCGGGCATGGCCTGAAGGGGGGGGGGGGGGGTTTGGGCACCCTTATCCCATACCAAAGTTTGCCCTGGGGCCCATAGAACTCTAGTTACGCCACTGGGTGCCCCCCTGCCCGTTTCCACAAAGCACTGAGGGAAGGGGGCCCAAGCGTTTAATCAACATTTGCTCATCGCCCAGATCCGTGTATATGTCGTAAAGAAATCTATTTAATGTCATCTAGATCTATTAACTACCTAGAACTCTTATTGCGTAAGTGTAAATTATTCACACCACACTACTGTTCTACTGGTCAGACTGCAAGTTTTGGCATGAAACAGAGAATGCACTCTTGGACTTGGTGACGTGTCGGGATCTGTCAAGTTAAACATTGTAAAGGTGTCACATTATCATAGTGAGTACATTTTTTCATATTGCTCATTTAAAGCTACAGCGTGCTGGTAACAAAACACTTCCTTCATATTGTAATGTCTTATTTTTGGATTATGGCTCATTTTGATGTCTGTTAATTCTTAGGTTCATGATGATTTCATACAGAATTGTTGGATTCCATATTTAAACAATTGTGACATGCTCGATTGGAGGTAGAAGCGATTCTATCGGCATCCTACCGTGTCACATGAAGCATACCGTGTCACATGAAGCTCTTCAGTACCAGCTCTGCAGTATGGAGCCTCAGGTACTGTAGGTGCCTCTATGGCCCTGTGCTCACATCTCTGCCATATACATGATCCATTATGTATAAAGATTATTGGCATAGACTTTACCCCAATGGAATCACTATTATGCCTCATATACACAACGGTATTTTTGTCTACATCAGATCCGCATTTTTTGTGGATCGGATGTCTGTGCCACAGTCCCTTTAAAAATGGATAAAACATGTCCCATTCTTGTCTGTTTTGGGGACCAGGGTAGGACATTTCTGTTGAAGAGAAAAAGAAAACGGTGACATGCACATGGCCTGGCTCCACGGTTTGCGGACTGCAAAGCAGATACGGTATGGTCGTGTGCATAAGGCCTTACTGCTATGCTCCCTACTAGCATGTGAATGGAAAATAGGGTATCTAAAGTCCATCTGCAGTCCATCCTTCTGCTCTGAGTTTGTACTAAGGTGCCTACAGCTAAATATGTCACCAATTAATCCACTGACATTTTGGTAACTGGAATGAGCATGTCGGTGGATTATAAACCCTACTTAAGCAATTATGACATATCGAGGAAATGCAGGTACATATAAGAGCCATATTTAATTTTGGACAGCTTCTTTGGAAAAGAGACAAAAGCAAAATCCCCAAAGAGAATTCATGCGTCGTTCACTTAGTTCCCGCTGTAATCATAATTAGGGTTCCCATCGGGCCGGTATCTCACCGCCCAAGCCGATAATTTAGTGCGCCTGCTGGTGCCAGTAATTTTTTTTTTTCTACCGGCAATAATAATTGCCAGTGTTTTCCTATAAGGCACTAATGGAGGCATTACTACTATGGGGGACACTAATGGGGGCATTATTAATAATGCCCCCATTAGTGCCTCCCAGAATTAATTCAGGGTGGCACTAAATGGAGGCATTACTATTACTGGGGGCAGTAATAGGGGCATTATTAACTCTGGGGGACACTAATGGGGGCATAACTATTATGGGGGGCACTAATGGGGGCATTATCCATTCTGGGAAACACTAATGTAGGCATTACTATTACTGGGGGAGCACTAATGGGGACACTACCGGGAGCCACATATACATGACATAGCGACTTGATACCCAGTGTTAAGCCACGCCCCCAAACCACACACCTCTTTGGAGCGTGGCTTAATTAAGCCGGTATTTTTTGTTGGGAAATCATAATGCAGTGTAAGATCACCAGGCCCTGTAATATCTTTGCATCATGATACCAATGCTTAACAAGAATACTAGACCATCAGGTTCTGGAGTTTTATTACAATTGTTTTTATGTGACTAATCGGTCACTGAGGTGACTTCTTATAGTGGTGCATCACAATAACACATGAAGCATATCACAATTTTATGAGTAATCAAATTTTTTTATTATCACTGCATTAAATTAGGCCTTTATATCAGTTTAGATTTGCATTTCTCTATGAGGCATGGGGGAAAGAATTTGGATGGGTTTGACAGCAGCTGTTATCTTGGGTCAATCACTATCATCAAGATTTAACCCTTTCAGCCCTGGAACTTTCTTTTCTTTCAAATTTATTTTTATTTATTGAACATGGCGCATACAGACAAACCAAAACAAAAGGATCCAGAATTGCCATAGCCATCGATCAAACAGGATATGGATCATGGTATCAAATTGCAAATAAGGTATCAAGCGTGAATGAAATACCAGACCAAACTCAAATAATAGCAATGTGATGGGTAAGGGAAGGGGTAGGTTAAGGGGCAGGCAAAATATGCAGAGATATAGGCAAAAGGGACTACAGGAAGCTCATGAATAGGTGGTTCACCATCTACTCCATCTTCAATGTCCTGGGGGTTGAGAGAGTACATGAATTCAACACATTGCTCAATGAAAGCTCACCCAAGAAAACTATTGGAACTGTAGTCTAGACCAGTGGTCCCCAACCTTTTTTGCACCAAGGACCACTTTTCATGCAAGACAATTTTCACGTGGGGGGGGGGCTTAGGGGGTAGGCGGGGCTTAGGGGGATACTAGTCGGCGCTGACTGATTCAGGTGCATAACAAAATACAAAGTGCATATTAAAATATATAACGCTATATAAACTGACTAGGGTCTCTGCTGTACTGTATTTTTCACCCTATAAGACGCACCTAGGTTTTAGAGTATAACAATAAGAGAAAAAAAAATTCATTGCACCTCAGGTCAGACCAGCAAACAAACCCCCAATGTTAATCAGACCTCAGATCAGACCCCTAATGCCTCAGATCAACCCCCCAATCTTTAGCCCCTTATGTCAGCCATCAGCCATATGTGAGCCGTCAGCCCCCAGGGCAAATAAAAAGGACACTTACCTCTCCTGCTCCTGGTCACCATCGCGATCCTCTTCATCCTGCTGTCGGCTGTGTATCGCGGCGCACAGTGTGAGGTCACAGAGCGACCTCACGCTGTGCACAGCCGATAGCCGAGCCGAGGAACAGGAAGCGGTGAGTACAGATCCTTCACTGCTTCCTGGTCCTCCTGTACTAATGAAGCGCTTCCATTATGGGGACCGCTGGTCTAGACGGCACATCTGGTCTACTTTATCCCTCCATTGTTCTATAGTAGGCAGATCTTTACTCAACCATTTCAATGGAATTAATAGCTGTGCTGCTTGAATCAAATGAGTAGCCAAATTCCCTTTAGAAGGGTTACCAAAGAAGAACAGTTTCTGGGGTCAAAGTAATAGGGGAGGGGGAGATACTGTTGATTAAATGTGCAATCACCTTCCAGAAAGTCTGTATTCCTGTTCAGAGCAGGAGCGCACGGTGTCATTGGTTGCTATGACGCCGTGCGCTCCTGCTCTGAACAGGAATCCAGCCCGGCATACCACGGACCGCTCTCGGCCGCGGAACACTGCCGTGTGCATTTGGCCTTAAAGACCAATGTTCAGTATACTGTCACACAGTTAATATTTACATTAATGTAGATGGGAGTTTATATAGTTTATTCTTTGAACCATTTCCTATGGATATTTCTATGGTTAGTTATATGCTGGCATCTAATGGCCTTGTTTTTTTTGGTAATGCAGTTGTTTTTTATATTCCCTCCTTGAGATCTAGGACTCATTTCCTTTTTTGCAATGCTCCACCCTTCTTCTGTAGTATAGCACTTTCTGTATCATGGATGCAGCTAACAGGCCACATGTAACAGGGACACACACATTCTTCATGGTACGCTAAAGAAAGTATCCATAATACTGAGATCCATTCATTCTGCTGTATCCTGTCTGATGTACAGAATAAAGCAACTTTGTGAATGAACACGGTATTGGTGAGTTCAGCTATCTGATAAGGATTGTCTGCAGTGAATATATCTGCTTATACAGGCCAAGCATAGAGGTCTTACAAGGGATAGATCGCTATCACAACAATCTGAGTCAGAATAGTCATTTCTGTGGCCCAAGTCTGTATATAATGAGGGGTCTCTCTATTCCTTGGGGTCAACAGGGAGTGATACAAAAGCAAGATCAATTTGGGGGAGATAGTATTCCTATGCAGTAATTTTTCAAACCATGTCTTATCTTTCACCTCTCCTACCTGCTTGTACAGTAGCTTGCAAGCAGAGAAGAGTTCAGAGGTATCTAAAAAATTACCACGGGTAGAAGTGAAAAACGCAGATTGAGAATCCTGTTCTGGGTTGGGCATCTCCCGAAGAAAATCCTCCAATGTGCAATTGTGGAACTTATCCCACACTGGTGCGAGATCCGTCACTAGGAAGGGGATCAGATATGCTGGCATCATAGAGGATGGGTTACCAAACAAATCACTGTCCTTATTTAGGGATCATACAACAGATATTGTTCCTCTGAGAAGGGGGCTGTTTCCTAGGGAGGCAGAGGCACCACAGGCCCGCTCTCTAGTCAGATGTAAGATGTCCTAATTCCACAGCATTCCTGAGAACCCTGGATTTATAGCCATCTTTTCAAGTGGACCGCTCTATAGTGAACACATCCGAGAAACCAAAGCCTTCATGCTCTATCCTTAACACTAATTTGTTGTATGATAACCTGGATTTTTTCCCATTCCACAGGAAGGTTGCAAAGATTGATTTTACTTGGGAAAATAATCAGGTGGGGATACTAAATAGGGAGCATTTGCAGGACATATAAAAGCATGGGCATAATTAAGGTTTTTAAGAGATTTTTACAACCCATCCATGAAACATAGGGAATCTTAAGGGACTGTAAATGCTACTGAATGTCTTTAAGCAGAGGGACATGATTCAAAGAATATAGTCTTCCAAGCTGAGATGGTATTTTAACTCCTAAATAAGTAATGTGCGAGGTCTGCCACTTGAAGAGGGTGGACGTCCTTAAAGCTAACAGACTTGGAATGGTTGACCTTGAAATTGGAGAGAGAGCTGAACTGGTCAAATAATTTTAATAGGTGTGGGAAGGCCTTAACCTGGTTGGTAATGATGATAAGTATATCATCAGCAAAGGCTGCTTTAGTGTAGTAAGTCTTACTACCATCCACCTGAATGCACTGAATATGAGGGTGATTTCTAATAGCCTGGAGAAGAGTCTCCATCACCAGAATAAAGATAGTGGGGGAAAGGGGGCACCCCTGTCTTGTGCCATTGCTAATTGCAAAAGAGGGGGACAAAGTACCATTAACGCTGACTTTTGTACTTGGGTCACTATATAGAGTCATGATTGCCTGGAGAAATCTTTCTGGCACATCAAAGCACAACACCGTCTTCTGCAGAAAAGCCCAATTGACCCTGTCAATGGCCTTCTCTGCATCTATTCCTATAACCACAAACTTGCTGTGATAAACCTGCAAGAATTATGGTTCCCTTCTCTACCCAAAACAAAACCTGCCTGGTCAGGGTGTATAAGTTTAGGGAAGAAGGTACTGAGTCGATTGACCAACAACTTCGCCCGAATTTTCACATCAATATTTAGAAGTGAAATAGATCTATAGCTCCCTCATTGTTGCCGGTCCTTCCCCTCTTTAGGTAGAATAGTGACTATTGCTTCAAGGGATTGTTAGTGAAGTTAGGAACCTGAAAAGAGAGCGCTACACCAGTTAGTAAGTTGAGGCAGCAAAATGGGCAAAAACGTATAATATCCCACTGGAAAGCCATCGGACCCGGGACTCTTCCCCATCGGCATCAATTTAATAATCCCCTCAACCTCCTCTTCCAGAATGGTCTGAGTAGGGCCTCTGCATCATCCAAGGATAAGCAAGGTAGTAGTAATTTACAAAAAAAAATCATCCATACTTAAACAAGAGTCTAATCTGGATAGGTCCCCAGACTTCCTGAGATTATAACAGATCCTGATAGAACTGCTGGAATGCCTTTGCAATATCTTTGGTTTTCGATACTAAGATTTACTCTTTTTGCTAAATAGAAGTGACTGCTTTATGAATCTGGACATGAGTTTAGTACTCTTGTCTGCATGGGCATAAAACGATGCTTAGAATATTGATAAGCTTTGGCGTGGCATACATTAAGATGATCCTTCAGCTCCCATCTCAGCTGCAGTTATTTCATATGGGCTTGTATAGCTTTTGACTGCTTATGCAGTTACTCTATAACCGCTATCTAGGAAAGTTGAGAGTGGAATAACTTTTGCCTTTCCTTTCTGATTTTACATCCTAAAGCGATAGGCTCCCCTCTCATCACTACTTAGTAGGTTTCCCATACAGTTGCCACTGATGTATCTGCAGGGGAATTTTCCTGAAAGAATAACTGCAGTCTCTGTTGGAGAAATTAAAAATAAGCCCCTCTATCCAATAGTGTTTTATTTAAGCGCAACGTCCATTGTCTGTGTGGTAGATTAGCAAAGTTTGCTGAAGACGAGATAGAATCATGATCAGATACTGTAATAGATTCAATAGTCACAAGTTGACATGTGCTTGTTAGACATATGAATATTCAGACATTGTGATAAACATTAGCAGCATGAGTAGAGATCTAAGCTTAGACAAGTGGCCAAAGGCCATCTGTCTCCAGGATGGGGGAGAACTAGATGTTAATGTACGTCCTAACATGTAGAAATACAAACCTGTACAAACAGAAGATATTTCAAACAATGATAATGGTGTCACCTGATATAATCACATCATAAGGCCAGTAGAGTAATGAGTATCTTAGGACATGACCTCATGAAGGGTCAATGGTGTGCCAAATATAAGATCTAGAAAATATTAGCAAAATAAATAGAGATAAATAAAAAGCATAACAGAGGTCAAGAAAGATGCAAACTCCAAACTTGAGGTGTCCTGTTCTTAAAGTATCCCCAGTAGGCAACTATTGGCAGGGAGGCAAAGCACACCAAAGTCCTTTAACAGAGACTCCCCTGCCCTCATAGGTGAGAGTAGGCACTGTGCCTACCCATAGAGTTCCCTCATCGTCGAACAAACATTGTGATACTTATCAATCAACTGTTTGGGTTCTTTGAGCCTGACTTCTGCCCAAATGTCCCCCTCTGGCCAGGCTCCGGTAGCACAGGCATCCAAGAAGGGATCTCCATGGGGGGGAGGGGGTGTACAACGCCGACCATGCGGTGTCAGGTTGTCACGATCAGTGTTGGGGGGGAAACTCCACACTGAACACTGGAGGGAAGGGGAACAGTAACTGGGCATGGAAACTAAGAAAGAAACTGGTCACTATCTATCAATAGCAATATTCATATGCAGGATACCTAGACCTTTATATCCCTATAAGGCTCTAGAAAAGGTTAGGACCAGAGACAACCCATTCCTCCCCAGATGGACGAATGGAAGTCTCTGTCTCAGGCCCAGATTACAAACAACAACAAAAAAAAACAGCTGATAGAACACTGGTCCTGGAATAGCCTGATGACAATAAACAAAAGGGAGTTAGAGCCACAATTTTTGATAGTATATATTGGGTACATTAGATGATTATCACAAACCAAATTTTAATCATTGGGCAATAATGTATCTTACTATATCTGTGCATCGAAATGCCACCTAAAATGATGATATATGTGTAATAAAAGTGGCTATTGTTATATCCACCACTAGCAGTTTAAATTGAGACAGGGAACTTGTGATGGATCAATCCATTAACCATCAAGGAATTTATTAACGATCAAAAAACATGCATAGGAAATATAATCGTTGAGTCCGGAGGGGCGAACTATACCGAGCCTATATGTCCATTGTTGGTCCCCCCCCCCCCCCCCCCTGGGAGCATGATGTACATTATTATGACGTGCGACTGGGGTGTCTGCATTCTTTCTGATATCATTCAGATGTTCGCCAATTCTATGGCTAAATTCACTGGTCGTTTTACCAACGTATTGCAAGTCGCACACGCAGGTAGCCAGGTAGCCTAAACCCGAGGATCTGCAATTGACAAAACGTCTGATACTGAAAGATTTGGAAGTGGCTGTGCTGACAAACGTACATCCCAATTTAATGGAATCACATGCTACACAGCCAGTACACCAAAAAGTGCCTCACATGGGATTTGTTGACTATGTGTTAGGACCAGGGGTCTAAAAGAAACTGTGAACCAGACGGTCCTTTAAATTTCGGCCTCTTCAATAGGTAATAGCTGGATGATCTCCCACTAGATGTTCTATGTCCGTGTCCATTCTAAGGACACTCCAATGTCTCCATAAGATCTCTTGAATTGGTCTGTTGGCAGCATCAAAAGTCGCTATTAAGTGAATCTGTTCGTCATCCATTTTCTTGTCTCTAAGGTTAAGAAGAAACTCACGCGTGCAAGTCAACGAATGCTAGTACGCTGACGTGAGAATCCTGCGAGGATATCCACGTCTGAGAAACCTATTCTCCAAATCCCTGGCCTTTGTTTTAAAATCTGAGACTGAAGAACAGTTACGACGAACACGGAGATACTGCCCTTTTGGAATTCCTCTTTTCAATGGGAAGGGATGACAGCTATCCCAGTGTGATAAACTATTTGTTGGCGTTTTCTTGCAAAATAAACTGGTATTTTGTCAATTGCAGATCCTCGGGTTTGGTCTACCTGGCCACCTGCATGTGCTACTTGCAATATGCTGGTAAAACGACCTGTGAATTTCGCTGTAGAATTGGCAAACATCTGAATGATATCAGAAATGATGCAGACACCCCGGTCACACGTCATATTAATGTACATCATGCTGGAGACATGCTATCAATTATGTTCCAGGGAATTGAGATTGTGAGAAGGTCAAAATTGCTTCCCCTGGGAGACGAACAAGTTCTTCAGAAAGAGGCCCAATGGACATTTAGGCTTGGTATAGTTTGCCCCTCCGGACTCAGCGATCATATTTCCTATACATGTTTTATTGATTGTTAATAAATTCCTTGATGGTTAAAGGATTGATCCATCACAAGTTCCCTGTCTGAATTTAAACTGCTAGTGATGGGGTATAACAATAGCCACTTTTATTACATATATATCATCGTCTTAGGTGGCATTTCGATGCACTGGGCACCCTTAACACAATCCTGATACAGTAAGATTCATTATTGCCCAATGATTAAAATTATGTTTGCGATCTAATGTACCTAATATATATTATCAAAAATTGTGGCTCTAACTCCCTGTTGTTTACTGTCATCAGGCTATTCAAGCACCAGTGTTCTATCAGCAGTTTTTTTTCTCACCTGATAATTATTAATACAGTGCCTTTTTTTTTTTACACTGGTCTTGATATTTTGAATCTGGTTCATTAGCTACTGTTACTTTGTTGCACGCTGGATGGTCTGTCTATATCTAATGATCCACTGTTTTCTGACGTCACCAGTTTTATAGCGGCGATGGTTTTGTCTATTCGCCGTTAGTTTTTACTGTTCTATTCTAATCCCTGCGCATACTTAGCCACGCTTTTGATAGAAAACCTGCGCATATCATTCCTGTCCATTTGTTCCATTTGATCGTTTAGGAGGATGCTGGACTTGTCCCATGCGGCCGTGGAGGACGCTAAGGGTTACGGTGGTTCAGTTCCTCCCCTGCAGGCGTCCCATTGGTTGCATGTCCTTCACTCCTCCTGGGGGTGTGTCTAACTCCCCTTTATATACCGGCAGCTTGCATGTCCGATTAGGGGCCGCCACAGTGCCGGATATGCTGTCACACAACACCAGTGTGGCAGCGTGTGTTTCCACTACATGCTCTTTAGTTTTGCTCTAAACTTGCTCCTGATGAAACGCGTTGAGCCCTGTGACACAGCATGTGGGAGGTTTAGTTAGTGGTGGGCAGGTGGTGAGGTTGTTTTGACAGCCTCCTTGGTATCGTTGGTTGTTGATACAAATAACCAATCTGTGGGCACTTTTTTATATAGGGGTCAGTTCTTGTTAGCTGGTCATAATCCAGCAAGTTTGGATACTGACCACCAGGTGCTCTCATACTTACCTGTATTTACCATCCACCCAGTTTAGTCTGGAAATTCACTTCAATTATCTGATTTGGGCGGACAAATCACTAGAGCCAATAGGTATACTAGGCAATATTTCAAGAATGTGTGGTTACTTTTTTAATGTGAGTGATAATTGTCATATCCATTTTAACCAGTATTTATAAAGTATATTAGTTTTAGCGCCTCCATTCTGTCTGTGATATTTAGTTTCAATTGAGACGTGTACCTTACATAATGTTTCAAGAACAGTGAATTGGTCATTTTTTATAGTTCCCATAGGGAACTATAACAAGCAATCATTAGATTGCTTCTTTCATGTATTAGCATTGGAATGTATGAGAAATGTACTCTATTCCTATGGAGCCCTGCCACAAGCAGAGGATCCATAGAAACTAAAAACATGGAAGCTCTATGCGCACAAACGTGTGTCGGGCCCATCTACCGGCATCAAGGTGGCTTCCGCAGATGGGTACAGTACCTAACGTTAACAGAACTGCCTCTCCTGGGCCTAACCTAAGAATACAATGTTCAGGGCTGTGTAGGAACCAGCTATATTTATACTCTGCTCAGAAGCCCTGGGCAGATGAGTGGGGAGTTCTCAATCTAAAGGAGAGAGCTACCTGCAGCGACCGGGTCCACAGGGGCAACACGTGAGGCACAGTAGGCCGATGGGGGTAGTAGTAGTTTTTACTCACGGTTAGCAGAGCCTCCCTGGGGTGACGTATGGGGGAAGTGTGGGGAAACTACTGTGTGAAGGACACTACTCTCATGGGGGTGCCACTGCCAGGCCCAGAAGCAATGAGCGCTTCCATCAATACAGATGGAAACGCTCATTGCTGAAGCGCTGACACCCACATACTGCGGTGGGGCATGGGAGCGGAATGCATAGTTCCCTGCCCCGCCGCCGATCATCGCCATAGGCTTCAGGCCTAGTAGGCCTGAGGCCTATGCGGTAGTGAAATCCCAGCGTGCACGAAGATGTCATTGCTCGCTTGTGCCGGGACTTAGCAGCACAGTGCCAGGACTCTGCAAGCAAGCTCAGGTAAGTATTTAGCTTTTAGTTTTATTTTATTTTATGTGCCATCTTTGGGGGGACATATGGGGGGAAAATATAGTGGGATACTGTGTGGGGGCAAATTATTATGGGAGGGATTACTATGTGGGGGGCAAATTATTATATTGGCAATGTGAAGAAACAACTGCATGGGGGGCAGTGTGGGGGAAACGACTGTGTGTGGGAAATTACTGTGGGGGGCAGTGTGAGGAAAACTGTATGGGCGCAGTGTGGGGGAAGTTACTGTGTGGGGCAGTGTGGGGGAAACTACTGTGAGGGGGCAGTGTGGGGGAAATTACTGTATGGGAAAGTGTGGGGTAAACTACTGTGTGGGTTAAACTACTGTGTGAGGCAGTGTGGGGGAAATTACTGTATGGGGCAGTGTGGGGTAAACTACTGTTTGGGGGCAGTATGGGGGAAGTGTGGGGGAAACTACTGTGTGGGGGACACTACTGTATTAGGGCAGTGTGAGGGAAATTACAGTGTGGGAGACACTACTGTGTGGGGGCAGTGTGGGGGAAAATTACTGTGTGGGGTAAACTACTGTTTGGGGGCAGTATGGGGGAAGTGTGGGGAAACTACTGTGTGAGGGACTCTACTGTATTGGGGGTAGTGTGGGGGGAAATTACTGTGTGGGGGGAAACTACTGTGGGGGCAGTGTGGGGGAGATTACTGTGTGGGGCAAATTACTATATGGGGCAGTGTGGGGGAAATTGCTATATGGGGGCAGAATGGGGGCCTTGCTATTGGGGAGGCTCTGTAGGGGCAATTCTATTATTTCTGGGGACACTATACAGGGATTATTACCTGGAGCACAATATAGGGTGTTATTATTACTGGGGGCACTCTAGGGGACATTATAGCTGCTGTAAACACTATAGGGACATTTGGGGTAATTTATCAAACTGGTTTATAGTAGAACTTAGTTGGCCATAGCAGCCAATGAGATTCCACCTTAAATTTTTGACAGTTCTATCAGAAATCCAGTTCTACTTTACACCAGTTGGCACGCCTCTTAGGCATGACAATCTCTGAGGACCTATCCTGGCGTCCCAACATCTCGTCTATAATAAAGAAGGCTCACCAGCGGCTCTTCTTCCTTCGACAACTGAAGGCATGGCATAGGACCTACTGAAGTCTTTCTACTCCTGCACCATCGAGTCGGTCCTGTGCTCGTCTCTCCTGGCTTGATATGCCGGCTCATCAGCCAGTGACAAGCGCAAACTACAAAGGGTCATCAGCTCGGCGGAGAGAACTACCCGATTGCCACTACCACTCCTTGACTATCTTCTCCGACAGACTGCACTCCAGTGCTCTGAAAATTTCCAATGACCACTCCCATCCGGGCCATCATCTCTTCAGACGTCTAAAGTCCGGCCGCAGGTATCAGGCCATCCCTGCAAGGACATCGAGGAGGCTGAACACTTTCTTCCCAATGGCCGTCAGACTGCTGAACTCACCACACCCACTCATAATCCCTCACCCCTGCTGTGCCCATCGCAGAACCTTACCTCCCCCCCCCCCCCCCGTGTTCCCCACCGCCTCTTGTCAACAACTAGTACTATGCCTGTACCTGTGCCTAACCCAATTCCGGGCACGATCTAGTGTGTCGTGTTTGGCAAATAAAGCTGATTCTGATTCTGACCAGTTTGATAAATTACCCCAATTATGTCACTATTTTTTCAGCAGTATAGTACCTGGGGCATTGGGGGGCACAACGGGCACAGTATTAGGGGTGGCAGCAGAATGACACTGTGGGGACACCAAGATGGGGAGGTTGATGGAAAAATAGAGAAATGTAACGTGTCTCTATTACAAACTCTGTAGAGACGAGCTTGTCATGGCGGTCTAACGGTGGAGAAGAGGAAAGAAAAGGTCTACATGACAGGAGATATCCCTGCATGTAAGAGGTATGTGGTCAATTATTGAAAGGGGGGGGGGGGGGGCAAACTCCCTAGGCACGCCACTGGCATACCCTCCTATTATTTCTGGTAGAAGTCTGCCATAAAGGTCCAAATGGGTGTTACCAGTGTGTCCACCAGTCTGACACTGGCAGCACTGGGATAGTGTCAGGGACACTCCCCCAACTGGTAACACCAAGAAGGACCTTTATTGCAGACTATTGGCAATTCAATTATAAACCTAAGGAATATCACATCATGGAGTTAGATGCTCCAGATGGTTATTATGTGGGGAATGCAAGAAGTTAGTAAAACAGACATCAGCAGAGGTGACAGGTCCTCTTTTAGGAATTCTTATGTTTGCATTTGGCTGTGGGGCCATTTTCCTATTAAAATTAATTGGATAAACACATTGGTGGAGATTAATCAAAACTGGTGTAAAGGAAAACAGTCTTAGTTGCTCATAGCAACCAATCAGATTCCTTAGACTTATTGCTAATGTATATGACTTAAACAGCATAAGACTAGACCATCTCTGTGGCTTGTGTGATAGATGTGGTGCATCTTACTAGACATGTTGGACACTTTTTCTTTATACCACAAAATGCAGATCGGATGCCGACAAAAAAACACAGTCATGTGCATGACCTCTCTAAGCCCTCTTTTTTTTTTTTTTTTTTTTTTAACTATGCACCTTTGCAAGACTAGTGAGATGCAAAAAGTGCTGAAAACAGAATGGGGGAGACTTATCAAAACTTTTGTAAAGGAAAACTGGTTTAGTTTCCCAAGCCAACTACTGGCTTAGGTGGCCTTATCAACCAGATTCCACCTTTCATTTTCAAAAAGAGCTCTGAAAAATGAAAGGTGGAATTTGATTGGTTGCTGTGGGCAACTAGGCCAGTTTCCCTTTACACCAGTTTTGATAAATCTCCCCCCAAAAAATTTGGTGCACGCCATAAACGCCACAAATTGAGCCAGAATCCTAGTGCATCTATCTCAGCAAATCTGCCCACTAAAAATGCGAGAAATAGGACAAGCTGTGGTTATAAAGGAACACGGCCCTATAATAGTCAAATTTAAGCTTTTTAGACTGTCTAGTTAGGACAAGGGATTTTGGCTGAAGGGGAACTATGACATATTCTCATTCCCCTTAGTCACCCTCCCGTCATTGTCGTCGGTAGCCATTTATGTCAGCCTTTATTCTTTGTGTGATCTAAGTATAATATACACTGACGAGCAAAAGGGGAATAATGTTTTGAACTTTTGACTTTCAGGCTCCATATCTCACCATCCACTACAGCTTAGAACGCGAGACTACCATCATTTTATAGACAATCCTCTTGGCTATTTCATTTATTGGACTTCAATTTGGACTTGCAGCTATTTAGCATGTGATT
Organism: Bufo gargarizans; assembly: GCF_014858855.1. Classification (NCBI taxonomy): domain Eukaryota; kingdom Metazoa; phylum Chordata; class Amphibia; order Anura; family Bufonidae; genus Bufo; species Bufo gargarizans. The sequence continues at coordinate 186,733,606 of NC_058084.1, forward strand.
ACCGTAGTTCTGCAGATTCTTGTCATGTAATTGCATGGTTACTGTTTTGCTCTTGGTGGAGGAACAATATTTTTCTTCTTTTATACTACAACTTACAACATGTTCTCACGGTCCCTAATAGCTCAGTGTGTTATTAGGTTGATTCCCAAGTAAAACGTCACTGGTTTGAATCCAGGAGCAGCCATGAAGAAGATTTTCCAAGAAAAAAGAAACGGCATCCTCTAGATCAGTGGTGGCGAACCTATGGCACGGGTGCCAGAGGCGGCACTCAGAGCCCTCTTTGTGGGCACCCGCTTCCTTGAAAAAGTCTATGGTGTACCAATATGCCTTAGATTTTTCTTGCCATTCATTATCGTAGGGCGCACTATGAACAGCGCAGGCAGCGCATTGAATGTGGGCAGGCTATTATAGTACATGGAGGATATACTATACTGGACTGTAGTATTTAGACTATTATAGCTAAATGATGAAGTACATGGAAGATATACTATATTGGTATATAAGTGCAAGATAATGCACCTGGGGCGTAAAAACCCAAGAGCAGAATATACAACCAGTGATACAGTCCTAACCTCAGTATCTGAGGAAAGGGATTTAGGGGTCATTATTTCAGAAGACTTAAAGGTAGGCAGACCATGTCATAGAGCAGCAGGAGATGCTAGCAGAATGCTGGGGTGTATAGGGAGAGGCATTACCAGTAGACAGAGGGGGCGCTCATGCCGCTCTACAGAGCACTGGTGAGACCTCATCTGGAGTATTGTGCTCAGTACTGGAGGCCATATCTCCAGAAGGATATAGATACTCTAGAGAGAGTTCAGAGAAGAGCTACTAAACTGGTACATGGATTGCAGGATAAAACTTACCAGGAAAGATTAAAGGACCTTAACATGTAGAGCTTGGAAGAAAGACAGAGACAGAGGGGAGATGAGAGAGACGGCTAAATACATAAAGGGAATCAACAAGGTAAATTCAAACGTCCGCAAAAGGGTCCGCACCCGTTCCGCAATTTTGCTGAACGGGTGCGGACCCATTCATTCTCTATGGGCCCAGACGTGAAACAGAGAGCACACTATGTGCTCTCCGCTTCCGCATTTGCGGAGCGCGGCCCCGAACTTCCGGGTTTCGGCCCCGAACTTCCCGTCCACAGCTCCGCAAAAGATAGAACATGTCCTATTCTTGTCCGCAGCTGCGGACAAGAATAGGCATTTCTATAGCACAACACACCACGGACATGTGAATGGACCCTAAAAGAGGAGAGAATATTTAAAAGAAGAAAAACTGCTACAAGAGGACATAGTGTTACATTAGAGGGGCAAAGGGTTAACAGTAATATCAGGAAGTATTCCTTTACTGAGAGAGTAGTGGATGCAGGGAATAGCCTTCCTGCAGAAGTGGCAGCTGCAAATACAGTGGAGGAGGTTAAGCATGCATGGGATAGGCATAAGGCCATCCTCCATATAAGATAGGGCCGGGGCTATCCATAGTATTCAGTATATGGGGCAGACTAGATGGGCCAAATGGTCCTCATCTGCCGACACATTCTAGGTTTCTAGGTTTCTATGTATTCAGGTTAAATTGCCGTGTTGGCACTTTGCGATAAATAAGTGGGTTTTGGTTACAGTTTGGGCACTCAGTCTCTAAAAGGTTCACCATCACTGCTCTAGATCATCAATAGCTGTATCTCGCCCAAGAAAATTGTCAAACTGCATCATGTGAGTACCATGACAGTTGGCAGAATACGAAATTAAGTTTGTCTATCCATTCCAAAGCCACAAGGTGGATGTCCAGGCAAAATATCAGAGTCAATGAGTAGGCTCATCACAAGGTCTATCAGTTCTGGAGTTACAAACACGGCAGTGGATGTGGCTCATATGCTTCGTAATAGTGAGCTCTCAGATGTCCATGCAAGCGATGTAGATTACACAAGTCTGGAATGGTAGCCAGAAAAAATGTGAAGAAGCCTTGCCTTCAATATAGTCATAAGAAGCGTCAGCTTGAGTTTGCAAAATATTATGAACAGTAGAATATTGGAAACGGGTGATTTGGAGCAATGAGATGGAAGTCAATAGAATGGGTTGTGATGGGTGCAAATCGGTCTAAAAGAAACCAGGAAAAAGGGGGCTAACGGATCGAGAAATTGAAGGAACTATTAAGTTCGGTGGAAGATGCCTAATGATATGGGGTTGTTTCATAGCCAAAGGCATTGGATGCTTGATCAGGATCGATGTTGTTCTCAATGCTGAGCTATTTGTGAGTATCCTATAAGACAAGTTACTTCGTAAACTTGAGAACTATGGGTATGAAAAGGACGTCATAGTGTTCCAACAGGACAATGGCTGGCGAACAAATGGTTCAATGACAATAAAGTAGAGGTGCTGGATTGGCCCCCAGTCCCCTGACCTCAACCCAATTGAACACTTGTGGGTAGAGTTGAAGAAAACGATATTCATACCCAAGTGAGTCAACCAGTATGCACCAACATTGGGAATGTGCAGAAGATATCTGGGAACATATTTTGATCGAGAGCATGCCCAGAAGGATTCAGGCAGTGTACCCGCGATGATTGTCTATAAAATAATGGTAGTCTCACGTTCAAAGCTGTAGTGGATGGTGAGATATGGAGTCTGAAAATCAGAAGTTCAAAACATTGTTACCCTTTTGCTTGTCAGTATATATAGTATAAATATGCTATCATGTTAGAAACCAAAGAGAAACAGATTGGCCAGTAACTGAATAGTCTGTTAAAGGTAGATCATCCATATTTCCCTAAAACACAGTATTGTATTTTCAAAAGGGGCATAGTCTTTTCTAGACCAATGTGCCATTCATATTGTCTAATAGAATGGAATGAGTTTCTATTTCTGAACATACAGGAAGTCTGGGTAGAACCCCTGCCCCTCCCTAAATGTTGGCCTCACTGACTGATAATTCAGCCAGGAACATTTTTCTTCATTTAGACACTATAATTCCTCAGGACGAAGTATCTGGTAGAATAATTCATGAAGCCAGGCCTGGACTTGCCTGCTGCTGTTTGACTCATGAGGCAGACTGTGTTTCAGCGCCTGGTCACTGTTGTTTCCTTAATGCAAATAATTGTGATATTCATATCCCTTAAGACAATTTGTTATACACTGGTAAATAATCCTGCATTTGTCTGAAGTTTAAATAGTGTGTATGCAGGGGCGTAGCTATAGGTGGTGCAGAGGTAGCAGTCGCTACCGGGCCCAGGAGCCTGAGGGAGCCCAAAGACCCTTGTGGCACATGAGAAGACACTGGTATTATAGAAAGTGCATGCTGGTCAAGTAACACCTCTGGCTTGAGGGAAGGGGTTAGGTCAAGCATTTGGCATGAGTGGGGGGAGCTGGTGGTGCCGTTTCAATGTTTGCCTTAGGCAGCTTGAAGGCAACGTACTTCCCTGCCCCTGGCCACAAAGCACTGAGGGAAGGGCGCCCAAGCTCAAATCTTGCACCAGGGCCCATGAGCAGTGGCGTCGCCAGGGGGGGGCCACAGCCCCCCCTACATCATGCTGTGCCCCCCATGTGCCCCCCCCAACTAAAATGCCCCCCCCCCAAGTGAGCCGCCGCTGGGCACAGGGAGATGAGCGCTTCCATTGCACTCATCTCCATTGCAATCTGCCTGTGCTGCGGCGGTGCAGGGGAGGGAGAGGTGTGTCCCTTCCCCTTCCTCTGATAGGCTGCCGGCGCACTAGGCCGGCATCCTATCAGAGGCCGGCGCAGGCGGCGCGATGACGTCATCACGCCGCCTGAGCCTTACAGCGCGGGACACAGGCCAGAAGAGACCTGCATCGCATCGCTGACACTGAGGTAAGTATGTGTTTTTATTTTTTTATTACAATACTGGCACATGATGATGATGATGAGGGGGACGACGACTTAATACTGGCACATGATGATGATGAGGGGGGGGGACGACTTAATACTGGCGCATGATGATGATGGGGGGGTGACTTAATACTGGCACATGATGATGATGGGGGGTGACTTAATACTGGCACGATGATGATGAGGGGGGGACTTAATACTGGCACATGATGATGAGGGGGGACTTAATACTGGCACATGATGATGATGGGGGGTACTTAATACTGGCACATGATGATGATGGGGGTTGACTTAATACTGGCACATGATGATGATGGGGGTTGACTTAATGCTGGCACATGATGATGGGGGTCTTAATACTGGCACATGATGATGGGGGGACTTAATACTGGCACATGATTCGGGGGACTTAATACTGGCACATGATGATGGGGGACTTAATACTGGCAAATGATGATGGGGGGACTTAATACTGGCAAATGATGATGGGGGGAGTTAATACTGGCACATGATGGGGGGGCTTAATACTGGCACATGATGGGGGGCTTAATACTGGAACATGGGGGGCTTAATATTGGCACATTATGGGGGGCTTAATACTGGCACGCAATGGGGGGCTTATTACTGGCACGTAATGGGGGGTCTTATTACTGGCACGCAATGGTGGGGCTTATTACTGGCACGCAATGGCGGGGCTTATTACTGGCACGTAATGGGGGGCTTATTACTGGCACGTGATGGGGGCTTATTACTGCTACGTGATGGGGGCTTATTACTGGCACATTGGGGGGTTCTTGTTACTGGCACGTGATGGGGGGCTCTTGTTACTGGCAGTGGCACGTTATTGAGGGCACTTATTACTGGCACATTATTGGTGGGCACTATAGGGGCATCTACTGAGGCCACAAAAAAGGGGTGTTTTATATGGGGGGCTCTGTACAGTAGCATTTTATGCTGGGACACATTATGGCGGGTACTATGGGGAAAGGGGGAGAGGAGTACTATGGAGTCATCTACAGGGGCACTAAGAAGGGGTATTTTATACTTGCAAATTATGGGGGACACTGAGGGCATCTACTGGGGCACGATATATGGGGCATTTTATACTGGTACATTATGGGGGGGCACTAGCAGGAAGGGTGGAAAGGAGGAGCATTATGGAGGCATTCACTGGGGGCACTATATAGGGGTATTTTATACTGGCACATTATGGGGGACATTAGCTCAACTGGGGGCATAAGGGGGTATTTTTTGCACTGTCACATTATAAGGAGAATTATTTCTACTGGGGGGCATTATGGTGGGCTTTATTACTCCCCCATGGTATGACCCCCTAGTAGCAGCACCAGCCTCTCCCTGCTCTGCTATCCCTCTGCCCCTTCTCCAAATCCTTATTATGAAATCTTTCTCATTAGGATAAAACACATCATCAGCTCCACGAGCCCCCGGCCAAGTGTGGAAGTGGTGTCCGATATCCCCAAGGGCCAAGTAACTGTAAGTGTTCATGTGAAATATGTTTGTTATATATGTACACTCCTGTGAGAGGCGGGGAGGGAGATCTGTGGATGACACTGTTATGGAGGGGGAAATGGGGATGACACTGTCATGGGGTGGATCTGTGGATGACACATATAGCATAAGATGCTATATACGGTATGTGGCATCCACAGATCCCCCCCATAGCAGTGTCATTCACAGATCCCCCTCTCTATAAAAGTGTCATCCACAGACAGCTGGACTTTTCTTCCCTCTTGCGGTTTTAGGTATTGGGTAAAGTATCGCAGCATTTCTAAGCGTACTTGTATAAATGTATCGTTGTTATAGCTGCCCCCCGTACTTTTGTCCTGGCCCCCAGTGTGCCCCCCCCAAAATTTGAAAGCTAGAGACGCCACTGCCCATGAGCCTTTAGGTACGCCCCTGTGTGTATGTGTTAAGTGCCCTCCATAGTTATTTGTAGGGATGAGTGAATCGACTTTGGATGAAACATCCAAAGTCGATTCGCATAAAGCTTTGTTTTAATACTGTACAGAGTATTAGATTTATACTGTAAAAAAACATTTTGTACGGTTCGGTTCCAAGTGTCAGATTAAGGACAAGTGTACTAGAGAGCAAATTTTAGCCTCCTTGCCCACTTTACAGAAGCGGCTGATTTTATGGCGGATGCTTCAGTGGATTCAGTCAAACTGGTGGCGCAAGCATCCTCAGTTTCCAATGCCGCTCGCAGAGTGCTCGGTTTAAAAAAATTGGAAGGGAGCGATTTGTCGTCAAAACAAAGATTGTGCAATATTCCTTGTCAAGGAGAGTTTTTGTTTCGGCCTGATTTAGATTCCCTTTTGGAGAAAGCTGCGGATAGGAAAATACGTTTCCTGGATCCTGGTCTTTCTCCAGGTTATTCTTTAACTTCTTTTTCCAGATCCAGACATCCCTTTCGTTCCTCATCGAGATTTCCGGGAAGAGGTCAGAATAATGACAGAAAAAGTTTTTGATCTAAAGGTTTTGGGGGTAAAGGCTTCCTATTTAGAGGTTCCTTTTCCCAGCCTAAGAAACCGCCTCAGCAATGACACCAGGGGTGGTGTGGGAGGAAGACTGAGTTTTTTCTTCCCTCCTGGAAAAAAAGTAGCAGGAAAATGGGTCCAGGGGCTCATAGGAGAAGGTTTACAAAGGTTTTCAAAAATTTATTGTAAACAGAGGCTCAACGGTTCGTCACTAGGAAGGTATGCTATGGAGGTTGAAGTCTGTAGAGAAGCAGGTTCTAGTTCCAGTGGCAGAACAGAAAAAGGGATTCTACTGACCTCTATTTATGGTAAAGAAACCAGACAACTCTTTCCGCACGATTATAAATCTAAAGCAACTAAACAAGTACCTTCTTTTAAGAAAATTCAATATGGAGACAGTAAAATCAGCAGTTCATCTATTGTATCCAAATTGTTTTATGGCAGTCTTAGATCTGAAAGACGCGTATTATCACGTCCCCATACACCCTTTGCATCAGTGGCGTACATATAGGGGTCGCAGGGGTCGCACTTGCGACCGGGCCCGGCACCCCAGGGGGGCCCGGCCGCCTGCGGACCCCTGGCCCCTGCTGCAGCTGCGTCCGATTCACATATTGCCCGCCCGCCCTCCTCCTCCCCTCCTCCTTCCTCCTCCCCTCCTCCCCTCCTCCTTCCCTCCTCCCTGCGGCCGGCGCCGGGCCCGTGAACTCCCGCGAGACCTGTGTGAACTCCTGTGCAGGTCTCGCGGGAACTCAGAGAGGACGTCAGAATTCGAGAAGCGGAAAGACAGAAGAAGAACTCGACTGTAAGTAAAAGCCGGGGGGGGCAGCAGCGTACCGGACCCTGGGCTGGCCTGGCACTCGTTGTCTCTCTGGGGCACAGGGCACACTAGGCCCCCGGCATCCCCCCTAGCAGATGACCGGGGGGGGCAGCAGCAGGGCACACTAGGCCCCCAGGCACCCGGGGGGGGGGTTGAGATGCCTGGCAGGAAAAGCTAGCCTCAGGTTGGGCCCCTGACTTGAGTAGTGGGGGCCCTGGCCTACCATGACCCCAAAAGTGGCTGATGGGGGGGGGGTCTTTGGGCTGATCTGAGGTCTAATGGGGGCTGACTGGGGGTCTGGGCTGATCTGAGGTCTGATGGGGGCTGACTGGGGGTCTGGGCTGATCTGAGGTCTCATGGGGGCTGACTGGGGTCTCTGGGCTGATTTGAGGTCTGATGGGGCTGATTTGAGGTCTGATGGGGGCTGACTGGGGGTCTGGGCTGATCTGAGGTCTCATGGGGGCTGACTGGGGAGTCTTTGGGCTGATTTGAGGTCTCATGGGGGCTGACTGGGGAGTCTTTGGGCTGATTTGAGGTCTCATGGGGGCTGAGGTCTCATGGGGGCTGACTGGGGAGTCTTTGGGCTGATCTGAGGTCTCATGGGGGCTGACTGGGGAGTCTTTGGGCTGGTCTGAGGTCTCATGGGGGCTGACTGGGGGCCTTTGGGCTGATCTGAGGTCTCATGGGGGCTGACTGGGGGTCTTTGGGCTGATCTGAGGTCTCATGGGGGCTGACTGGGGGTCTTTGGGCTGATCTGAGGTCTCATGGGGGCTGACTGGGGGCCTTTGGGCTGATCTGAGGTCTCATGGGGGCTGACTGGGGATCTTTGGGCTGATCTGAGGTCTCATGGGGGCTGACTGGGGATCTTTGGGCTGATCTGAGGTCTCATGGGGGCTGACTGGGGATCTTTGGGCTGATCTGAGGTCTCATGGGGGCTGACTGGGGGTCTTTGGGCTGATCTGAGGTCTCATGGGGGCTGACTGGGGGTCTGGGCTGATCTGAGGTCTCATGGGGCTGACTGGGGGTCTGATGGGGGTAGGAAACTAAGATGTCTGTCTGTCAACCTCTGCAGAGATGAGAGATGGCTGAAAGAAATCATCATGGTGGTCTGGTCTGAATGGAGAAGATGAAGAAAGAGAACATCTACATCAAAGGAGACGTCACTGGATGTAAGAGGTATGGGCGCGATATAGGTAGGGCTGTGCGTAGGTGTGGCTTGAGGGTGGGCAACTGGGTGGGGACACTGGGGGGGCGGGGACACAGGGGGCGGGGACACTGGGGGGCGGGGACACTGGGGGGCGGGGGGGCCCTTGGATCAGTTTCGCACAGGGGCCCCATGGATTGTGTGTACGCCACTGCTTTGCATCATTGTATCAAACATACATTAGAACCTCAAAGAGAACCGGTCACCGCGAGATGCTGTGCATTCTGCTTGTAATTTATACATTTAAATCTCTGCTCTAAGTTCAGTTGTACACAGGACTGTCTTATCAGTGACTGATATATTCCCTGTGTAAGAGGTGTATTAGACGGGCAGATTTTCTGCCTGATGATCGCTTACAAGCGTTTGTATGAACTCTGGATAGCAATTATATTGCAGTGTAATACTGCCGCAAACTGAACGATGAACGAGCAAATGCTTGTTGATTCGCAATCCATATCCAGGATTTGCTGGCGGCAGATCATGCTGTCTAATTACAATCTGTCGGCGGCAAACCATTGCACAGCATGGGAATGAGCGATGGCATAGCGATCACTCCTCCTCATGTTGCTGAGGAGATCACTGCATGTAATAGCAGCGGTTTCCTCCGCTAGTGAGCAGGTGATTGCTGGGAGAGAACGCTTCCCTCCCGACAATCGTGTGCCTTATCAAGGTGTCTAATACACCCTTAAAGGGCTTGTCTCACTGCAGTAAATGGCATTAATCATGTAGAGGAAGATAATACAAGCCACTTACTAATGTACTGTTATTATCCATATTGCTTCCTTTTCTGGCTGGATTCATCTTTCCATCACATTATACACTACTCGTTTCCATGGTTACAGACCACCCTGCAATCTATCAGCAGTGGTCGTGCCTGCACAATATAGGAAAAGGCACACTGTGTGTGCTCCCATGGTCACTTCCACCAGAGAGGCTGACGCTTCTGCCTATAGTGTGTAAGCACGACCACCACTGATAGATTCCAGGGTGGTCTGTAAGAATGGAAACTAGCAGTGTATAATGAGATGGAAAAATGAATCCAGCCAGCAAAAGAGGCAATATGGATAATAACAGTACATTAGTAAGTGTCTTTTATTACCTTCCTGTACATGACAAATGCCATTTTCTGAAGTGAGACAACCCCTGTAAGTGTGTATACACAGATAACTCTAAGTCACTGATAATACCTCCCCCGTGTACAACTGAAGTCAGAAAGAGCAGAGAAGGAAATGTATAAATTACAAGGTTTTACTGAATCTTTTCCCACAAAATGATATAGCTGCTCAGATCCTCCTGCTCTATAACATGCTGACTGCAGATTGCATTGCATTGCATTTCATTGTGACTGGTTCCTTTTAAGAATATACATGGTGAGTGATTCAGGTAGTAGTGGAAAGCAGCAAAAGAAAATCAAGGAATGGCCAACCATTGTAATACCTGGATGGATTGGCTCCAGCAGAGGGAGAGACCGTTTTTATTAGTCTCCATTTGAATTCTCCCTCTTGGGCTACTTTCACACTCGCGTTTTGGGCGGCTCCCTCATGGATCTGCAAAAACTGATCCGTTACAATAATACAACCGCATGCATCCGTCCTGAACTGATCCGTTTGTATTATCTGTAGCATAGCCAAGACGGATCCGTCATGAACTCTATTGAAAGTCAATGGGAGACGGATCCGTTTTCTATTGTGCCAGATTGTGTCAGAGAACACTTTCGGCTCAGTTTCGTCAAACGGACAGTAAAACGCTGCAGACAGCGTTTTGGTGTTCACCTCCAGAGCGGAATGGAGACTGATCGGAAGCAAACTGATGCATTCTGAGCGGATCCTTTTCCATTCAGAATGCATTAGGGCAAAACTGATCCGTTTTGGACCGCTTGTGAACGGAAACACAAAGCGCCAGTGTGAAAGTAGCCTTAGTGAATTCCCTGTATGATATCAATGTGCTTTAACATGTCATTGAAAGGTCTTATTGGATTGAGAAAAACGCTTTAAGGGCTCATGGCCGGTGCCCCTATTGCGGCCCGCAAACAGCGGGGTCTGCAATATACGAGCACCGGCCATGTGCGCACCAGATTGAATTTGCAGGAATTATACATTTAAAAAAATGCATGTAAAGACGTGGTGGTGGAAAAATGTCCAGCGTGTTAATCTCCTCTAATACTTGAAGATTTGAATGTAGTTCAATTCTGCTTGAAAGTTCCCCTCTTGTTTGATTGCCATTGACTATTGAAAGCCCCTCTGCACATTTGATAGCATTACTAGAAGCTATAGTTTGTAGCTGGCACAACAGTGCCTTCCAGTGGCAGGTCTGTTACATTTCATCCATGTTAAGCTATTCACACAGAGCTTTTGAAGGTATGGCCACAGTCGGGTTTCCTGGCCAAAACCAGGAGTGAATTCAAAAAAATGAGGAGAAGTCGTCTCTGTCCTTTATACTTCGTCTCCTTTTATGATCCACTATTGATTTTGGCTTTCAAAACGGCATGCAGAAACCTGACTACGTGGCCGTACCTTTAGTGTATTTGTCTAAGAACAATGACATTCCCATGATTTTGAAACTGTGCGTCCAAAACTGGTCAAGCAGCCATTTTCAGGGAAAAAAGAATAAGTGGTGCTTTCAAAAAAGATTCTCTTTTGCACATTCTAAGTTGAAGAAATGTTAAATCAGTGCCAAAAGTAATTGAGGCCCGTTACAGCCGCACCCACTTCAAGCATGGGTGGAGGAGCGTGAACTGGATGTTAGGCTAATATGTCTGAAGGTTTTTAACAGGGATCGACCAATATAGATTTTTTAGAGCCGATACCAATAATCTGTGAACTTTCAGGCCGATAGCCAATAATTTATACTGATATTCTGTGCAAAAAAAAAATCCTACACAAATCTGCTGAAAATGAACATGTTTATTGTTAAAGTTTAGCTTTTTTTTTTGTAAATCTTTTTTTAATTTCTACTTAATATTTTTTAGTGTTTTTATTTTATTTTATTTTTTTACTAACTATTAGCCCCCTTAGGGGCTTGAACCCTGTCCTATTTACCCTAATAGAGCTCTATTAGGGTTAATAGGACTTCACACTCTCCCTGCTGCTCTGTGCACACAGCATCAGGGATGTTACCATGGCAGCCAAGGCTTCAGTAGCATTTTGGTAACCGATCGGAGCCCCAGGCTTACACTGCTGGGGCTCCGATCAAAAGCTGCCACTGCCACCAATGAGGAGGGGAGAATGGACCCTGTGGCCACTGCCACCAATGACTAATACTGGGGGGCGCACTGCACCACCAATGTTTTTAATAATGGGGTTTGGGAGGTGGGGCGCACTACGCCACCAATGAAGATAACTCGCCCATTAATTCAAATACAGAAGGGGGGTGCTGGCTGCAGAATCATATAGCCGCACCAGACTTCTATGAGCGGTAGCTGCAATCTGTGGCAGTTAACCCCTCAGGTTAACTGCCGCGGATTGCAGCTACTTGTCATAGAGGTCGGGTGCGGCTATATGATTCTGCAGCCAGCACCCCCCTCCTGTTGAATTTGAATGAATGAGTGAGTTAATATTATTGGTGGCGCAGTGGCCACAGCCCCTCTTCTCCTCTCTCCTCTCATTGGTGGCAGCGGCTTCCTTCTCCCCTGTGCTGCTGAGGGAACATGGATCGCGCTGATAGCAGCGCAATCCATGTTCGCGATTCGTTATCGGCAAGGTTCGATGCCGATACAGATAACTTTGAAAATCCTGAATATCAGCCGATAATATCGGTAAGATCGATCCCTAGTTTTTAATAGCGAAAATCTTCTTTCATAGATCTCTTAATTCTAACACTGAATATAGAGCGGTGGATTCTATAAAGATTTATACTTAAAGGAACAGAAAAATATTGTAAAAATGCAGAGCACATACCGTCAGTTCATCTACTCGAGGACACATCTGGCATACAGCGGTCGCTGGAACATGCTTTACTCTTTTTGCTATATATTTTTTTTTATTGATCTGGAAATACTTTGCAGGTTGTACTTTACTGTATCATGTATGTAGAGTCTGAAAGTTACCGTAATTTAATTATAGAGATCAAACGCTGTCGATCTGACATATGTGCCACATCTGTACTGCAGTATATCGCTGGCAGAGCTCTGTGTGGGGGATGAACAGAGCCAATTCCAATGTGGTGACACATTTTTTTCCTTTGTCAATATCAGACACTTAAAGGGGTTATCCCATGACTAATAAAAAAAATAAGCATCAGACATCATATCTCTTTCTAAAAAATCTAGAACCAGCCCTGTACCTCACATGGATTCAGAGATCTCCCCATTCATTGCTCTGATTAGATTTATATCAAGCTGACAGCTCAATGGGAGTGTCTTTTCTGATGCAGCTCAAGGGGCGTGTCCATGATCTCCCTATTACAGCTCAGGAGGCAGCTGAAGAATGAAACTGAGCATGTGCGGCCATCTCAGTGAGCAGGACAAAGAAAAGAAAAAAAACAAAAACAAAGGGCAGGTGGTGCTGCACAGATTCAATAAAATGTATTACTCAGTGGCTGTGCTAAATTTTCAATTACATGAAATTACAATAGAATTCAGATCCAGGTGAAAACTGTAGAATATTTTTTGTGGGACAACCCCTTTAAGCTGTCACTTATTATATCATTGGAACCCATTCCTATACTGATATGGCTTTATTTGGATGGCCTTAAATGGTATTTTTTTAACTTTTGTAAAATAATTTTTGGTGTTGTTTCTTTTCATTTCAGCAATACTAAACTATTAAAAATGAAATACAAAGTAATGTCCATTTTAGCAGTCCGTACCGAGAGATAAAACTGATATATAGATAGGTAATCCACTGTTTAGTTTACTGCTGCTGTGAAGGGAAGATACTATTTGCTAGTATAATAGTAGATTAGTAGAATTGGGATTACAGTATGACAGCTCTAGAGCAGGAGTTGGTAAACTTCGGCACTCTAGCTGCTGTGAAACCACAACTCCCAGCCTGCACACTCGCTCGGTTGTTCTTGTAACTCCCATAAAAGTGAAAGGAGGAATCTGGGAGTTGCAGTTTCAGAACAGCTGGAGTGCCGTAGGATGCCGATCCCTGGCCTAGCTAATGACGCTCACTCATTTTTGTAAAAAACAAAACTGAATATCCACATAAAATGTGATAAAAAGTTTTGATGTAATTTCCCATTAATGTGGCCACAAGACCAAACATGCTGTTCCATGGAGATCTAAGTTCATTCTACTAAAACCAAGGGGGTCTTGCACCCATAATTACAGATGTCTAAATAAGGCTTATGACGTCAAGATTCCACCATTATACATTTGACCAGAGTTTTCCAACCATAGGCTCTGAGGCTTTAGAGATTTATTACATAAGAGAAAAACTGCATTTTTTGATCGGTATTGCATCTCGGCTCAAACAAAGTGACTGGGACAATATTAACATATTAGCCGACACAAATGTTAAGGCTAGGGTCACTGATTAGCTGCGGATTTGCATCGCAGATTTTTGTGCAGCAAATCCTGCAGCTTTGTACAGTACCAGCAAAGTGGATGAGAATATCTGAATTCTTATTCACATGCTGCTTTAAAAATATGCAGCAGAAAAGCTGCGGTATTGTGGATTTGAAATCCTGCAGCGTGTCAATTTATACAGCGGATTTCACCCTTCTCGATGGATTGAATCTCAGTGCTGGATTTTGAAATCTGCTACGGATACACATAAAAAATTGCAGCAGATTTTTCGGCTAGATTTTCAGTCACGTGTGAACCCAGCCTAAAGGAGTTTTGTTGCTTAATAAAATGATAGGCTCAAAATAGTGTAAAATGATGAATCATACTCGCCTAAGCAATCCCCTGCTGCCCTGTCAGTTCCTCTTAGGAAGTGACCCTTCAGCCAATCACTTGCTGAGGCGGGTCATCGTCTGCCCACTGATAGGCTGGACAAGAGAAAAGACAAAAAACACAGCGCCTCATGTGTGGTACCGCCTTATAGATAATATAGTATTGTGGTGCGTATTTCGCTTACCGGACTCTGCTGTGAGGAGTCACAACAGCTGTATAAGCCTTAGCTGGTATATTTCCCCACCAGCATCAGGGGATGCCGTGCTGATGCCTGGGTCTCTTCCTGTCCCAATAGTTCCAGGGAAGTATTCAGGGCGAAGTGCCCCCTTCGTCAGGACAATATACAGAATGAAGATTCACTTGTGATGGGGATATTTAAAATGCTGTTTTGGCGGGTTAATCAGGGGGAGGTTCAGGGGTGGGGTGGGCGTGTTTAGTATAATGAAGCTAATTGCCGGTATCCTTCAGTGATCAGTGGCAAATAATGTTAAAGGGGTTATCCGAGTTATTTTTTGGTTCTTTCTATGTTCCTAACTAAGCAGATGTAACAGCTTTCCAATTAACTCACTTTATCTCCAGGGGCTGGTTTCTCAGATTTCACTAAGGGTCACATGACCTGTGATGTCAGCTTCTCTCCCTGTGCTGATAATGTCCCTTTACAAGCTTGTAAACGACTTCACTGTGCTGGCCACACCCCCTTCACTGCCGTCTACTCTCTGCTAGGATACTTAACCCCTTCAGCTGCACACCTCTGCAGCAGGGACAATTCTGGGCACTGGAGCTGATCTACTAGAGAGAGCATTACACAAGGAGGTAAGGGGGAAGATCCTGTGTGTATTAGCAGTGTCATTATACAGGTGGGACATGTAGTCCTACATATACAACATGCTGCAGAGTCTCCCAGCACTCAGGGTAGCTCTTGTATCCACTCCCTTAGCAGTGTCATTATACAGCTGGGACTTGTAGTCCTACACATACAACATGCTGCTGATTCTCCCAGCAGGCAGACATGTCACTCAGAGCAGCTCTTGTATCCACTCCCTTAGTAGTGTCATTATACAGCTGGGACTTGTAGTCCTACACAAACAACATGCTGCTGAGTCTCCCAGCAGGCAGACATGTCACTCAGGGCAGCTCTTGTATCCACTCCCTTAGTAGTGTCATTATACAGCTGGGACTTGTAGTCCTACACATTCAACATGCTGCTGATTCTCCCAGCAGGCAGACATGTCACTCAGGGCAGCACTTGTATTCAGTCCCTTAGCAGAGCAGGGGGAGGGGCAGAGATTGGTTTTATTGCATGTAAACAAAGAGCCAGAAAAGAACCAGGGAAATTAGGAAAAATATATATATTTTTTGCATATAACTTGCTTAGCTCAGTTATATATCAGATTTTCAGTGCTATATTATTATTTTTCATAACTCGGACACCCCCTTTAAGTGTCTGACACTTTATGTGATGTGCAGGCTGGGTAGCGCAGGGTCAAGCGCTCCATAGTGTGATTAGATACATTGTTAAAACAGTAAATTTCATGATGCATATAATGATACATTGCATAGTTTAAATCCTACATTTCATGATGCATCTAGTGATACATTTGGTAGTACTGGGGCTGGATCGTTCACAGCAGCGCTACTATTCCCACTAGGTCGGCACCGCAGTGAACCTCGTTCCTCCACATAGAGCTGGGGGCATACCTACCCAGCGCTGCCCGATCTCTCAGACCAGGATCCTCACAGTCCAAAGATCAATGTGGTATAGCGCTGGTGTATATCTTTGCTTTATTCTCAGTGCTAGTTTGTGCAGTGGCTTCTAAGAGGTTCTGGACCCTTATTTCCAGGGAAGATAGTGTGGTTTTGATATATATGGCAAAATGGGGTATCGTCATTTTTAGGAGGGCCAGGCTCTAATGTACAATTATCGTCACGTATCGGCTACTTATATGGAGTGTGAAGGGGTATAAATGATACGGTTTAAAATTCTTAAGACCAGTCTATGGTCTTATTAAGAAAATACATAAATTAAAAGAGTAAAGGAACTCTTATACGATACAGGGTGTATTATAAAACATGTATAAAACATGTATTAAATGAAAATGGAAACATCTATTGACATTACACTCATGGCTATCATTGTAGACTCATAGCTATCATTATATTGCTATAATTGGGATGTGTGGTACGATAAATGGATGGACCACTAGGCCTCTAGCTAATTCCTTCTTTTTTGGTGTGGATATGATGGATATACTCCAATGGGGCAGGATTGTGTGGGGAAATTTATAGATACACATATATCAGGATACATTCAAAGGGAACATATATATATATATATATATATATATATATATTATAATATAGAATGCGATATATAGATTGGTAGGATAAAAATTAGTAGGATAAAAAATATAATAATAAAAAATAAATAGTGCATAAATAACTAAATGTGCATATAGGTGTATTGTATAGGTGTTATCACTATACTATTGGCCCTAATTTTCTGAGATGTTGTACAGATATATATCTATACATATATATATGTATGTATATATACACACACGGTCGTATAGCATTGCCTGTCGGTAAGCCTAAATCACATTGGGGTTTATATTGATGTGTGTTTTCCAATCCTTAACCTATATATGTATTGTTGTCATAGGATGGTCTCACTAATTTCGTTCAGGCCTCGTGGGCTCAATGTGTCTAATTGGTACATCCAATATACTTCCCTTTTCTGTAGTCTTTCAAAGCGATTAAAGGGATTCTCTGGTATGAAGTTGATAGGGGTAATTTTATCTCGTGGTTTTCTTTTTCCGGTGTGGATGCACAATGTCTGGACACCCCATGTTTCAGATACTGTTTGCGGATATTGTACCTATGTTGGTTCACCCGGCAGTGGAGGGCTTGGGTAGTGCGGCCAACATATTGCAGGCCGCATCCGCATTCAATGAGGTAAATGACGTAGGTGGTGTTAAAGATGTGTGAATTTTATTCTATATTTTGTATATCTAGGATTGTAATGAGTTAACTTTTTCTACTTCCAAGTGCCCACCCACCCCCCTCTTTGTTTCAAGACTGGAGAGGAGAGAGAGGGGGACAAAGAGCTGTGCTGTGGGAAGTATCTGATTTCTCATCTTTCTACAGGTGTCCCATAGAGTGTGGTGGAATGCGTAAGCCAATCATATGGCTCGATGATATGTATATATTATTCACTGCCTATAGAGAAGCACCTCTTTGAAGTGTCACATATGACGTATGCAGTATTCTTGTTAGAATAAACTCCATTACAAAATGGCGATGATAACCAGATGTTTAAATTAGTTCACATTCCAAAGTAGGACCCAGTGCGCAGAAGCCAGGGTGCTATTTCCTCTCGCTTATCTCTTCTTCCTTTTTGACCAATGAAACAATGTTTTAGCCTCAGTGAGGACTGCCCTCTTCTGAAGATGTATATACGCTTACCCCATGTAATAAAAGTGAGAGATTGCTTTGACCAACTTCTGTGTCAGTGTCTAGTCTCTCAGCCAATGCGTGGATATTAACCCCTAGGGGGTACATTGATTTGGAACACCAGAGTGTATCTTAAATGCCCTAATTTAGGGCGGTTTCATCAGTGGAATGGCAGGTAAGATGATATTTTATTGGGAATGATGTGCCATTGCAGCTGGAAGTAAAAGAGGTTTGTTTGTGTGTGATAATTTTACAGCACAGACAATTCTTGGCTCCGCACCTATAGCTCCCGTTTTCTTTTTCTTTCCCTTTTCCCCCTCTCTGTCCGCCTTCCCTTATCATTTGGGTGTGTTGTTTGGGTTTGCTTGGGGATAATATATTCTTTATAGTCGGTGCTCGTCTATAGGTAATTTTCAGTATGGTAGGTAAATATTTTGCTATATATGGATCTTGTAGGAGGACTATGCCAATGATTTCTCAAGATTTTTTGTATCTGTCTATTGGATGCATTATACTGTGTGATGAACCAAACTATTTCTATAGGGTCCTGCTGTTTGGTGGTGATTGATAGGCATTCCTCTTGTGATTGTAGGCTGCTCTTTTTTATGGCGTCTTTCACCAGATTTTTGGGGTAGCCTTTGTCTCGGAACCTATTTTCCAGAATTTTGGTCTGGGTTTTGAAATCCTCATTTTTTGTACAGTTGCGTCTGATCCTTTTGCATTGGCTGTAAGGTATTTTTTGCAGCCACTTTTTGTGATGGAAACTTGAATAGTGGATATAGCTATTGGTGTCCACTGTTTTGAAATACGTTTTTGTGCTTAGATGGTTATTGTGACATGAAATGATGATATCCAAAAATTCTATCTACACTTTATTGTAATTTGGAGTGAAGGAGATTCCCCAGTTTGTGTTATTAAGGGAACTGCAGAAGATTTTCGCAGTATCTTCCTTCCCATCCCAGATGATGAACAGGTCCTCGATATATCTTTTGTAATGCACAATCTGTTTGTGACAATCTGGGTGGTTGATGATGAATTTTTCTTCAAACTCCCCCATAAATAGGTTTGCGAACGCCGGCGCTACTCGTGTCCCCATAGCGGTTCCTTTGCGCTGATGGTAGACCGTATTGTATATAAAGTAGTTATTCTGAAGTATAAAGCGTAAGCTCTCCAGGAGAAATTCTATTTGGGGCGATGTTAGTGTATCATCCTTTTGTAGTGTTGTTTTTACACATTCTATTCCTATGTCGTGCTCGATATTGGAATAGAGGGCTCTCACGTCCATTGTAAGTAGGCCATATGTATCTTTCCACTCTATATTTGTTTTAGTTCTCAAATAAGTTGTCTCGAGTCGTGGAGGTAGCTTGGTAATTTCTTTACGTATGGTTGTAAATATATATCCATAAACTGTGATAACTTGCTAGTGGCGCATTTTGTATTGGATACAATAGCTCTGCCGGGTGGATTTTGTATATTTTTATGTATTTTGGGTAGATGGTAAAAATATGGGGTGCATGGTGTTTTTGGAGACAGGAAATTACGTTCTTTTTTTATTTATGTACCCTTTTTCATATGCATTCTTAACAAGGGAATTTAGTTTTTTGTAATCTCAGGGAACGGATCATATGGGATTTGTTCATAATAAATGGTATCACTGAGGATATTCTGTGCTTCTTTTTCATAGTCATCATAATTCTGTATGACCAGCCCCCCTCCCTTATCTGCAAGCTGAATGATCAGTTCTTCATTCTTTTTTAGTGTATCAAGTGCTCTGCGTTCATGGTGTGTTAAAACCTATACACCCAAGGGAAACTTATCAGTTTTTGTTCCATTGGCCAACTTTTTCAGATCCGTAGATACAAGATCAAAAAAAGTCGGGATGCAGTGTCCCTGACTATGCAGTGGAAAGAAATTGGATTTAGGTCGGACCTCTATATGTTTATAGTTGTCTGTTTCCATTTGTTGGATTTCTCCATTGTTTTCTATGGTCTCCTTGTCACTAGTAGGTTTCTCTCTTATTTTTTGGATTGGTGGTTTGTTCCTTTCTATATCAAAATGCCTCTTTATAGTTAGATTGCGCCTAAATTTCTGGATGTCTATGAACAGGCCCAAAGGGTCAACCCGATTTTGGGGGCAAAAGGACAATCCTTTTTGTAAAAGATCATTTTCATGTGCTGTAAGCATATGTGTGGATAGATTAAATATTTTTACCGTAGGTGTGTCTATAGTGGGGGTGGGAAGCTCACATTTCTTTAGACAACTCTTCCTTTTTTGGTGTTGTCCCCCTCTCTTTCCTCGTGTTCTAATTTTCTTTTTCTTTTTGGAAAGTACTGGGTGATCTGTGTGTTCGGTTTTAGGGGAGGGTGGGAGGGATATGTCTTTTCCCCTAAAAAAGAGACACTTAGTGTGTTGGACTGTCTGGCGTGATTTAGAAAGGGTACAAACGCATTGGAACCTGATGCTGTATTATCTATGACAGAGATATGTTCCTCAATTTCAATCAATGGGTGGTTGTGAGAGCTGGAGGTAGGAGAGAGGTGTAAAGTATAGTCCAGGAGATTGCGTGTGTCACATGGGTCCTGTGGGGGGGACCCTGTGTGGGATGTGTTATGGGAGTCTTGTAGGGTTCCAAGGAGGGGGGATCCTGCATTAGTGTTTGTGGGTATGAGGGTGGGTGAAGTAATCTGGGTACTGTGTGGTATCCCATAATGAGACATGTTCCTTTTCGATTTGTATTTGAAATACTTGGATTTTAGGGCTCTAAATTTTTCTAAGAATTCATCTGTCTCTGTAGATTTTGTGCTTGGGATAGTACTAGAGGTAACGGTTTGGGTATTAATGGAATCCTTGGTTCTGTTACCATTCTCCTGGCAAGGTCTGGAAGCGGTTGGGGGTTCGTTTGTCTCAGTCTTGTTGGTATGGGTGTTCTTACTGGACTGCTGGTGGGACTCTGCAATCTTATGGTGTGTATTGCTTCTATGTGTCATGTCTGTGTTAGTTTTCCTAGTATATGTCTGCTTTGTAAAGGATCTAGTTTTTGGGTTCCCTTCGTATCTTCTAGTTTTATTGGTCTGGTCCCTTATTTTTCCTGGGTTCTTACAGGAATCAGCACCACTAGATTCATATATCTGGATATTGGATTTATTCCTATTCCCTGGGTTGCGATAGATATCCTGTTCTTTATTCAGTCTGTCTCTTATTGGTTTATGGGATTTTTTTGCTATTATATCCTGCGCATTTTCATATATTCTATTAGTTACACTAAGATTGATGGTGGAGAAGTCGGGATGTGTTCTAAATTGTTGTAGATCTCTTATATTTGCCTCTATTTCCTTTGTGTGTATGTCAGTTAGTATTTTCCTTTTGTTAAGAACCGTTCTAATGAGGCCCGCAGAGCATTGATCAAGATAATGATTCCATTCATATATAAAATCTGGATCATCCGGAAATGTTGGTTTTATGTACAATCTTAAACCTCTAGGGGTCAAATTCTCTTTTGAAGGATACCGTCAATTAGCTTCATTATACTAAACACCTCTCTGGGCTCCTCTGTGTAGACCTAGGTCACATACAATAGTAATCTTTACTGTAAATGGGAAATCCAATGGAAACAAACAATGACTCCTCTGGACAGAAGAAGCCAGCCATCATTCCCAGCAACCGTTTGTATGGCAAACTCTGAAGTCTAAAATTTTCACCTTTTCAAAAGATCTTATCCTTCTTGCTTATATATACATATTAAATAGCTCTACACAAAACTTACCATATTTTTCGCCCCATAAGGCGCACCTTAGTTTTAGAGGAGGACAATAAGAAAATAAATATGTTTTGTTAGACCTCAGATCAGACCCCCAATGTCAATCAGACCTCAGCTCACAGCCCCAATCAGACCCCAATGTTAATAAGAACCTCAATCAGACCCCCAATGTAATAAGACCCTAAGAAAACCTCAGATCAGACCCCAATGTGAATGATCACCAATCAGACCTCAGAAAAGATCCCCAATAAAAATAAGAGACCCTATACCTCAGATCAGCCCCCATGCCTCAGAGCATGTAAAATAAAATAAAAATATCAACTTACCTCTCCTGCTCTGGACGCCGCCGCTCCTCACCTCCAGCGCTCTTCTTCGGGCCACGGCTGAGAGGTGACCTGACGTCACAGAGCGTCCTCATGCTGTGCGCAGCCGCAGCCACAGCACAGCCGACGGCGGAGAGCCAGGAAGCGGTGAGTACAGAGCCAGGGGACTGCTGCATTCACCACTTCCGAGTCCTCCGGTACTAATGAACGCTTCCATAATAGAGGCGCTCATTAGTATTGGCCCCATAAGAAGCAGTCCCATTTTCTCCAACTTTGGGGGGGGAGGGAGTGCGTCTTATGGTGCAAAAATACAGTATCTGATTGTAACTATGAGCACCCCCTGACTAAATGTCCTCCAACATTAGATCAATGTAATGGCAATGTATGAACATATATATATATATATATATATATATATATATATATCTGTATAGTGTAAGTACAATGTCCGACTGGGTGCCAAGGGCCCACCAGTAGAAGTGATTCTAGGTGCCCACCCTAAAGTTTCATGCAAATATTAAAACTTAGGCCCCTTTCACACGGGCGAGTATTCCGCGCGGGTGCGATGCGTGAGTTAAACGTATTGCACCCGCACTGAATCCGGACCCATTCATTTCTATGGGGCTGTTCACATGAGCGGTGATTTTCACGCATCACTTATGCGTTGCATGAAAATCGCAGCATGTTCTATATTCTGTGTTTTTCACGTAACGCAGACCCCATAGAAATTAATGGGGTTGCGTGAAAATCGCAAGCATCCGCAAGCAAGTGCGGATGCGGTGCGATTTTCACGCATGGTTTCTAGGTGACAGTCTATTCACTGTATTATAATAGCATTCTGAATACAGAATGCATAGTATAATAGTGCTGGAGGGGTTAAAAAAAAAAATAAAAATTAACTCGCCTTCTCCTCTTGATCGCGTAGTTCCCGGTCTCTTCTTTACTTCTTTAATGATGAGCTGTGGGCTAAAGGACCTGTGGTGACGTCAGATCACATGGTCCAATCACCACAGTGATGGACCATGTGATTGGAGCATGTGATCTGACGTCACCACAGGTCATTTAGCCCACAGCTAGTAAAGAAGAGACCGGGAACTACGCGATCAAGAGGAGAAGGTGAGTTTTTTTTTTCAACCCCTCCAGCACTATTATACTCTGCATTCTGTATTCAGCATGCTATTATTTTCCCTTATAACCATGTTATAAGGGAAAATAATACAATATTCAGAACATCGTGAAGAAGTCCGGGTTTGGGTACCAAACATGCACGATTTTTCTCACGCGCGTGCAAAACAATTTCCGCGCATGTTCCCGCAACGCACCCGCCTCTTATCCGGGCCAAAAATATGACGCCCGTGTGAAAGAGGCCTTAAGGGGGTTTCCGATTGCATCAACGTCCTTTAAAATAATCCTTTATATAGGAAGCTGTAGTGTAATAGCACACATGACCACTGGCAGAGAGAACAGAGTATTGGTGCTGGATCAAATAGTGATCAGGATGGTGATTTTATTTTTTTATTTTTTTCATTTTAACAGCATCCCTGTAGTTTGGCCCCAAAAATTTGAACTTAGACACACCCTTCAAGCTTAGTACTTAGCTACCAAAACAATACCAAGCTCTTTACTTACTGTAGATAAGGTAACAGAGCTGTGTGTATAGATACAGTAACAGAACCCAGCTGCGTACATAGAAACAATAACAGAACCAAGCTGCGTGCATAGATACAGTAACAGAACCAAGCTCTGTGCATAGATACAGTAACAGAACCAAGCTGCGAGCATAGATACAGTAACAGAACCAAGCTGCGAGCATAGATACAGTAACAGAACCAAGCTGCGTGCATAGATACAGTAACAGAACCAAGCTGCGTGCATAGATACAGTAACAGAACCAGGCTACGTGTATAGATACAGTAACAGAACCAAGCTGCGTGCATAGATACAGTAACAGAACCAGGCTACGTGTATAGATACAGTAACAGAACCAAGCTGCGTGCATAGATACAGTAACAGAACCAGGCTACGTGTATAGATACAGTAACAGAACCAGGCTACGTGCATAGATACAGTAACAGAACTCTGTTACACACATACTTCTACACATGCTGACGTTCTTTTACCGCACACTTTTACACATGCCAGCGCTCTTTTACACGCACACTTCTACACATGCTGATGTTCTTTTACCGCACACTTCTACACATGCCGGCACTCTTTTACACGCATACTTCTACACATGCCGGCACTCTTTCAGACACACAGGTTCATACATGCAGGCACCCTTTCAAACACACACAGTGACTGTCATACACACAGGCACTCTTGCATACACACACTGTCATACATGCAGGCACTCTTACATACACACACAGTCATACATGCAGGCACTCTTGCATACACACACGGTCATACATGCAGGGCATTCTTACATACACACACTTTCATACATGCATGCACTCTTGCATACACACACTGTCATACATGCAGGCACTCTTGCATACACACACTGTCATACACACACTGTCATACATGCAGGCACTCTTGCATACACACACGGTCATACATGCAGGGCATTCTTACATACACACTGTCATACACACAGGCACACTTGCATACACACACTGTCATACATGCAGGCACTCTTGCATACACACACGGTCATACATGCAGGCACTGTTACATACACACACTATCATACATGTAGGCACTCTTTTAGACCAATTACAATATATGTAGATTACTTCCTCACCTCATGGCCCTCTGTGTTGCTAGTTGTGCCCCCAGGTCCTGAGCCAGACTCCTCCCCCTCGCAGCAGCAGGGCTGGGCTCCAGACTGATCACACAGCAGCAGTCCTTCTAGCAGAGCTGCCTCATTGGAGGAGATCCTATCAGTGCTATTGACTGACAGGTTTTAGACCAATCAGCACTCCTAGTCAGAGTAAGGCTGTTTCCACATGATCTAATTTACATAAAATCGTGGCAAAATGCTGTGTTTTTTAATGCAATTTTATGAAAATCAGATCATGTGGAAACAGCTTTACTAACCAGGAGAGCTGATTACACAAAAACGTGTCAGTTCCCATGAGTTAGCGCTGGTGTGGAGCCCTCCTTTTCATTTAGGATAAATCGCAAGCAGCATGCATCTGACTGTGTACAGGGGGCAGAGCTTATCGCAGACAGCTTCTAAGCAAGGAAGCTCACTTGCTGGTTTGGGGGCCCACCGAGGATTTCCCAGGCTCCCCGGTGGGCCAGTCTGAGCCTGTGTACGTACAATCTGTAAAATGAATGTAACTGATTATTTTACATTCTGTGCTTTTTGGCTGGATATCCTCTTTGACTTTCAATAATCCAAGCAGTTGCAGAACATTAATAACTGTACTATGAACAAAGACTTTATTTGCATTTAACAGGATACAGTTACTGATAGCACTTACTCCCACTGTCAATAAGCTATATACAATATATGAGGTGTAAATAAATATACTTGGGGCAGCAAGTTAAAGTCTGGGTCTAGTCTATTACTACTATACCTACAACTTAGGCTACTTTCACATTGGCGTTTTATGCGGATCCATCATGGATATGAAAAAAACGCTTCCATTGTAATAATACAACCGCATGCATCCATCATGAACAGATTCAGTTGTATTATGTCTTCCATAGCCATGACGTCATGAACACCATTAAAAGTCAATAGGGACAGATCAGTTTTCCTATTGTGTCAGAGAAAACGGATCCGTCCCTGTTAACTTACATTGTGTGTCAGGACGGATGCGTCTTGCTCCGCACCACATGGCGGACAGAAAAACGCTGCAGGCAGCGTTTAGGCATCCGCCTCCAGAGCGGAATGGAGACTGATCGTAGGCAATCTGATGCATTCTGAGCGGATCCTTTTCCATTCAGAATGCATTGGGGCAAAACTGATCCGTTTTGGACCGCTTCTGAGAGCCCATGACGGATCTCACAAACGGAAAGCCAAAACGCTAGTGTAAAAGTAGCCATAGCATGTACTTTTTCAGGTGACATATGCAGTGTGATTTTGTTACATGAGCTCTTAAGCGTGGTTAGCTTATTTCATTGCAAGGTGAGCAGCTAAACAATCATGAACTGACACACAAAAGGCAGGGTGTCTCTGCATTTCTTATCAAACCACTTGCCAACGGCAACAGCAGAAAGAGATGCGCAGTTCTCCTGCTTGCCGCCATCAGGCTGGGTGGTTATTTCAGTTTCCCAATGTTTAAAGGAGATGCGGTTACCAGTCATGTCAACCCAGGTTCCTTCATTAGCCATATCATTGATGCCTATCCAAACCTCTGAACTTGAGCCTAAGGTCTTGTGAACATATTCGTATAAAGCATCATTTTCATCTCCGTTCTCTGGAGCACTCAGGGTCCCTCCCTGAGAAATGCAGGTGTCACTGGCTTCATGGTAAGTCTTTGCTTCGGGAAAGTGCAGGAAACATTTGTTCAGAGCCTTGCCACCTTTCAGGCAAACTGGAAGTATAATGAGAATATTTATAACACAACTAAAATAAAAGCATCATAAAACTCAATATCAGTAAAAAAAAAAAAAAAAAAAACGTGCAACCCCACTGCCAACCGCCTGTTCTACAGTAGATTGGGTGCTGGAACTACACAGCTCTGCAGAAGATCCAGCTTGACTTCCGATGCCGGAGCTACTGTGAAACAGCTGATGGACAGGGTTGTGGGGTGTTGGACTACCGCCAAGCAGACATTGATGGCCTATTATGAGGATAAGCCATCAATAGTAAAATCCTGTACAACCCTTTAAAGAGATTGTCCCATAGGCAGAGAGAGAGAGAGAACATAAACGTTAAGTGCAGTCTGACCTAACCATTGCTTAAAAAATGGTTCACTATTACCCTTTCCAAATAGTGGAAGAAGTACTTGCTGTCAATGGAGATGAGTGGAACTGTTTGAAAGAACATGGTCATTTGGTTGTTTCCGACACTCTCGCTCATCCTTATGGAAAGGGTGAATTCAGACACTGTATATTTGCAATGCAGATCTGCTCCGCAAGTCCACAACAATTTACGGTATAATGCATACGGATGGCAGATCCACAGCATGCTCATTATTTTGAGAAAATGCCATGAACCACAGATATCACCCCTTCAATATATTAAATCTGTGGCAAAATCCACATTATCTTGCTGTGAATATGTGGCCTAATGATGCATGGTCATGCTGCTACTTGGCTGAGAATGGGTATTTGGACATCAAATGTCACAGATCTGAGGTTATACCTCTTGTTACGATGGAAGCCTGTGCCCACAGCTATCTTGTTCTCCCCGGTAGGCACAGGCCCCACATCTCCTACCCCACTCTGCATCTTGATTTACCGCAGGTCCATACCTGCGTGCACTCCTCTGCCTCACACAGCGGGTCTGTATGTTGGCATTCCATGTGCCTGCTTGCTGACGCACTGCTCCTTTGTTGCAGGCTGTAGCCTGCGCTCTTCTGCTGTATTCTTTGCCTAAGGATGTGCGCGTTTCCCGGCTCTTAAAGAGTCAGCATGTGCAGCCTTAGTCTCCCCTGTCCTATCGCAGTTTACTTCTAGATATTTAAAGCACCCTCCCCTAGGGGAGGGTGCCTGATCCTAAGTTTCCTATCTTGCTAGTGTTCCATAAAAGGGTGCTCATCTGTCCCTGAACCGTAACTCTACCTGTTCATCCACTTTAATTATCTGCTGCTTGCCCTGACTATAGCTTGACTACCGTATTGAACCATTGCTGCCTGCCCTGACCTTGGACAAGTTACACGGCTATGCATGAACTCTGCCTGCTCTGACCATGATTATTACCTGTCCCCTCAGTGCTTCGCACTGGTGTCTCTGACCCCATGGGTCAGCTGGCAACAACATCAGGACTATGATGTAGCGACTTGATGACTTCCCTGCAGTGGAGACCAGATCCATGTATAGGGGTTAAAAGGTGAAAACCAGGGGACCGTCAGGATGGCACCCTAAACTCAAACCAGTTAGTTGGCACAGTGGGTCCACACCCACTGCCGGTTACATCCCTACCTAACCTTTATGTTATGTCTGAGTTACATAAAAGTAAAAAAGAGATGTGGGAAACAACCCCTTTAAAGGGAACTTGTCAGGCGATTTCTGCCGCTTCATCTAAAAGCAGGATATGATAGAGAGCGAGAAGCTGAGATCCAGTATATATGTGTGTATGTATATATACACATACACACACACACACACACAAGTGGTCCCTCAAATTACAATATTAATTGGTTCCATGATGACTATTGTATATTGAAACCATTGTAACTTGAGTAATCGGTTCCAAAGCCCCAAAATGTAATCCAAGATAAGAGAAAACAAGCATTTAAGAAAAAATAAGCCGATAACTAAGACAAACTAAGATAAAACAAGTCCTTACATATAACACTCAGGAATAGCTGATAACTAGTAACTGATAGATCTATTTTACCAGAGAAGTGGCCTTGATTGGTTGGGTCTGAGTCTGAGACATTGTATGTGGAGTCTGGTTTCAACTGACGATGGATCAGAAAAGACCATTGTATGCTGAAAATATTATATCCTGAGGCCATTGTATCTTGAGGGACCACTGTATATAATTTCTGAGTAAAAAGCAGAGTACATCCAGAAAGGACTCATAGGAGAGACAATGAGAGTCCTTATTACTCCACCCATATAAAGTGATTAAAGAGGTTTTCCAATACTTTTATACTGATCATCAGTATCTGATCGGTGGCGGTCTCTTGCCCTTCAGGTGTTTGAGAAGACAATTGCAATAGTGCCGAGGCCTTCTCACGTTCATTGGTCACATGGCCTAGGCGCAGCTCACCCCTATAGAAGTGAATGGAACTGAGCTGTTATACCAAGCACAGCCACTATACAATGGATGGAACTGTGCTTGGTGAGCAGAAGGAACACTGTGGTGCTACCGGTACCTTCTCAAACAGCTGATCAGGGATCTCGGATCCCCACTGATCAGATACTGAAGACCTGTCCAGAGGATATTAGATATTAGTACTCACTTGTCTGCAATGCCTGTTGTTCCTTTAGGTGAGTTACATCTTGCTGAAGATCTTGTAAAGCCTTCTTTAGATCGTCATACATTTTCATGGTGACTACATCTGCTGAATACGCAAATAATATAAACAGTGTAAAATGACCGATCAATCAAAGAATATGTTATGCACATTAGCGCAATATGCATATATTTATTAAGGTCTTATTAAAGGGGTTGTGCATATGGGGGGGTTGGCAAATTTCCCCTCCTGGGCAGACCTGTGAAGGGAAGCATACTTACCTGCTCCCTGATATGGCTCCCGATTCTTGCGCTCTCCAGTCTTCACTGCTCCGTTTGGGTCCCTGGATGTAAACTTCCAGTTTGATGCAGCCAATCACTTGCCACAGAGGTGACCTGCTCCCCTTGCAAGATGTCAAGTGGTCATGTGACACAAGGATAGGAGGTCACCTCTGTGGCCAATGACTGGCTGCAGCGGCGTCAAACCGGAAGATTACATTCAGGGACCGAGCAGAGCAGCAGAGGCCAGAGAAGGAAGGAATTGGGAGCCAGCATCAGAAAGCAAGTAAGTATCCTTCCCTTTGCAGGTCAGTTTGCCACCCCCACCCCAGCCCCAAACTTGCACTACCCCTTTAAGGTTTTAGAGGAGAAAATAAAAAATAATCTTTAACCAGTGAATAATACAGCCATATAGTGAACAAATAATACCGCTAGGCAGGGCACAACAAACAACAATTAAATCCAAAAACTCACAGTAGACATGTTCTCTGATATATTTTTATGGGCTGGCCTTCAATCAGGGGGTAAAACTGTCCTAATAACAGCCCTGTCCATGGTGGATCCTATGAGGCATAGTTCCTTGCCCTTGCTCGAAAGGCTAATTATTTTTTGCTAAATACTTCCAAGAACACTAGATCCTGAGAATATCCACAGCTTCACAGCTTTTAAAGGGGTTTTCCAGGATGTTACTACGGATGACCTATCCTCAGGATCGGTCATCAGTATCTGATTGGTGGGAGTCTGACATCCGAGACCCCCGCCGCTGTGTGCACTGCGGCCTTCTCCCTGCTCACCTAGCACAGCGCCATAAATTGTATAGCGGCTGTGCTTGGTACTGCGCTCAGCCCCATTCACTTTAACAGGTGGTCTCCTGAACTCAACTGTGATACAGCTGAATACTGTGGCTGGGGCGGCTGTATTTTGGGCTGCCCTGTGGTATTTGGTTCTGCTGGGGAGGTTTTCTGTGCTGGTATTGGAGGCCCTGCCTACTTCTGTTGTGCCTGCCTACTTGTTTTATCCTGTCTTCTGTCAATTTGGATCCACCTACAACATGGGGCCACTTTTAGTTTTATTTCTAGGGCCACTTTACGTTCCCGAAACACCCTTGTATATTACTCCATAAATGCTCACATAGTACCACTATGCAAAGTTATGCTTCCAAACACGCAAAATTCATTAAAAAAGTGTATGTCCCCATTGTCTGATAGGGACCCGCACCTACAATGAGAACGGAGCGGGGAAATGAATGGAGGGCGCGCAGCCATCCTCCATTAATTTCTATGGGGCCGCCGAAAATAGCTGAGCGCTGGCTCGCCTATTTCCATCTGCCCCATAGAAATGAATGGGAGCAGGGGCCGCTCGTGTGAGGTGCGCTCCCATTCACTTCTATGGGAGCAGCGCTTGGTGGTGGACGGACCATGGGAAATCCGGAGTCCTCCAGCCACAGCTCTCCCTGCTCCGTTCTCGTTGTAGGTGCGGGTCCCAGAGGTGGGACCCGCACCTATCAGACAATGGGGGCATATCCTAGCGATATGCCCCCATTGTATGTGATGGAAATACCCCTTTAAGCTCTACATACCACAATAAAAAGTACAAGCTTTGTGACTTTTTGGGGTTACTAACGCAAAAATTTCCAACATCACCTACAGTTTTGGAGTGAAAATTTTGTGACACATTTATGAAGTGCGACTTTTTAAAAAGTCACAACTGCATTCAAGGTATACCCCAGGCGTACTGAAAAAGGACAAACCACATTGCGCCAAATTTATTGTTACTGTACAACATCATAAATTTGGTGCATGTGGGCATAGAAATTCCAATCTAAAAACCTCCAATACTGTCTACTCCCTCAATCTTAGGCACTTGTTTTTGAACTAGCAAATGGGTTGAGATGAGGCTGGGGGGTGTAGTGCTGTGGTCTCACTCGATGCTGCAAAAGCTTTTGACAGTGTCGAGTGGGACTACCTCTGGGCAGTCTTGTCCAAGATTGGTTGTGGACCTGGATTTATTAGATGGGGATGTCTGCTGTATAACCAGCCCAGGGCTAGGATTTGGGTGAATGGTGGGATTTCTCCGGCTATCGCATTGGAAAGGAGAACCAGGCAGGGATGCCCACTGTCGCCTCTTCTATTCGCCATAGCAATAGAACCATTGGCCTGCATTCTTCGCAACACGCCAGTATTCAGAGGCATTAGAAGAGGTGCAGTGGAAGAGCGTATATCGCTTTATGCAGATGACATGCTTTTATATGTGGGAGATTTAGCGTCGTCTATTGATCCCATTATCTCGCTCATCTCAGAATTTGGCAGACAAAAACCTCCAATACACCTACAATGATAAATTACCCCCACAGTATTTATGGACATACCATGTACACATAATACACAAATGTATACTTTTATGCATGTATCCATAAAAAAAATCCAACTTCTCAAATGTGATTTACGATTGAAATCACTGCATAACAGAATTACTCTTCTTTAAAGAGTGAATACTGAAAATAATGGACACCTTTGAGGTCGTTTTTTGTTATTGTAGGCTACTTTCACACTAGCGTTTTAGTTTTCCGGTATTGAGATCCGTCATAGGGTCTCAATACCGGAAAAAAATGCTTCAGTTTTGTCCCCATTCATTGTCAATGGGGACAAAACTGAACAGAACAGAATGCTCCAAAATGCATTCCGTTTCGTTTAGTTGCGCTCCCATACCGGAGGGCGAACGGCAACATGTTGTAGTTTGCTTTCCGTCCTGGGATGCGGAGCAATACGGATCCGGCTTGACCCCCCTATGCAAGTCAATGGGGACGGATCCGTTTTCGCTAACACAATCTGCCACAATAGAAAACGGATCCGTCCCCCATTGACTTTCAATGGAGTTCATGACGGATCCATCTTGGCAATGTTAAAGATAATACAACCGGATCCGTTCACAATGGATGCAGATGGTTGTATTATCAGTAATGGAAGCGTTTTTTGCTGAACCCTTCCAGATCCAGTAAAAACGCTAGTGTGAAAGTAGCCTGAGTAAACCCATTTTGGGCTAAAAATCATTATTTCAATAAGTTATTAAAAACGATCAACAGTTTCTTTTCTCCAGTTTTCCCTTTCAGTGGATTTGCAGACTAGCAGACTCTCTGCTTCACACTGTGTCTGTCAGTTAACTGCTCTGTTGGCTAGATTTGCAGCCAATCCAGTAAAAAGACATAGCCGGCACTACCTCAATGGATATCCTGAGACTTGTGGTTCCACAATGTCCATGGGGCTCAGTACACAATAGAAGATACTGCAAACGC
Organism: Bufo gargarizans; assembly: GCF_014858855.1. Lineage (NCBI taxonomy): Eukaryota > Metazoa > Chordata > Amphibia > Anura > Bufonidae > Bufo > Bufo gargarizans. The sequence goes on from NC_058084.1 coordinate 186,765,931, forward strand.
AATATACCGTATGCAAGTTAGAAAGAAACAGCACGACACTTGCCTTGGGACAAATTCACATTCTTTTATTCGCTCCACAGTGGAGCAGGTACATATCACGGGTATAACTTGATACACACAAACCAGTCTACGGCCGTTTCACGTCAGTAGACGCTTTCTCAGGGCCTCGAGAAAGTGTCTACAGATGTGAAAAGGGCCTAAGGCCAGTTTGTGTGTATCAAGTTACGGTATACCGGTTATATGTATCCGCTGTGAAGCGAATAAACTAAAATGTGAATTTGTCCCAAGGCAAGTGCCATGCTGTTTCTTAACTTATGAATGGCTGGATCTGTAGCACTTGTCTCTGAACTCCAGCCAGCTCAAACACTCATTTAAGCTAAATTCTTATCAAGCCCATACGTGTTTAGCTATAATTTAGAGATGTTAGGAAAGTGCAGATAAGGACTACAGAAGTATGGTTGCAGAAAGGGCCTCCCATGATAAGATATATAGCTTGGGTAGAAGCCTAAATTTTATATAGGTGTCCTGAGCTGCTATATGTTTAAGGATGATTTTTTTTTATTAATATGGCCAAAATCATGCTTCCTTTAAAATATGTCCCTATGTCATATATCTTATGCACAAGTCCAGTGCTTGGTATTATGAATGTAGAATGTTAAATTAAAGAAGTTAGCTCACTTCAGGAAATTGCATTTATCATGTAGAGAAAATAAATACAAGGCACTTACTAATGTATTGTGATTGTCCATATTGCCTCCTTTGTTGGCTTGTTTCATTTTTACATAACATTATACACTCCCCATTTCCATGGGTTACAACCACCATGCAATCCATCAGTGGTGGCCATGCTTGTACACTATAGGAAAAAGCACCAGCCTCTCTGGTGGATGAGACCATGGAAGCTCACATAGGCACACATGCACAACAACTTATGTCCCGGCCACATCATATCTGCACTGCAGCGGTGACTGTAACCCCTGGAAATGAGCAGTGTATAATGCAATTCAAAAATGAATCAAGCCAGCAAAGCAGGCAATATGGACTAGACTACATAATACATTAGTAAGTGCCTTATATTGACTTTTTATACATGAATGCCAGTTGCTGAAGTGAGAAAACCCCTTTAATGAAGTGCTCTTTGGAACTGAGAACATAACGAAGAAAAAAAACTGATAAATCTGGGCACAGGAATAAGATAGCTTTTGGCCAAGTGATCGATCCTGACTCCTCCATTACATGCAGGTTCCATTAGTAGAGGTGAGATAAGCAGAAATGTTTGTCACAGGCTAAGAGGTAATAAATCCAAATCCAGAAATTCCATATTTAGGGCACATTTACCAAATACATAATAGTGAGCCTTCAGCCTAAAGCAACGAGAGAAGGATCCAGGGTAGATCCATGCCAGACCCTGACGTGTCAAATACCATTGCATGAGAAGTTTCTAGCTGGATTCCATCAAGGCTGTGTTAACAGAAAGTTTAGCAAATGATTCAGCCAAATTTTTCCAGTCTCTAAAAGAAAAATCCTCCTCCCATTCTGCACATATAAAATGTCCTGGGGGAAACAACTACATTATATATAAAGTGAATATGTTGCCTGGTCTCCCTGGGTTTCTATAACAAATAGACTCAAACATTGTCTTGAATACAGGTTACCATGCTTTTGTTTTAAGGAATTCAGAAAACGTTGTATTGGGAGTCCAACAGATTTAGAAGTCGGCGTGGCATGGAGATGAAGGGGCATGGCATGAAGAGAAGTCTTGTGATTTAATGCCTCTATGATTGACGCAGTCATTACTACATGGAAGACCTTTAATTGTCCACCACAGAAAGTCCTAGTATGTAGGGGATTTGTTCTGGTAGAGTTATTTTTTCATAAGCTAGCTGTCAAGTTACATCATTCACGATTTGGATGAACCTATTGTTTCCTTTACAGTTAAAAATAAAGGAGTACTTCTAAGCGTTGACATTAGAAATGTCTATATAATTTATGATCATTGGCTTGGACTGCATTAAAACACAGACAAAGTCTCTAATAGAAGAGACCAAGACATTTTTTGAAAATCTAATAGGTGATTTTAAAACCTCTTTCAAATTATCTGTTTTGTTAGAATATTTAAAGATACTACACTTCCAACCATCAAGGAAAATTACATTCCTTCATCTGTTGGACTTGGAACTGACTATGGATGAGCAAACTTTGTGTTTCAAGTTCGGTGTACAAGGTTCGGATTATCTAATAATTCTATTATGGATTCCACTATCATGGACCATGTAAGTTATGGTCCGTGGTAGCAGAATCCATAACGGAATTCTTAGATAACCCGAACCCGGTACGCCGAACTTGAAACACAAAGTTCGCTCAACACTAGAACTGACACTTTCTAAAGAGTTGCCAAAAGCTCATAAAAACGTGTCTTATTAAAGTCCTAAAAGAAAACAAAAACCTTAAAAGCCACTCGAGTTGCACGCTCAATAGATCATTACATTGGTTAAATCCAAAATCCATATGATGGCTAAAGCACATCGGGCATTATTGTGTTGTGACCAATGTAGTTGATACTGTCATAAAACTAGGTATATGGTGTAGTAAGCCTAGGCCATCAGACAACCATATATTTTTAGATACCTAAAATATAGACCAATTTGTTACATTTCAATTATGTCTTTTCAACTCCCCCTACCAGTAGGTAGTCTCAGTTCGGCCAATGTTTAGATACCATAAGTGAAAGTTCTGTAGATCAAAACTGGAAATATACAGTACATATAGTATATATACATGTTTACTTCTATAGACATCAGTACAGACATTTATTTCATAAAGGGATAGAGAATATATGGATCCACAGTGGCAGGAGAGGAGTTTTGGCATGTGAATATCCTCAAGAACTGGACTCTGTCCACCACTATTATGTAACATTAACGCCACATGTATTACCAAGCTGTAGAGATTGCTAGAGTTTCTGCTTGTTCAGGATTGCCTAGTGTCCATAAATTCAATCTGTAAAACAGGTAACATTTGCCCACCAAAAAATAGATGGGTGTGTTGTTTTTATTTTTTTTATTTAGGAGATTATTGTGATTGGAATGATCATTTTTGGGACTTTTGGATATGTTGTCCTTAAAAATGAAACAGTGGAGTTGACGACCTTATAGAAACCATCAAAAAAAATGTCAATACCAGACAAGAAGAAAGCGATCTAGTGTCAAGTAGGTCTTTAAAATGTCACTTTATGAAATAATATGTTCATATAAAATAATTCAGAATGAGCATCATTTTACATGCTGGAGTCCTGAAACATACACGCGTGATACCAAAAGCAACTTACCTTTATTAGCTTGCCTTTGTTTTTTCTGCTGACAGGTGACTTGGGCAAAGCAAAAGAGGCACAGCACAAGGCAGGCTCGTCTGAGCTCCATGATAATCCCACCACTGGCAATCTACAGTTTGAAGCACATTGTGTTCCTGCACTTTGTTAAATACGCCTATAATAAAAACCTGCTGTTCAGGAACTCCTCCATCCAGGCAGGGAACTCATCCTACTCGACAGAAGTTATTCATATGGATAACAGTAAAGTTGTGACCCTCAATAAACTGTGTTCTTACACTGACATTATAAACGTACATCAGACACATATGGTACATAGATTATGTGAAAGTGAATAAAAGTCACGCATATTTAGGAGGAGATTTGTTTCTACTGCAGAAGCCCTGGGAAGCACAGCACTTTGTACACTTTGCACTGTAAGGCTGGGTCCATATATAGCAGACAAAATCTGCCATGGATTTTGCTGCAATTTTGTCGAAATCCGCGCCAAAATTCAGATTTTTTTAAAATAATCTACAGCCAGGTCCATAAATATTTGGACATCAACATAATTCTAAAAGTTTTGGATCTATGCACCACCACAATGGATTTGAAATGAAACAAATAAGATGTGCTTTAACTGCAGACTGTCAGCTTTAATTTGAGGGTGTTGACATCCAAATCAGGTGAACAGTGTAGGATTTACAACAGTTTGCATATGTGCCTCCCACTTGTTAAGGGACCAAATGTAAATGGGACAGAATAATAATCATAAACTAGAAAAGGTACAATTTCTGGGGAAATTGTGTGATGTGTTCTTGCCTCCACCAGTAGCTTACAACTGGAGTGGGCGGAGTAACTGGGTGGAGTGTAGACTCCGCCCACTTTTATAAATTTTGACCTTTGTCTCACACTGACCCACCCTGCCGAGTTTGGGTGCTGTGAGAATGACAGCTGTTTAAAGGTTTCTTATTGAAGTCAATAGGGAAAATCTGATTGGTTGTTTGTGGCTCCGCCCACTTTTTAGCATCCCCAAAATGAGATATACATTGGCACAGTCCTCCAGTGACCAACTGTGCCAAGTTTCGGGAACCCTGCCATTAACAGTCTAAGAGCAGCGGCAGTTTGAATTTTTCCCATTTAAACAAATGGCTGAAATTTGATTGGCCGTTGTAGACCCCGCCCACTTTTTAATTTTTTTGGACCCCAGTCACCCAATGACCTACGGTGCCTAGTTTGGGTATTCTGGCTTAAATACTGTGAGAATGACAGCAATTTAAAAGTTTCTCATTGAAGTCAATAGGGAAAATCTGATTGGTGGTTTGTAGCTCCGCCCACTTTTTAATGTCCCCCAAAATGTGACAGAAATTTTCAGGTTGACCCCATGACTAAGTGACCCAAGTTTGGTGACTTTAGTTTAAAATCTGTGCGACTGGGAGCGATTTGAAAATTGTCCCTGTCAAAGTCAATGGGAAAAACATGGATTTTGGGGGCCCTGTCCCAGGGGCCCGGAGGGTGGGATCGGTTAACAAAGCACAAGCAAGGTACTCGGGTGGGTGCCGACCAAGTCTGCAAAGTCTGGAATTTGTACTCCTAAAAATGTGGGAGGAGTAGCAATTTGAAGTTCTCATTAAAGTCAATGGGGAGATTTTGATTGGTTCTGTATGGCCCCGCCCACTTTTTGGGGTCCCCGAAATGTGCCCAAAATTTTCGGGTTGACTCCATGACTAAGTGACCCAAGTTTGGTGACTTTAGCGTCAAAGCCTGGCGAGTGGGAGCGATTTGAAAATTTACCCTGTCAAAGTCTATGGGAAAAAAGGGGGCTTCCGGGGCTCGCCACGGGGGCCCCGGGGGTGGGATCGCTCCACAAAGTAATAGCAATCCGATTGGGTACAATCTGCACGTTTTGGTAAATTTTTGTCTATGTAGTGTAAAAACTGTGGGAGGAGTTAGGGTGGCAAATTTGGCTATAATAATAATATATATGTGAGATAATAGTATGTGGTCTTGCTATGCAAGAACACATAATAAAACTTTCACTTTTTAATACTTGGTTGCAAATCCTTTGCAGTCAATTACAGCCTGAAGTCTGGAATGCATAGACATCACCAGAGTTTCATCCCTGGTGATGCTCTGCCAGGCCTCTACTGCAACTGTCTTCAGTTCCTGCTTGTTCTTGGGGCATTTTCCCTTCAGTTTTGTCTTCAGCAAGTGAAATACATGCTCAATCGGATTCAGGTCAGGTGATTGACTTGGCCATTGCATAACATTCCACTTCTTTCCCTTAAAAAACTCTTTGGTTGCTTTTGCAGTATGCTTTGGGTCATTGTCCATCTGCACCGTCCAATGAATTCTGAAGCATTTGGCTGAATATGAGCAGATAATATTGCCCAAAACACTTCAGAATTCATCCTGCTGCTTTTGTCATCAGTCACATCATCAATAAATACAAGAGAACCAGTTCCATTGGCAGTCATACATGCCCACGCCATGACACTACCACCACCATGCTTAACTGATGAGACAGTATGCTTGGGATCAGGAGCAGTTCCTATCCTTTTCCATACTCTTCTCTTCCCATCACTCTGGTACAAGTTGATCTTGGTCTCATCTGTCCATAGGATGTTGTTCCAGAACTGTAAAGGCTTTTTTAGATGTCGTTTGGCAAACTCTAATCTGACCTTCCTGTTTTTGAGGCTCACCAATGGTTTACATCTTGTGGCGAACCCTCTGTATTCACTCTGGTGAAGTCTTCTCTTGATTGTTGACTTTGACACACATACAACTACCTCCTGGAGAATGTTCTTGATCTGGCCAACTGTTGTGAAGGGTGTTTTCTTCACCAGGGAAATAATTCTTCGGTCATCCACCACAGTTGTTTTCCATGGTCTTCGGGGTCTTTTGGTGTTGCTGAGCTCACCGATGTGTTCCTTTTTTTTAAGAATGTTCCAAACTGTTGTTTTGGCCGCGCCTAATGTTTTTGCTATCTCGCTCATGGGTTTGGTTGTGTTTTTTCAGCCTAATGATGGCTGGCTTCACTGACAGCTCTTTGGATCTCATGTTGAGAGTTGACAGCAACAGATTCTAAATGCAAATAGCACACTTGAAATGAACTCTGGACCTTTTATCTGCTCATTGTAATTGGGATAATGAGGGAATAGTATACACCCGGCCATGGAACAGCTGAGAAGCCAATTGTCCCATTACCTTTGGTCCCTTAACAAGTGGGAGGCACATATGCAAAATTTTGTAATTCCTACACCGTTCACCTGATTTGGATGTAAATACCCTCAAATTAAAGCTGACAGTCTGCAGTTAAAGCACATCTTGTTTGTTTTATTTTAAATCCATTGTGGTGGTGTATAGAGCCAAAAATGTTAGAATTGTGTCAATGTCCCAATATTTATGGACCTGACTGTATATGACTACAAATATAAAAAGGAAGATAAAAACAAGCAAATCTAAAAACTTGCTATACTTGTATATTATAATAACTCCAAACCACCCCTCCCAAAAGGGGGGAGAGATGAATAAGAAAAATAAAAAGTCCACAAAATCCTATTAAAGGGCATCTGTCAAAAATGAAATGCTCACAACTAAAGTGAATAAAACCTATACCTACCCTGTAAGAATGTGCAAACTGCACTTTAAAAATTATTTTTGGGTTTATACAGTACTTCGCAAAAGTTTTAAACCGGTATGTTCAAAATGTAGCAAAATAAGAATACTTCTAAAATAGAATTATTAGTAAAATTTTTATCAGTCAACAAAACGCAAAGTGAATGAACAAAAGAGAAATATAAATCCAATCAATATTTGGTGTGTGAATGAGGTCCAGGACATCATCTTCATAAAAAGACAATTACCGTTATTTCAATTCTTTATAAGCATCATTCAAGCAATATTGATGGAATATATCATAAAAATCAGAAGCCGGAAGGCCCCTGGTCGATGCATATCGGACAACACTAGTTTTCATGATTAAAGGGTTTCTGTCACCAGAATTGACCCTATTAAACTGGCTGACATTAGCGATGTGCTAAGTCAGCAGACCCTAACTAGCCTATTCTTATGCTTATAGATTCACCCCTAACTGCACAATTTTTATTATTTGCAAATTAGCCTCTAAGAGCAGGCGTTGCACCTGCTCCTAGAGGCTCCATTCGTCCACCTCTTACGACACTCTTGCTCACTTGATTGACAGGGCCAGGCCAGCGTTGGTCTCCTCTTGCTGGCGAAATCTCGCGCCTGCGCTGTCCCGTTCAGTATTTGGCGCAGGTGCAGTGAGTGAAGGACGCTCGCCGGCTTCCTCACTGCGCCAGCGCTGAATACAGCCGGCATCGCAGAGAAGAGGGAGGAGAGAGCTGTGACGTCGCTGGATTCTCCTATGTGGTAAGTATTTGCCTGATTGGCCAGCGCTTTATTCCCACTGATACCACCAATGATCAAGGGGGCATTAGAAGAATAAATATTTTAGACAAAAAACGTTCTACCAATAATAATTATAATTTATGACTGACCACTATATCACCAACGATTCAAATTAATTTGGCCACCAGATTTTATATATATATATTTTTTTTTTCATATATTATCTGGTGGCCAAATTAAATTGATTTCGATTATTTCAGCTAGTTTAATAGGGTTAATTCTGGTGACCGAAACCCTTTAAGGCCACATATTTTTCTGCTATATTTCACCAATATTGCTTGGATGACGTTTTCAACTAATTGAAATAAAGATAGTTACTGAACTTCATTCAGACTTTGCTGATTTTTCAAGACAGTGAGGAGAGTTGATCAATGAACTTTTTGTTTAAATATCTGATGTGACCACCTTTGCCTTCAAAGCAGCATCAATTCTTCTAGGTACAACTCACGCGGTTTTTGAAGGAGCTCGGCGGGGAGTTTTTAATCAAAACATCTTGGAGAACTAACCACAGATTATCTGTGGATGTAGGTTTTCTCATGTAATTCCAGGCAGACTATGTTGAATCAGGGCTCTGTGTGTGCTATATCATTACTTCAGGTTTCTCATTCACCACACCACTGCAATGGTGGCTGGCTGTCAATGACAGGACACATAATGAGGGCCACGACTAGGGCTGAAACGATTACTCGATTGAATTGAGTAATTCGACACCAAAAAATCCTCAATGCGATTTCATTGTGACCACGAAGTGGGAGTGAAGCGCTTGCTATTACTCACCGCTCCGTGGTCACCCGCACCGCACTTTCCTCCTGACACATCGTCAGGACATGGGGCATGTAAGAGTGCACTATGATCTGACGCTGTGGGACATCAGGACGACAGTGCAGCGCACAGAGAAGAAGATGGACAAGCTGTGGAGCGGCGCCCCTACAGGAGAGGTAAGTATTTTAGTAGTAAGAAGCTCCACTACTCGTCAAACTAAAAGTGACAGGTCGACACGCCCCTTTCCCCAGGCAATATCCCCACCCTCTCCTCCCACAATCCTGCCCAAAGCACCACCCATCGCACACCCCAAACCATGTTTAATTACCGCCCATTCAAGGCCCGTTATTCTGTCAATCCATGTCATCTATCTATTTATCTCACATCTTTTTACCCGGCAATGGTGTAGTGACACACCAAAGCAGCTGACAGTTATAATTAAAGCGATACTTTGACTTGACACAGGAAAAACACACCCAGACTGTGAAGCTGCGGGAACACATGGCTATGAATATGGTAATTGGGCTGTGATAGTCCGTCCGAGCACATTCAAAATCCTATATAAAACAGACACAGTGTATACGGCAACACATCAGATTCAAATACAGAAGAGGGCACATTCCAGCAGAAGAGGGCACATTCCAGCAGAAGACGGCACATTTGAATAGCAAGGTAAGAAGACAGCTTATTACCTTTATCTATTTTGCGTTATTTTAATGAGCCATATATTTTCTGAGCTGTATTGTTTCATACATATGTAATTGTAGTGATTTATTGAATATATTGTTTACAAAGTTTTTACTAACTGCGCATGTTGATTACAGAGCATGTACACGATATATAGATTTTTAATAAAAACAATTTTCCCGGGTGTCGATAACATCTTTCTAGCTATCTTTCTATCTATCAATTATCTATCTTTCTATCAATTATCTACCTTTTATCCATCTATACAGATTTCTATCAACCATTTTATCTATCTTTATCTATCTACCAATTTATCTATGTATCTTTATTTCTAGCTATCTATCTTTCTATCTTTTTATCTATCAATTATATATCTATCATGCCTAGCTGTATATTGATATCTATCTACCAATTTATCTATCTACATATCTACCATTTTATCCATCTTTCTTTCTAGCTATCTATCTACATATCTATCTATCAATTATCTATCTATACAGATTTCTATCCACCATTTTATCTATCTTTATCTACCTATCTTTCTATCAATTATCTATCATACCTAGCTATATATTGATATCTACCAATTTATCAACCATTTTATCTATCTACATATCTACCATTTTATCTATCTTTCTAGCTATCTATCTTTCAATCAATTATCTATCTACATATCTATCTACCAATTTATCTATCTACAAATTTCTTTCTAGCTAAATAAAGAAAAAAATTCCACGGCACATCCAAGGCGTAAAATCCAAGTAGATGCTTTATTCATCAGACAGCGACGTTTTGGTCCACTTACCAAGCGGTGACAAAGTGCCATAGTGCATTGTGCTTATTTATTGTAACAATGGCAGTTGGCAGTTGGCAGCGTGCAGCGCATCCTGCTATGTACCTCAGTCGAACTGCACACAAGGCTCCGGACCCACTTTCAGTTGCACCTTGTAGAAGCCGCACGCGTCCTGTTTCTTTAAGAGTTTGTGTACGCCCCTGATTCCGCCTTCTCTCCAATCCCGGCCAGGCACCACCTTTATAAGGGTGCTTCCCCCTTCCTGTGATGCCTGAGCAATATTGTAGTTTTCTTCAGCGAAGGTTCCAGCTTGTAGTTCCTGTGTTGTTATCCTGCTTCCAACCTTAGCCTGTATCCTGATCTCGTCTCCGCCTGATCCTCCTGTACCTCGCTACTCTAAAGTGTATGATTCGGATTGTCACCCACGCCTTTGTCTGCTGTTCAGCTTGTTACACCTGCTGAACCTGAGCTATTCAGCTCTGCTTAATCACTAACTCAGCTCTGCTTCATCTGACTCTGCTGCTGCGGTTTTTCCATCCAGCGACAGCTCGCTCCACCTGCCCGTATCCCCTGTGCTTGCACCGGGGCGTTCTGGCCTGCTCGGCCAGCTGCCACTTAACCGGGACTACTCTTGCGGTAGCGACCTGGTGTCTCCCCTGAAGCCAAGACCAGCTTCCGCATCTTGGAGCGGGATAAAGGGTGAAGACCAGGGGAACACTCAGATCCCGCTCCCAAGTTTGGCCCAAAGCCAAACCGGTAAGTGGCACAGTGGGTTCACACCCATTGGAGCGTTACACATAATGTTACTGGATGATGCACTAGCACTTTCATATTGAATTTTTGAGAAAAAGTTTTGTTATTGGAGTAAAGATGTATTTGAGATGGTTAATTATACTATTAGATTGCTAATGATGTTAACCTGTATAAATAAGCACAATGCACTATTATACTTTGTCACTGTTTGATAAAGGTCCCAGCAAGTGGACCGAAACATCGCAGTCTGGCGAATGTGAATAGAGTATATACTTGGATTTTACGCCTTGGATGTGCCGTGGAATTTTTTTCTTTATTTTGATAATTTTTAGGGGTGGATCGTCTTCACAGCCGCTGGCGCTCTATATATACAAGCTATACTATAATATTTATCTACCTATCATACCTAGCTATATATTGATATCTAGCAATTTATCTATCTACCATTTTATCTATCTTTCTTTCTAGCTATCTATCTTTCTATGAATTATCTTTCTACATAGCTATCATTTTATCTATCTATACAGATTTCTATCCACCATTTTATCTATCTCCTAATTTCTAGGAGGAGCAACAGAGGAACAATATAGAGTTCTTTAATAATTAATTTACTACTTTAGGTCTAGATTGTATTACATAACCCTTCAGCTATTCATTCATATGTCTAGATTATATTACATACCCCTTCAGTTATTCATTTATATCTTAATTTCTAGGAGGAGTAACAGAGGACCAATATAGAGTTTTTATTAATTTACTACTTTAGGTCTAGATTGTATTACATAACCCTTTAGTTATTCATTTATATCTTAATTTCTAGGAGGAGTAACAGAAGAACAATATAAAGTTCTTTATTAATTTACTACTTTAGGATTGTATGACATACTGATCTTTTGTAACGTCGCAGCCGCGGCGACAGAAACAACAGAATCTGGGACAGCCACGGCAGTCTAAATAATTTTTGTTGCGTTAGGCAATTTGCCTCGTTACACAATTATGTTTTAATAAAAATCGAAGGCGCAAGTGATTTAAGAAAAATATTTGAACGCCGCATCTAGAGCAAATACATAACATTTATAATTGATACGTCTAACTTCCTAAAACTAAATGACCAATGGCACACAACTTTTTCCGGGGGTGCCGATAACTTCTAGCAGACATATCCGTCTTTTGCCCCATCACAGCCGAGGCAGCGGCGACAGAAACAGAATCTGCGACAACCGAGGTAACCAACTTTCCCGGAGTCCGATTCTGTCTTACCATTTTTCCTATTTCATAACCGCAGATATCACAGAAATTCAGCAAATCTATCTTCTAATACGCCATCTACCCATCCTGTCTATCTTTCTATCTATCTAGCTATCTGACATTTTATCTATCTATAAAACACTTATCTGTGTCTTTGCATACATGCGTAGTCAGAAATGAAAATACATAGATCTAAAATCATTCAGAAGCTGAAAAAAGCCATAGTCAGACCAACACCAAGCCGTGCTATCTATCTAGCATTCAAACACTTACTGTACCGAATGATAAGCCAGCAGTATGGACAGCTGTAAGAATATCAAGCAGGATGGACAGCTGTACCAATATCAAACAGGATGGACAGCTGTACCAATATCAAGCAGGATGGACAGCTGTACCAATATCAAGCAGTATGGACAGCTGTAAGAATATCAAGCAGTATGGACAGCTGTACCAATATCAAGCAGTATGGACAGCTGTAAGAATATCAAGCAGGATGGGCTGCTGTAAGAATATCAAGCAGTATGGACAGCTGTAAGAATATCAAGCAGTATGGACAGCTGTAAGAATATCAAGCAGGATGGACAGCTGTAACAATATCAAGCAGGATGGACAGCTGTACCAATATCAAGCAGGATGGACAGCTGTACCAATATCAAGCAGGATGGACAGCTGTACCAATATCAAGCAGTATGGACAGCTGTACCAATATCAAGCAGTATGGACAGCTGTAAGAATATCAAGCAGGATGGGCTGCTGTAAGAATATCAAGCAGTATGGACAGCTGTAAGAATATCAAGCAGTATGGACAGCTGTAAGAATATCAAGCAGGATGGACAGATGTAACAATATCAAGCAGCATGGACAGTTGTAACAATATCAAGCAGTATGCCCAGGTCCGAGTTAATGGATCTCTATCGACTCCTTTCCGTATCCATAATGGCACCAGACAAGGGTGCCCTCTTTCCCCTCTGTTGTACATTATGGTTATGGAATTTTTGGCTAGAGCTCTCAGGGCTAATGAGTCTATCACCTGGAGTCGAAAATTGCCATATACGCAGATGACCTCCTTATCTACTGCACAGACCCGCTAATTGGCTTCCCAAATATATTGAGGGAATTTTCGACCTTCGGAGATCTCAGCAATTTTAAAGTTAACCTCCATAAGTCGGAGGTCCTTAATATCACCTTGCCCCATGATCTGGTCAACAACTTACAAACCTCTTTTCCTTTCCGGTGGGCGCATGGCCACATAGCCTACCTGGGCACGGTTATTCCTTCTGACCCGGCAGATTTATTTCTCCTGAACTTTACCCCCCTTATAGAGGACATTAAAAAGGACTTAAGGGGCTTCCACTATCCTGGTTTGGTAGGATTCACACGCTCAAAATGAATATTCTCCCTCGCATCCTGTACCTCTTCCGCACTATCCCCATACCCCTTCCGAACGCCTTCTTCAGGACCCTTAGATCTATGTTCCTTAAATTTATATGGGCAGGCTCTTCTCCTAGGATGGGGATGAGATTTTTGGTGAGACACAGATCAGCTGCCAAATTATCACAAAGCAGCCATCCTCTCATAAATACTGGATTGGTTTCATAACGGACAATCTAAAAGGTGGATCCAGTTTGAGAAGCATGAGGTTGGGTTCCCAGCCCATATTCTGCTCTGGATTTCTCGGTCTAAAAGACCCCCGCGTCTCCCCCTCTTGACCTCGGGTATTCTGAAGATTTGGGATAAAATTGCAATACCACTTGGCCTTACCCAACTCCCTAGCCCCCTAATCCCTCTTTTTAATAACCCTGATTTCCCCTTGGGCATGAAGAGTAAGTCGTTTCTGGGTTTGGAACTTGCAGGTAATCCTACTTTATCCTCAGTTATGGAGAAGGGATCTTTACGGCCGCTATCCTCCTTTCCGGAGGGTTTGTCGCAAGGGGCGTGGTTTCGGTACAACAGCCTTAAAAATTACCTATCCTCTTTAGGCCCCAAAACAGCTTTAGCTAGAGATCTTACCTCTTTTGAATCATTGTGCACTCAAACATCCCCTACTACACATTTAGTGTCTCTGACTTACGGGCTACTCCAGGGGAAAGACGACACCATCTCCACTTTACCCTTTGTAAGGGTATGGGAAAGAGAACTGGGGAGGTCATTCCCTGCTGACCTGTGGGAGAAGGCATTTGAGCTATCTTATAAGTCTTCTTTAAGCTGCGGACTCCAGGAAAAGAATTTTAAAAAGTGTTATCTCGGTGGTACAGGACTCCCGGCCCTGTTACATTCCTTCCTTCCCACATGCCCCAATACTTGTTGGAGATGTGGTAGTGAGGAGGGCAATATATCCTATATTTGGTGGTTCTGCAACAGAATTACACCTTTCTGGGAATCTATTAATGATCTTTATGATTTGGTTTGTGGCAGTTCTTCTAGGTGGACGACGGAGGGTGCTTTACTCTCCATGTTCTCTAGTTCTGCTTCCACCTTGAAAAAAGGCCTATTGAGATTCTTTGTCCAAGCCGCTCGCCTGGTCATACCTAGATTCTGGAAATCCACATCTGCCCCTCTCCTTAGGGACTGGCTAATAACCTTTGAGAAAATCTACAGAATGGAGGAGCTCTGGGTGGAGGACTTGGGTAATTCCAACAAATTCTTAAAAATCTGGACTCCTTGGATTATGTTTAAGGGTTCTAGCGAATTTATCAATTGGCTGAACAGAGACGGTGCCAGTCCCTAAGGAAATATTGGCCCCCTCCTTAGATTTTCACTATCCTATGCCTAGATGTTAATCCCATTTGAACTGGGAAATTTTTATAGACTGGCTCACTCAAGCTGGAATTTATTTTTCTGATTATTGTTTCTCTATGTCTTTGGTCAGGATTCCTCTTTCCCTTCCCCCCTCATCTGTTCTTCTGTTTCTGTCTTCGTCTATGTCATTTGTTTCTTTGTGTGTGTATACATCAGAGCGCTCGCTCCTAGGCATCTGCTAATCAGACTATGATGTGCCACTTAACTGTAAGGAATGATCACTGGTTACACTCTCCTGTGCATCTTCTTACTCTTTGTACCCATGACCATCTGATCGTACACATTTACTTGTACACAGCCACGACTTGTTATCGGGCTGTTTTTGTCTCTTTGATGTATTGTTCTTTTCTTGGCTCTCTCGAATAAAATAATTTGAACAACAATATCAAGCAGGATGGACAGCTGTACCAATATCAAGCAGGATGGACAGCTGTACCAATATCAAGCAGGATGGACAGTTGTACCAATATCAAGCAGTGTGGACAGCTGTAACAATATCAAGCAGTTGACAAGAGTCAGAAATAACAGGGCCTAAATAAAACGGTGTTTGTACACGTGTTCTAAAATGTCAAAACCACTACCACACTGCGTGGGGTCGTTATTAATATTTATATGATTAGACGGTATTAGTCTTACTAACTGTACATGATAGATTGTAATCCTCTTGTATATTACACCCGTTACATGACATACCAATCATCCTGGTCACTCTCACCAAGAACTTATTGATGCACAATGGATAAAAGGAACAGCAGGGATTTAGTGGAACTTCTATACATTGTACTTTATTGCAATGAAGCAAATAGTGACAGCAGGTATTTGTCAGAGGCCCTTCAGACTGACAGCTATCTCTGTATACAGAGTGCATGCCATTAGTGATAACGATCCCCATCATAAATGATGAGCTTTACTGAATCTTTATCCATAAACCTATATAGCAATCTGTTTAGCTCTTTCAGCTCTATTACATGCTGCCATAGATTGTCGCTCATATTCATTGGGACCGCTTCCTTTAATAAGCCAACATCAGAATCAATGTGTCGGTTTATCTTTATATAACTAGACCATGTTACGGCATGAACCATTTTTCTTAAAGGGAACCTGTCACCGGGATTTTGTGTATAGAGCTGAGGACATGGGTTGCTGGATGGCCACTAGCACATCCACAATACCCAGTCCCCATAGCTCTGTGTGCTTTTATTGTGGAAAAATAACTATTTGATAGATATGTAAATTAACCTGAGATGTGTCCTGTCCCTGACTCATCTCAGGGACAGGACTCATCTCAGGTTAATTTGGGTATTGCGGATGTGCTAGCGGCCATCTAGCTAGGGCCGGTGCAACCATATAGGCGAACGCCTGGGTGCCGGCCTGCTGGGGGAGCCCTGGTGAGCTCCCCCTGACTGAGGCTGCAGCCCTGGGCGAGCGGCTTTTGAGCCGCCCCCAGCGCCGTTACAGGGGGGCCAGGAGGTGGAGGACCTTCTTCAATACGGCAGAGCAGGCATCTGCTTACCCTGATGGCAGGTGCCTGCTCTGCCAGTAAATTACCGGAGGAGAAGAGGCGGGCGGCAAGGGATGCTGTTCTAGCAGCTCCCCACTCCTCCCTCGTGTGCCCTCTGTTAGCTATTTTTCTAGGCAGGTTTATGATGGTTATATTATGAGGCTTCAGACCTCCACACCCGTGAATATTTCCCTGTGCAACGAATATCCCATTTGCTTCTGATCAGAGAGATAAGACAGCCCAGACTCAACATAGGTTGTCAATATCTGAAATCTTTATTCTCCCAGCACATAGTTTATAGGGCTTGTTGGGGGTGGGAACATAGTGTCCTTCCAGATCCAATTGCACCAATCCTCCTAGAACTCACAAGGCATTGGGAATCATGTGTTTGTCAATATACAGTTGAAACTTTGCTAAACAATGCTGACATCTGCTATATACAATACATGAAAGGGTTATTTTACATTGAACAGGTTTCTCTCTCCATGCTAACAAGTTAAATAGGAAATCACAGGTTCCTGTCAATGTATGTGAGGTGAGATGTTAAATAGCCTTTTGGTCAGGAAGGCTGCTATTGTGTCCAGCACTGGCAGGGTGTGATATGTGCTAATTCGATGTGCTGCATTTCACAAGAGAGGAGGCTTGTATAATATATGTCTAATCTGTGATGTATCAAAAGTAAGATTATGAAAATCCCTTTCACCCTCTGTGATGCCGGAATATGACGTCATTACGGCCCCGGCATACTAAACGGCACACTGGAGGACTGAGGAGCTGCACCACACTGGACCCCAGGGAGGTGAGTGTTTAAGTGTTTGACTGAGTGAGTGTCTGCCTGTGTATTTATGTCAGTGAGTGAGTGTATGTATGTATGTTTGTCTTTCTGTCAGTAAATGTATGTGTGTCTGTCATTGAGTGTCTGTGTGTGTATGTCAGTGAGTGTGGATGTCTGTCGGTCAGTAAGTGTCTGTGTGTTTGTCAGTGAGTATATGTATGTGTTTGTCTGCCAGTGAGTGAGTGTCTGTCAGTGAGTTTCTGTGTACGTCATTCAGTGAGTGTCTGAGTGCCTGTCTGTCAGTCAGTGTGTGTGTGTGTCTGTCAGTGAGTGAGTGAGTGACATGAGGGGGCGGAAAAAATCCTTGCACCGGCCCTGCATCTAGCAACCCACGTCCTTAGCTCTATACACAAAATCCCGGTGACAGGTTGTCTTTAAGAGTTTCATATCTATTCTTCTCTTAATGTAAAATAGTTATTTCTTAGTCATTTTGCCACCGACAATCATATATAAATCTAAAAATGTTATTTCAAGAATAGATCTGAAACTCTTGAGAAAAATGGTTCATGCCGAGATCCTCATGTCTGCCGAGGTAATCACCACTGGTTCATGATGAAATAGGTTTTTAACTATCACGCGTCCTCTCACCTAAGTATGAATTGTATTTTTATGTATTTATTTCACATGCATTTTGAATATCAGATGAATTTGTATAAAGGGTGGTAACTTTGGTATACACTTATGAACACTATGATCTATGCGTGCATGCGGCTCTCAGAGGAGCGCGCTCTCCTTTACATATGCGGCTCGCAGGGGAGCGGGCCAGGGATCGCGCAGGTATCGAAATATTAGCAGCACAGGGGAGAAGGAAGAAGAAAGCAGTCCGCCCTCCCCCCCCTGTGCTGCTGCCACCAATGAGAATGCAGAGGGGAAGAGGAGGGGAGGGGCTGTGGCCACTGCCACCAATGAAGGTAACTCACTCATTTATTCAAATACAGGAGGCGGGTGCTGGCTGTAAAATAATTTAGCCTGCACCCGACCTTAGGTGCCGCACCTGACGGTTTAACTGCCGGGGATCGCAGCGCGATCATAGAGGCCAGGTGTTGGCTATGTGATTCTGCCGACACCCGCCGCCTGTATCTGTATTAAAGGTTGTCATTGGTGGTGCAGTGCACCCCCCCCCCCCTTACTACGTGAAGGCCCGCGCTCTGACCTGACGCGGTGCACGTCAGGTCACTGTGGAGAGGGCGCCACAGTCTTCAGAGTAGCAGCAGCAGAGGTAGGATAAGCCTCCTACACAGTCATCTGATAAGGGGGTCATCTGAGCATGATACACAGCCTCCTACACAGTCATCTGATAATAAAGCGGTCATCTGAGCATGGGGCGTCATCTGATAATAAAGCGGTCATCTGAGCATGGGGCGTCATCTGATAATAAGGGGGTCATCTGAGAAATCTTGAAACACATTGTGAAAAACAAAGATTGCCAGAATCCTCACTACAGGTAGGAAAGGTGGTTTAAATGCACTTTTAAATGTTTGATAACTCATTGCAGTAATACTGTTGTGTGCACGCATATTTGTGTAAACGGATAGCTTGTGGCTCTTGGCAGTCATACGATTTTTTTTTCTGGCTCTTTGTGTCTGTAAGGGCCCTTTCGCACGAGCGAGTTTTCCGCCCGGGTGCAATGCGTGACGTGAATGCATAGCACCCGCACTGAATCTTGACCCATTCATCTTGACCATTTTTTTCACGCATCAGTTCTGCGTTGCGTGAAAATCGCAGCATCTTCTATATTCTGCGTTTTTCACGCATAGAAGTAAATGGGGCTGCGTGAAAAACGCATTGCATCCGCAAGCAAGTGCGGGTGCGATGCGTTTTTCACTGATGGTTGCTAAGAGATGTTGTTTGTAAACCTTCAGTTTTTCATCACGCGCGTGAAAAACGCATCAAAACGCATTGCACCCGCGCAGAAAAAACTGAACAACTGAACGCAATCGCAGACAAAACTGACTGAATTTGCTTGCAAAATGGTGAGAGTTTCACTGAACGCACCCGCGTTCGGTGTGGACCGAAACTATACGTTGGTGAATTAAAGTCACATTCATTTTACTTCTTCTGCAGTGCCGTGGAATATTTTTTTCTACAATTTTTGAGAGATCGGATCGCTCCAACATCTGCTGGCATCCTATTTTACTTTAACCCTGCAGTGCTGCGCATACAGTCCTGATCAAAAGTTGAAGACCACTTGAAAAATGCCAAAATATCATATTTTACATTGTTGGATCTTAACAAGGTTCCAAGTAGAGCTTCAACATGCAACAAGAAGAAATGAGAGTGAGACCAAAATTTTTTGGAGCATTCAATTAATTGAAAATAACGATTAAACTGAAACAGTCTGTTTTTCAGCTGATCAAAATTTCAATGGGAAAGACCGTAGCTTTTTTTGGTACGTAATCCCCCGAACATTTCATCCTGAACAGATCTGGTTTTTGGGATGTTTTCAATGCCCATAGTTTCCCTGACGGCTTTAATAAGCTGGTCCATATCTTCAGAGGAGAAAAAATATTTTTTCCCTTCCTCTATTATCTCCCCCTCCGACAACTGATCCTCATCAATATCATGTTTAAAAGCTGACCCTCCTTCCATGTCCTCAGAATTTGAGGAGGATGGAACAGATAACCTCGTTTTTTTTCGGAGGAGGCGCATTTTGAGGTTGTTGGAGAGAGGCTAATGATGATCTGATTTCCTCCTGAATCATGGTCTTAATTTCGGTCATGATGGACAGCTGCTCTTCCTTCAGAAGGTCGCTAATGCAAATTTTGCAGAGCTTTTTCTTATGTCCTTCCGGTAACTTTTTGGAGCAATTAATGCACTTAAGATACTTTGTTTTTGGTTTCATTTCTTTAACCTAGGCAGAAAGAAGAGCAAACCCAATCAGGCCCATGGACTAAGGAGGCAACAGGTATATATGCAGGTTTTTCCCACTGGGAGACTCACGGTTGGAGTTACCGAAGGTGGGTCTGTGCATTCGCCACGGGCCCCAGGCGCTTCTGGAGCAGACATTGCTGCAGAGCTGGGGGAGACGCTGGCTGCGCACTCCCGCGCTCGTTTTGAAAGAGCGGTGCCTGGCGGCATCAGGAACCGCCTGACCAGCGCGATGATGCGTGCCCCATTAAGCTCCGCCCCCTCCAGAAGCGGCAGAATGCAGCGGAGTCTCTGGCAATGCTCCGCTCTGTGTCCTTACACCTGCCGGTCTGCTTCCACCAAAGAATGGGAAGGAAGACTGCCACCAGCCCCAGTAAAATCAGGCCTCCCAAGTCGGAGACGAGATCCACATTAACCTTCCCAGCCCAGCTTTGGCATAAGCTGAAGGGGTGAGGAGGAGATTTACTTAAACAAAAGATTGGTAATTATTAAATTAAATATTAAGATTGTCTGCAATACATTAGGCTTAGTAGGGTGAAATGGGATGTCTCAGACTAATGATGCTGATCCCTAACATTCATCCCTACCACTAGAACTCCCAATTATAAGGAGTTAATAATATACGGCGTGTTCCTTCATAGGTTTGGGGTATATGGTAGGCTCCCTTGCATAGGCACCCGATTGAAACAGTGAGTGAATGTGTCAGGTCTCCAGTGGAAGAGACCATGCACATCACCCAGTGTCAGGTAACACTACTAGGATAGCTCAATCCCAATTAATGAGAGTATCGGAACAGGCCGTGGGCTTAAAAGTCAGCAAGTCAATCTGTAGTTGTTGTCACAGTTTTTGAGTGCTCGACGCGTTTCTCTTATCCAACTTATTAGTTGGTTCATCAGGAGCAAACATCTGAAGTCTCTGGTGTCTCAGCATGTCACCCTCTCACACAGGGTGCATTACAGAGCAACAAGAGGCCTCAGGAATCATCTGACTGGATGTTAAACCATATGCAATTGATGTAATGCATATAGCCCTATGTAACACGTTAGATTTACTGTCACCGTTTTAGTTTTATTCCCCTTACACTGGGGACAGCGGTCACTTAGTGAATCACGTGTTTTAAGCGAAGAGTGCTGGACGCCACTGATGGCGTGCGTTCAGCAGAGAGCCCTCGGCAATATGGCCGTGACCCGCGCGTAGCACGGGCTTGTTTAAATGGAGGAAATACCTCCCATCTATCAGGCGTAACTGCCGATGCCCAATCCGGAGCAGAGCGCGTCATCCGGCCGCGCACTGTTTATCACGTCGCGGCCGGATGACGCGCATCACATCTCGTCATCAGCAAGGGACTGTGGAAGCTCCTGCTCCACCCACTTCTCCGCGTCATCCATAGGGGAGGGGAGAAGCCTATGACTGATGTCTTCTCACTAACACTGCATTGTTAAAGCAGAAAGGAGGATATATAGTTATTCTGTAAAGATTGCTCTGGTTTTAAAAAGCGCCAGAGGACATTAGTAATATAAGAGTGCATAGCCAGTATCATGAATCACTTCAATATTATAATTATTATAGGAGGATAATCTCCCTTCTCAAATTACAATATGATGGCAGCATTTCTGGAAAGAAAATGTATGTACAGTAATACCAGATTAATCCAGTATAACAGATTCAGTATACTAGTCGGATCTGAAGGATCTCAAGATGGCAGATATATCACTCCCTACAAGATATGTTAAAAGAGTGATATTTACAACTAGACATTACTCAATAAAACAGGCAAAGGAAATATTGTCATTGAGGCCATTGGGTTTCACAGTGTTTAGAACAAATGTCCACTGTGCCTCTTTTTTGAGTAGCAAAGTATCAATGTCACCTCCCCTTGGTGGCGGCCGAACATGTTCTATACCTTGGAATTTAAAGCACTCCAAGTTACCAGGATGGCAAGTGGCTACATGCTGTGCTATCGGGGTGTCTCCCAAGTTTTTAATTTTAAGGAGATGCTCTCCAACACGCCTCCTGAATTCGCGTTTCGTTTTGCCTGTGTATTGAATACCACAGATACAGGTGGCTAAATACACCACTCCAACTGTTCTACAGTTGATAAAGGTCTTAATAGTATATTCATGTCCTGTGATGGAGCTCCTGAATTTCGTACTTTTTAAGATGGCTTTACAGGCGACGCAGCTCCCACACTGATAGGTACCCTTCGGTTTGTTGGTTCCCAGCCATGTTATATCCCTGGGACTGGTAAAGGCACTGTGTACCAGTTTATCCCTGATGTTTCCCCCTCGTCTGTATGTAATCATGGGGCTACTACCTACCAAATGACCAACATCCGGGTCAGTTTTCAAGATATCCCAGTTATCAGTGAGAAGCTTGCGTATTTCCCTGCTTGCTGTGTCATAAGTGCCGATAATTCGTATCTGTGGCTCATCAGATGTTCTGTTCCTCGGATGCAACAACTCCTCTCTATTGCATGCTGCTGCATGTTGATATGCCTCCTTCAAGATTGCTTTAGGATAGCCTTTATCTGTAAACCGTACTTTAAGGTCATCAGCCGAGGCCTTGAAGTCGGACCATTGGGAACAATTACGCCTCATCCTGAGATATTGTCCCTTTGGGATGCCCTTCTTGAGTGGTTGGGGATGCCCACTCTCCCATCTCAAGAGGGCATTCGTGGCCGTTGGTTTACGGAACACCTTGGTTGCTATGTGACCCGAAGGGTCAATCTCAATCATAAGATCCAGAAAGGTGAGTCGTTTTCCATCAATCTCTGATGTAAAAAACAAACCAAGAGAGTTGTTGTTTAATCTCGAAACAAAATTCACAAACCCCTCCATCTGTTATACTGGATTAATCTGGTATTACTGTACATACATTTTCTTTCCAGAAATGCTGCCATCATATTGTAATTTGAGAAGGGAGATTATCCTCCTATAATAATTATAATATTGAAGTGATTCATGATACTGGCTATGCACTCTTATATTACTAATGTCCTCTGGCGCTTTTTAAAACCAGAGCAATCTTTACAGAATAACTATATATCCTCCTTTCTGCTTTAACAATGCAGTGTTAGTGAGAAGACATCAGTCATAGGCTTCTCCCCTCCCCTATGGATGACGCGGAGAAGTGGGTGGAGCAGGAGCTTCCACAGTCCCTTGCTGATGACGAGATGTGATGCGCGTCATCCGGCCGCGACGTGATAAACAGTGCGCGGCCGGATGACGCGCTCTGCTCCGGATTGGGCATCGGCAGTTACGCCTGATAGATGGGAGGTATTTCCTCCATTTAAACAAGCCCGTGCTACGCGCGGGTCACGGCCATATTGCCGAGGGCTCTCTGCTGAACGCACGCCATCAGTGGCGTCCAGCACTCTTCGCTTAAAACACGTGATTCACTAAGTGACCGCTGTCCCCAGTGTAAGGGGAATAAAACTAAAACGGTGACAGTAAATCTAACGTGTTACATAGGGCTATATGCATTACATCAATTGCATATGGTTTAACATCCAGTCAGATGATTCCTGAGGCCTCTTGTTGCTCTGTAATGCACCCTGTGTGAGAGGGTGACATGCTGAGACACCAGAGACTTCAGATGTTTGCTCCTGATGAACCAACTAATAAGTTGGATAAGAGAAACGCGTCGAGCACTCAAAAACTGTGACAACAACTACAGATTGACTTGCTGACTTTTAAGCCCACGGCCTGTTCCGATACTCTCATTAATTGGGATTGAGCTATCCTAGTAGTGTTACCTGACACTGGGTGATGTGCATGGTCTCTTCCACTGGAGACCTGACACATTCACTCACTGTTTCAATCGGGTGCCTATGCAAGGGAGCCTACCATATACCCCAAACCTATGAAGGAACACGCCGTATATTATTAACTCCTTATAATTGGGAGTTCTAGTGGTAGGGATGAATGTTAGGGATCAGCATCATTAGTCTGAGACATCCCATTTCACCCTACTAAGCCTAATGTATTGCAGACAATCTTAATATTTAATTTAATAAAGACAATTTTAACGTACTTTATTTAGGCAGTAAATAGATACACGTGTTTAGTACGTAAACAATATCGTGAACCATTAGTTAATCTGATTTCATCATTTAATACTGTAATGGCGGGTTTTCTGTCCGAGGACATTACTTCAGATGCATGGCTAGGGAATCCTAAAGAAGTATTCTCTGAACAAGATCTTCCCACCCAGTCATATACACCGAATATCAATGTTATGTTCAAAAATCTGACTAGAGTATACAAAAATCAGGTCAGATCGTGGTGGGAGATCCAAACCTTGGAAATCTACTTAAAAAATAAAATAGTCCCAAGAGGATTAAGAAATCCTGTTCTACCCAACATCAGGCTGAGATCGGAGTCTCTGATGAACAAATGGGAGAAGGAGTCCATTGAATCATCACTACGGTTGATGAGGTTCCTTCTTGAGGAAGAAAAAGAACTACTAGTCAAAAATACATCAGAGCTAAAAGAAACTATTGAGGCTGCAAAAAAGTTTGCTCCGCTACCAGACTTTTCGAAAAGGGAAACACTATTACAGCAGTCAGTGGAGAGGTTCACTGGCTATTTGAAGGAAAGAAAGCATAACCAGTTTGTACGGGATAGTAAGGACTTTAGAGAAGGCAAGATCCTTGAGTTTGCTGGACCACAGAAAGAGAAGAACACAAACGAGAGTGAAACAGATTTATCCTCCTCTGAATACGAAACAGATCCTGAACTTGGGTCCGGTTCGAATTCAAATAGACGAGGTAGAGGAAGAGGCAGAGGTAGGGGTAGAGGTAGAGGCGGTAGGGCTCGTGACGGCAGTGGGAGAGGTCATCGAGGTGGTTTTTTAGGGACACCGTTGGGTTCCCTGGAACCGACCCAATTCACATGCGATTATTCGCTCAGGAACAGAAGAGGCAAAACAAGAGGTGTGAATTAGTGGATACTTCACAAATTATTAACCTTTCCAAACGGACTTTGACTGTCGCGGAAATGACAGTCTTAAGTAAAGGTTTATCTTTCGTCCCTGAGTGCAAATTTAACCCTTTCACATGGGTGAAGGATATTAATTTGTTTATTAGAAAATTAAAATGGAAAAAGTTTTTTTGCACCCATGATAAGGAGGAATGTGACAAATTGGGTATAGATAAAGATGACCTTCCTGATGTGAGACTGCTTACTGATCTACTGATGGAAAGTGAGAGGAACCTAGGGGAAGGACCATTTACTGACCTGAAACCCATTTCAAGGAAGTTTCCTCCGCTACCTAATAATTCACCCCTTGATGTCTTTCTCACTGTCGTCACTGAACGTTTAAGGTCACTACACGTTCAGAATCCATATCCTAAAAATCTGTCTGAACAAGAGCAGCTGGCACTGATGCAACTACAACAAGATACTACTATCATCATTAAGCCCTCAGATAAGGGGGGCAATGTGGTTGTTTTAGATGTCAGCTGTTATATTCAGATGTGTATGAGGATTCTTGACGATAAAACCTGCTATGCAAAATTAGATCACAATCCCCTTGAGGCCTACAAAAGAGAATTAGGCCAGATTCTTAGTAGGGCAAAATGGCGTAAGCTGATAAGTGCAAACGAATTGGCATATCTTATGCCTGCCTGCCCGACACTACCGGCCTTCTATAGTTTACCTAAAATACATAAGGGGACTATACCCCTAAAAGGGAGGCCGATAGTGTCGGGTATAGGGAGCCTTACGGAAAAAATAAGTATTTATGTGGATCAAATTTTGAGACCCTTTGTGTCTAGTCTACCTTCCTTTGTGAGAGATTCGATGGACGTTCTCAGAAGGCTCAATGACATCAGATGTGAAAAAGATACCCTACTCGCCAGTTTGGATGTAGAGGCGTTATACAGCTCTATTCCACACAAACAAGGCTGTGACGCAGCAAATGCATTCTTACTGGAGAGGGGATCACAATATCGTGAACACAATGAGTTTGTGATCACTTTGTTGAATTTTATTTTACATCATAACATTTTCTTGTTTGACCGTTCCCTCTACCGCCAGCTCAGGGGGGTGGCGATGGGGAGCCCATGTGCTCCTACGTTTGCTAACCTTTACCTGGGCTGGTGGGAGAGGGAGGTTGTCTTCAACGAGGAAATGGAACAATGGACCTCATCCATACTATTATGGATGAGGTTCATTGATGATGTTTTCATTTTGTGGAAAGGCACAAAGGAGGGGTTTGTGAATTTTGTTTCGAGATTAAACAACAACTCTCTTGGTTTGTTTTTTACATCAGAGATTGATGGAAAACGACTCACCTTTCTGGATCTTATGATTGAGATTGACCCTTCGGGTCACATAGCAACCAAGGTGTTCCGTAAACCAACGGCCACGAATGCCCTCTTGAGATGGGAGAGTGGGCATCCCCAACCACTCAAGAAGGGCATCCCAAAGGGACAATATCTCAGGATGAGGCGTAATTGTTCCCAATGGTCCGACTTCAAGGCCTCGGCTGATGACCTTAAAGTACGGTTTACAGATAAAGGCTATCCTAAAGCAATCTTGAAGGAGGCATATCAACATGCAGCAGCATGCAATAGAGAGGAGTTGTTGCATCCGAGGAACAGAACATCTGATGAGCCACAGATACGAATTATCGGCACTTATGACACAGCAAGCAGGGAAATACGCAAGCTCCTCACTGATAACTGGGATATCTTGAAAACTGACCCGGATGTTGGTCATTTGGTAGGTAGTAGCCCCATGATTACATACAGACGAGGGGGAAACATCAGGGATAAACTGGTACACAGTGCCTTTACCAGTCCCAGGGATATAACATGGCTGGGAACCAACAAACCGAAGGGTACCTATCAGTGTGGGAGCTGCGTCGCCTGTAAAGCCATCTTAAAAAGTACGAAATTCAGGAGCTCCATCACAGGACATGAATATACTATTAAGACCTTTATCAACTGTAGAACAGTTGGAGTGGTGTATTTAGCCACCTGTATCTGTGGTATTCAATACACAGGCAAAACGAAACGCGAATTCAGGAGGCGTGTTGGAGAGCATCTCCTTAAAATTAAAAACTTGGGAGACACCCCGATAGCACAGCATGTAGCCACTTGCCATCCTGGTAACTTGGAGTGCTTTAAATTCCAAGGTATAGAACATGTTCGGCCGCCACCAAGGGGAGGTGACATTGATACTTTGCTACTCAAAAAAGAGGCACAGTGGACATTTGTTCTAAACACTGTGAAACCCAATGGCCTCAATGACAATATTTCCTTTGCCTGTTTTATTGAGTAATGTCTAGTTGTAAATATCACTCTTTTAACATATCTTGTAGGGAGTGATATATCTGCCATCTTGAGATCCTTCAGATCCGACTAGTATACTGAATCTGTTATACTGGATTAATCTGGTATTACTGTACATACATTTTCTTTCCAGAAATGCTGCCATCATATTGTAATTTGAGAAGGGAGATTATCCTCCTATAATAATTATAATATTGAAGTGATTCATGATACTGGCTATGCACTCTTATATTACTAATGTCCTCTGGCGCTTTTTAAAACCAGAGCAATCTTTACAGAATAACTATATATCCTCCTTTCTGCTTTAACAATGCAGTGTTAGTGAGAAGACATCAGTCATAGGCTTCTCCCCTCCCCTATGGATGACGCGGAGAAGTGGGTGGAGCAGGAGCTTCCACAGTCCCTTGCTGATGACGAGATGTGATGCGCGTCATCCGGCCGCGACGTGATAAACAGTGCGCGGCCGGATGACGCGCTCTGCTCCGGATTGGGCATCGGCAGTTACGCCTGATAGATGGGAGGTATTTCCTCCATTTAAACAAGCCCGTGCTACGCGCGGGTCACGGCCATATTGCCGAGGGCTCTCTGCTGAACGCACGCCATCAGTGGCGTCCAGCACTCTTCGCTTAAAACACGTGATTCACTAAGTGACCGCTGTCCCCAGTGTAAGGGGAATAAAACTAAAACGGTGACAGTAAATCTAACGTGTTACATAGGGCTATATGCATTACATCAATTGCATATGGTTTAACATCCAGTCAGATGATTCCTGAGGCCTCTTGTTGCTCTGTAATGCACCCTGTGTGAGAGGGTGACATGCTGAGACACCAGAGACTTCAGATGTTTGCTCCTGATGAACCAACTAATAAGTTGGATAAGAGAAACGCGTCGAGCACTCAAAAACTGTGACAACAACTACAGATTGACTTGCTGACTTTTAAGCCCACGGCCTGTTCCGATACTCTCATTAATTGGGATTGAGCTATCCTAGTAGTGTTACCTGACACTGGGTGATGTGCATGGTCTCTTCCACTGGAGACCTGACACATTCACTCACTGTTTCAATCGGGTGCCTATGCAAGGGAGCCTACCATATACCCCAAACCTATGAAGGAACACGCCGTATATTATTAACTCCTTATAATTGGGAGTTCTAGTGGTAGGGATGAATGTTAGGGATCAGCATCATTAGTCTGAGACATCCCATTTCACCCTACTAAGCCTAATGTATTGCAGACAATCTTAATATTTAATTTAATAAAGACAATTTTAACGTACTTTATTTAGGCAGTAAATAGATACACGTGTTTAGTACGTAAACAATATCGTGAACCATTAGTTAATCCAAAAGATTGGTAAGCCAAAGAAAAAGAAGAACTCTTCTAACCCCCGTAGGAGTTACTCTGTGCGGCCTAACCCCTTTAGGGACAGGAAAAACAATGAGGATGAGAGCTTCTTAAACTCCCTCTCTCTGTATTTCCTGCCCCTATAGAGGTCAATCTCATCCATAGCCGTCATGGTGGATGAAACGGAAAAAAATTGAATAATAGACAGATAGTAAGGATGTGTGTGTCTTTAAGATGTTATAGACACCCGGAATTTTCTTTTTTTATAAAAAATTAATATATCGTGTACATGCTCTGTAATTAACATGCGTAGTTAGTAAAAACTTTTTAAACAATACAGCTCATATATATATATATATATATATATATCTCATTAAAATTAAAATAACGCAAAATTGTTAAAGGTAATAAGCTGTCATTCTTACCTTGCTATTCAAATGTGCCGTCTTCTGCTGAAATTTGCTGACTTCTGTATTTGAATTTGAAGTGTTGCCGTATACACCGTGTCTGTTTATATAGGATTTTGAATGTGCTCGGACGGACTATCACAGCCCAATTACCATATTCATAGCCGTGTGTTCCCGCAGCTTCGTAGTCTGGGTGTGTTTTTCCTGTGTCAAGTCAAAGTATCGCTTTAATTATAACTGTCAGCTGCTTTGGTGTGTCACTACACCATTCCCAGGCTTGACAACCGGGTAAAAAGATGTGAGATAAATAAATAGATGACATGGATTGACAGAATAACGGGCGTTGAATGGGCGGTAATTAGGCGTGGTTTGGGGTGTGCAATGGGCGGCGCTTTGGGAGGAGAGGGTGGGGTTATCGCCAGGCCTGTCGACCTGTCACTTTTAGTTTGACGAGTAGTGGAGCTTCTTACTACTTATTTTATTTCATTTAGCACTGGGGACATGGGTAGGAAGGGGAGAGGGTGCCACTGGGGGGCAGATAGTGGCACGGGGGGGGGGGCAGATGAGTTTTTATAAAGAAAAACATTCTTTTAATTAGTTTTATGTTATTAGAGTACTCAATCGTTGGATTAATCTATAGAATACTTGATTACAAAAATAGTTGATAGATGCAGCCCTAGCCAAGTTTCCATTTGCTAAGTGCCTGGAAATGGTCAGGCAGAGACAGGGGTGTAAATAAAGGTGCCACCTGGGTCTAGATGGTGGACTGTGGGAGCTGCTCATAATGGTCAGTGGATCAAATGACTCTCTCTACTGGTCGTCCTCTCCCTCTGTCTAACCACCTAGATGCCACAGTGGACCACTGCATCTAAGGAGTGGCGTCTTACTTTGTCTTTCCCGAGACCATTGCTGTATAGAACAGCAGCGTCCTCATGGTTCAGCAGCACAACCCGGCACTGACATGTTCAGAAGCCATTTATAAATGCTGCTGTTACTCCACAAAGGACAACCTGAACGTTTCAAGTGAAAAAAGGGGGCTGCAGCAATGACGTCGCGTCAGCTTCACATGACCACTGCAGCCAATCTTTTGCTTCAGCTGGCTTCAAAAATTTGCGACTTTTTTGGGCTTATTTGTAACATTTAGCATTTTTATACCACCCAATTAAGCTTTGAAAGGTGGGTGGAAAAGTGGACAAGGTTAGCCTATTGAGCCGATTAAAGCCAGATTTATCAACTGGGCCTCTCTTACTCCAGTAAAGGCGAGGTGTAGAGAATGGACAAGACATCTCAAGACATAACTCTTCTATGTAAAAGTGCACAAAATGCAAACATTGGGCTACATTTGATAAATGTGCACAAATTATGAAAATGCGACTCCTGCAAAACTGATAAATCTCCCCCTATATTCCAAGACATCCATTTCTACATGAATGAGTCAAGACTAACTGTCAAGACCACAGAAGATTTTATATAAAAAGCTTACAAACAAAGACTGACCACAAATCGACAAATAAAAGCCTGGAAATTTGTATTTAAAAAAAAAAAAAAAATCTTTATTGCTTTTCCAAATACACTGCTCAGACTGTTCACCGTAGGAAGCCAATCTTTTGCCTGTTCTTCCCTAGGCTTTCTTCTTGGTTTAATACATTCTGTAAGGACAAGTGTAAGAACTTTGCAACTCGCTTGCCCGTCTAAAAGTGGAAGAAAAATATAAAAAAGTTTCAGTACCTGTACTACACATTGTTCAAATTCATGTTTAGCGGGATTGTCCCACTATGAAAAATAAATGCTGGTTAGAAAAATATATTTCCAGTGCGCTGATTCTTCTTGGCATGTTGAGCATGTGCAACAAACACACACCAGGGGGGCGCCATAACAAGTATGTCGATGCATTATTTAGCAAAGGGAGCAAATTTTTTATGATTCCAATTGAAAACATGATCTAACAAAGTAAGTTAAGGGAGTTATCCTTTTTTATCTCAGCATGCCCAGTGCCCAGACTTACAAGAAGTTACTTATGGTGTACTCCCCAGTCTAATTCCGTTCTAGGCACTTCCGGGATTATGTGCCATACATTGGGCATGTGCTCTTAGCCCAGTTTCAACCTCCAATGTACTGGGGTTGTGAACATTGTGGGCTGAAACCAGGCTAGGATTACATGCCCAATGTACAGCATGTTATTCCGGAAGTGCCTGCAATGGAATTAGACCGGGGAGTGCAGTGCTTGCCCGGTAAGGGATTATACATCATCATAAGTCTGGGCAAAAAAAAACTTTTATAAATATTTTTGGGACAACCCCTTGTTGTTCTTCTAACTCTGTAAGGAGCCACAATACGGTCATTCAATGATCTCCAATTTGAGTGAGAACTTTGGATTCTATGCATCTTTGTACGGCATGCGTTTGTGGCAAATATTTAGAGGGGTTCTTCGACTTTTCTTATTGATGATCTATCCTTTGGATAACTCATCAGCATCTGGGACCCCGCCAATTAGTTTCAGACGGCAGCGGACTCCCGCTGATCAGATGCTGATGACCTATCCGACGGATAGATCATCAGTAAGAAAAAGGCAGAGAACCCCTTTAACTGAAGTAATCCTGTGGACAGAATGCTCCTTCGTCTATCAGCGCATGTGCAGAGCAGTCTCACTGCATCAGCACATGCGCCAACAGATGAAGGAGCACTATTTCAGGGACAGGAGGTTTCAGCAGTAAGATGAACGTCAAATCAGTAGAAGTAGAGATATTTCGGAGAAGCAAGTCACGTGACAAGTTTCAGAAGGCAGCAAATCCACAGTCCTTTGAAACGGCAAGTATAATGGAAAGTTAGTATTTTCCACAGTCCTGAAAATTCTCTATAGGATTGTTAAAGGTATCTTCCAGATCATGAAGGACAAGATTAGTCGTTACACCCTTACCTCAATCATTTCGAAGATGCTTTCTGGATCTAGACTTCCCTTGCCTATTTTTTTCATACAAGTCAAAGTACCCTTGCTTGTCACAGAGATAAGAAGACTTGCCAAAGAACAGGCTTCTTCTTGCAATGTGGCATCTACTACATGTCGGTGACCAATCTGGAGAAAAAAATAAAAATAAAAAAAAATAAAAGACAACCTTTTCAGAGATCACTCAGAATGTCTTCCCACTCCTGGCATTTTTATATAGAAGATAGGCTCTCCTTCAGTAGCACCACTTTTCTAACCAAGAACATGCTAAAGAATGCAAAGCCTAAACAAGGCTATTCTCTCGACTGGTATTTTTGTATAGCATATTATACTTACTCGGCTTAGTGTGACAATACAGGGGACATGCTCTACATTCAGCCGCACACAGTCATAAGGATCATCAGAAAGTTCAATGTCTTTGGATCCCTCGTCATCTTCCAGTACACGTACTTTAGGTATCCTAATTATTAATCAAATATCGTCAGCAAGTGTAATGCTATATAGATACCGTATTTATAAACTTTACATCCCTATATCTAGGGCGACATTGTAATTCAATATATTGAAGAATGTACACCGGCTTGCGGGGCTCCGTTCTCGAAATAGGTGTGGGTCCCAGCACCTATAAGACAATGGGGGCATATCCGAGTGATATGCTCCCATTGTCTATGATGAGACTAACCAGTTAATCTTGTGGCTCATTTTTGCTATGAGGACATTTATTTTATTTTTTTGCCTCACTGCAACTTGGGAAACCTAGCTTTTGTATTTTTTTTTCTCCTCACTGATGTTGCCATGTGAAATGTTTCATTGAATTTTTAATTTTTTTGTACATAGCATTTACTTTTTTTTATTTTAAATTTAGTTTTTCACTATTTTAAGTGGAATGTACAAGAATTGTGCCTGGACACGGGTGTGGGTTTACAAATAGATATTCCGTTGTTATTTTTCTGCATTTCCACACCAAACTCCAATTGTGTTAGTTGTGTTATTTTGCCCCGATCTCTCCCCTTGCAATCTACACAAAAATCTGCAGAAACAACTGACATGCTGTGGATTTCTGGAGCCGCACTGCAGGTCAATTTCTGCACACAAAAATATGCAACGCAGGTGTAGGTAGCCCTAAAGGGGACCTGTCACCGAAAAATGCAATGCAATTTTAAAGCACCATGTTAGAGAGCAGGAGAAGTTGGCCAGATTGATAATATATATACACACACACACACACACATACATACTGTGGGAAAAGATTCAGTAAAAACCTGTAATTTTTCTATTTACTTCCTGTGAAGTGCTATAGTTACAGAAGGGAGTTGTTACCAGCTACCAACCACTAATAACACCCCCACCCCCCTCCCTGTACCAATGCTGTTCACAGGAGGTGGAAAAAGCAGAGATGTAAATGTATAAATTACAACTATATATCCATCTGCTCGGCTTCTCCTGCTCTACAACATGGGGCTATCAGATTGCATCGCATTTTGTGGCGACAGGTCCTCCTTAAAGGGAACCTGTCAAGGCTTTATGTAGTGACAGAGCCCACTGATTTCAGTAGTGTGTCACTTACGTCTCAGGATGTTTTAGCCCTGGAGAACTCACAGAATTCAGTGTACGGCCAGCTCTGCAAGACAGGAGTCTGATGTATTCTTGAGCTTGGGGATCCCATTGCCCTCCAGCCCCTGATTGACAGCTTTCTCCCTATTACTATAAACCAGTATATGGGCATATGGAGCCTGCATCTGATAATTGTACTAGATTTCTTCCTTACAGTGCTGACATGGTGCTGCAATGAATAAACTGGGTTCTTCACGACAAAACCATCTGCACTCAAGTGACACAAAGCTCAAATCATCTACTTTTTGCTCATTGTTGCCCAAAAGGGATGCAAGGGAAAAGTGGAGCCGACTACAATGTCCATTAAATCAAAGCCGGCCATAGCATGTTGTTTGATAAATTTGGCTCATCTTTAAACAAACCCATATTTTTCATCCTATAAGACGCACCCTCACCAAAGTTGGATGAAGATGTTAGTGCATCTTATGGGACAAATACTAACGAGTATTTCAATATGGAAGCGCTCCCTGAGCGGCGTCCAGAGCAGGAGAGGCATGTTGATTGTTAATTGTTTAATATCTGCTCTGAGCCTGAGGGTCTGATCTGAGGTCTGCTTGGGGGTCATTCAAATTGAGGCTCTGATCTGAGGTCTGGCTCGGGGTCATATTCACAAGTGGGGTTCTGTTCTGAAGTCTGCTTGGGGGTCATTTACATTGGGGATCTGATCTGAGGTCTGCTTGGGGGATCTGAAATGGGGGGGGGGGGGGGTCTTATTCACATTGTGACTCTGAGGTGAGGTCTGATTAAGGGCTCATGCACACAAACGTATTTTCTTTCCATGTCCGTTCCATTTTTTTTGTGGACCTTATGCGGAACCATTCATTTCAATGGGTCCGCACGCAAAAAAAACTGAATTTCCGTATTTCCGTTACCCCCAAAAAATAGAACATGTCCTATTATTGTCCACATTACGGACAAGGGTGGTACTGTTTGATTAGGGGCTAGCTGTTCCGTTCCGCAAAATATGGAATGCACACGGATGTCATCCTTATTTTTTGCAGACTGCAAAATGCATATGGTCATGTGCATGAGGCCTAACAGTGGGGATCTGATTAAGGCTCTGCAGTGAGGTCTGAAGAAAAATATTTTTTTCTTATTTTCCTCCTCTAAAACCTAGGTACGTATTATAGGGCGAAAAATACAGCAACTCTTTTGTTTAGAAATGCTACTCCAGTTTTTCTACTCCATCCCTCTGTACTGGAGGGAGTTTGTATTTTTTTGTGACTTTTTAAAAAGTCCCAGTGATCTAGAGTGAGACTATATTAACACAACCACATCCACTTCAAAACTGGAGCAAGAAGTGTAAAAATGCAAAAAGGTTCAAAATTTTCCTTAGGGCTTTTGTGGATTAGATGCAGACCTACAGGTCCTTCTAAAAAAATTAGCATATTGTGATAAAGTTCATTATTTTCTGTAATGTACTGATAAACATTAGACTTTCATATATTTTAGATTCATTACACACCAACTGAAGTAGTTCAAGCCTTTTATTGTTTTAATTAGGGGTGCACCGAAATTCCGGCGGCCGAAAATATCGGCCGAAAATGGGCCTAATCCATTTCGGCCGATATTGGTACATATCGGCAGAAAATATGGTTGGTTATATACGTTCGGGCGGCCGGCCGGCGGCGCCCCTCATGCTGTGCCTCCTAAACGCTTGCCGCTCTAAAGAATCTCCGGCTCAGTGCTGCGCAGCCTGCTGTGTCTGCTCTGTGCTACTGCTGTTGTTAGTGTAGCGTGGCCAAGCTCTGTTCGTTCCGCGGTACAGGAGCTTTTGTTTCCTGTACCCGGCACTTAGTGTGCACTTGCTTTCAGTCCGGCCGGGTACAAGAAACAAATGCTCCTGTACCGCGGACCGAACAGAGCTCGGCCACGCTACACAGGCTACACTAGAGGTGACAAGGGAGGGGGGGTGTAAAATGAGAGTGACAAGGGGGTGTGTAAAATGAGAGTGACAAGGGGGGGGGGGGGTAGAATGAGAGTGACAAGGGGGGGGGGGGTAGAATGAGAGTGACAAGGGGGGGGGGTAGAATGAGAGTGACAAGGGGGGGGGGTAGAATGAGAGTGACAAGGGGGGGGGGGGTAGAATGAGAGTGACAAGGGAGGGGGGGAAGAATAAGAGTGACAAGGGAGGGGGGGGAGAATAAGAGTGACAAGGGAGGGGGGGAAATGAGAGTGACAAGGGAGGGGGGGGAAATGAGAGTGACAAGGGAGGGGGGGAAATGAAAGTGACAAGGGAGGGGGGGAAATGAAAGTGACAAGGGAGGGGGGGAGGGGGAGAGTGACATTTTTTTTTTAAATAACCACTTTGGGTGGCATTGTGTGTATAATATCTATGTATCCGTTTAACTTTATATTTTAATTCACTTTCCTTTTTTTTTACTTAAAAAAAGTATTTTAAAAGTATTTGGGCAAAAAGGCAGTTTCGGTTTTCGGTCAAGGGCATCCTGAATTTTCGGTTTCGGACCAGAATTTTCATTTCGGTGCACCCCTAGTTTTAATATTGATGATTTTGGCATACAGCTCATGAAAACCCAAAATTCCTATCTAAAAAAATTAGCATATCATGAAAAGGTTCTCTAAACAAGCTATTAACCTAATCATCTGAATCAACTAATTAACTCTAAACACCTGCAAAAGATTCCTGAGGCTTTTAAAAACTCCCAGCCTGGTTCATTACTCAAAACCGCAATCATGGGTAAGACTGCCGACCTGACTGCTGTCCAGAAGGCCATCATTGTCACACTCAGGCAAGAGGGTAAGACACAGAAAGAAATTTCTGAACGAATAGGCTGTTCCCAGAGTGCTGTATCAAGGCACCTCAGCGGGAAGTCTGTTGGAACGGAAAAGTGTGGCAGAAAACGCTGCACAACGAGAAGAGGTGACCGGACCCTGAGGAAGATTGTGGAGAAGGACCGATTCCAGACCTTGGGGGACCTGCGGAAGCAGTGGACTGAGTCTGGAGTAGAAACATCCAGAGCCACCGTGTACAGGCGTGTGCAGGAAATGGGCTACAGGTGCCGCATTCCCCAGGTCAAGCCACTTTTGAACCAGAAACAGCGGCAGAAGCGCCTGACCTGGGCTACAGAGAAGCAGCACTGGACTGTTGCTCAGTGGTCCAAAGTACTTTTTTCGGATGAAAGCAAATTTTGCATGTCATTCGGAAATCAAGGTGCCAGAGTCTGGAGGAAGACTGGGGAGAGGGAAATGCCAAAATGCCTGTAGTCCAGTGTCAAGTACCCACAGTCAGTGATGGTCTGGGGTGCCATGTCAGCTGCTGGTGTTGGTCCACTGCGTTTTATCAAGGGCAGGGTCAATGCAGCTAGCTATCAGGAGATTTTGGAGCACTTCATGCTTCCATCTGCTGAAAAGCTTTATGGAGATGAAGATTTCATTTTTCAGCACGACCTGGCACCTGCTCACAGTGCCAAAACCACTGGTAAATGGTTTATTGACCATGGTATTACTGTGCTCAATTAGCCTGCCAACTCTCCTGACCTGAACCTCATAGAGAATCTGTGGGATATTGGGAAGAGAAAGTTGAGAGACGCAAGACCCAACACTCTGGATGAACTTAAGGCCGCTATCGAAGCATCCTGGGCCTCCATAACACCTCAGCAGTGCCACAGGCTGATTGCCTCCATGCCACGCCGCATTGAAGCAGTCATTTCTGCAAACGGATTCCCGACCAAGTATTGAGTGCATAACTGAACATCATTATTTGAAGGTTGACTTTTTTTGTATTAAAAACACTTTTCTTTTATTGGTCGGATGAAATATGCTAATTTTTTTTAGATAGTAAATTTGGGTTTTCATGAGCTGTATGCCAAAATCATCAATATTAAAACAATAAAAGGCTTGAACTAATTCAGTTGGTGTGTAATGAATCTAAAATATATGAAAGTCTAATGTTTATCAGTACATTACAGAAAATAATGAACTTTATCACAATATGCTATTTTTTTAGAAGGACCTGTATTTACTTCTATGGGGCCCTTTTCTTCCATTCTATGGCTCCGCAAAACAAATAAAACATGTCCTATACTTGTCAGTGAAAATCAGGATGTGACCCCATTGAAGTCTATGGGTCCGCAAAAATGCGGTATGCAATCTTCTTTTTTGCCGACATGCTGAACTGTCCGGAAAAAAAACGGATCCGCATTTTTGCGGACAGCATACAGCCGTCTGAATGAGCCCTTAAGCAAACCCCAAAAGATCACCACTCCACTGAAGAGGTAAACACACGCAGAAAGTAATACTTCACCGATAACAGAAAGTGACTAAAGTAGTTACGTTTTAACATTTATTCGTATGCACTAAAACCCAAAACAAAAAAAACAAAAAAACAAATAATGTGTAATACACTGGCTTTATTTTGTGACTTTTTAAAGCCAAAATTCTGGAGTGCTGGGCATGATAAATTTTCCCCATTAACCGTTTAATAAAATGAAGTTTTTATTTAAACTTTATTCAGTATTTATCACGATCTGGTCTCCCCCCCCCCCCCCCCCCCCCCCCACACACACACACACACACACCCCACCCCACATTTTCTAACTGGCTTGACCTTCAGCACATTAAACTCAGCAGAGCTGGGAGGGTTGCCTAACTGCCGAAGTCAGATGTGACATCAGAAGATTTCATAATGCAGACAGTGCACGGACGGCTTCTCCAACAAGTTATCACAACAAAGGCTTTCTACATCGGGA
Organism: Bufo gargarizans; assembly: GCF_014858855.1. NCBI lineage: Eukaryota > Metazoa > Chordata > Amphibia > Anura > Bufonidae > Bufo > Bufo gargarizans. Next base: position 186,804,232 of record NC_058084.1, read on the forward strand.
CATGTGGATCCCATTGCTTTCATGTATTAAGCACAGCACCAGGGTAACTTCACAGACATTCTTCACATGGTCTTCCTGCTGGAACACAAGTGATGTGTGCTTAAACCACTAATGGTAGAGAACAATCCAGCTACTCCAGTGTTACCATGGGGGACTATGTTGGCTAGTGGAAAATTTTAAGGACTTCAAAGGCATTTCTGTGATATTCATACTCTGAACGCTATATTTTTCAGAGTTCTGCATCCTTGTTCCAGCCACTTGAAAGAAATACAGAACTTTAGAGAACGAACATCTCACAGAGCAATGTAAGCAAGACATAGGCTGCGGCCCATGCACACGCCGAGGCCCCTGGAAATGGCTGATTGGCAGTGGTGCAAAGAGTTGGGCCCTCACCGTCCTGAGGAAAGGCTATTAAATATTACAAATCTGGGTGAGCCCTTTAAATGAACATCAAAAGTGACAAAGAAATCTGGTTGACCTCATGATAGGTCAGCCTGCCGAACATGCTGCATGATCCTGCTCCAGCCACTTGTCCTACAGTTTGTCACAGGACAGTGAGGAGGGGGAGGGGGACATGGCTGATCTTTGGGGGCAAAGAAAAGATTCCCTTATATATTTCTCTATGTTCACTGTAATGAGACAAAAGAAGAAGGAGGCAAAGGAGGATATGTAGCGATTGGATATTTTTTGCGCATTAAAGGTGTAGTCCCATTATAGACTTCAAAATACAGTTTCTCCTCCTTGCTATTAAAGGGGTTGTCCAGACTCAGAGCTGAACCTGGACATATCCCCGTTTTCACCTAGGCAGGCGCTCTGATGCTCTCCCTTGCCCTGTGCTGTATCGCACAGGGCAAAGGCTTTTTGTTTACATTTGGGCACTGCTAGGCAGAGGCTTCCGCCTAGCAGTGTTCCCAGTAATGTCACCGCCTCTGATGGGCGGGCTTTAGTGGTGCCCTAGCCATTTTACAGGCTAAGACAGCACTAAAGCCCACCCATTAGTGTCGGTGATGCCACGGGGCTCACTGCTAGGCGGAAGCCTCCGCATAGCTTACCCATGGAGAGCTTGGTACATTACTGGATCTACAGAAAAAGCCCTTGTCCTGCGCGATTCAGAGCAAGGCAAAAGAAAACATGAAATGCTCCGATAATCATGTCAGAGGGCCCGAGTGGGGGAAGATGGGGATATATAACCCCTTTAAAATACATATAAAATTATTATTTTTTTAAATTCTGCATTGCATTATCTTAAAGATAGCATGCCATTCCAGACAATGCTACATCTGGCATATCCTTATGATCATTCTTACAAATATTGATTAGGAGCAAGAAATCCATCTATAGATTGTGGATGTGTGGCCTAGGTCTTTTTTTTTCTTCTATTATAGTGATGTTGAGGTTATGATACAGCCATTCTGGCCACATCAAGGGACTTCTGCTGTGGCTTTGGTGGGGAAATGGAATCCCAAGCCCCGGCCTGCAGGTACTGTTAGCAGAACGCAGCAGTCCTCTATGAGCAGAGGTATACACATGCACGCCCGGCTGAGCAGTCACCTTACCTTGTATTGAAGAGCGCTGCCTTTACTGCTATAGAAATGGTGTCAAACAGGTTTCCTCCACACTCCAACAGCTGGAAGAAAAGACTATGCTATCAGTACAAGTCTCGACCATGGTTGACGGCATCTCAAACATACTTTTCATGCCTCATGTACAGCATGCAACATAGGGGTCGGAATACGATAAATTGCGCTGAGAAGCAGTTATTAGATAAAAGCATAGTACTGAGGATGTGCGTTCCAGATTCACTCTTATATTTTACACATTTTGTAGAATCTATGCTTTTTTCCTCTCTGGTATCAGCACTCCTCCCCATTTGGCCCAGGTGTTTTTTTTATTAGCAGGAGTCTGCATAAGGCTACATGCACACAAACAGATTTTGTTTCTGTGTCCGTTCCGTTTTTTTTGCGGATAAGATGCGGACCCATTCATTTCAGCATCAGTATGTCCGTTCCATAGCCCCGCAAAAAAAATAGAACATGTCCTATTCTTGTCCGTTTTGCAGACAAGGATAGGCATTGTTACCATGGATCCGCAAAAAAACAAACAAAAAATAAAACGGATGACATATGGACGTCATCAATTATTATTTTTTTTTGGCGGACCGCAAAACATACAGTTGTGTGCATGTAGCCTAAGGGTGTATACATTCCTACCTCCTCTCAGTTGGAGTTCCTGAGAGTATGGGATAAGGCGAGTTCACATGGTGCAGTACTGCACGGCGGCCATTGTTGCTTTGGTGCTGTGCTGGTGAGCTGGTGGGACCCAGTGCCAGGGTGGCTTGGCCAGAAAACAGGGGTGCTGTTTGAATGCTGGGTCCCGGTGCCTGCTGCGGCAAATTTAGAGTAGGTTCCCATTCAAAGAGGCAACCTTGTCGCAGTGAGTGGGCCTACGCTTTTTGATCAAATTGTATACTAATGCCTCATGTACAGCATACAGCATAGGGGTAGGTATACGATAAAGTGCGCTGAGTAACGATGTTAATTATGCTGAAAAAACAGTTATTAGATAAAAGCATAGTATTGAGGATGTGCGATCCAGTTGTTTTTCTTATATTTTACATACTTTTCATGAAAACATTGTAGAATAAAATGGTTCTGTCAGGACCGAGATGAGGAATGACATCACCGCTACCGCGCCAGTCACCGATGTGCACAATGAACAATTAGTCTGGCGGTAATTAGCAACGTTAACGGTCTTGTAATTGCCAAGCACTTAAATCAAGCCTTTTATGCGAGAACAAAGATGCAATTTACAAGAACTTTAATTACTGGAAATTAGATGTTTTCTAAGGGATAAAAGGCATCAGATGCAAGAGGAAGAATAAAAAGGGGAAATCTGCTTATGGTATTGTCTTATTTACATGACACACAAAATACACACTTCAAAGTATCGGCTACGGTCCTCTCTCTGTATGCAGTCTTACAATGGAACACTACTTTTCTGAAGATTTACATTAAAAAAGACAAGACATTCTGCTAGGTTTGGTTTCACATCTACAGTAATATTAAAGTCGCTGAAAAGCTGGTCTTTGGCAACACAAAATGCAGAGAAGAGGGAAGGAGGGATATGAAGCTGCAGTTTCCCATTTTCTTGTAAACCCAATTTTCAATTTATGTGTTTCCAGGTGGAACAAGAGAGTAATGGAGCAATGTGGAGTCCTAAGAAATGATACTCCAGAATTAATATACTGGAGAAATACAGGTACTTTCAAATTTGTTTAGTGGCCATCCTGCAATCATTAAATGACAAGTAAACAGCTCACAGCAAACGCTAAAGACCAATAAACATCCACACATAAATGAATGAACCTCAGTTTTCACTCACCAGCACATCCACATAAAGGACCCAGCAGTGCTCGCCGGGCAGAATGCAGAGCGACTCTAGGTCAATGCTGCTCTGGTTGTCAAATATTTTATAAAGCATGTGGGCGATCTCCGTGCCAAGCTCTTCTCCGCCACGTCCTTCAAACTCTGGAGTGGCATTAGCAGAACTGGGAGATAAAGAAAACACGTCAAATGTTCTGAAAATAGTTACAAATTACAAGGGTATTCTCATCTGCATATCGCTAGAATGTGCTAACACATGATTGGTGTGGGCTTGACCACTGGTACCCCCACCGATCCTGAGAAAGAAGGGGCCAGCCATGCAGGGGAACTTCAGTGAATGGGGCCGACTGCAGTTTCTTGGATTAATAGATAACCAAAGAAAAGTATGTATGTGTAATAGACATATCTATCTATATAGATCTATATTTGTTTTAACTGGTGCTCTATCCTCAGACACAGAACTGCAGGTTATGAAGCTTTTAGAATTAAAGCCACCCTGTGGTTCAAAGGGGAGGGGGGGGGGGGAAACACACTATCAGCGTGGCTGATGAAGACAGATCCAGACCCATTTAACTTGATCCGTCTGCACCGCAAAAAAAAAAAAAAATCAAATAGAACATGCGCCTCAAAACAACCCCTACACATGTTTCATGTTGTGCTTCCTCAGGGGGTGAGCTCTACCCCCTGAGGAAGCACAATGTGAAACACATGTTGTGGTTGTTTTGAGGCGCCATGCTGGGTTTGTATTACTTGTGTGCGCAGTTTTGTATATCAATTTGGATGTACAGTACAGACCAAAAGTTTGGACACATCTTCTCATTCAAAGAGTTTTCCTTATTTTCATGACTATGAAAATTGTAGATTCACACTGAAGGCATCAAAACTATGAATTAACACATGTGGAATTATATACATAACAAAAAAGTGTGAAACAACTGAAAATATGTCATATTCTAGGTTCTTTAAAGTAGCCACCTTTTGCTTTGATTACTGCTTTGCGCACTCTTGGCATTCTCTTGATGAGCTTCAAGTCATCTGTCACCTGAAATGGTCTTCCAACAGTGAATAAATCCCAAACAGTGTCACCAGCAAAGCACCCCAACACCATCACACCTCCTCCTCCATGCTTCACGGTGGGAACCAGGCATGTAGAGTCCATCCGTTCACCTTTTCTGCGTTGCACAAAGACACGGTGGTTGGAACCAAAGATCTCAAATTTGGACTCATCAGACCAAAAGCACAGATTTCCACTGGTCTAATGTCCATTCCTTGTGTTCTTTAGCCCAAACAAGTCTCTTCTGCTTGTTGCCTGTCCTTAGCAGTGGTTTCCTAGCAGATATTCTACCATGAAGGCCTGATTCACACAGTCTCCTCTTAACAGTTGTTCTAGAGATGTGTCTGCTGCTAGAACTCTGTGTGGCATTGACCTGGTCTCTAATCTGAGCTGCTGTTAACCTGCGATTTCTGAGGCTGGTGACTCGGATGAACTTATCCTCCGCAGCAGAGGTGACTCTTGGTCTTCCTTTCCTGAGGCGGTCCGCATGTGAGCCAGTTTCTTTGTAGCGCTTGATGGTTTTTGTGACTGCATTTGGGGACACTTTCAAAGTTTTCCAAATTTTTCGGACTGACTGACCTTCATTTCTTAAAGTAATGATGGCCACTCGTTTTTCTTTACTTAGCTGCTTTTTTCTTGCCATAATACAAATTCTAACAGTCTATTCAGTAGGACTGTAGGCTGTGTATCCACCTGACTTCTCCACAACACAACTGATGGTCCCAACCCCATTTATAAGGCAAGAGATCCCACTTATTAAACCTGACAGGGCACACCTGTGAAGTGAAAACCATTTCAGGTGACTACCTCTTGAAGCTCATCAAGAGAATACCAAGAGTGAGCAAAGCAGTAATCAAAGCAAAGGGTGGCTACTTTGAAGAACCTAGAATATGACATTTTGAGTTGTTTCACACTTTTTTGTTATGTATATAATTCCACATGTGTTAATTCATAGTTTTGATGCCTTCATTGTGAATCTACAATTTTCACAGTCATGAAAATAAAGAAAACTCTTTGAATGAGAAGGTGTGTCCAAACTTTTCGTCTGTACTGTATGTCCTGCTTTACTTGATTATATCTTGCTGCTGTTATTGTGTACTTGGTGCCTCATCTGTGGTGTGTATCAATATCTTATTTTAGTTTTTTAATCGCTCATCATAATAAAGTATCTTAATGTTTACAATTATATATATGTAGAGTGCATTCTTTATTTGTGTTGCTAGTTTAGTTTATGCATCTGCATTGTTTCCAATGGGCCCTATTTTTATCTGGGATACGGAGTGCCCGCGCCCAGTGCCCATATATTGCGGACGAACTGTTTGCGTGCCGCAATACAGGCAACGGCTGTGTGCATGAGCCCTAACTGGGGAAAGAACAGAACACTTCCCTGGTGACCTCCTTTTCATCTTTTTACCTGCTGATCCACAATTCCCAGGCTTCTATTCTGCCATCATGGGCGGATTGGCAACGTACCCAACGGGAAAAGTCCTGGTGGGCTGATTGCCTTTTACTATGCAGTGGCACGTTGGACCACCCTTTCTGCCATACTCTCACATGACTGCAGGCGCCAGTGGCCGAGAAGTGCATCACAGGGAGGGTGCGGGGCCTCCTCACACATTCATTCAGGGGAAACATGTCAGCAGTCACCCCATCCCCACAAGATGAAGAAAGGCGAGTGGGGCACCTTTGGCATTAAGAAGAAAGCTAACGAAGGTGAGATGACCCTATAAAGGGATGAGAGAGTCAGACCATTCTGTTCAGACTACAGGCAGGAAAGAGACGCAGACACAACTGTAATTAGTTGGGGCAGACAAGATATAGTACAAGGATTGAAGAGTTTTGTTACAGGAAAGTGTTAGGCTACTTTCACACCAGTGTTTCCAAAATCACACAGAGCAACCCGGTGGTGGAAAACAGTGAAAAAAGGTATTACTCCATACCTTCTAGAGACCCAGTAGGTCAAACGATTTAAATCATAGTGAGGGAATAACGTGCCGTCGTGATGATCTCATGGAAACAGAATTACCGGTAAAACTAATTCCGGTTTTTCCATAGCATCATCACGACGGCATACAAGGAGATATAAAAAATATATCAGTTAAGGGGGGGCTACAGCCTGGAGGACTTTCCGCCCGAAGGACAGATCAGATGATCTGGAAAGATCCAGGCGATAGTGCTTTATAAAAGGTATGAATGCTGGACCAAGTGCCAGCACGACAGATTTCCTCCAGAGAAGCCCCAGCTCTCTCAGCCTGAGAGGAAGACATGGCCCGAGTGGAATGGGCCCCAATGTGGACTGGACATGTAAGATTTTGTATTTGGTAACAAAGACTAATGGCTTCTTTGAGCCATCTAGCTATAGAGGACCGGGAGGCTTTTTGGCCCTTAAATCTTCCTCCAAAGAGAACTAGTAAGTTGTCAGATTTCCTAAACTTTCCCGTCACAGCGATATAGTTTAGGACTGCCCGTCTAACGTACAGAGAGTGAAATGCTGATTCTTTGTCATTAGAGGGGTGTTGGCAATAGGAAGGTAGGGTAACTTCCTGGCTCCGATGAAAATTGGATAAAACTATGGGGAGAAACCCAGGATCCAGACGGAGAATTATTCTATCATCTAGAATACGGAGGTAGGGTTCCCTGATTGATAGGGCTTGTAATTCTCCTACTCTGCGGGCCGAAGTTATTGCAATTAAGAAGGCCGTTTTCAAGGACCATAATTTTATTGGACAGTCAGACATGGGTTTAAAGGGTAGTAAAGTAAGGCCTGTAAGAACGATGTTCAGATCCCAGGAAGGGACACGGGCGGTGATCGTTGGGCGGAGCCTCGTCGCTGCCTTAATGAATCTTTTGATCCAACGATGGCCGGCTATATCTTGGTCAAAAAAACAACCCAGGGCTGAGATCTGGACCTTCAAGGTAGAGGGTCTAAGTCCCAGGTCTAGACCTTGCTGTAGGAAATCCAGTATTCTTTGGATGTTGGGTTTATGTAAGTGTGGCGATTCGTCCCCACTCCAGGAACAAAAACGTTTCCAGATCTTAAGGTAGATTGCTGACGTTACCTTCTTTCTGGAGGCTTTCAGAGTAGCAATAACTTCGTCTGACAGGCCCTGAAGTTTCAGGGTTTGGGACTCAGGATCCAAGCTGCCAATTTTAGAAACTGCGGGTTTGGGTGTAGAACTGGACCCTGCTGGAGTAGATCCCCCCCGCACAGGAAGGGGCCATGGATCCTGTAGAGAAAGTTTCTGGAGAGATGAGAACCAACTTCTCTTTGGCCACAGGGGAGCGATCACAATCACCGTGGCCTTGTCCTGGAGAATTTTCTGTACCACCTTCGGAATTAGAGGAAGTGGAGGGAAGGCATAGCACAGATTCCAATGCCAACGGATGGCAAAGGCGTCTAAGGGATGAGGTCTGTCCCTGGGGTTTAGGGAACAGAATGTTTCCACTTTTGAGTTTGCCCTGGTGGCAAACAGATCCACGTCGGGCATCCCCCATTTTCTTACTACTAGCCCGAAAATTTCTGGACTTAGAGACCATTCTGTATGATCGATCCTGTGGCGGCTGAGAAAATCCACTTCCTGATTTAGTATTCCCTTCAGGTGAACTGCCGATATAGAGGCCACCTTCTGTTCTGCCCAAGCAAAGATCTTTGTTGTCAGTGCCTGTAGGGTTACGGACCGTGTTCCCCCCTGATGGGAGAGGTAGGCAACGGCTGTAGTGTTGTCCGATAGCACTTTTATGTGATGATGACACAACATTTCCTCTGCTACCTTCAATGCTTCCCAGACTGCTCTCAGTTCCCTGAAATTTGATGACTGGGATCTGATCGAATCTGGCCAAGTGCCCTGGAACATACAATCCCCCACCTTTGCACCCCAGCCGGACAGACTTGCGTCTGTTATTACCTGAATCTGGGGAGTCTTCGGCCAGGGACTTCCCCGGGATAAGTTCCCGTGGTTTTTCCACCAATTTAGGGACTGTAGAATCCGAGTTGGTGGGCTTACTTGACGATCTAGAGAGGATTGGCACCTGTTCCAGACACTCAGGATCCAGGACTGAAGGGGTCTGAAGTGTATTTGACACCAGGGAACTGCCGGAATACAAGATGTTAGCAGGCCCAGCATACTCATCGCCTCTCTGATAGAGCAAGATCTTCTTTTCTGGAAGGACCTGATCTTTTGTTGGAGAACTGATATTTTGTCTCGAGGTAGGAATACCGCTTGCTTTAAAGGAGTCCAGGATCATACCTAAGAATTTCCCTTGAGGGGGTGAGGACGGACTTTTCCTTGTTTACGATCCACCCCAGGTCGTCTAGGATGGAGAGAAAGAACCTCAGATTCGAATTGATTTGGCTGAGACTTTCGCTGATCAGAAGGAAATCGGCCAAATAGGGGATTATCATGATTCCCTTTCTTCGGGCGAAAGCGACCATCTCTACCACTACTTTGGTAAATATTCTCGGGGCTGATGAAATCCCGAAGGGAAGGGCTCTGAACTGGTAGTGATGGACGTTCCCTGATATATCCTGGATTGCAAACCGGAGAAAACTCTATGAGTTGGTGTGAATGGGAATGTGGTAATAAGAGTCTCGCAGGTCTATTGTGCACATGAAGACGTCTTTGCTTAGCAGAGGGATTGTAGATGTTAGGGTCTCCATCCTGAATTTCTGATAACGAATGAACCTGTTTAGTGGTTTCAGGTTTATGATCGTCTAAATGGTACCTTCTTTTTTCCTGATTAGAAATAGAGTTGAATAGAAACCCTTGCCTCTTTCTAGAGGCGGGACCGGTGAGATTACATTCATTTGATGAAGTTTCTGGACTCCTTGCCAAAGGTTCGTTTGGAACCGTGTCAGTGAAAATTTGTTTGGGGGTCTTGAAGACCACTCTATTTGATAGCCTGCACCGACTACCTTGGAAATCCAGGGGTTCTGGGAGATAGATTCCCATGACCCTAGGAATTTTGAGAGTCTTCCCCCCACTCCGGCGTCATTGCTTATCTGAAGATTTTTGATGGGAGAAGGATTGGCCTCTTCCTCTTCCCCCTTTTGGATAGCTCCAACGCCCTGATTTCCCTTCCCCCCTGTAGCTTTTTTCCTGACCCGAGGAGGGGCGAAAAGGATACCGGCGTTTGGAGGGGCGATCTTCCGGAAACCCCTTCTTGTCTGCGGCCTTCTCTAGAATTTTATCTAGCACCGGGCCAAACACATATTCTCCAGAAAAGGGTATGGAACAAAGCTTTAACTTGGACGTCTTGTCCCCCGAACAGCACTTCATCCAGAGGGCTCTTCTGGCTGCATTGGAGAGTGCCGCATCTCTGGCGGAGAATCGGACTGATTCGGCAGAGGCATCCGCCAGGAGGCCGTGGCGGATTTTAAAGAGGGAGAGAATTAAGAATCTGCTCCCTAGATGCTTTATCTTTAATATGAGTTTCTAATTCTCCCAACCAAAGATACATGGATCTGGGGACTGAGGTAGCCGCAATATTGGTTTTAACATTAAACATGGACGCCTCCCAGGATTTCCTGAGAAGACTGTCCGCCTTGCGATCCATCGAATCTAAGTTGGGAGGCATCCTCAAATGGAAGGGACGTTTTCTTGTTCACCTAGGCAACCTGTACATCGATCTTGGGAATTTCATTGAAAATTTTAGACTCCTCTGGATCAAATAGCAACCTATTTTTGAACGCCGCCAGTACTCCCAGCCGTCTTTCTGGGTCTGCCCACTCATCAAGGATCATATCCCTAATACTTTCATTGATGGGAAACACACGGGTCTTCTTAACTCTTAGGCCCCCAAACATTTCTTCTTGTACCGAATGGGTACATTTTGATCTCCACAGTCCCTTTTTAGAGATCCTCGGGATGTAAATCTATAATGCTCTATTGGTCTGTAAGACCAAAAAAATCCCTTTAGGGATCCCTATTTGTCAGTTAAAATCATAACTTTATTATTTGTAATTTTTACTCACAAACATATATTAGAGAAAAAACAAAGAAAAATTGGTTAAAACTCTCAGTTGTAAGGAGTTATGAGACAATAATTATTAAGCCTGGTTGCCTGATTTTTGCAACCTTTTGTGGCAATGTGTTTGTATCTGGCTCAATACAGTGAATATCTCTTGTTATATAGTTTGAGGGCCGTTGGTGTGTAGGACCTACCCTTTATTTAAGACTCTTATGAAGTTCACAATATGGGCTCAGCACTTAAACTGTACAATTAGTTTTATTTGAGATGCATATAGCAGGCCTTTATTTAGACCTCCTAGTCTCAGTTTTGGTCGTGCTGAGACTCATACTTTGTTGCCATTCCCCTATTTAAACACTTTTGTGGTTGCACACTATTTCAATAATTCAGAGTAGCTACAATGTTGCCTCTATTTGTTTCATAGAGGTCAGTGTAGACACATCTCTGTGTATATGCATCGCTGAGCGTTCATGTGCCTGCAGTGACGCTGCCTAGCACTAGGGGTAGGTGTTGAACATCCACACCAAACTCGGTCTCACTTTACCTCACTATTCTTCTCTAATGTCCCTGTATCATATGGCCAGTAACTCCTCTCACTCACTCACACACTGCCTAAAAACGGGTTCACATCACTACACCCCTCCCGACATGTTTCGCCGCTGTTTCGGCTTAGTCAGGGGATGCGGGGTATATGTGCGCGCGCGCTCGTATCGACCTCCCTTTCTGCTCTCCAGGATCCCACCCCTCTGGGTCGCTCAGCCAATCCAGTTCATGCATGCGATCACGGGCCAAAAGGTAACTGTTTCACGTATATCCTACGTGCCTCTCCTGTGCCGTCGCAGGTCAGTGACGTCCGGTCTAACCTCAATGACGTCAGATGATGTTTACATGAAGAAACTGTCATAATATAGTTAGAAGACTGTCAGAAGATCACAGGGTAATTCGCTCACTTTTTAACATTAATGGACTAGTTTTAAGCGATCGGTACCTATAGTTAATGTTTTATGCAATGACATAATTGATGGCTGAAGACCAGATTTATATAGTTTATGCCTAAAGCCCGATTGATCTGTCTTATTAATTTGAATAGACGAACATCTTATTAAGCGATTTTATGTTTTAATGATGGAACAGTAACATACACAGTCCTTCCATAGCTCTTAATTTTATTAATCAGGCGCATTTTTATATATATATATATATATAAAATAGACACTCTTAAGACTTAATATGGGTCATTCTCACTATATATAGTCCATCTTTTCATAGTAGATACTCTATAGACTTAATGAGAGTCATTCTCACTATATATGGTCCATCTTTAATGGATGTAAAGTTGTCCCCCTAATAGATCCTACCATCCTAAAGACCATCAGAACGAATTTATATATTTAATTCGTTCAAATGACACATTTTATTACTTTATTTTTTATTGATTTTATTCAAATTTTATATTTTTATAATTATTTATTATATTTTTGATAGATCATTATAGGATTGGCTAAGACGAGGATATTATAGATGGAGCCATCAATTATTATCAAAATTAAGTCAAAATCACTATCTAAAAGGTAATTCCTAAAGGTGGGTGGGTCGTTTCTGGGAGGGGGGGGGTCACTGTTCTTTATTTCCTCTCCTTCATATTATTTTTGTTATTATCATATGGGTACGTTGCACCTCCTCCACGCCCATGGTCGACCTTACTGCCTTCAAAAGGTCGGAGACATTCCTTCCGTAGAAAAGTAATATCTACGACCGTCGTCCACTGAGTCTGAGTCAGAGACTCTCTCCCCCTCCTACCATGACCTGACAGAGTGAGCACTTTCATCCGCAATGACTTCTAGTTCAGAAGGGGATGGAGATCTAGCCCGCTTCCTCTTTGGTTGCGGCAAATCGGGGGGGATTAGTGGACAGGTGGGCCAGGGATGAACGGATCTCTTCCTGAATCATAGTTTTTAATTCCTCTTTTAGGGAGGGTGCCTCATCCCGTACGATATTTGAAATACAAAGCTTGCACAATTTTTTGGGGTAGCCGTCAGGGAGTCTACTATTGCAGGAGATACATTTGAGTGATTTCCCAATCTTTTTCAGGGCTTCTTTAGCCTAAAAGAGAGGAGACGGCAAAGTATAAGGGTATGGCCACTAGAGGGAGAGGCAGCCAAAGGGGCGGAAGTAAGCTCCTTGACGCAGCCGCTCGGAGCATGGAAACAAGTGCCTCACTCTCCCCCCCCCCCCCTTCACCTTATTACCGCAGGAGAGGGGGATCAACAGACTCCCTGACCCGCTCATATAATACCCCCGAAGGGGACTCACGGTTAGAAGCGCTGCCGGTGGCTCAGCTCTAGGGGACCGCTCCGATACCGGCATGGTCGTCCTCTTCTGCAGGCAAGGGTTCCGCACCAGTGGGGACCGATCCTGGGAGCGTTTACCAGAGTTCAAGCCTCGGTTTTAAGCCAGGCCCCACGCTGCCGCCGCTACCGTCACTTCCGGGTCGCCGGCCGTGACGTCATAAACATGCGCCCCATGCGCCGGCGCGCACCCAGCTGCCGCCTTAATAGGCCAGGAGGGAGTCTGCGCCAGGGAACAGGCCCCGGAAAACCGGGACGAGATAGAGCCCTGAACCCCTGCCCAGCGTTAGTACTGGACCGCGGGAGGGCAGGGGGACGCCATGCAGGATGCTGGCGATTTTCTAAGGTAACAACCAACAGAAAGATTCCATTTCCTTAGCTTCATCTCCCTGCATACAGGGAGACCTTTCTCTGCCCTGTCCTCTGTAGGGACAGGAAACACTGGTGTTGGTGGTGGGAGGAGGGTATTTAACCTTTCTCTGTTCCAGCCCCTACAGAGGTCAGGGGTCAATCTCCTTGTATGCCGTCGTGATGATGCTATGGAAAAATGCTTCAGTTTTGTCCCCATTCATTGTCAATAGGGACAAAACGTAACTGAACAGAACTGAATGCTCCAAAATGCATTCTGTTCCGTTTGGTTGCGTTCCTATACCGGAGAGCAAACCGCAGCATGCTGCGGTTTTCTTTCCGTCATGGGATGCGGAGCAAGACTGATCCGTCATGACCCACAATGCAAGTCAATGGGGATGGATCCGTTTTCTCTGACACTAGAAAACTCATCCGTCCTCTAATGGAGTTCATGACGGATCCGTCTTGGCAATGTTAAAGATAATAGAACTGGATAAGTTTATACCGGAAGCAGATGGTTGTATTGTCAGTAACGGAAGCGTTTTTGCTGAACCCTGCCGGATTCAGCAAAAACGCTAGTGTGAAAGTAGCCTAAACTGGCGGACTGCTTTCTACTGGGGTCAGACCAAAACTAGTAAGGCATGGACTACTGTGGGACCTGACAGGAATGGTTTAATGGGACTGTGTAGTGTGGGATCAGGGATGACCTGGTAGCTTCAGTACTGACAACATGGGGCCATTTGTATGTTTTTTTTTCAGGGCCACTTTGAGTTACTAATCTGCCCTCCTTCCCCTGACAAGCAGTGTTTTTGGCTACTGATGCGGCCATTTTAGATGGCAGAAGAGGAGCCCAGGAATCATGGATCCTCAGCTGAAAAGATAAAATGGAGGTCACCGGGTATGTGTTCTGTTCGTTCCCCAGTTAGGCCTCATGCACAAGGCCGTTGCCCTGAATACAGCAGTGGATAACTAGAATTCATAAGGCTCCATAGAAAAATAATCATCCACTGTAAGAAAGTAGAAACAGCAGCATAAATAGCAATAATTGAATGTATCTATAATAGCACAAAAAATACTATACTGATATTCCTCAAAAAAGATGCAATGTTCTTGCACGTTATTGGGCCCCCTAACCTTTGGCCCCCATTGCAAGTGCTATAGCTATACCTTTTAATTGCCTCTTATTCGCATTTAGGGCTGTTTCACACGAGCGGATGCCGTGCGTGGCATCTGCTCCGTGAAAGAGTGCCAAGACCCGATGCAGACTACAGAGGCACGGAGCGTTATCAGTCATGTTAATGCTCCGTGCCTCTGTAGTCTGCATCGGGTTTTGGCTGTCTTTCACGGAGCGGATGCCACGCATGGCATCCGCTCATGTGAAACAGCCCTTAGACTGCATTTCCAGGACATACATATAGAGCTTTTCTAACTTTTTCTAAAGACAAATTCCAAAAAGTGTATAACAGTGTTGTCCAGTTATTAGATGCACAGTGCATTGCATATTTACTTCCAGGAATTTAGAAAATGTCAGAAATTGTATTTCAATAAATATAGATTAAAGGGGTTGTCCTGCCATTTATATTGATGACCTATTGTCAGGAAAGGTCCTCAATATCTGATCTGCAGAGGTCTGACACCGATTAGCTGTTCATTACACCGCCCTTGGTCTTGGAAGTCTCAGCGGTGCAGTGTAATGACAAGTCCTGCTGGCAGCAGCTTTCTCCCATTGAACAAAGAACGGATGTGTATGCAGGAGTCGGGAGAGCCGAAAAAGAGTTTGAGAGGCAGCAAATGGAGGTGTACGAGCACAACTAGGATCACACTGAAAGAGGGCACTCTACTGTATAAGCAGTCCAATGTTATAAGGATACAGAACCCTAAAAACGTTTTATGGCCATATTGTCTACGTTATGTGATGTCAGTCGAATGCTACAGGACTGAGAAATGCGGCATCTTTGAAGATGCAGCTTGTTCAGTTTTCTCTTTATTATAGCCACGTCAACATTTAAAGAGTTATTTCAACTGGGAAAGGCACACGTCTCTCTCTATATCTCCAAAGACTACAATGGAGAGTGCAAGACACCAACATGGGCGACACTTCCCTGCTTTCTCTCCCTTTAGTGGCCAGGTTCCGGTATGGCGTGCGCTCCCACCCATCATACATGTATGCATTGGCTAAGGATTACTCTGGATATATACTCTACTAACATTATTTTTATATCCCCAACGGGAGCCAATGATTTGTGGTCTAGTAAAGGATGGCAGTGCATCTTTTTAACATTAGAGGGCGATGTCGCACTGAACACAAAGTCATTTCTAACATGAAGGAAGTTGTCCGAGATTTAATCAGAACAGAACCTAACTGGTGGACGGCAGTGTAGAAGAGATCCATGTCCCTACCTGCTGGATTTCCTCCAGCAGTTTTCGATACAGGTCATATTGTGCACAGCTAAATACACAGTGCTTAAATGTACATCAAATGACTCAACGAAGCTAAGTTTACGAGGCAGCGGGGAAAACAGCATCGCCTACAACCAATGAGCCGCCTCCAGGAACCATGAAGCACATTATAGGCTAGCTGACTAATAGTGTGATTTTAAATCAAAAGGATTCACCAGGATTACAATGAAATGGTAACATCTAGATTATAAAGCTGGACCACACCATTGAGAACAGAGGATGGGGACGTCCCTTAATGTTCTGTCCGGATATCTCATGTGTCTAGAGTTACATCAGCACATTAGAGGTTGTGAAACTACAAGATCTATTGATATTCACTTAAGGGCTCGTTCACACGACCGTGCTGTTTTTTTGCGGTCCGCAAATTGCGGATCCCCAAAAAACAGATGCCGCCCGTATAGAAATGTATATTCTTGCGGGGCCAGAGTGCTGTCCGCATCTTTGCAGACCCATTGAAATGAATGGTTCCGTATACGGACCACAAAATACACTCACGTGAACGAACCCTTACTGTAACATGACCAGAGCCTCAGACAGCGGCTGTGCTTTATACTGCTGAGGCCAGCGATAGGCTGCAGCAGTCATGTACCACATACCTTGATGTCACTGCTGAAGTCTATAAGAATAATGGGAGGAGGACTGGAGATGGGGCGCAGGGAACCGCATGCGAGTTTAGGATTTTTATTTTATACATTTTACTGCCATGGGGCAAAGTTTTAAATAACTCAGACAACCCTTTTAAAGCAAACAAAATGTGATCCGTTCCCTTTAAATGGATTTTTTTTTTTTTTTTAAACTACGCCTCAAATCTTGAGCTCGTTAATTCCAGCGAGCTGGCCAAACCACATCCGCAAATCATAAGGTCTATGATAAGATTGCTGTAGTTTACAAAACCATCTTAAAATGCAGTAAGCTGCAAACTACATAGCCTTCTGATGAGAAGCAATCGGAGGCTCTGTTCATTTTACCGTCAAGCGGATCCCAATGAATACGGAGCCATCTTGTAGCTTCACCGCCTCTGATATACCGGCCGCAGGATGCATGAGATGGCTGTGCGTGCAGGAGGATTAAGCACAGTAGCTGCACATAGAGGCATGCTGACAGCGCCCTGGGCACACAGATTTGTGCTTCAATTTTTTGGGGTGGTGCCTTTTTTATTTATTTATTTTTTATTCGTAAATGCGTTATATTTAATAGACATCTAAGGGAAAAAGCATGAAAAAAATATATATAATGGCGGCACACCTGGAGCATGCTGAGTTTTTAATAAAATTTTAAAAAGCCACCGATTCAAAAGAACACACTAGGGCTCATTTACACGACTGTAGCTTTGGTCCACGTCCGACCCTTATTTTTGAGGATTGAACACGGATTCTGCAAAGACAGCACACGGATGTCATTCTTGTGATGCCCACATCCAAAAATTATAGAACGTGTCCTATTCGTGTCTGTTTTGAGGACAGATATAGTCATTTCTACTGATGGGAGTGAGAAAAATGCGGAATGCACACGGCAGGTATTCGTGGATACAGTCGTGTCCGTGAGGCCTAAAAGTCAAACACACACAAAATCCCACACTGTTTGTAGTGTATTTTGCTGTATATTTCTATGGACTGCTGCAGCATTTAAAGGGGTTATCTGATAGCTACCCACCCATGCCAGGGCCCCTTGTATGGATTATACTTACCCGCTCCCCGACACCTGCATCTCTCCCGATCCCTGTACGGCCACCGATCCATCTCCCCGTTGCTCGGATCAGGACATCCGGCAATGGGGAGGGAGAGCAGCCAATAGCAGGCTGCGATGTTGACCAGCCTCAAGGGGGGGATATTTTAGATATCGGATAACCCCTTTAAAAAGGAAAAAATAAAAAGCAGCATATTTTTTATATAAAAAACCTTAAATTTTAAAAGAAATGAATTCTGATTTCTTACTGTGGCAGCACAGTAAAATGTAGCTGTGCTTCTGAGGGACTGTCTATGTGCTCTGTATAAGTCATCTAGCTTTGCAGATTCATTACTGACCAGTCTACGAAGAACTCCAGGAAGCCTTTCTTAGGGTGATCCAACTTCGGGGTTCCCATTTCTGCTTTCACTCCCACCAGGACATCGGTGTGGCCCTGAAACATGATGAAAGTGAATATATGAGGGCATGCATGCACATTTACTATGCGGTATATATGATTTATAGTTATAATGCAGTATGCCCTGCTATAAGATATATGGCAATAATCATCCTAGGTACCCAAGATCACTGAGCGTGAGCTATGACTTCGTAAAAGCCAGTCGGTTATAGACAAGGTCCACACGTGGCTCCACTGCCTCCCTGTATGGACCAAGGAGTCACGCATACATCAGTCCTTCCATTATGATCTGCTGACAAACATGGACCCAAGAACTTGATGTAGTAGTGTCTCATGAAACATGATCACCAGCGGATGACAAGCTTGTTTTTTTACCTCTCTGGTCTACACGTGGTGCTTTTAACCTCAAGACACAAACTTTTTCCATTTTTCCATCAACGGAGCGGTGTGATGGCCTGGTCTTTTGTGGGATTCAACTATAGTTTATATTGGTACCATTTTTGGAGTTTATACAACTTTTTAATCGTTCTTTAGTCCAATTTTCAGGGGGAGGTGACAGCAATTGTGCCATTGAGATTTTTTTTTTTATAGCGTTCACTGTAGAAGATACTGTAGATATTTAATGTGTTAATATTTTTCATTTTTAATATCTGTATTAAAAATATATTTTAAAATTTGTTCTATTTTTTTTAAACGTTTTTAAGGCACTTCTTTTCCCCTCATAAGCTTGTTATTGGACAACCCTTTAAACCGCTTTAATTTTTACAAATAAAATTCATTTCCAGCATAAGATTAGGTGTTCTGAAGCTCTCCTCCCCTAGAAACACAGATTACGTACAATTTTCACACGTGCAGATCCAGTAGTATTTGATACAACATCGGTCTCCACTTCAATCCCTCGGTAGTCCTCACACCCTCTGCCGTCTGTCCGCAGATCATCCTACAAAAGCAAATCACAGACACCATCATGTGCTGACAGCGTACACTAAAGACTAAACGCACATTAAATACACTAAATAATACTCAGACGTGAACTTTCAACCACCACCTCAGTCTACAAATTCATCTAGGGCAAGCATGCTCAACCTGCGGCCCTCCAGCTGTTGCAAAAACTACAACTCCCAGTGTACAGCAAGGCATGGTGAGAGTTGTAGTTTTACAACAGCTGGAGGGCTGCAGGTTGAGCATTCCTGATCTAGGGCGTTCTGTATGCTGTAGGGCCTGCACTGGGCACAGTACACGGTATTAGTTTAGTGCGTAATGACACCCATACCCACGCTCTCCAACATGATTTCAAAGAGGGGACTTATACACTTGTGCCCACTCCCCCCATATGAGAGAATACTGTGTAAAGGAAAGATCCTACTCGCCCCAACTCAGCATGACCAATTACATAGCTGCCAAATGTCCCAAATTACCAGGGACAGTCCTGGCAAATTTAGGCCTAGGCCAATATGGGTGAGGCCAGGGCAAACCCCTGACCATAAGTAGGCGGTCCTGGTAGGTTAGTTGTTTTCAGGGTGGGGCTTAGATGTAAAAACCCAAAAATATTGTTAAATAATAAGCAATTATTAGTGGTCAAACACCCACTTATACTGGTACTATGCGATCTTTATGGAACCGCTCTGCTTCACATTTGAAGAACTTTATCCTTTGGTGCAATCATCCACATTATCAGACACGGGACATCAATACTTCCGTAATGATGTCCGGTGTCTGATAAAGTTCTTCGAATGTGAAGCAGCGCGGTTCCATAAATATCGCATCGTATATCTCTGTGTGAATAGACCCACTTCACTTCTGGAACCTGCAGCGCAAGTATTTGAGCTACGTGATAGTACCAATATAAAAATCCCAATAAAATTGTTCCTATGTCATATTCCACATGCCCTCCAAGAAAGTGACTGCTGGCAACTTCCCAGGGCGATGTGCTGGGAGTTTGGGACACCTAAACCGCCATTGATCAAAGGAGAACTTTGTACCAAGAGCGGACTGTCCCTCACTCCTCCCCGCCTTAGACTTCTGTTTTAGTAAGTATTTGTATATCCCATGTAACAACAATTCGGGAACATCTTTTCTTATACAATTGTGATGTTCCTCTGTTATCCATACTGGAAAAATATTAAGAAATTGGATGCTACCAGTTAGGAGTGTGTCCCTACACGCTTTCGCCATACAATCTGTGCTACTGGTGTCACACTTTGACAAGCAGAATGGTAACACCCAAGTGTCAACTCAGCCATAAATGTTCAAGAGGAATAATAGAGGATGAGTACCCAGCTCTATGGAAGCGATTGGAGCGGTGGACCAACACGCACACTACTATATACCAGGTATAAACAATATACACCAAGGAACGTGTGCTGGGCTGTTTCCATATTGTCCATGGAAGAATTATGGAGTGTAGACACTTCTCACTGGGAATGGCGGACAGGACACCACTATTTTGGGATCTTGGGAGAACCTCGCGGTCAGATCTACATTGACGTTTATGTATTTAAATTATTTGGTAGACAAAGCTGACCAAAGACATGTATGCGTGATTGTGCCCTAAATCTGCCCAAAAACGTGACACTGGTGGCAGATGCACCCAACTGTATTTAATGACAATGTGTGCCACTAGATCTGAGAACCTTACCTACATACACTGACCAAAAATATAAACACAACACTTTTGGTTTTGCTCCCATCTTGCATGAGCTGAACTCAAAGATCTGAAACATTTGCTACACACACAAAAGACCCATTACTCTCAAATATTGTTCACAAATCTGTCTAAATCTGTGTTAGTGAGCACGTCTCCTTTGCCGAGATAATCCATCCCACCTCACAGGTGTGGCATATGAAGGTGCTGATTAGACAGCATGAATATTGCACAGCTGTGCCTCAGACTTCCCACAATAAAAGGCCACTCTGAAATGTGCGGTTTGATCACACAGCACAATGCCACAACGTTTGAGCGAGAGTGCAATTGGCATGCTGACTGCAGGAATGTCTACCAGAGCTGTTGCACGTGCAATGAATGTTCATCTCTCTACCATAAGCCGTCTCCAAAGGCGTTTCAGAGAATTTGGTAGTACATCCAACCGGCCTCACAACTGCAGACCACGTGTAACCACACCAGCCCAGGACCTCCACATCCAGCATGTTCACCTCCATGATCATCTGAGACCAGCCACCCGGACAGCTGCAGCAACAATCGGTTTCCATAACCAAAGAATTTCTGCACAAACTGTCAGAAACCGTCTCAGGGAAGCTCATCTGCATGCTCGTCATCCTCATCGGGGTCTGGACCTGACTGCAGTTCGTCATCGTAACCGACTTGAGTGGGCAAATGCTCACATTCGACGGTGTCTGGCACATTGGAGAGGCGTTCTGTTCACGGATGAGTCCCGGTTTTCACACCGTGTGCTGTCCACATCCATTGTTCCATTCCGTGGCCCCGCAAAAAAGATAGAGCATGTCCTATTCTTGTCCCCAACCGCAGACAAGCTTAGGCATTCTCTATATAGCGCTGGCGATGTTCGGTCTGCTAATTGCGGAACGCACACGGCCAGTATCCGTGTTTTGCGGTCCGCAATTTAAGGACCGCAAAACACCTACGGTCGTGTGAATGCACCCTAAGGCACACCTGTGCAATATTCATGCTGTCTAATCAGCACCTTGATATGCCACACCTGTGAGGTGGGATGGATCATCTCGGCAAAGGAGAAGTGCTCACTAAAACAGATTTAGAGAGATTTGTGAACAATATTTGAGAGTAATGGGGTTTTTGTGTGTGTAGAAAATGTTTCAGATCTTTGAGTTCAGCTCATACAAAATGGGAACAAAACCCCAAAGTGTTGTGTGTATATTCTTGGTCAGTGTATGAACAAGGCTCAGACATGTATATCCCATGTACATAAGGCCCCATTAACAAGACTATATTTTCGCTCCACATCCAATCATTTTTAGCGGATCAGAAGGGGACCTACTGATTTCAATGGGGCTGAAAAAATGTGCTGCCCTCATCCCCGTCCTGTAGCCCTGCAAAAAACACTAAACATGTCCTATTCTTGTCTGTTATGTGGACAAGTCTAGGCATTGTTACAATAGGTCTGATAAAAAGAAAAGATGGATTCAACACGGACAGAGATCCCCCCCGTGGAGCGCGTCCACGGACAGAGATCCCCCCCGTGGAGCGCGTCCACGGACAGAGATCCCCCCCGTGGAGCGCGTCCACGGACAGAGATCCCCCCGTGGAGCGCGTCCACGGACAGAGATCCCCCCGTGGAGCGCGTCCACGGACAGAGATCCCCCCGTGGAGCGCGTCCACGGACAGAGATCCCCCCGTGGAGCGCGTCCACGGACAGAGATCCCCCCGTGGAGCGCGTCCACGGACAGAGATCCCCCCCGTGGAGCGCGTCCACGGACAGAGATCCCCCCCGTGGAGCGCGTCCACGGACAGAGATCCCCCCCGTGGAGCGCGTCCACGGACAGAGATCCCCCCCGTGGAGCGCGTCCACGGACAGAGATCCCCCCCGTGGAGCGCGTCCACGGACAGAGATCCCCCCCGTGGAGCGCGTCCACGGACAGAGATCCCCCCCGTGGAGCGCGTCCACGGACAGAGATCCCCCCGTGGAGCGCGTCCACGGACAGAGATCCCCCCCGTGGAGCGCGTCCACGGACAGAGATCCCCCCCGTGGAGCGCGTCCACGGACAGAGATCCCCCCCGTGGAGCGCGTCCACGGACAGAGATCCCCCCGTGGAGCGCGTCCACGGACAGAGATCCCCCCCGTGGAGCGCGTCCACGGACAGAGATCCCCCCCGTGGAGCGCGTCCACGGACAGAGATCCCCCCGTGGAGCGCGTCCACGGACAGAGATCCCCCCCGTGGAGCGCGTCCACGGACAGAGATCCCCCCCGTGGAGCGCGTCCACGGACAGAGATCCCCCTCGTGGAGCGCGTCCACGGACAGAGATCCCCCCGTGGAGCGCGCACATCTATGGTCAAAGATGATCGCGCCATGGCGCAAAACGCAACTCTATGAAGAGAGATCACACTATGGCGCACAAGTCTATGTACACAGATCATACCATGAGCCACATGTATATGGACAGAGATCACTCTACAGCCTACACGTCTATGGACAGAGATCACACTATGGCGACACTTCCATGCCACTCTCTGCAGCTGGCACCCATTACCAGGAGGCGCGCTGCCCTCACCTGAATCCCGTGCAGAATGTACACCTTCTCGGCTTCGCTCAGGACCACAGAAGCCATGCTGCAGCCGCCCTCCTTCCGCCAATACACGTCCTCTGTGTCACCAGTGTGCGACCCGCTGCGCTTCCCAGTCAAACCCTAGCAACATGACGTCATCAGAGCGCGCCTGCGTCTCCTGCTCCACACTCCCCTCCCTTCAGTGCTGCGCGGTGGTGGGTGCGGCGGAGGTGCCCTCTGATCTACCCCCCGAGTGCGGGGCTGTCACTGGTCTGTCATAGTGAGGAAGCAGAGGAGACATTGTGAATGGTAAGGTATTAGATCAGGGCACTGTGTGCCAACCTAGAGCAGGGGCTGGGCAGCTGGCTGGCACCCTTTATCTATCTACCTCGGTTTATTGTATCACAGTTTTGCTTGATACTCTTTATTATTTTTCAGCCTTCTCATCCACAACTATAGAAGATGTTCAGATAATATTAGTTATCGGGCTATGTTCATATCTTTGGCGCATTTTCCATTTTTCAGTTTCAGAACAGAAAAATGGGATAAAACCCCTGCGCAGAAGCGCCATATCTAGAATATGCTGAACACCAGCAGCGCCTGGCGGACCCCATTGACTATAAGGGGGTCCATCAGGTTTCTGTTATGGTGTCCGAAATTTTGAAATACCGCTGCATGCTGCCATATGTTGTCCAGTCTGCCCTTAATGGGAGAACTAGCCGCAAGGTAGGGGATAAGTATCTGATTGGTGGGGGTCTGACTGCTGCAGCCCTCACCACTGTGTGAATGGAGTGGGCTACACGAGGCCTCTGTGGGACGTCCATAGAGAGCGTAGTACAGAGCCCGGCAAATGCTCAACCGCCACTCCATTCATGCGGCAGACTTGGGACCCCCGGATCTAGTGACTGCTGAGGCTCCAGGTGGTCACACTCCCACCTATCAGACATTTATCCCCTATCCTCTGGCGTGGAGAAGGGATAATCTTGGAACAACCCCCTTATTTCGATGTACTGTGTGTGTCACGTTATATATGATGTACATACAATAGGAGACAGTTTTAGTTTTATTATTACTTAGGGTACTTTCACACTAGCGTTTTTTTTTTCCGGCATAGAGTTCCGTCACAGGGGCTCAATACCGGAAAAGAACTGATCAGTTTTATCCCCATGCATTCTGCATGGAGAGCAATCTGTTCAGGATGCATCAGGATGTCTTCAGTTCAGTCTCTTTGACTGTTCAGGACGGAGATAATACCGCAGCATGCTACCGTTTTATCTCCGGCCAAAAAAACTGAACACTTGCCTGAATCCTGAATCCTGAATCCGGCATTTTTTTTCCATAAGAATGTATCAGTGCCAGATTCGGCATTCAGAATACCGCAATGCCGGATCCGTCCTGTGAGAAAAATAAATGCCGGATCCGTTTTTCCGGATGACACCAGAAAGACGGATCCAGCATTTCAATGCATTCGTCATACGGATCAGGATCCTGATCAGTCTTACAAATGCCATCAGCTGGCATACGTTTTGACGGATCCAGCAGGCAGTTCCGGCGACGGAACTGCTTGCCGGATCACTCTGCCGCAAGTGTGAATGTAGCCTAATACGTACAAAGTTTTTTTTTTATTTATTTTTCTTAATTCTTTAAGTTTATAAATTGACCGCTGAGGAAAGTATTTGGATGGGTTCTTATTTACGTGGTTTTGATGAATATTAGGTGTAGTCTTGGGTGAATGGGTCGCATTTTTTATCCTATAACTGGTACTGTATATCATTTTTTTAAATAATATTTCCCTTAAAGTCATAAAATACCTATTTGGGGCATATAATTTAATTTTAATTTCGCAAGTTTTCCACTGTAACGGGCATCGTATTGCCACTCTCATTAGGCGCTCATTTACAGCTACTGATTGGTGTTATTGCAGTGTAGTAGCCAAGACGAACCTGGAACTTCAGGCGACTAGTTCCAATCTGAGTTATATACACACACAATGTTGTATGGACTCGTAGAGCTCACATCTGGGTGCATGAGCCCTTATACATATATCTAAAGACCCTCTGCTTAAAGGGTTTGTCCTTTTTTCTCAAACTGGTCCACCTCCCAGCACCCCCACTGATCAGCTGTTTGAAGAGAACGCAGTGCTCGTAATTACACTGCTGCAATGTCGATGGCGAGCAGGTAAACAGTGAAGAGGATGCTGCGCTTGTACGAGCACTGTGATCTCTTCAAACAGCTGATCTGATATTGATGATCCTGAGGATAGGTCATTAATATGAGAAAACTAGACAACACCTTTAAAGGGGTATTCTGGTTGATACAAGTGATCCCCACATGTTCAAACTGCCGCTCCAGTCATTTCAGGCAGCTGCAGGGGGTACGTGGTGATCGTAACCCCTGGATATGAGGGCCCCCCCTGTTCTTGTGATCAGTGGAGGTCCCAGTGTTAGGACACCCACCGATCTTATAGTCATCCATTATCCCTGTGATGGCTAACCTCCGGCGCTCCAGCTGTGGTAAAACTACAAATCCCAAGATGTACACTTGCTTGGCTGTTCTCAGAACTCCATAGAAATTAATGGAGCATGCTGGGAGTCGTTGTTTTACCACAGCTGGAGTGCCAGAAGTTGACCATCACTGACCTATCCTGTGGATAGGGGATAATTCGTACCAACTGGAATACCCCTTTAAGCCTCATTCAGATGGCCATAATGTAGGTGCCTTTTAGTGCACTTATTACAGTCGCAAATCCCAGTCTGTCCATGGGTCTAATGATCCGAACCGTCACTATGATAGATCCCTTTGGTGCTGTTAGTTTGGGTCATCATTAGACCCGTAGTTGGGTTGTCCCACGTCAGCAAACGGCATTTATCATGTACAAGACCCTTACTAATGTATTGTGATTGTCCATACCATATTATATCATATTATAAAAAGTGCTGAGCTGTCCTGACCCCGGGAGTGCACATAGGCGAGCACTTTATCCTATATTGTGCAAGCACGGCCACCGCTGCTGGATTGTGGTGATCGTAACCCCTGGATATGAGCAGTGTTTAATGAGATGCAAAGGAGGCAATATGGACAATCACAATACATTAGTAAGTACCTTGTATTAACTTTCTCTACATGATAAATGCCATTTGCTGAAGTGAGACAAGCCCTTTAAATGTGCTGTCCAAAGATAGAAGTGTATCCCCATCGACATGAATGGAGTTGTGCATGCTAGGGCTGGAGATAGCATAGGGACAGGGGTTATCATTAGGAGACTATACGCCTTAATTGGGGCTGTAGACAGGCTACCAGGGCATGCTAGGCCCTGTGTTTGGTGGTTTCTTTGGAGAGTCTCATGTATCTTCACTGACTGCAGATCTCCTATGATAAGGTAAGGAGCACAGAGAAGGCGGCGGTGCACCGACCAGGGTTCCCTTACATTCTGCAGTGTCACTTGGAGACGGGTATTGCATTGCACTGTGGAGAAATGTCATTCACTTCACAATATAACTGAACAAGCCGTGTCATTGTCCGATGCTGGGCTGTGATCCTCCTTGTGTCGAGTCTATGAACAGCCAGGAAATTGCATAAACCATGAAATCCACGTACAGCAGGCTAGATCTTCTCATATCTGTATCACAAATCCACTTGTTCACACCAGGCTTGGGTAATGAAGTTTAAGGTTTCTTTATGTTAGATATTCCCATCGTGTAATATTATGTCATGATCATCAAGATCGATGGGCGTCTGACATTTGTGTCCACCGCTGCAGCCCCTTCATTCAGCAGAATGACACCACTTGGATCCCTATCAATCTATGAGTGATGGCAAGTCCTAGCAATATGCCAATACCTGAAAAAACCATTCAGAGGAAGCAACTAGAATGCTAATGTATATTAGCCCTTGTGGTCCTTTTATACCAACTGATGGCAGGCAAAAAAAAATGGCGCTAATGAACAGTATGCAAGATGAGCGGTGCTTGTTTAAAGTGAAAGTGGCACAATTGATCATTGTTACAATCATTCATCCCCCAGTTACTTTGAGTATTGTTGGCAGCACATCCTCTCTTCACACACGGCGGTGTGACATGCCAACAAAAGATTAATTTAGGTGCCACGTAGTCATGATCACCCCAGAGGCGAGCATTTTGCTTGTTTGTTGGGTAATCTGTGACACCATTACATGGGCTAGTTATCGGGAAGGAGCATTTGTAGGAACACTCGTTCCTCGTCCTGTGTAAGGGCTCATGCACACAAATGTATTTTTTATTCCGTTCCGTTTTTTACAGGTCCATTCATTTCAATGGGGCTTGGAAAAAAAAAAATGGAAATTACTCTGTGTGCATTCTGTTTCCGTATATATACCTGTTCCTTCCGCAAAAAAATAGAACATGTCCCATTATTGTCTGTTTTGTGGACAAGGACATGAATTGTTACAATTGACCTGCGAAAAAAGGATGCAACACGGACGTCCCATGGGTGTTAGCCGCTTTTTTTTTTTTTTTTTTGCAGACCGCAAAATACTTACGGTCATGTGCATGAGCCCTAAAGCTACTTTCACACTTGCGTTCGGGGATCCACTACGGCACCGAAGGGTTAATTGTGCGGATCACAGCCCCCTGTAAGAGATCGGGTGCTGCCAGGCAGCAGGGGGCAGTCATGTACACAGTTCTTAGTATATTCTAACTTGAAGTGTCCCCATCACCATGGGAAAGCCTCTGTGTTAGAATATACTGTCGGATCTGAGTTTTCACGATGTGAAAACTCAGATCTGAAAAAGCTGTCTAATGCAGACGGATCCGTTCTGAACGGATGCAAACGTTTGCATTATAGGTGCGGATCCGTCTGTTCAGATACCAGACGGATCCGCACCGAACGCAAGTGTGAAAGTAGCCTTATTAGGCTACACAAGGATCACACTGTAGTGGTGCGTACATAGAAATGAATGGGGTTGCAGTTCTCAGACATGTGCCGCGACTGCGACCCCAGAATCGCAAGAAAAATCCAACACTGCTGGATTTTTTGTTACTATGAAGTCGCGGCAAATGTGCCAATCGCTCTGCAATCCCATTCGTTTCTTTGCTATCACTGCTACACTGTGGTCCTTGGGGGCCACCAAGATCACTGTGTAACGGAACCCTAAAAGGGCCCTTAGACAATGTCTCACTCCAGACTGAGTCTTTGAACACAATTCAGATTTCCTAAGTGACCAGCTTGATCTGTGGACAGATCAGTCCACAGATCAAGCTGGTCACTCAGGAAATCTGAATTACTAGCACAGATCACTGATTTGGGAGATAATACGTAGTTAGTATTAGGCTAGGTTCATACTGAGTTTTTTGGATGAGGTCTTGAAGCAGATCTGCCTGTGGGATGTTTTGCCAAAGACAGAAGTGGATTAGAAAGGAATCAGAAATAGAAAAGAAAGGTCTTCTACTTCTCCTTCCTGGTGGTCCACTTCTGGCTATGGAGCCTGCCATATATACACTATAATTTGTGACTTTTTTTGGCCCTTTGGAATTATGGGCAGAGCTAACCAGGAATGGCATGACCAGCACCCTCCCAACAGGTTTATTAGGTTTCAAGCCAGAAAATTGTGCAGAAAGTGTCAGGAGCAGATTAATTCTTTTTGGCTTAAAGATAGACCAAAATGTGCCAAATTTAGTGGCACATAACAACTGAGAGGAGGACCATGTGTCATTATGAGGAAAGGGGGAGGGGAAAGATAAAAGGTTCTATCGGGTGCAGGCTGGGAATAATTATAGGGAATGGGCACGATGTGCAATGAGGTAGACCTTCCTTACAGGAGTTGCCTCACTTCAGCACATGGCATTTATGGCATAGTGAAAAGTAATACAAGGCACTTACTGTATGGTGATTGTCCATATTGCTTCCTTTGCTGGCTTAATTCATCTTTTCATTGCATTTTTATCTGCTCGTTTCCATGGTTATGTCCACCCTTTAATCCAGCAGTGGTGGACATGCTTGCATGCTATAGAAAAAGGCGCCAGCCTCTCTGGTGGTGGCCGGCGCCTTTTCCTATAATGTGCAAGTATGACCACCGCTGCTAGATTGCAGGTTGGTTGTAACTATGGAAAAAAGCAGATAAAAACATGATGAAAAAAATTAATTAAGCCAGCAAAGGAGGCAATATGGAGAATCACAGAACAATAAATAAGTGCCTTGTATTAACTTCCCCTACATAATTTACTGAAGTAAGACTAGCCCTTTAAAGGGAATTAGGGAGTATTGGAGAAATGTAAGTGGTTAGGGGAATGTAACAGGCCTTAGACAAGAGCTGTTGTAGACAACATAGGATATTCCCAAAGGATATGGAGTTTTGTGCCCAACCCAGACCTCCAGGAGAGAGGTGAGACCAAGGGTATTGGAGCATGAAGGTTAGAGAGGACCTAGTACCTTCTAGAAAGATGCTTCATATCTTCATATGTCCTAGTTGATAAAGAGGATCCATGTTGGTTTTTGTTGTGAGACCCATAAATAAATCCCTTTCCCTTTTCAGGATATAGTAGGGCTGTGCTCTTTTTGGGAATAAAAATATTATAAGGCCTAATTCAGACAACCGTATTTTCTGCACACAAACATATTAAATGGTATTCCATCTCAATAAGAAGCCTGACCCATGGTCTGCAAATGTTTAAGAAAATAAACCAGCTTATACTCACCTGACCAACCAACCACCCATGGTGCCCATGTCCACACTGTACTCCACTTCTTGCTGGTGTCTTAACATAGCAGGTGATGGCTGGGTATGCTGCTCTGCCACTCACTGACTGAAGCGGGTCATTGCTGTAACCAGTGACTGGATGGCATTTCCTGCCATGTCAAGATTTGAGCAGGAAGTGGAACACAGCGAGCACATGGGCACTGTCAGAATAGCAGCAGAAGGGGATCGGTGAGGTCAGTATAAGCTAATTTTTTTTTACCCATTTGCAGCCCACGGGTCAGGTTTTTATTAAGCTGGAATACCCCTTTAAAGTAAATGGTGCAATTCAGACAACTGGTTTTCCTCGCGTACTGTTGCTCCTTGCAGAGAAAAGCGCAACCTGCCCATGTTTGTCCAATTTACATCCAAGACTCAAACGTTATTTCATTTATTTAAATAAATGGGTCCAGGTGAAAAATAAATGAACCCAGACGTGTTCTTTCAGAGTCTGTGTTTGGCAAACGGAAATTGGAATGACCTTCTGAATCGGGCCTAATTTTAAGACAAGGCATGGCATCTACACCCTGGGGAGACTCAGATCAGTTCAAAGCGAGATCTGAAATGTGCACATTTCCCAGGAGGTTGAAGAGGGTCACTAGAATATTCGAGTCACCTGCCTTGGAGAGAGGGGACTCTGTTCTGTATACTCCCAACATGGAGCAAGGCATTCCCCAAAATGTGTCTTTTTAGAAACACAGAGGCTCTGAAATGGTTAGTGAAG
This sequence comes from Bufo gargarizans, assembly GCF_014858855.1. Taxonomy (NCBI): domain Eukaryota; kingdom Metazoa; phylum Chordata; class Amphibia; order Anura; family Bufonidae; genus Bufo; species Bufo gargarizans. The sequence goes on from NC_058084.1 coordinate 186,834,507, forward strand.
GCCCCCATACGCAGTAGGTTATTAGTGGGCAGCCCCTGACTCTTCTCTGACAGATGATGTCAGGGGAGAAAAGAATTGGACGCTTTGAATTTCAACACTGGATCCTTTTGTTCTTCAGGGAGATGAGCCAGTAGCAGCTTTTTTTCTCGCTCCCCTTCACAACACATACATGCTCAGCCAAACCAGACTTGAAGGTGTATAGGGGGCTGTGAGAGGTACATGGCTGCTGAATGAGAGTACAGGATTCTTTTAGGCTTCGTTCACAATGATGCCAGATGTTAAATAGCGCCACACAGAAAACCGCTGCATGCTGCGTTCTCCTGTGAGGCGCCATCAGCGTACAGTGCTGGATCTGTTCACTTAAAGAGGACTTTTCACTCGAATACAAACTAAAAACTAACTATATCAGTGGGCAGAGCGGCGCCCAGGGGTCCCCCTGCACTTACTAGTATGTCTGGGCGCTGCTCCGTTCGCCCGGTATAGGCTGCAGCACTGGCCAATCCCAGCGCACAGCTCATAGCCAGTCTATGAGCTCTGCGCTGCGATTGGCCAGCACTGCAGCAAGGGACACGCCTCCTACAAAAAATCAGTCCAATACAACAGACGGAGCTGAGACACCGGAGCCTATACCGGGCGAACGGAGCGGCGCCCAGGCATACTAGTAAGTGCAGGGGGACCCCTGGGCGCCGCTCTGCCCACTGATAGAGTTAGTTTTTAGTTTGTATACGAGTGAAAGGTCCTCTTTAAGTGTGCACCGACATATATCAGTAGTGCCCGGCTCTTGACCTAACACAGCTGGCCCACCACAACTGATATATGTGGAGCCGGCCTAAGCTTTATGTTGCTTGTTTCCACTGTTGGTGTCTGTCCAAACAGGGTGGAAAATTCGGATGCACATTTTGCTGCAACATCCACATGTTTTACAGTATATTGCGAAGGATGACATCCCTGGTGAATACATCTATAAATAAATAAAAACACACAGCGCCAACATAGTGCAGCACCAGTTAAAGCACCGGAAGGTAGAGGTATGCTGTGTGGCCCCGCACCTTTTTTGTGTGCAAATCAGGCACAACGCGGTTCAGGCTTAGTAGTAGTCCTTGACTGCAGCACAATGCGGGTGATGAAGGACAATCGCCAATGTTAAAATGTAGGAACATAAAAAAAGTAAAAAAATGCCCCCTGCACTGCCAAGGAAGGATTATAAAAAAAAATGTTTTCTCTTTAATATATATAGAATATCAGATAAAGGCAACGCGTTTCAATGTGGACATCACCTCTTCATCAGGCCATGTCCCATGGGGGACTATCAGCAGAAACAAGCTACACGCAGCAGATTTAGTCCATATCGCATGTCCGTTTACATGCGGATATTTATCCACTGCATGTGGAGGATTGGTAACATTTCTTCCACTTTGCTGCTTCTGTAAAATGCTGCAGATTTTATGCCGTCATATCCAGACCGTAAAATTTGCAGCATTTTCTCTATATGTGGACGTACCCTTAGATGCTCTGATACACACAAGTTTTAAAGCACTTCAATTTATTAGATGCCGATGCTCCCACCAACCCTAATTTTCGGTCCGCCTGTACTCGCCCTCATATAGCTCTTTCACTGCACGTGGTTACATGACTGTCCTAGAGTGAAGCTCTCTGCAGCCCGATAGTAGTATTTCTGCTGGATCTGAAGGATTGTGTGGTGAGCTGGGCGGGTATGCAGGGCTGGGACAGGTTCAGTTGAGGAAGTGATTTGTAAGGAAGAGCTGCGGTTTGCTTCCTGGTTGCCGACAACACATTTCTAGGGCAGACGTCTACATTTCCACAAGCTGGATCTGGGTTGGTGAGGTCTCCTGATTTTTCTACCGTGTTGTGCCAGGTTTATTGCTTTAGTGTTTGGGTTGTATATCTCCCACTACCTTGGCTTCAGATTTTGGTTGGACAACAGATTACATTGATGATCTGATCGGTTTTCTTCTTCCTTTGTGTAACTGCCTCTTCGTTCAGTAAATGTAATGCTGGATTTCTATGGATTTCTTAGGCAAGTTTTGTCTATTCATTTATCTTGTACGAGTCAGAGGACTTTAGAATCTGAACAGCCCTTTTATATGGGCCAGTTTATGGCCGGCAGCTGATTCCCGATCATTGGCTAGTGTAAAAGTCCGCCTGTCATCTAAGAGACAGGTGAGCTGATCGGATCATTATGCCAGCATAAAAATTCTTACGTTGGCACACCTCACACCGCTGTTACATTACTGCTGCCGATTATAATGTAAGAGAATGGTCGGCTGGTCAGACAATTATCTGCCTCTGTGAGGGTCATTAACCTTTCAGGACTGGGCCATTTTCAATTTTTGCTTTTCCATTTTCTACTCTCGGCCTTCCAGGGGACATCATTTTTTTATTTTTTGTTCATATAGCCGTATGAGGGTTTGTTTTTATGGCACTAGTTGTACTTTCTAATCTATTGGCACCATTCTATATTGCATACAATGTAGTGGGAAGCCTGAAAACAAATTCCAAATGGGTTGTAAATGGGGGGAAAAAGCGCAATTCCGGTATAGTTTTATGGGTTTCCTTTTTACGGCATTCCTTATCCGGTAAAACTGACCTGTTACCTTCATTCTCAGGGTCAGTACGATTACAGTGATACCACGTTTGTTTTTGTTTTTTTGTTAAGTTTTTACTTAAAAAAAAAATGAAAAGACAGATTTTTATTTGCCTTGCCATATTCTGACTTCCATAACATTTATATGTAGGTATACGGTGCTGTGTGGGGCTCAGTTTCTGTGGGATGATCTGTAATTTTCATTTATACCATTTTGGAGTGTGTTTGCCTTTTTGATCACATTTTATTCCATTTTTTTGGGAGGTGAAGTGACGAAAAAACAACAAATTTAACAATTAACCTCTGTTGGCCAGAGTTGAGAGCGGTATCAAAGAGTGTCTCTTGCTCTGGAGGACCTGTTCTGTCCTGGATTAGATAGCTCATAGGACGCTGTGTAATGCTCAGTTTCCCCTTATGAGATGGACTGTAACACCCAGTTTTGCCCCTTCTGGCAAGGTGTAGGTCAAGGATCAGCAACCTCCAGCACTCCAGGTGTTGTGAAACTACATCTCCCATCATGCACACTTGCTTTGATGCTCTCTAAACTCCCACACAAGTGGAAAGAGCACGCTGGGAGTAGGAGTTTCACAACAGCTGGAGTGCCGAATGTCGCTGATCCCTGGTGTAGGGAGTCATTTTTTGTAACACTGACTCCCTTATTGGTCAATTTAATATTCTATTGCTGGCATGATTGTTTGTACCAATGATACCATGGACTGCATCTCTATTTTATTTGCATGGCTGGCATTAGACGTCAGTGTAAGCAGTTTTTCTTTCCGAACTATAATTTTTTATGTCACATATGAGAAGTCAATGATGTGCAGAGTGTCTGCACAAACATAAAAGCAGTAGTAACTTTACCTAATTCCCTGTAAACTAATTCTCAGTCTCTTCTAGGCTAAAAATATGGACTACAAAGCTTACCATGCCAACCCCAAGCCACCGCTACCGTGATATTGAGAGGACAGCTGAGTACCTCCAACCAGAAAAGTGTCTCCCACCACCAGTAGATAACTCCATGGATAAAGTGTGGTTCATCAAAGATGGCTGCGGCATTGCTTGTGGCATAGTAACCTGGTTCCTGGTTTTCTATGCAGAGTTTGTTGTTATTTTTGTTATGCTGCTGCCATCCAAAGACTTGGTTTATAGCACAATCAATGGGATTATCTTTAATTTGTTGGCGTTCCTAGCTCTGGCTTCACATTTTCGAGCTATGATCACCGATCCTGTAAGTATATCGGCTTCTGGCTTTACTCTATAGGTTATTTTATATTTTGGAGAGAGACACTAAGTAATGCATTTTAAGGCTATGGACACCATTGGAGACATTTTCGGTTATTGCATTATATCTGTCTTGGTCTAAAAATCTTTTTTCTAATTGGCCTTTATTAGAAATCTTCTACAGCCTTCAGTTTTCATTCTCTCTGGTTTTCAGAGAGATGCTCTGAAGACTCCATCTGTAGCCCTTACCGCTTCACTTCTGACAGCTCCTAAAGACTCATTTACGCTGAATTCCTATCAAATGAGCATTTATGAGCTGTCAGGGGACTAGAGATAAGGTCTACAGATCAAGCCATCAGAACAGCTCTCTGATGGATTTCAATGAAATGCAGAACAGTCTCCAGAATAGTGAAAACTGAAGGCTGTAGAAGACAAATTGTTGACACTTATTAAAGGGAACCTGTGACCTGTATTTTGGGTATAGAGCTGAGGACATGGGTTGCTAGATGGCCGCTAGCACATCCGCAATACCCAGTCCCCATAGCTCTGTGTGCTTTTAGTGTGTAAAAAAAATGATTTGATACATATGCAAATTAACCTGAGATGAGTCCTGTCCCTGAGATGAGTCCTGTCTCTGAGATGAGTCCTGTCTCTGAGATGAGTCCTGTCTCTGAGATGAGTCCTGTCTCTGAGATGAGTCCTGTCTCTGAGATGAGTCCTGTCTCTGAGATGAGTCCTGTCCCTGAGATGAGTCCTGTCCCTGAGATGAGTCCTGTCCCTGAGATGAGTCCTGTCCCTGAGATGAGTCCTGTCCCTGAGATGAGTCCTGTCCCTGAGATGAGTCCTGTCCCTGAGATGAGTCCTGTCCCTGAGATGAGTCCTGTCCCCGAGATGAGTCCTGTCCCTGAGATGAGTCCTGTCCCTGAGATGAGTCCTGTCCCTGAGATGAGTCCTGTCCCTGAGATGAGTCCTGTCCCTGAGATGAGTCCTGTCCCTGAGATGAGTCCTGTCCCTGAGATGAGTCCTGTCCCTGAGATGAGTCCTGTCCCTGAGATGAGTCCTGTCCCTGAGATGAGTCCGGGACAGGACACATCTTAGGTTAATTTACATATGTATCAAATCGTTTTTTTTTTAACACAATAAAAGCACATAGAGCTATGGGGACTGGTATTGTGGATGTGCTAGCGGCGATCTAGCAACCCATGTCATATTTAGCCCAAGATAATTTGAATTCATTAATAAAAGGCTATGCCCCCAAAGGATATCATCATTTCCCTTGACATATTGTATTGCATACCTGCTTTCTGCCTATGGTGGAATTCCTGCAGCCTTGCATGCTGACAGACATGGTACGTGAAATTTAAAGAGGTTTTCTAAGCGTATCTGTAATTTTTTTATTTTTTTTCCCATGTCCTCCAGTCTGGACACAGTGCTGACAGTTTTTACCTACAGTATAGTAAGGCAGATTTCCATGGATGTTCTACTATAAGGTTTCTTAAAAAAAAAAAATTGTAGCAAAAACAAATGTATAAAAATGTAAAATCCATATAATCTTAAACAGCCAGTGCTCCAAATCCAAGTCCCTTATTATACTAAAATGCTGGAATGCTTAGACATTTTTAGGATGCCGTCTCCCTTAGTCATAGGAGCATATGATAGCTAGGTATTTGTGGCAGGATGTCGTTGGACAGGTTTAATTAGATGCAGTATTTGGTGTGGTTCTCATGTTTATATGGACGTTGTCACAGAAGACCTCCATTACTACAGCCATAAAACGCACCTACGGACGAGTCATGACTCAGTGGTGATGTTTGTGTTGTAAGTTTCTTGTGACTAAGTAAACTCCCAGTCACAGTACTGGGAGACATTTGAGAATGTTTCATGTGAAGGGACTTGCTTGGGGAGCAAAATTGCATTTTAGTTTTTTCCTCCCCACTTTCCAATAGCCCTAACGTTTTTATTTTTCCATTCATATAATCATATGAGGGCTTATTATTTGCGGGACTAGATGAATTTTTAATGGCACCATTTAATTTAACATGGCTGTTATTGGAAAATGGGGAAACAAATTTTATCCTGTTAAATTGAAAAAAAAAAATACATAACTCTATCAAGGTTTTGGGGGATTTGACATCACAGTGTTTACTGTGCGCTAAAAATGACATGACGTCCTTGTTCTTTGGCTCAATACAAATCTAGCGATACCAAACCTGTATATATTATTTTATTTTTACTACTTTTAAAAAAATCTAACTTTTCTTTGCAACGTTGCAGAACGAATCGACCCATTCATTCTCTGTAAGGCCGGAAGGTGTGCTGGCTGCATCCGCATTTCCGGAGCACAGCCCCAATCTTCCGGTCCGCGGCTCCCGAAAAAAATAGAACATGTTCTATTCTTGACCGAAATTGCAGACAAGAATAGGCAGTTTTATGAGGGTGCCAGCCGGGTGTATTGCGGGTCCGCAATACACTACGGACGTGTGAATAGACCCTTAGGGTGAACAGGATTTTTACAGCGTCTCTGCTGCACTTTGCTTTGTGCACACAGCAACAGGGAGCTTACCATGCTGCCGGGTGCTGGTTGTATATTACAGCCAGCACCTGCTGCATATGGAGCTGGCTCACTGCAAAAATTCCCTCTACCAACATGACGGTATGAAAATGAGACATTATATAGTACATGACAGTACCTTTCTAACAATGTTACAATCTCCCCATTAATTTCTCCAATCGCTCCGCTATTTTATCTTCAGCCTGGCAGCTCAAAGGGCATGTCCTTTCTGCTGCAGATCTCTCCCTGTAACTGCCACAGCTTCTAACAGAACATATGGCTGGTGGCAATTGAAGATTTGAACTGAGCACATTCGACCAGCTCAGTGAGAAGGAGAAAAAAAATAAGGAAAAGAACAAACAGCAGGTGGCGCTATGCAGATACATTTTATTGAATAGATGACTGGTTATACAAAATGTTTGATTATATGCGAATATAAAAGTATTCAGATCCAGGTGCTGGTTTGAAAAATGTAGAATATGTTTCATGACACAATACTATTCTCAGAATAGGACATCAATATCTGATTGGCGGGGGTCTGACTCCTGGTACCCACACTGATCATCTTTTTGAAGAGGCCACAGCACTCCGTTGAGCACTGCAGCCTCTTCCTAGGTCAGTGACATCACGTTTATTCATCACATGGCCTATGTGCAGCTCCGTTGCTAGACCATGTACAGTACTGTGCTTGGTGTGCTGTGAGGACCCCTACAAATCTGATATTGATGACCTGAGGATGCTTTTTTACATTGGTCAAATCAAGGAAGCACAGATACTTGGGAGAAAGTGGTCTGAAAAAAAGCTGGAGTGCTTCTTTATAAGGCATTTTGGCACTGACGTGTCAGAGGTTTCTATTTTGGGAACCATTTTTGGCCAATTCTAGAGTCGACCCTTCTAGTAGATCAGGAGTTGCTGAGGTTCTTCGGTGATCTAACACATTCATGTCACATTTCTTCCTCAGTTGGGTGTTTAGGGGTTATCACTATTTTGAATTTGTATGCTTCCATGCATTGGATTGCTGCAATATGATTGCGTTAACAAGCTGGTGTACAGGTGGGACTATAATAGTCCCTATTGCGTATGCAGTGTATACATAGGCAAAAGTCTGTTGATGCTAATTCACACTAGTGAGGTTGGCCATCATTGCATAGCTGTAGCAGTATGCCCCAAGACCTCATAGAACAAATCTGGTGAGTGCTGAAGTACGGAAACATGTTTGTCGTCCAGTTGCAACTCTCGCTACCAAGTTCCAAACTTCCGATGGAAGCAACGTCAGCACAAGGAGTGCTCAGCATACCACCAATGAGTTCTGGAGCACCAGAAGTGAGTCTGGTCTTCGGCTTTCATTAGCCGATGAAAGCCAATGAGTTACTACTGGCTGGTGGCCACCTTACCATCCATCTAAGTGAGGATCTCAAAGGTGGAAGCCATGCCCATAAAATATTTATGGCAGAACATGAGAATATGGCCTGTGTCCGTTTTGGGAATGCTCCTTTAATGGGGAATAATGATGTGGGGCTGTTTGTCTGGACCCCTTAGTCAAAGTAAAGATGGTTGGAACAACTTTTTTGAGAATTTTATGCTACCAGTTCTGGCTCTGGACGGTTCCTTTCTGAGACATTTTAATGCAGTATTTGATCGTACAAACAAGATTGGAAAAAAGAAACCATCATCATTTTACCTCCATATAAAGTTTGGTTACAGTAAATATTGTCTAACATGCACTTTCATATATGCTGTCGCTAGGAGCATGTTAGAGGCCCATGGAGCTGCTTGGCATAATTGCCGTTAAAAGCCTCACTTATCAGGGTACATATTGACTCAGCTAGGTGTGCCGTTAATCAGGTGCTCTTGATGTCATAGGAGATATAACATGGAGCTCCTGTAAGAGGACATGGTGATATTTATAGCCAGCTTCTCGAGAATCCTGCTTAAACCTCTAGTGTGTGTCAATGGAAAGGTGCATTAGTGATAGTCGGGATCAATATGGTTCCAAAGATCATTGTGCTGACAGCAATCTTCTTAACACCACCATTAGCCTGATTGTCTGGTTGAATGGGATTGTTACTTGGAAGGTAGATGTGTGTCTGACACACCCCTGGCACCATATATCTCAGTTTTCTTACTGTTTCGGGGCTGTTCCTAGCAAAAAGATTATCATGTGTTATTAACATCCACATGAATGCCAGGACCCAACGTGTCCCAGTAGGATGTTGCCCAGAACATCACACTTCCCTTTTCCTATAGTGCATCCTGCTAGCATCTCTTCCCCTGGTAACCAATGAACATGCACCCAGCCATCAACATGATGTAAAAAAAAAGTGTGATTCATCAGACCAGGTCACCTTCTTGCATTGCTCCATCGTCCATTTTTGAGGTTCAAATGCTGATTGTAGACAGGTCCCCGCATGGGCAGTCTGTCAAGTCTACAACTATGCACTATGTGTACTGCCACCTTTCTATCATAGCTAGCCATAACATTTTCAGCAATTAGTGGTACAGTAGCTCTTTTGTTGGATCGAACCAGGCAGGCTAGCCTTCACTACCCAGGAGCATCCATGATCCTTGTGCAACCATGACCTTGATGTCGGTTAACTGGTTGTCCTTCCCTTGGATTACTTTTGATAGGTGCTAGCCACAGCATTCTGGAAACCCCCACCTAAGACCTGCGGTTTTGGAAGTGTTGAAACTAAAAAGTTGTCTAGCCTTTACCATTTGACCCATGTCAAAGTCGCTCAGATCCTTACACTTACTTGCCCGTTTTCCCTGCTTTCAAAACATCAACTCAACTCAAACTCAAGAAGCCACTGTTCACTTGCTTGCCCAATATATCCCAAGCCTTGACAACGCCATTATCATAAGAGAACTCAGTTTTGTTCATGCTATCTGTTGTGGTTTTATTGTTATGACTGATCATAGTATAGTGTATGCAATTGTGACATGAGCCTGTATGGAAGTCAGTGGAGTGAAGTTCAGTCGCACCCCTTGTTCCCGTGGAAAGTGGGCGACTGTAAACAATCCGTTAAATTCATATGACACATACCTTGGCTTTCTTTATGTATTCCAGTGTGGGAATGTCTAGATATAAAACTTCTCTTAGTTACAGAGATTTTTCTCATTTACAGTGTCAGCTTTTCACTGTAGGAGGGGAGTTATTTGACTTGTACATTACACAGGTTTGCATAATTGTCCTTCTCCAGTTCAAGATTTGTAAAGCAAATTTTTGTGGCTGATGTCACTGGTGAAATGGTGATCGGTGTTAGTTACAAAGCAAAGTATACATAATATATATATGTGTGTGTATGTATGTGTGTGTGTATATATATATATATATATATATATATGTGTGTGTATGTGTGTATATATATATATATATATACACACACACACACACACACACGTATAATATCCATACATTGGGCCAGATTTATCATTAGCTCAAGTCAAAATATTGGAGTGAAAAAGTCAAAAAAAATTGTGCAATCGCTAAATCTGTGCAAAAATTTGCTACTTTTATTGGATCTGCGCTATGCTCACCAATTTTCTGAAAGTAGGCGTGTTTTCTTATGTAAATGTTTCTCTAGACAGATTTACTATTGCGACAATTTAAAAAGTCGCAAAAAGTTGCACAATTTCACTCCAGTGAGGACCATACTTATCTTAAGCGACTTTTTTATAGAACATGCGACTTTTTCGTAAACACGTGCGACTTTTGTAAAGCCGTTTACTGAAGGATAAACTGCTACCGTCAAACCACATTTATCTCAGTATTAAAGGACCATTAATAAATCTGACTTAGCCAGAAGTGACTTTCGACGTATGTAAAAGTGGAGTGAGATGTAAGTGTAATGGTAAATCTAGCCCATTATGTATACTCTACATATAACATTCCATAATGCAGATTTGTAAGAATAAAACCATGGATAACACTGTGGCATCCATGGCATGCTGCGGTATTATCTCTGTCAAAAATTCTGGATCAGTTGCCGGAATGCCGGATCCGGCATTAATTTACATTGAAATGTATTAGTGCCGGATTCGGCATTAAAAATACCGCAATGCCGGATCCGTCCTTCCGGTCTGCGCATGCTCTAACTCATGTTTAATAGCAGGTCCTCTTACCTGCTTGCGGGTGCTCTGGTCGCAAAGGAATGCTATGGATGGACAAGGCACGTAGCGCATGCGCAGTCCAATCATAGTGTATGTGAATGGTGGCTGCTAATGGGCAGGACTGGTCACATGACCCGCTATCAGAGCAAGAGGACCGGCTAATTAACATGAATTATGCACCTTAAACCTTCGGACATTGGCACCAATGGTTTTATAAAGCCTTGTACTAGCTGCATGTATATGCCCAGCACATTTGTAGCTGGTAATATAGTTTTTCACCTCCCCACAGCGTGGCCGGACCCTTGGTGGTGAGCATTCTTGCCTGACCCCTGCCACTCCATTTCTACCCTGCCAACTCTGCAGATCCCAGGTCTCCCTGCACGTGACCACTACAGCCAATCACTGGCTGTAGCGGTGGCATGTCACCCATGAGACATCTTACCCAGGGCTTTTGGGACTTTTTGGAGTTACTTTCACAAAAATGTAGCAACTTTAGCATTTTTACACCAGTCACTCCAGTTTTGAAAAGTAAGTGGGCCTGGTTAGCTCTGTTAATAAATCTCACTCCAGATTTATCGCGGTGCCCAGGGATGAGCGGATGAGTTTCATCCAAAGTCAATTCACATAAAACTTTGTTAGAATACTGTATGAATCGAGCACTCCGTACAGTATTAGAATGTATTGGCACCGATGAGCCGAAGTTATTACTTTGCAAAGACTCGCGAGACTTCGGGTAATAACTTCAGAAATTAATTTCTACTGTAAAAAACTTTTACCACTTGGAACCGAAACCGAGTACTCGGCTATCTCCAGAACGCTCATAGAAATAAATGGAGCAGCCACCGGCATGACCGGCAGCTCTAATAATTTCAGAGGTCTGCAGGGGGTATGAGGTCCCCCTTCTCGTGATAGGTGGTGGTCCTGGCGGTAGGTCCTCCGCCAATCTAACAGCTATCGCCTATCCTGTGGATAGGAGATGACTTGGGCCTCATGCACACGGCCGTGTTCCGCGGCAGAGAGAGGACCGTGGAAACCCGGCCGGGATTCCTCCTGACAGCATGAGCGCACGGCGTCCTTGGTTGCTATGACGCCGTGCGCTTCATGCAGCCACTGCTGTACAGTAATACACTATACTAGTTACTGTATTACTGTACAGCAGCGGCTGCATTAAGCGCACGGCGTCATATCGACCAATGACGCGGTGCGCTCATGCTGTCAGGAGGAATCCCGGCCGGGTTTCCACGGTCCTCTCTCGGCCGCGGAACACGGCCGTGTGCATGAGGCCTAACTCTTACAGAATACCCCTTTAATGCAAAGTTCGCCAAGGCAGACTCAAGTAAAACTAACATCTAATATTCCCCTCATGATAAATCCCCCTTATGAGTTCAGTGCACTAGCTTTATAACCCTGAAAGCTGAAAATGTATACTACAAATCGCCGTAATAGATAATTAGAATGTAAAGTCGTTTCTGACCAGTCAGCCCTTTTTGGTTTTGTGACGCATGAAGCAATGACAGTTTGACACTGCTCCTGACAGGTTGCCATCACACTCCATTGTTCTGCCTCTAGCTTTTAAACCTGGAACTGTAGTTAGGAAAAAATAGTTTCCCATTTTCAGTGTACAGTAATGGCCATTTTTAACTTTCTTCTGGAAGGCCTTTTTTTTTATTACTAGAGGGGTTTTCTGAGACTTTAAAGTGAACCTGTCACCGGGATTTAGTGTATAGAGCTGAGGACATGGGCTGATAGATGGCCACTAGCACATCTGCAATATCCAGTCCCCATAGCTCTGATACATATGCAAATTAACCTGAGATGAGTCCTGTCCCTGAGATGAGTCCAGCGTGAAGGAGCCCATCACTGCCCCGCATCCTCAGAATCTCCTCCTTGCTCCCCGAAGTCAGATAGCCAGAGCGCAGTAATCTTGCGATGTGCGAGCTAGTGCATGCGCAGTTCCTTCCCTGAGGCTGATGCCAGCACAGGGAAGGAACACTATAATGACACTGCGCATGCGCTAGCTCGCGCATCACGAGATTACGGCGACCTGGCTTTCTGACGTCGGGGAGCAAGGAGGAGATTCTGAGGATGCTGGGCTCATCTCCCGTACAGGACTCATCTCAGGTTAATTTGCATATGTATCAAATCTTTTTTTTTTTTTTTTTTTTTTTTTTTTTTTTTTACACAATGATAGCACACAGAGCTATGGGTACTGGGTATTGCGGATGTGCTAGTGGCCATCTAGCAACCCATGTCCTCAGCTCTATACACAAAATCCCGGTGACAGGTTCCCTTTAATACTGATAACTTATCTTCTGGATAGGTCATCAGTATCTGATCGGTGGGGGTCCAACATCTGGCACCCCTGCCAATTAGCTGTTTGAGAAGGCAGTGGCACTCGCAGTAGCTTTTCCCTAGGCCAACGACAACGACACATTCATCGGTTGTGTGGCCTTAGGAGCAGCTCAGCCCCACTGAAGTAAATGGGGTTGAGTGTGATGCCAAGCACAGCCACTATGCAATGTACGGTGCTGTGCTTGGTAAGCTGCGCTCACAGGAGCGCCACTGCCTTCCCAAACAACTGATCGGCGGGGGTCCCCGGATGTCGGAACCCCACCGATCGGATACTGATCACCTATCCCGAGGAGAAGTCATCAGTATTAAAGTCTTGGAAATCCCTTTTAATTATAGTATTTGCTTGTCTCCACTAAAGTCATGTTTCTCCTGTTTCTTTTTTTCCACCCAGGGGGCCGTTCCTAAAGGAAATGCCACAAAGGAATACATTGAAAGCCTGCAATTGAAACCAGGACAAGTGGTTTACAAATGCCCAAAATGTTGCAGCATCAAGCCTGACAGAGCTCACCATTGCAGGTATTGTGCGGAGACTCTGCTGATCTCCATGTGTACATAGAAGTGGACCGGTCATGAAAGTATGCATTCCCCATGTAATAACACATCTGGACATCTGTTCTTAGAACTCTTTGTTGCACCATTCCTTTATTATTCCTGCTAGAAGTTTTGAATGAATTAACAGCACTTTGCAAAGAAGGTTCAGATGGAAGTTACCCATTGGGAGTGTGTCCTTGCACAGTCTGACCCTGATTGGATAGTGCAGACAGTGTGCTGTCCACATCCTTATGTCCTTTCCGCCATCCCGCAACCCACTTTGCAGACAAGGATAGGAAATTTCTTCAGAAGGGAGAAACCATTGGCAGCATGCACACGGGTGGTATCCGTGTTTTGAGGATCCGTGGTTTGCGGATTGCAGAACACATATGATCATGTGCATGAAGCCTCAATAGCCTCCATTGTATTTGGTTTGTACACCTTGGTTGGAGTCAGCCATTACTGATATGGTGGGAGTAAGAACACATCATGACACAGATAATTGTTAGGTGCAGAGGAAGACCAACATAACAAGTAAAGAGAACCTGCCCCATGAAATGCAGTGCAGTCTGCAGGTAGTATGTTATAGAGCAGGAGGAGCTGAGCAGATTGATATATAGTTATGTGAGAAAAGCTCTTTCTGAGCTCAGCAGTCATGTGGGAGGACCTGTCAGTGATTGACAGCCTTCTCTGTATAGGTGTCAATCACGGATAAGAGTGCCCAAATGGCTACTGAGCTCAGAAAGAGCAGAGTCTTTTCCCACAAAACTATATATCAATGTGCTCAGCTCCTTCTGCTCTATAACATGCTGCCTGCAGATTGCACTGCATTTCGTGGTAACAACTTCTCTTTCCTTTCTGACTCCAAATCTGACAATCAGATTAAATCCCTGAATCAAGATCTCATCTCTGGAAATCTAATAACCATAGGTTATGATATCACTACTTTCAAGAAAGACTTCCTGGCCCTTCTCGAATGGGTAATGCTGGTAACTAGAAGTCCGCTGTATTCCTGGATCTCGGCTACCAGCAGTATTTTCTTGCGCCATTTTTTACCTAGGTTGATCTGTCCAGATAATGCACTGCCATTAACTTTATGCTGCCCATACTAACGGCAGTACAAAGTAGAGACGGGTGAGTTGATTTCACCGGTCTGTCATTTATAAGTAAAAAGTAAGTGGTTGCCGTGAACCAACATCACAATCATTGCAGACTGGGCCTGGAAAAGAGTCACGGCCACCTGAGAAGAGTCCTGGTTACTCATGAAGTCCTGACCACCTGCTGATGACTGACAGTCTTCTATCTAGTTTTCTCCCCATCTCTCTTGGAGAGAACTGCCAACCATCAGCAGATGGGTGAGAGTGCAGGAGATTATGTATAACCGTGACTCTTCTCAGGTAGATTTGACTCTTTTCAAGGCCTGGGCTGCAATGATTATGATGCTGGTTCTCGGCAACCACTTATGTTTAGCTCATGAGTGACACAGCGCTGAAATCAGCATTTCTGGCACTATTTTATGCTGCCCTCAGTGAGGTCAGCATGAAGTTGATGACAGGTTCCCTTTAAATAGGGAGCAGATTTTTATGACAGATCCACTTTAATTGAGGGGATAACTATTAGCAATTATCCTTTTTTGGGTGAGGGGGGGATTAGACACCGATTTTCTTATTTAGTAGGATTTCCTGAATTGAACCTTGGAGCCAAATGCACAATCTTGCTGGCTAACAGAGCCAATGTATGAAGTACTTCCATTACAAAGAGTCTTCTGTACAGTGATATACATAATTATCAGGTGTGGAGCAGAACGTCATTTTAGAATTAGAAACTGGAAGTGGAACATGCAAAATCTGTTTTATCTTGGTGCTTCCTGTTCTTGTTAAACCGGTAACTGAGCCTAAGTTGTGCTTAATTCTTTATAATAGCATTACTGATTGTGTGTTTTATGGTCAGAATTGCCTTGGGGGTAACCACAGGATCAATGGTTGCACCACAGCACTTTATACATTGTGCTCTTTACTAAGGGACGTTTATGTAGAGTTTATACAGTGGAGTTTGATAGTTTGTTAAACCCTTTGAAATTGGCTACATTTCTGCATAAATTTGACCTAAAACTACATCAGATTTTCACACAAGTCCTAAAAGTAGATAAAGATAACCAAATCAAATAATTGAGTCAAAAATATTTGACTTGGTCATTTATTTGTGGAGGAAAATGATTCAATATCACATGTCTGTGAGGGGCAAACGTATGTGAACCTTTAGGATTAACAGATAATTTAAGGGTGAAATTAGAGTCAGATGTTATCAATGGGATGACAATCAGGTGTGAGTAGACGACCAGTTTTATTTAAAGAACAGGGATCTATCCAAGTCTGATCTTTACAACACTATGTGGAATTGTATCATGGCATGAGCAAAGGAGGTTTCTGAGGACCTCAGAAGAAGAGTTGTTGATGCCGATCAGACTGAAAAAGGTTACAAGACCATCTCTAAAGAGGTTGGAGTCCACCAATCCACAGTCAGACAGATTGTGTACAAGTGAAGGAAATTCCAAACCGTTATTACCCTCCCAAGGAGTGGTCGACCAACAAAGATCATGCCACTCAGACATGTGATATTGGACTATTTGCTTCAATAAATGACCAAGTCTAATATTTTTGACTCATTTGGTTATCTTTATCTACTTTTAGGCAGATTTGTGAGAATCTGATGTCGTTTTTGGTCAAAACATTCTGAAGAGTTCACAGACTGTCAAGCACCATTGTATGTGTATATTGTAATGATGATGTGCTGTAGATCCAGAAGTACCATTTAATTCATGAGGGATGATGCCTATATACACAATTAAATAGTAGTTTTAGCATAGAAAACCCCTTAAATATGGGAGCCATCTCTGGCTCTAGAATCCTCCAAACAGCGGATTTTTTTCAGGGTTAGACCCAGTCAGCCAGATATTAATAGAAGAGAGCTTGAGTATTCCAGAGCAAGAGCCGCTGCTCCTTAGCAATTCTCTGCCCTGGCTCCTCAATTCCTTCAGAACCACCACTTTGCTTCTGATGTCCAGAAATTCAGAGATACAAGATTCTGCATTAAAAAAGCCAGAATGTACAATACATGAGACCATAAGGTTTTTGAGGGCATTGTGCCCGAACACAGTCCATGCTCTTGTCAAAGCACTGGGCATATTAGCAAATGGGAAAAAGACAAAAAAAGAACTACCGGTAACTGAAAAATTAAGTGAAACTGCAAAAATAAGCACAGAATATGTATTACAAAGATGAAAGATTGTCTCTATATAGTCAATGTTAACCAGACAATATTCAACATGGCTTCAGTCCGGTCAGTCTGTAAATGCTCATTTCTCACTGTATTCCCCCAGTGTATGTAAAAGATGCATCAGGAAGATGGATCACCATTGTCCGTGGGTTAATAACTGCGTGGGAGAAAACAACCAGAAATTTTTTGTTTTGTTCACTGTGAGTATCTAACCATAAAGGCTAAAAATATTAATGTGTGGATGTGTCAGTGTCTTTATGGGGCTCTACGTTATCAGCACATAAGGCGTCCAAAAAGTTACATCAGAGCGTCACGTTACTGGATGCTTTTGCACTGGTTTCCTCACCATTTTAGGCTACTTTCACATTTGCGTTCGGAGCTCCGCTTGTGAGTTCCGTTTGAAGCCTCTCGCAAGCGGCCCCGAACGCATCCGTCCAGCCCTAATGCATTCTGAGTGAATGCGGATCCGCTCAGAATGCATCAGTCTGGCACCGTTTGGGCTCCGCTCCGCTCAGCAGGCGGACACCTGAACGCTGCTTGCAGCGTTTGGGTGTCCGTCTGGCCGTGTGGAGGCAACGGATCCGTCCAGACTTACAATGTAAGTCAATGGGGGCGGATCCGTTTGAAGTTGACACAATATGGCTCATTTTTCAAACGGATCCGTCCCCCATTGACTTTCAATGTAAAGTCTGGACGGATCCGTCTGCGGCTACTTTCACACTTTGAATTTTTTTTTTACAATATAATGCAAACGGATCCGTTCTGAACGGATCCATCGTCTGCATTATATGAGCGGATCTGCTCTGAACGCAAATGTGAAAGTAGCCTTAGATGGAAACAGTCCATGTTGTTTGTTTTTTTTTTCGACCGTATGCGGAACCATTAATTTCAATGGATTCGCAAAAAAAAAAAAAAAAAAAAAAAGGGCAGTTACAGAAAGGACTCCCTGTGCATTCTGTTTCCTTATGTCCGCATGTCCTTTCCGCACAAGGATAGGACTGTTGTATTATGGCCAAGCTGTTCTCTTCTGCAAAATGCGAAATGCACACCGGCGTCATCTGTATTTTTTGCGGACCGCAAAATATATACGGTCGTGTGCATGAGCCCTAAGGATGATGCCACACACAGCTTTTTGTGGCAGTTTTGGATGGAGTTTTTGGACCCAAAGCCAGAAGTACCCAGAAAGGGAATGAGAAATATAAGGGAAGGACTTCTACTTCTCCTTCTCCTTCCTGCTGGATCCATTTCTGGCCACAAAAAGCTGCTTGTGACACCACCTTAAATGGCATTTTGATATGCCATAACATTTGATTAGTGAGGGTCCAACCTCTAAGACCCCTGAGATCAGACAGGAATACAAGGGGTGAGGTGTAATTAAGATCCTCCCCACCCCATATGATTTTTCTTTAAAGGGTTATGCCAAGTATGAAAATTATTCTCTAGCCACAGGATAGGGTATAACTAAGTGATCAGTGGGGGTCCTGCTTGGACCCCCAGGATTCCTTGCCGCTCCATTCATTCCCTATGGGGCTGCCGGTGATGGCAGAGTTCATGCACTTGGGTATTTCATGCAGTCCCATAGAAAGTAAATGGAGCAGGAGGGCACATGCTTGACCTGCCAGTCCATGAGGATGGGAACATGGGACGCCCTTTCTTGAGATTGGTAGGGATAACTTTCACACTTTCATCTTGTGGATAGGGGTAACTTTTATACTTGGCACAATCCCTTTAACTTGGGCTCTCTGTATTGGCATTGATCTATATAGCAGGACTTTCATTCAAGTTCATCCATTCTGCTCCCAAACTAGAAGTCATATAGGGTATTTTCTGAAAACTAAAATCTTACAGCAATTTAGTTTTTAATTTTTTGCTGAAAGCAAAGTGTTATTTTCTGTCTGCTGTTTGCCGGAGAGCTGACATTTTCTTTGTTTTTCAGATGTACATAGCCCTGATCTCCTTACATGCCCTCATCATGGTAGGGTTTCATTTCCTGTACTGTTTTGAAGAAGACTGGACAAGTGAGTGCATATGTACTGTAATGTCTAACATCTATGGCACACAGTCACGCCAGCTATAATGGGGTGACATTATTATTATTATTATTATTTTTTACTTCTGGTCCCTATACTTGGTTTACCATAGCACTTGAATGTAATTCTCTTATTGGTTGATCTGACAGTAAAGCCACCATTTACAGACGCTTTTATTATACCAGTAGACTTGTCACGGAGGCTTTCTTGATGGACTTGGTAAACATTTTTTTAGAATTTTGGGTAATTTATTTATTTTTTCCATGTCACTATCTACCATATTTTTTACGCTAAAAGATGCCCTGGATCATAAGATGCACCTAGGACTTAAAACGGCTCTGTCACCAGGATCAACTTTATTGAACCAGATATATTGGCCGGTAGGGCTCATGATGCTGACTAAAACAATACCTGAGTAACTTCAGTTTTTTTTGCGGACCCATTGAAATAAATGGTTCGTATAAGATACGGTTCACAAAAAAATAAAATAAAATGGACACGGAAAGAAAATACGTTCGTGTGCATGAGGCCTAAAGCAGTAATATATAGATTAGCTTTCTGAACAGATCTCAGTGTGGTGAAGCTATAGTACATAGTGTATATGATATGTAGATGATAGGACACGGCTCTGCCCTCATTATGTCTAGCCCTTTCAATTCAGGGGAAGAGGTGTTACAAAGCAGTGCTCAAAGGATTCAGCCCTGCCTCCTGGTGCGCCAACTTCTCATTTGCATATGAATAAAAACACAGATGTCTCTGCAGGTGTTTAGCATACAGACAAAAGAAAGGCATTGTTTTAATCAGCTTGATGATCCCTACCAGTCAATATGTCTAGTTTAATAGGGATGATCCTGGTGACAGAGCCACTTTAAGGGAGAAAAATTGGGGGGGAAAATAATAATTCTGATCAGACCCCCAAATCAGATCTCCATTCCTCATCAGACCTCAGATCAGATTTAAAATAAAAGAACTTGCCTCTCCTGCTTCGGAGGGCGCCACCACTTGCGAGATCCAGCGTGCTCTTTCTGCACTCAGAGTTCCCTGGTCTTCTGCTCGTGCTGCGCTGCACTGTGAGATGCCGTTGCACAGTGTCAGGTCATAGTGGGCTACATCCTGATGCTGTATGCAGTCAGGCCCCTGCACAGTGGGCTCCGAGCCGATGACCAGGAAGCAGTGAGTACAGCCAGCACCAGGAGCACTATATTCTCCCCTCCCCAGCATTACTGTGTACTAATGACTATTTTTATAATGGAGGTGCCAATTAGTATTCCCTTCATATGATGCACTGCCATTTTCCCCCACTTTTGGGGAAAAAAAGCTTGTCTTATGGAGTGAAAAATATGGTATATTACAAAATTCTGTATAATCTTGTAAATACTACATGCTGGTAATAGTAATATCCACTTCCGGACCATACTGTATAGGCTGCTTGAAGCAAGCATCAGAGCACCACAGTGGCTCAGTGGTTAGCACTCTTACATTGCAGCGTTGGGGTCCTGGTTTCAAATTCAACCAAGGGCAACATGTGCATGGAGATGCATGTTCTCTCCATGTAGGTCCGAGTACTCCAGTTTCCTCCAACACTTGCCAAACAGTTGATTGTGGGGGTACAGGGTGACGGACCTCCACTGATCAGCTAGTGATGGCCTATCCTGAGGATAAACCATCACTTAATAAAAGCTGGACATCACCTTTAATTTGGAATTTAGTGCCCCAATGAGGACAGGTACGGAAGAGAGTCATGGCAATCTCTGTACGGCGATACGGAATATGTTGACACTGTATAACTGAATAAAATAATAACTGAAGTCACTTCTTGTAGACAATAGGTAATGAGATAAAGAGGAAAAATGCTAGTATTTTCACATTTGGAATAATGTTTCCCTTAGGTATTTTATTATTTATTGTATCCATTAAAATAACCTTCTTGTGAGGATTTCAGCTGCTGGATAATCACGAGTTAAGTAGTAAAACTGGTTAGACCTGCTCCTTGTACCTGAACAAGCTGACCCTTGCATGTGTCCTAATCTCTGCTCCTTGTCTTGTTCCCACAGAGTGCAGCTCCTTCTCTCCACCAACCACCGTCATCCTCCTTATTCTGCTTTGTTTTGAGGGTTTGCTTTTCCTCATCTTCACTGCTGTGATGTTTGGCACACAAGTACACTCAATCTGTACTGATGAAACGGTGAGTCCCAGAGCTGTACTTCACGCCTCTTAGTCACAGACAAAGCTTTTTCTTTTATAAATCTGTGTTCCCTTACATTGGAAGTGTTCAATGAAATCAACTTTCTTCTGTTTTTAGTAGGGGTTTGCGTAATTATCGGGAAATATCTGTTAGTTGAGATTGAGTCTTGGGGGAGTCCACATGGCAAAGTGCGGCCGTGATGTGACCACAAATTGCGTCTACGTGACATTTTACAACAGTTTATTTCGGCAGACAAATTGTTAATGGATTCACGATCTGCTGATCAATAGCAGTTATATTGGCAAAATGATGTCTTAATTAATAATCAGTTGATGAAAATTACATCAGTGGAAAGAAAAATTGGTCATGTTGAGTTTCCACGCTCCAAACCTTTTCTTCTGTGAATAGATAAACTTGGCTGCTTTCTTGCAGAAACGGCGCCACACCTGTCCATAGGTTGTGTGTGGTATTGCAGATAAGCCCTATTGACTTCAATAGAGCTGAATACAATACCAGACACAGCCTGTGGACAAGTGTGGTGCTGTTTCTGGAAGAAATCAGTTTTTTTTTTAATATCCTGGACAACCATTTAAGACACCTAGCACCAGCTTCCTTACTCTCCACTGAGTACATATTCCATCATGGCTGAACAAGGCGTGTATGTGTATGGGGGAGTTGGGAACGATTGCCGTTTGCCAAACGAGCTCTCGGCCAACATCTGTTGAAGGTGTATGAGCACCATTTAAAAGTACATTTTCTAAACTGGACAGTAGTGTAAAATTATTCTCAAAATGATGTCCGTAGATGTCATGTTAGGGATTTCTTGAAGTCTACTTTCATGTTTTTTCAAGCAAAGAAATTGCATTCTTATATACAGTATATGATGATGCGTATTCATTCCAGAAAAATTAGTTCCATAAATGTAATGGTTATGGGGGGATGTAATCTCATTCTGTGTATTCTCCTGTGAATCCCACCCTGTATTACAGGGTTGATCACCATGTACAATACATACTGGTAGATAAATGTACATTTTCTTTCGTAGTCAGAGCGCTGCAGAAACATTTTGTTATATGCTGTTAGTGTTCTCTTTACTATTTAGCTAAATGTCAGCAGACCTTTATTCCTCCTGGCTTCCTCATACACATGTGTACTCTACTCGGGGGAGGAGGAATAAGCCACAACCAGAATCCTCCTATTATCTCCCACAGGAACAAAGGATTGGCATGTTGAAATATGCGCAATCTTACTTTTGCCTCCTTCCTGCTGCTGGAATTTGGCTGGTATGGCCAAATTACATCTAATGTATATACCTGAGTTTATTGTATCCATCATTCTCTGTGTTCACAAAACCCAGGGCATCTATCCCCAGTTCTTACTGCACTCATTAAAGGGGTTGTCCCACCAGAAATATTCTAGTTTTCAAACCAGCACCTGGACCTGAGTACTTTTGTAATTGCATGTAATTGCATGATTTTCCTATTCTATGACGTAAAGTCATGATTTTATTAAAGACACGGAGGCGAGTATTGCATAACTCTTTCTTTACTCAAAACCACAGCAGCAAAGAATTTACATAAAAAATTAAGGACAACCCCCCAGTAGAACCCCTCCCATTGGATAGTCCATAAATAGGCTCTCCTCATCCATATCATCCTCTTTCTTTGATGTGATCAGCCGAACCATACACGAACACTGGAACCAACTCCCACCATCACGGAACAAACTCCAAACCGGAACCACGAACCGGACTCTAGAACCCGAGCTCAACCGGAGCAGATGACAACCGAAAACGAAAAGGCATGGGAAGGACACCTCCAACCTAGAGTGCATTCAGGAACAGCGGACCAGGAATCAACCTACGAGAAGAGAAAACAGGAGAGTACGGGTAATACATAGGACTCGAAAACCATCAAAGTAGCTGAAAATAGGAAAGAACAAATTCAGCAAGCATAAATATTATCATATAATGCGGAAGCAACATATACAAATCAACATATATACTCTCGAGTACCTAGAACTGGTCAATAAAAGGGAGGGAGAAGAAAAAAGGGGGGGCAATACTCGCCTCCGTGTCTTTAATAAAATCATGACTTTACGTCATAGAATAGGAAAATCATGCAATTTTATAACAAGACACGGAGGCTTCGTATTGCAAGTTTAAAGTGACGAAATAACTGAAGAAAAAGCATGACGGGGAGGTCTGAAATAAAACTCCCTAAAAGTGGAGGCTCTAGACCAATCAGCTAACCGCAGCACATCCTCCAGGCGGGCCCCTGCGACAGTCATGGAGGTAGCGGAAGCTCCCCTAACCGAATGCGCCGTGAATACCGAAGTATCCACACCGGCCAAGGACAGAACCCACTTCACCCAACGGGATAAGGTGACAGCAGCAACCGGAAGAAACGGCCTGCGGAAGGAAATGAACAATTGAAAAGCCGAAGCGGAACGCAGAGAGGACGTACGTTCCAAATATTCTTTCAAACATTCCACCGGGCAAAGAGCCGGATTATCTGGGAATGCTGGATAGGACACCGACCGGATACTAGTCTTCGTGCGGCGAGAGATGTTAAAGGACACACCATCTGGGGTAAAAGATAGTGCATCAAAATCCAAGGCTCGAACATCTGAAACCCTCTTGCAGGATATCAGACACAGCAAGGTGACCAGCTTAGCAGAAAGCTGGCGCAGAGACAAGTCCGAATTGCGAGGCCAACCAGAGAAAAACTGCAGAACCAAAAGCACGTCCCAAGTGCTAGTAAAACGGGGTCTCGGAGGACGAGACAAACGTGACCCCTTGAGAAGTCGACACACCAGGGGATGCTGGCCCGCTGGACAGCCCGCAAAACCCAAGTGACGAGAAGAGATGGCTGACCTAAAAAGGTTTATAGACCGATAAGCCTTGCCCTCATCAAACAGAGAGGACAAGAAATCGAGCAGGTCGTTCACAGGAGCCGAAAGGGGATCCAAACCCCGTCCCACGCACCAGTCAGCCCAACGTCGCCAGGCTGAAAGGTATGCTCTCCTGGTGCCGGGGGCCCATGCGCTCTCCAAGAGGACACGAGTCGTACACGATACGCCTGCGACATCCCAGCGTTCCCCGAGATTCTGCACGCCAATAGGCGGAGCGAACCGTCTGTTACCAGCGGATGACGCTGGCCCATTGGTCCGCCGAGGAGGTCCGGAAAAGTTGGAAGGAGACGGGGATCGTCCATAAGGAGTTCCAGAAGATGAGGGAACCATGATTGGGCTTGCCAAAACGGAACCACCAGAACCAACTCTGCCACCTGTAGGCGAACTTGAGACAGCACCCGAGGTATGAGTGAAAAAGGAGGAAAAGCATAGGCCAGCTGACCCGACCAATCCTGAAGTAGGGCGTCCACAGCCTCCGACAGAGGGTCCGGCCTCCAACTGTAAAAACGTGGAAGCTGGGCGTTCCAACGGGAGGCGAAGAGATCCATAGAGAGGGAACCCCAGATCGATGCGATGGAAGAGAAAACCGCCGGATCTAACTTCCAATCGCTGAAGTCCGAAGAGTGACGAGAACTCCAATCTGCGAATGTGTTGCGGAGGCCCGGAAGATATTCCGCAACCACCGTGAAACCCCTGTCCAAGCAGAAGGACCAAAACTCCTTCGCTAAGTGGGAGAGGACCGAAGAGTGAGTGCCGCCCATGGCATTGACATACCGCACGGCTGCCACATTGTCCATCCGGAGCTTGATACACGCCGATATCCTGTGGCTGGTGAAGCTGCGGATGGCGAAGGATCCTGCCAGTAATTCCAGGGCGTTTATGTGGAGATGAGATTCGCCGTCTGACCAGGGTCCTCCGGTGGAAATCCCGTCGCAGTAAGCGCCCCAACCGAGGAGGCTGGCATCCGACTCCACGATCAGGTCCGGTTGGGGTCCCACGATGGCCTTGCCATTCCATGCGTCGAGGTTGGCGATCCACCACAATATCTCGTCTCGAGATCCAGATCCACCTCGTCCGCGTAGGACGCTCCCGCTTGAAGGTGTGCGATCTTCAACCGTTGCAACGCCCGATAATGAAGAGGTGCAGGAAAAATCGCTTGTATGGAGGAAGAGAGGAGACCGATGATGCGTGCCAGGTGACGCAAAGAAATCCGAGGGAGCCTCAGGACCTGACGCAACTCTTTGCGGATGGCTTTGATCTTGGAGCCCGGAAGGTACAGGGTCTGATCTATGGAGTTCACCACAAACCCCAGGAATTCCATCGATCTTGAAGGTTGAAGACATGACTTCTCGGCGTTGATGACAAACCCGAGCCCGGTAAGAAGGCACAACGCCGATCGCAGGTGGAGAAGAAGCTCCGACGGAGAGCGAGCCATGAAGAGGATATCGTCCAGATAGATCACCAGACGAATACCCTGGCAGCGAAGCCACGCTACTACGGGCCTCAACAACTTGGTAAAACACCAAGGGGCAGATGAGAGGCCAAACGGCAGGCACGTGAATTGCCAAAGATGGCCGTGCCAACGAAACTGGAGGAGGCGTCGGGACTGGGGAGCTACAGGCACCGTCAGGTAGGCATCCTTCAGGTCCAACTTTACCATCCAGTCCCCCGGGAGCAGAAGGTCTCGCAGTAAATGGATACCCTCCATTTTGAAATGACGGTATCGAACGAACCTGTTTAGGTTCCTCAAATTTATCACTGGTCGGAACTGGCCTCCTTTCTTTTCCACCAGGAATATGTTGCTGACCACTCCTAGTGAGAGTGGGGGGGCCCTCTCTATTGCCTCCTTGACCAAAAGGGACCGAAGTTCCAGGTTCATACAGGCCCGGGCAGGCCCTGACAGCACTAAGGGCGGGGCCTCCGGCAGGGATAGACGGGCGTCCGTCAGATCTATCTGAAAGCCTTGAACCGTGGCCAGCACCCACGGATCGGAGGTGACTCGATTCCAAGCAGGTAAAAAATGTCGGAGTCTGCCCCCTATGCAAAGGTTGGAAGAAGACAGTGGATTTATGAGACTTACCAAGGGGACGCCTAGATCCCGAGTTGCCTCTGAATCCCCTGGAGCGAAAAGGTGTGCCTCTGGACGGGAAGAAAGAGGACTGTTGTCTCTGGTCCTGGAACGAGGAGTGTTGATGAAAGGGACCTCGACCGTTTCCACGGGTCTGGAATTGGGCACGGCCGGACAGACGGCCCCTGAAGCTGCCGGCCCTAGAAGAGACACGCCCTCGGAACACTTTGCGCATCGATGTCTGGGCTTTGTCCAGCGCAGTAAAGGCTCCTACGAATTTGCCTAAATCCTTTATAAAACCGTCCCCAAAAAGGAGACCCTGGGCCTCTTTACCCATCTCAGTCAGCGCCATGTTTGACAGCTTGGGTTCTATTTTCATGAGGAGCGCCTTCCTCCGTTCGATAGAGAGGGAGGAATTGACATTCCCCACTAGGCAAATAGCGCGCTGGGCCCAGCCGCTGAGCTCCTCCGGGTCAATGGACGTGCCCTCCGTCCTGGCTGACTCAGCCAATTCAAAAATTTTTTTGTAAGAGGCCCCAGACTGTCTAACAGCTTGTCTTGACAAGCCCGTAGTGCGGAATCTAGGCCCTTGCGGGGGTTAAACCCCGTCTTAGATAAGAATTGCACCATCTTGGGGTCTACATTAGGCGTTTCACATACCTTATTTGGTATCAAGGGGCGGGGACATTCCGCCTTCAATTTGTTCCGGGTCTCTTTAGACAGTGGCTTCCTGACCCTATCCTCTAGATAGCGGGCCACATGCGGAATGGGGAGCCACTCAGCCGACCGAGGATGGTGCAGGCTGTCTGGGTCAAACAGGGGGTCGCCCTGTGGGTCAACAAGGGAGCTAGGTCCCGGGGCATTGGTCTCCTGAGCCGCAGAAGAAGCGGGTTGGGAGACCCCTTCCAACGCATCAGCTACTTGGATCCCATCCAGATCCACCTCTGAATCATAGTGACCCTCATCAAAAACCTCCTCATTAGACTCTATATCTGAGTCAGACCTGGGCTCGGGCTGAGCTCGAGCGGATTTCCAGGAGCGCGATTTTTCCGCCTGGCGCTGACAGGCTCTTTTGCGTGACCTTGGCACGCCGTCTTTTGATAGAACTATGCTATCCGCATTAAGTGTTCTGGAGGTATCAGAGACCGGAATTGCAGCCGGAGTAGTAACCGGGGCTTGCGCTCTGAGCGCTTGGGTGATAGACTGGCTAATCATAGATGACATATTGCCCATGGCATTAGCAATAGCCGTCGAGATTGACAGTTGCAGATCCCCAACCTGGGGCTCATTCAGGCATTGAGCAACAGGGACTGGAGCAGAACTAGTGGTGGGGTCAGAAGGGGCATCGCTAGGCAGGGACATAGTTGCAGGAGTAGTCACTCCAGAGCAAGCAGGGTCAGATCGGACTGAAAAACTGTAACTTAGCTGGGAAGCTGGCAGTCAGGTACCGCTGTCCGGCGAAGAGAAAAGGCGCCGACAGTGACCGGAAGGGGCGGGGCAAGCTAAGACGCCCCTCTCCCCAACAGGTGTACCAAGATGGCGCCCGAGATCCCAGTCTCAGGCGCTTACGTTCCCCGCATTAGAAAACAAAATGGCGCCCGAGATTCTCGCACCGGGCCGAAATCCCGCGAATCACGAGACTTCGGCCGGCACAGAGCGCGCGAAAACAGATAGGGGAAGACGCGAAGATGGCGCCGGTCTAAAGATAAGGTAAGGGGTAGGGAGAGAGCGGACCGGACGGAGGAGGGGGACGCAACCAATATAGGTATATAACAGGGACCGGGACAAACGCAGGCAGGCTGACTCAATGGCAAGGGACAATAGAATGAGTGACCCCAACAACGCGGAAAAATTAACAATTATAATAATATCTCAAGAACCGGTCAAAACGAAAGACATGCGAAAAAATAATATAAATATCGAATATTCATAAACTGGACAGTAATAAGCCCCACAAGGAAAATACTAATTGTACAAGAACACTGCACAATGTAAATACAAGTACTTATCTGCTGGGCAGCAGCAAAGAAAGAGGATGATATGGATGAGGAGAGCCTATTTATGGACTATCCAATGGGAGGGGTTCTACTGGGGGGTTGTCCTTAATTTTTTATGTAAATTCTTTGCTGCTGTGGTTTTGAGTAAAGAAAGAGTTATGCAATACGAAGCCTCCGTGTCTTGTTATAAAATTAAAAATTTCACACAGAGTTATTCAATAAAATGTATCTGTGTAGCCCCACCTGCCCTTAGTTTTTTTCTTATTTCTTTGTCCTGCTCACTGAGAAGGTCGCACATGCTCAGTTTCATTCTTCAGCTGCCTCCTGAGCTGTGATAGGAAGAGCATAGACACGCCCCCTTAGCAGGAAAGGCACTCCCCTTGTATGGGAGGTAAAACCTGCCAAAATGAAATTGAAAAACCTAAAATTATAATTAAAATAACGTTTTAACATTTTAATTTCATCTAACGTCTGCAAAATGCACGCCAACATTAAAAAGAAAATTCAATTCCGCCATTAGAATTTTCTTTTCCAAGTCCAGTTGTGGGTAATAAGTGTCAAAAATAAATGTAAAAGTAAATGGCCTTTTTCATTTTAAATTTCCACTTTGTCAATTAATTCTCTTCCTTTAGGTGGTTTTTCATGTAAAAATCATAAATCAAATGAAAACACCAAGTAGAAGCTAAAAAAAATGGTAGATTGAGATTTCAATTTCGTCTCTTGCAGGCATTTTTCCTGCCAAAAGTCAAATGGAAAAGAAAGCCCATTTGAATTTTCATTTTAACGTTGTACTTACATTCAGATTCATGTAAATGAGCCGTAGTGGGCGTGGTGCCGCATGCAAAATGCTGTTATTTAATTCCTGACTGAACAGTGACTCACTCAGTATGTCTCCTAGAGGGCGCTGTGCTTCTCCACATTTTTCAACAGCTAACACAGGATCAAGTTTATCATTCCAATAGATGGCGCTGTGACAGTGAAATTACTGTGCTGACTGCATAAGATAAGATTATTAGTCTAATAGATGGTGCCCTATTTTTGAGGAGTGAATTATACTAGGATTATGATTATATCATCAACTCTGCTGCCCTTTTAACCCCCTAGATGTCGTGATGCCTAATCACCCGCAGCATCTATGGGGTTAATTCGCTCTTCCATACTTGAGTTGGTAGATGGTGCTCCAGAAAAGTGCCAAGAAGCTTTAAAAGTTGCAAATTATGGTACACATATGTCATTACTTTTTTACATCACTATAGTGGCATAAAACGAATAGTAAATGTCCTCCGAGGTGTCTGTGTGACCAAAAATCAGGGTGCATGACTTGCAGAAACACGGAGCATCCTTGGCATCACTGTGCTGATTGGTGGGAGAGTTCAGACCCCCATGATCAGTATTGATGGCCTACAATAGCGCTCAGCAACCTTTGGCCAGGAACGCAGCTTTAGCGTAGCTATGTCCTATTCTTGTCTATGTTGCAAATAAGGACAGGCATTGTTACAATGGATCCGCAAAATCAAAACAAAAATAATCTTTTCCAAGTCCAGTTGTGGGTAATAAGTGTCAAAAATAAATGTAAAAGTAAATGGCCTTTTTCATTTTAAATTTCCACTTTGTCAATTAATTCTCTTCCTTTAGGTGGTTTTTCATGTAAAAATCATAAATCAAATGAAAACACCAAGTAGAAGCTAAAAAAAATGGTAGATTGAGATTTCAATTTCGTCTCTTGCAGGCATTTTTCCTGCCAAAAGTCAAATGGAAAAGAAAGCCCATTTGAATTTTCATTTTAACGTTGTACTTACATTCAGATTCATGTAAATGAGCCGTAGTGGGCGTGGTGCCGCATGCAAAATGCTGTTATTTAATTCCTGACTGAACAGTGACTCACTCAGTATGTCTCCTAGAGGGCGCTGTGCTTCTCCACATTTTTCAACAGCTAACACAGGATCAAGTTTATCATTCCAATAGATGGCGCTGTGACAGTGAAATTACTGTGCTGACTGCATAAGATAAGATTATTAGTCTAATAGATGGTGCCCTATTTTTGAGGAGTGAATTATACTAGGATTATGATTATATCATCAACTCTGCTGCCCTTTTAACCCCCTAGATGTCGTGATGCCTAATCACCCGCAGCATCTATGGGGTTAATTCGCTCTTCCATACTTGAGTTGGTAGATGGTGCTCCAGAAAAGTGCCAAGAAGCTTTAAAAGTTGCAAATTATGGTACACATATGTCATTACTTTTTTACATCACTATAGTGGCATAAAACGAATAGTAAATGTCCTCCGAGGTGTCTGTGTGACCAAAAATCAGGGTGCATGACTTGCAGAAACACGGAGCATCCTTGGCATCACTGTGCTGATTGGTGGGAGAGTTCAGACCCCCATGATCAGTATTGATGGCCTACAATAGCGCTCAGCAACCTTTGGCCAGGAACGCAGCTTTAGCGTAGCTATGTCCTATTCTTGTCTATGTTGCAAATAAGGACAGGCATTGTTACAATGGATCCGCAAAATCAAAACAAAAATAATCGATGCAATACGGATGTCACACATCTATATTTTTTGCGGATCCATGTTTTGCAGACCGTAAAATACATGCATTTGTGTGCACATGACTGTATGTATTTTGTGGTCCGCAAAAACTGGATCTGCAAAAAATACGGATGACATCCATGTGCATTACGTATTTTGCGGAACGGAACAGCTGGCCCCTAATAGAACAGTCCTATCCTTGTCCGTAATGCAGCCAATAATAGGACATGTTCTATTCTTTTGCAGAACAGACATACGGAAACAGAATGCACACAGAGTAACTTCTGTTATTTTTGCAGACCCATTGAAATAATTGGTTCCGCAAAAAAAAAAAGAACAGAATGAACACAAAAGAAAATATGTTCGTGTGCATAACCCCTAAATGTCTGGGTTTGGTTGGTATTAACCCTTTAACTCCCAGTGCCGTACATGTACGGTGCTGGCGGGGTCTTTAAAGATGGCGCCTGCTCCACTCAGGAGCCGCGGGTGGCCGTCTGCTTCTTCTAGCAGACACCCACGGCTCATGTCCGCAACCTGCACTAATGCCGATCGCGGATATTTAACCCCTCTCATGCATGCATGCTGGGAGATGTAGTTTCACAACAGCTGGAGTGCCGGAAGTTGCCTACCCCTGCGCTAGTGCATTGGGGTCTATGAGAATAGCAATCTAATGATTGCAAAAAAAAAAAAGTGTTAAAAAATAAATAAAATGTTTAAAGTAAAAAAAATAGATAAAATAAAAAATTCTAATCACCCCCCTTTTCCTAAAATAATGCAAAAACGCCCATAGTATAAAAATATATTGGTAAAACGGGAAAAAAAGCATCCAAAAGGCCGATTTGCTGTTTTTGGTCGCTTCATTTTCTACAAAAAAATCTAATAAAAACTGATCAAAAAGTCTTACACCCCCCAGAATGGTATCAATGAAAAGTTCAGATCGCCCCGCAAAAAATGAGCTCCATACACATAATTACAAAAAAGTTTAAATATGGCTACAAAAAAAGGGGTTAAAATATGGCTACATATCACTATCAAAACGCAAGAAAAACTATACATATAAGGTATCACCGGATTTGTACTGACCTATACAATAAAAGTAACCTGTCAGTTTTATGGACCATCGAACGTCGTAAATAAATAAAAAAACTGTAAAACTTTGGTGGAATCCGGGCCTGAACGGGTTAAGGTTAGGGTCAGTGTTAGGGCTCATGCACACGAACGTATTTTCTTTCCGTGTCCGCTCTTTTTTTTTTTTTGGCGGACTGCATGTGGAACCATTCATTTCAATGGGTTCGCAAAAAAAACAACGAAGTTACTCCGTGTGCATTCCGTTTCCGTATGTCAATTCAGCAAACAAATAAAACATGTCCTATTATTTTCCATATTATGGACAAGGATAGGACTGTTCTAATTAGGGGCCAGCTGTTCCGTTCCACAAAATACAGAATGCACATGGACGACATCCGTATTTGTTGCGGATCCGTTTTTACGGACCGCAAAATACATGCGATCGTGTGCATGAGCCCTCCTTAGGGTTACGATTAATAATAGGGTCAGTATTACAGTTATGGTTGTTATTAGGGATCGACCGATATAGGTTTTTTAGAGCCGATACCGATAATCTGTGAACTTTCAGGCCGATAGCCGATATTTTATATCTCATAATATATATTATATTAGTTTATAGTCACAGGTGGTGGAAATTTGCATTTGGCACTAGTATATTATAAATGTTAATTATAAATTATACTAGTGCCAAATGCCAATTTCCACACCATCCCCCCTCCTCACTGACTTTATTAACCCCTATCAGACCTCAGATCAGACCCTTATTAACCCCTATCAGACCTTAGATGAATAAAATAAAAACTCCACCTCTCCTGCGCCGCGGCTCCTCTTCATCTCCGGCGTCTCGCTCCCCTGTCTTCTCCGGCCCGCGCTGCACTGTCACCTGACAGCGTGTAGCGTCAGGTCATAGTGCGCGCACTACGTCCTGACACTATGGGGTCAGGACAGTGCAGCGCGGGCCCCATCAAAGAAGACCAGGTAGAGTGAGTATCAGAAGCACTTGCTGCGCTTCTTCCTTGCTCCCGGCACCCGATGCATACTAGTGCACTCTTCCATAATGGAAGCGCTCACTAGTATTCGCTTTATATGCATTATCGGTAAGGTTAGATGCCAATACCGATAATATACAAAATCCTGAATATCGGCCGATAATATCGGTATTTCCGATAATCGGTCGATCCCTAGTTGGTATTACAGTTAGGAGTCCGTATTAGGATTAGTAATAAGGTTAGGGTCAGTATTATGGTTAGGCTCTGTTTTAGGATTAGGGTTATTATTACAGTTAGGGTCAGTATTAGGGTAAGGGGTCAATATTACAGTTTGGATCAGTATTAGAGCCAGGGGTCAGTTTTCGGGCACATGAACAGAGTGGTCCCACGATGATCATGCAGCGATGCAGACGGCTTGATGACATAATCTACGTCACAGAGAAGCGCCCCCCAATCGTTTCCTTCTTCCGCTGGAGCTGCCAGATGCTCAATTGTATTTGCGTCAAGTGGACACAGATACAATTGAGTGCAGGATCTCCAGACACCAGGTTAATTCACCTGGTGCCTGTGGTCATTGTTGGACTGGGGTGCCTAGGGCCCACCAGAAAAACTGATTCTGAAATATTAGGGTACATCATGTCACACTGGACACAAATGCTGTAGATTTGCTGCACACTAGTATATGGTGGCAGGTCCACAGCGTTTACGTGCCAGCAAAGTGGATATGATTTTAAGGGGTCTCAGCCTCATGTTTGCTGTGGATTTTTCTGCTGCAGATTTACAAAATGACGGATCCTCATCTGTTCTTTTGTCAGGACTTCACACATGTGAAGACTGCACCACACAGAACTGTATTGTGCACTGACATATATCAATATCGTAGGCTGGGGATCAGCAACCTCCGGAGCTCCAGCTGTTCGGAAACTACAGCTCTCAGAATCCTCCTTTCACATCTATGGGAGTTATAAGAACAGCTAAGTAAATGTACATGTTGGGAGTTGCAGTTTCACAGTAGCTGGAGTGCCGAAGACAGTGGTGTAGCTAAAGGCTCATGGGCCCCGGTGCAAGAGTTCAGCTTGGGCCCCCCTTCCCTCTGTACTTTGTAGCCAGGGGCAGGGAAGCACATAGCCTTTGCGGTGCCTGAGGCAAAAATTGAAACGGCAACACCTACCCCCCATGCCAAATTTTTGACCTAACCCCTTCTCTTCAGCCAGAGGAGTGACTTGACCAGCATGTACTTTGTATAATACCAGTGTCTTCTTAACCACTTCAACCCCCCCCTAGCTTAAACCCCTTAATGACCAGACCACTTTTTACACTTCTGCACTACACTACTATCACCGTTTATTGCTCGGTCATACAACTTACCACCCAAATGAATTTTGCCTCCTTTTCTTTTCACTAATAGAGATTTCATTTGGTGGTATTTCATTGCTGCTGACATTTTAACTTTTTTTTTTATATCAATCGAAATTGACCGAAATTTTTGCAAAAAAACTTCATTTTTCACTTTCTGTTGTAAAATTAAAACTACATTTCTATATAAATTTTTCTCAAAATGTATTGTTCTACATGTCTTTGATTAAAAAAAATGCAATAAGTGTATATTTATTGGTTTGGGTAAAAGTTATAGCGTTATAGCGTTTACAATCTATGGTGCAAAAATGTGAATTTACGCACTTTTACTCTCTGAGCACCTGTCATGTTTCCTGAGGTTCTACAATGCCCAGACAGTAGAAACACCCCACAAATGACCCAATTTCAGAAAGTAGACACCCTAAGGTATTCGCTAACGGGCATAGTGAGTTCATGGAAGTTTTTATTTTTTGTCACAAGTTAGCGAAAAATGTTTTTTTTTTTTTTCTTACAAAGTCTCATATTCAATGGATCCGAAAGACAAAAACACATATGCAAAAGTAGTATATTTTATTAAATAGTCACATAAGGACAACAATAAAGACAATGATGGATAAAATTGATGAACAAAATTAGCAGTAATGAAATGGCACTGTGGACCAGCGCAACACCAAGGTTCCAGATGGTAAATTTATTCCCCAAGCGTACGTCCACTCTTGGTCTAATTAAGCCTAATGGCTAAAATATCTGAGATAAACCAGACCATAGAGTGGCGTCAGCTTAAAAAAATAAGTAACACCATGCTAGCCTCATTCTAAGCATGGATGGGTACAGTGTGCAGCAGGGTAATCAACACCAAGTGGTATAATAAATCACAATTTGCACCTAGCACCCAGATACGCAACCAGCATGAGAACATACATAAATGTATCAATGGTAACATTCAAAGGGGAACCAACCTGGAAACCTGAGTGAGCGCACCCCTGACGCGCGTTTCGCACAGCTTCCTCAAAAAAGGGGCGTGTCCATTCGGTCTATGCATCTACACTTAAATACTATCGCAGCTGAGAGAAATGTGCCCCGAACCTATCACAACGTCCCTGGCTGATTGTCGACACTCAATCACCTGTGCCCTTGCTGGACTGCCTCCTATCAGAGCTCTGACGTTTCCCCTCCGCTTGATCTCATAGCGCTACGTCACTTCCGCCCAAACTCTAGGTAGTGAGCAGTACGTCACTACCGCCCATCCTCCAGCAACACTTCCGCACCTATTCATCAGCTGTGTCAGCGCCGTCATCAGGGATGAGCTCAACCCAGGGTCCGTCACTCAAGTGGAGATATCGCACATAGGTTAAATGTATAATAACAGTTGGGAATATTGGACAGACACAAGGTTTATTCCACTACAATACGTAGTGTGATGTCTCTATAATATCAATACCTAACATATGACATGGGGGGATTGAATGTAAAGGGTAAAGGTTAAAAAGATTTTTTTAAATATAAATATAAATATAAAAAGTGAAAAATATATATATAATTGATGGCGGTAGTGTGTGGTTAGGATAACAGAACAATCTGTCACCTACGCAATCACTCAACCAAATAGAAAAGATTTTTTAAATTACAAAATACTGTAATTGATAATAATGTTAAACAATTCATCATACACCTAAAAAGATTTAAACAGGGTATTCGTAATATATCGCCAGCATCAATAACATGGTGAACAGGTACATACAATTATTAAGATAACAACTAATAATTTTTGTTGTTTTTGTTATTTTTGTTATCATTAATTTTGTAACATTATGGCCAGAACTATGTAACCCACCTATACAGCATGTCATATCTATATTTA
Organism: Bufo gargarizans; assembly: GCF_014858855.1. Classification (NCBI taxonomy): domain Eukaryota; kingdom Metazoa; phylum Chordata; class Amphibia; order Anura; family Bufonidae; genus Bufo; species Bufo gargarizans. The sequence goes on from NC_058084.1 coordinate 186,870,155, forward strand.
TATACACACATGTAAATGGTATATACGACAATCCTAGCCATCCTTCTAAGAATAAAATATATATATATACCAATAAATACAATACATAAATATCTGAATGTATGACATCCATACTATTAAATAATTTATAAGTTATTATCGCAAGATATATACAAATCCCTAAATAAAAGTGCTAAAAAGTGATAAAGTGAAAAGTGCTCAGTGCGCATGCAGTGCAAAGTGATAACCTGTAGGGCTCATATTATTATGTTATGCATTTGGATTCCGTGAGGGGTATGGTGAGATTTTATTTTTTTGTCACAAGTTAGTGGAATATGAGACTTTGTAAGAAAAAACAAACAAAAAAATTTCCGCTAACTTGTGCCAAAAAAATTAATAAAATCTTCTATGAACTCGCCATGCCCCTCAAAGTGATCTTTATAGCGACGCGGCGATTTGTACAGTGTTTTTGCAGTGATCAGAATAAAAATATAATTCTGTCACTGCGGTGGGGCGGACTGAACACAAGTGTGCGCACAAGATCAGGCCTGATCGGGCGAACACTGCGTTTTTTGTAGAGCCTATAGAACACATCCTATTCTTGTCCGCAATTGCAGAGCGTCTGATATACCTTTCAAGGGTTAAAAAAAAAATCGCATCTACAGCCTGCCAGCGAATGATTGCCGCTGGCAGGCTGTAGATCCACTGGTTTACCTTGCGATCCTGTGAACACGCGCTCCTGTGTGCGCGCGTTCACAGGAAATCTCGCCTCTTGCGAGATGATGAGCATCGCGTCCAGGAGGAACAACAGGGCCGCCGCCAGGACGCAATCCTGCGTGCGGCGGTCCTGAAAAGGGTTAAGCGGCACAGGGGTCTTTGGACTCCCTCAGGCTCTTGAGCCCGGTATCGACTGCTACCTCTGCACCTCCTATAGCTATACCCCTGGCCGAAGGCTGCTGAGCTCTATTGTAGGCCATCAATACTGATCATGGGGATCTGAAATCTCCCACCAATCACAACAGTGATGCCAAGGATGCTCTGCGTTTCTGCAAGTCATGCACAGACACAATGGAGGACATTTAGGCACCACGGCATCTAGGGGGTTAACAGGGCAGCAGAGTTGATGATATACTCATAATCCTAGTATAATTCACTCTTCAAAAAGAGGACACCATCTATTAGATTCATAATCTTATCCTATGCATTCAGCACAGTACTAAGACTTCACTGTCACAGCGCCATCTACTGGAATGATAAACTTGATCCTGGAAATGTCGAGAAGCACAGCGCCCTCTAGTAGACATACAGAGTCACTGTCTGTTCAGTCAGGAATTAAAGAGGACCTTTCATCTGTTTTACTTATAGGAGCTAAATACCTGTACTTGTGGGGTACTCTCAGCTGATGCTGCCACACGTTTTTTTTGTAAACATCTCCCATACGCCCCGCTGCGCCCACCTGAAGTTCTCACGCTCAATATGTAAATACTGAGCATTGGAACAGGGAGGAGGAGATGCCAGGGTTTCTCATTGGGCCTCCCCTTCTCCCTGGCTGTGCCGTGATCCAATCACATCAGAGAGTGTCAAAGCCAGGGAGAAGGAGACGCCCATTAAGAAACCCTGGCATCTCCTCCTTCCTGTTCCGATGCTCAGTATTAGCATACCCAGCACGAAAACTTCAGGAGGGTGCAGCGGAGCGTAGGAGCGATGTTTAAAAACAAAACGGGTGGCAGCATCAGTGGGGGGTACCCCGCAAGTACAGGTATTTAGCTACTTTAGGTAAAACAGATGAACGGTTCTCTTTAAATAACAGCATTTTGCATGCTGCACCACGCCCACTATGGCTCATTTACATGAATCTGAATGTTAGTATAACGTTAAAATGAAAATTCTAATGGGCTTTCTTTTTCATTTGACTTTTGGCAGGGAAAATGCCTGCAAGAGATGAAATTGAAATCTCAATCTACCATTTTCAGCTTCTACTTGGTGTTTTCATTTGATTTATGATTTTGACATGAAAAACCACCTATAGGAAGAGGAGAATTGACAGTGGAAATTTAAAATGAAAAAGGCTATTTACTTTTACATTTATTTTTGACACTTATTACCCACACTGGACTTGGAAAAGAAAATTCAAATAGAGGAATTACATTTTCTTTTTTATTTTGACGTGCATTTTGCAGACGTTAGATGAAATTAACATATAATTTTACTTATAATTTTAGGTTTTTCAATTTCATTTTAATTTTGTCAGGTTTTACCTCCAATACCCTTGAGCTACCAGCTTGATATAAATCTAGCAGAGCAATGAATGGGGATATCTCTGGACCCATGTGAGCTACAAGGCTGGTTCTAGATTTGTTAGAAAGAGATGGTCACGTACTGTATTGAAGTTAGTTCCCTGATTGATCTCTCAGCACTAAGGCTATTACTGACAAGGTGATGAGCTGGTCTTCAAGCCTTCACAAAGGTACTTTGCAAAGAGATAGGTCAGACTCCTAGCCTCAGGAATACTTCATACCTCAGGCTTTCTCTCTGCCTGCTTCCTCCAGTTTAGTCCACCACTGGTGCCTGCCCCTAATGTTCAGACAAGCCTCCCTCTATCTGATGGATATTAGAGATTAGAGGATGTTTAACAGTGGTATTCCAGGATTTTACTATTGATGGCACATCCTATCCTCAAGGTAGGCCATCGGTATCAGATCAGCTGTTTCAGAGTAGTCAGAAGTTGGCATCGGAAATACACCGCTCTGTCCGCTGTGTATTGGACGGAGCTGTTAACTGCAGCGCTGTTCTCTTTGAATTGATTGGGAGCAGTGCTGTGGTTACGTGTTCAGTCTAGTATACAATGGACAAAGCTGTGTAGTTCTGGCATTGACTTCTGCCGGCGGAACTACAACTAAACAGCTGATTGGCGATGGTGTCGGGAGTCGAACCCCTGCCAATCAGATATTGATAGTCTTTTCTGAGGATAGGCCATCAGTATTAAAGTCCTGGAAAACCCCTTTACTTATGAGGATAAACCCGCTCAGTAAATTTTTATACCCTGTTATTTTGGCTTCTTAACTATCACAGATGATGGCAGCAGTTTCTGTTTGTTCACTGTGTTTCTTATCTGCTCTACTTTCCCACATTTGATGGTGATTTTCAATAGTAATTTTGCAACCTTTAATCAGCAAACTTATAATCTTCCTGCTTCTTAAGGTGGTCATACACATTAGTCTAAAGTTGATAAAAATGGACGATTACAAATAAAACAAACATTTGTCTGTTGAAATTTAACAATGAATGATCGTTTGAAAAGAAGTCAGCCATATTTAATATTTTTGCCTGATGGTCGGAAGAAAGATTTTTAGTTCAAAGAAAGATCATTAATGAACGAAAGATCTTTCTTTGAAAGACTGTTCCCAGAAAGATCTTCCATCACCCAATTTCATTGAACGTGTATGGGCAGTTTGAACACCTGTAACTCCCAATATGGACTAAAGTATGTATGATCATGTCTATGAAAGGAACCCCCAGCAGATGTTTGTTTGTTCAACTGGTGATCAAACATCAACCTACTTCTTTCTAATGTGTATGGCCAGCTTTAGGGGTGATTATGATGCATCAGAACTATGCAATATCCAAGCAGTGTACTAACAATAAAAATAGTTGTTAGGCTCCGACATCACAGATAGTGAAATGTTGTAACCTGAACTACTGTAGAATTGCAGATGTTGTGATCGTTGGGGGTCTAGGGGCTAAGCACCACTCTGGGAGTATAGGCCATATGCATCCTACATAATTGGTTGAAAGGTCCAACAAACTATTTTTCCTGCAGTTTGGTAGGGGCCTTAAGGTGCCCATACACATTAGATAAATGTTGTCCGAACCCACTGATATCGGTGGGACCTGCTAACCTCTAATGTGTATGATGTTTGGATGGGAGAAGGTTTGGGCTGTTGGATTTTAACATGGTCAATCATTTTATTCTGGGGAATAATTTACCACCAGAGGTGTCTTATAGGATACTTGTATGCTTGGCTGAGCAGGCACATGTATAGGGGTGTCAGGAGAAGTAGCTTGTCCGCTGAGCAAGCATTTGGCCAACAGCTGTCTTAGGTGTATGGCCAGTTCTACTGTCCAGACCGCGATCTATCACAACCTCTGTAAGTAAAAGTATATAAGGAAATTGGTGTAGGTCCATCTTTGGCTTTTGGATGATAGATGAACGTACACCATGAAAATAAATCTAATATTAGATAGTCCTCTACTGCCACAATTATTCTGTAATGTATTAATAGTGCTGGTGAAGACTTACCTACATATAAACTCCTTCTGTCTGATGCTTTCTGTAACATTTCTTTTCAATATGCTAAAACTATAATAATCCTCTCAGATGTGTGTTCTTGTGACTGCTCTGTGATGTTGGTGGCCTAGGTTTTTGTGCTATAAATTTTATGAAGAGGCAAAGTTTCTAGAGATTAGATGCCATCCAGCCGTTTCTTGTCTCGATTTGGAGCTCTAAATGTCTCCTACACCTTGACCTTTCCACAGGACAACCATTAACTCTTTATAACCAGTATATTGTCCTGTGACATCCTTGGCCTTCCATATTTACTGAAAGTTTGTGATCTTTCTGTTTTCAGGGAATAGAACAGTTGAAAAAGGAAGAGAGAAGATGGGCCAAAAAAACTAAATGGATGAACCTGAAGGCAGTATTTGGCCATCCTTTCTCAATAGCATGGCTTAGCCCCCTCGCCACACCAGACCAGGGAAAAGCAGATCCTTACCAGTATGTGGTCTGAGGAATTCTGTGCCAGCTTGGCCGCACAGAACGACACCACATTACTTCCATTTACCAGCTTGACATTGAATGTTTCATAAAAATACGACTTATTTTATTTTTTTAAATGTCCGAGAGTTACTGCTCAGAAGCCGCCAACATGCAACAGTTTTCTTTGCTCCTGTTTTCTGGAACCATTAGATCATTACCTTTCCTTTGTCTGCTTTCACAGTAACACAATAATTGTCTTTCCTTGACTCTTTACTACATGCCAACCTGCGTTGACTTTTATCTGCCATCATTTGCCATAGCTGACTGTGCCAACTACTAACTTGTTTTGAGCCTAGTCATTAGGATGCATCTTTTCTGATGAAAACTTGAATTTGATAATGTTTGCTACTCCTGGAAAACCAGTATCTGTGAAAGATGAAGACAAAGTTATTATCGCAGACTTTATCCCTTTAAAATTTGTTAGAAGTATTATGGATTCAAAAAGGTTTTCAGCCATTTTTTTTAGCCAAGCATCGTATGGGTAAATTATTGCAAATTCATTTTCCTTTTAGAAGACCATAAACTTCCTGCTCTTCAAGGTTTTCCATAATGTCAACCAAAGCTGGATATGTATTTGACAGTTCTGAGGTGGGAGTAACGGGAAGTCCAGCAGTAAAAAATCATGCTGACATGCAGTTTTACTACAAAACCAGGCCAATTTGTGGTCAAAACCGCATTTGGGTGAGATTTTTGGCTGTGGGCGTTACATTTGTATTATTCTAACTGCTGTTGTATGAGGTGTTTTCTTTATATCCGATGATGTCACATATAAAGACCTTATGAACTCTATTTTTCTCCCTGCTATGGGAGTGAGGTGGATTTTAAAGGGGTTTTGTAAAGTATGGATAGGGCATCAATATCTGATGTGTGGGGGTCCAGAATCCTGCCTCCCACCGATAAGCTGTTTCATTGTGGCTTTGGCGCCAGAAACATACAGCTCCGTCCATTGTGTAGTGTACGGAGCAGGTCACTTCAGCATTGCTCCCATTAATTTGCACTGATTATTCTGAACGCTGGGGGAAGGGGGGGTGTTGGACCCCGCCAATCGGATATTGATGATATATTCTAAGGATAGGCTGTCAATGGCAAAATCCTGGAATAGTCCTTGTCCGGGATGAGTAAAAAATGATTGCTTTCCAAAAAAAGGGGTCACACCTGTCCACAAGTTGGATGTGGTATTACAACGCTCCTACATTCACTTCAATAGAGCTCAGCAACAGTACCAGACACAAAGCACGGACAGTTGTGGTGCTGTTTTAGGAAAATGGCAGCCATGTTGTTTCAATCCTGGACAACTTGTTTAAACTTTACAATACACTTCATATGTTAATTGTGCACTGTCCACATGCTGTCAGTCTGCTCGGCCGCTGCCACTCTCTGACGACAAGCATACCAGACATTTTCTGCAGAGAGTGGCTATGGTCCAAGCAAACCGACAATGCAGGAACATGCATGAAATTTGTATACTGTATTTTAATCACATTCAGCTGGAACTTAGAAAAACACCTTTAACTCAGTTTTATCATTTACCACCTTTACATCAAAACTTCTGCTGTAGACCTTTCTTCCCGGTATATTAGAGCACACGGTCATTGGACCTGTGCTCCGCTACAATCATAAGACTATACAAAATTCCAGATGCATTGTGAAACTAAAGCAAATTGAAAGAAAAACTGATGAAATTGTGATGTACGGCTTAGGCTACTTTCACATTTGCGTTCGGGGTTCCGCTTGTGAGTTCCGTTCAAAGGCTCTCACAAGCGGCCCCGAACGGATCCGTACAGCCCTAATGCATTCTGAGTGGATGCAGATCTGCTCAGAATGCATCAGTCTGGCAGCGTTTGGCCTCCGCTCCGCTCCGCTCAGCAGGCGGACACCTAAACGCTGCTTGCAGCGTTCGGGTGTCCGTCTGGCCGTGCGGAGGCAAACGGATCCGTCCAGACTTACAATGTAAGTCAATGGGGACGGATCCGTTTGAATATGACACACTATGGCTCAATTTTCAAACGGATCCGTCTCCCATTGACTTTTAATGTAAAGTCTGGACGGATCCGTCTGAGGCTACTTTCACACTTAGAATTTTTTTTACAATATAATGCAGACGGATCCGTTCTGAACGGATCCACCGTCTGCATTATATGAGCGGATCCGCTCTGAACGCAAGTGTGAAAGTAGCCTAATGTGAAGAGAAGGACAACCTCCAGGAAGCTATAATATAAAGCCACTATAAGATTGTTTTTCTATTTATATCGTGAAGATTATCATAACTGGTTGTCTCCTCAGTCTTCTTATCCAAGTCTTGCTTGTCACATGCCAGATTATACTGGTTTTGCTGGTTTTATACATTCTGCATTTGTCAATCCTTGTCATCACTGGCATCTTAAAAGATTGTTTGTCAGTATATGTGATGACTGGAATGTTCCTTGTGTAACTTCCAGCATTTAGTGAATATTCAGCTTTTGCCTTTTTTCGAGTCATGGATTTTTACATGTGTTCATAGCCTCAATCACCAGAGTGGGACCAACTTGGAGGTCATCAACGCTGTGGTTAAAGCCCCAGTTATCCATGACTAGATGATATCTGAGTAGTCCTAAGCTTCCCTGGAGTGTTTATTTAATGTGATGTCTCCCAACTAGCTCATGACATCGTTATTATGGACAGTCAGGCTTCACTGTGGCCTAAAGAGTATACAGAAAACCTTCATGTGGGCCCTCTTCAAGAAATTGACACTAAAGTCATGTAAAGCTCCATAATTGATCGAAAAGTTAATGATACATTTTTATATGTTGGAATTTTAAAATCTTCTCATCTGCCTGATATCTTAGTATATGTAGTGAGGGTATGCTATGGTTATACCCTTTACTGACCTATTACCATGACTTCATACGGCAACTATTTATTACATGACATTGCATAGGAGTAGGTTGGACTGAGATGGATATTCTAGGAACCTGGGTCCATGAACCTGAACTCATCTACCATGGCATATGGTTGGTCTTTACAATGAGATGACATCATTGACTGTCTAACTAGTAGTACATTTCCCCCTTTTCATGTTCAATTTATTCAAGACTTGTAATTGCAAACCATTTTGTTAAAGGGGCTGGCCCATGAACAACATTTAGACAAATGTATGATCGCTGGGGGGGCTGACTGCTGGAATCTCCACCAATCACGAGAACAGGGATCCCCAACTCCCATGTGTGAATTTGAGCGGTGGTGCGCATGCATGACCACAGCTCCATTCCCTTCTGTGGGACTGCCTGCAATCCCCGTCATTGAAAATTCAATTTTGAAAATCCTTTTTGTTCTGTGTTTTTATATGATCATAAACTTGAAGATTTTCTTGAATTTCTTTGTGCTTCTTGTATTTCTTTAGTCCCTGTCCCTAGTTTAGGATGTCTATATTATGGGTGCCTCTATATTGATTTAATTGTAGCATCCTTGTCATACTTGCATGTACTGTTTTTGCAATGTGATATTTCATTTTCTTTTTTTAATGTCATTTTATGGTTTATTGCCTGTGTGGTACACTCTGTTATCATTTTGCCAATCTTTGAAGATGTTAGACCAAGTGGATCCTCATATTGTCATACATTGGCCTCAAGGATCATGTGTCTCATGGTCACCATTAACCTATGTATAGCATAAAACTTTGGTTACTGTTATGTATAAGGACAGAATAGTTGTTCATTGGATAAATTGGGAGTTCGCATACCGAGCGGCGTTAACCCATAGTTTATCTATGATAGCTGATGAAGTCTTCAATGCCCATTATGTATTCCTACACCAACAAGCACTGAACCATGTAAATTACGGTATTTATTTGGCTGGACAAACAAAAATGCCTTACATTCAAGATATTAAAAAGTCATAATTACATTTACTACATATATTACATAAATGCTAATACAGCATAGTTGACATGTCACATAGCAGTTTAATTACCCACATTGCACTGGTTGATTATAGCTTGATTTGTTAAGGTAGAGCTAATTACAGTTGGAATTTGCCCTGGTTTCAGATCCCTCATTTTATCTTCTCTGGGCAGAAGCAATGATGAGAGATGTAGTTGTAAACCATCTGATGCCCTCAAGATTCTCACACCATAGCCAATTTCAGTATATAGAAGCAGAGTGTAGGAGGCTGTATATATCTGTATTGCTCATACTATTACATGTATTCTTCATATCATGTGTACAGCTATAAATATTCATGTATATTCAGAAGCACATTCCATTGCCGAATATTTTTTTTAATTATTTTGGGGCAATCAATTGTACCATATGTATTTTTAGTTTATTGAATTTCCGTTTTCATGCTGATCCAGATTTCATGCTGGCTATTATAACGGCCACCATTACTGGGCTTCCCATCTCTTAAGAACAATTTGCGAGGCTGTGACAGACTAAATGACGGTTTTGTTTTCTGTTAAAATGTGAATTCTGCATCTCGTTTAGCTCTGTACAATATATGCTTCCATACTAAAGACAAAAACGTTAATGCAATAAAAGGTTTCCTAGAAAACGCCGCTGTGCTTTCTCTGGTCTGTATGCCTTGCCGCAGCTGTTACAGGGAAGTTTATCGCGTAATGTTTATTTATTTTTATGGGGGCAAAAACAAGAATCGCAAGTAAGGATATTTTCTTTTGGAGCATTTTTATCATGAAAATGGCAAAATGAAGTCAGTCATCTTGTGGGAATGCAGTTTATTTAATTAGTGAGCTTGAATATTAACTTTTGGGGGTTTGTTTCTATTTGGGGTGCCAGTGTTATTTTCTCTAATAACCACAGAATCTTTTTGTTTTACAGGTAAGTCTTATCTATCTCCCCCCTATTTATACTTGTTCCCTGACACTCTGGTCCTGCGATCGCTGGCTCCCTGTCACTGCCTCGGTGTTGTGCGCCGTGACACTTTAGCTGTGCATGCTGGTTGTCGTCTCGGCATGTATGTGCTTTGATCCCCTTCTCCTGGTTCCTCCCCTGTTTGGTGTCTTTGGGGTTAACTATCTGGCTGGGTGTGGCCACTGGGGTCATATTGCCTGTGGCTTCCAGGCTGGAGTCTGTTGTCCTTCAGCCTTGGTGTGTGCTGGAGTTGCTCCTTACCAGTCAGTTAGCAGCTTTGTCTGGGGCCGCCATGCATCCTGTCCGCATGGGGGTCCAGGCAGTTTCTGGTTCACTGGGCTCCGTGTTTGTTGTCTTTGTGCTGTGTCCTGGTAGGTGATCGGGATCCAGTCGTTGTTGCCTCGGCAGGTGAGTGCTTGTTGTTGCGGGCTCTTACCTACCTATCCAGTTGCTGTTTTCTGTCTTTCCTTTCCTTGCACCTAGGCCTGCTGGAGACTCCAGTTCATCCGTGTTGTGGATGAACTGGTCGTCTCAGCCCTTTCTTTATTTGAGGGATTATCAGGGCGACTAAGGCTAGTTTCACACTTGCGGCAGGACGGATCCGACAGGCTGTTCACCATGTCGGATCTGTCCTGCGGCTATTTCGCCGTGCCCGCGGACCGCCGCTCCATCCCCATTGACTATAATGGGGACAGGCCGGAGCTCCGGCGCAGCACGGCGGTGCACGGAGAAAGCCACCGGACTAAAAAGCCTGACATGCAGTAATTTTAGTCCGACGGCCTTTCTCCGTGCTGCGCCGGAGCTCCGCCCCCGTCCCCATTATAGTCAATGGGGACGGAGCGGCGGCACGGCGAAATAGCCGCAGGACTGATCCGACATGGTGAACAGCCTGTCGGATCCGTCCTGCCGCAAGTGTGAAAGTACCCTTAGGGTCCTAGGTTTCCTAAGTATAAGCTGTCCCACCATCCAGGTCCACTCATACGATGAGGAGTAGGGGGGAAGATTAGGGATGCAATAAGAGGTGACCAGCTCCCTTTTCCCAGTTTCCTGGACTAGTTGCTATCCCGTCTGCTTACCATTGTATGGTGGGGGGTTTCCCCCACTCCCCAGTGTGACAGTATGGCCCTCAAACTGGATCGATGACCTATCCAGGACAGGAGCAACTCCAGCACACACCAAGGCTGGAGGACAACAGACTCCAGCCTGGAAGCCACAGGCAATATGAACCCAGTGGCCACACCAAGCCAGATAGTTAACCCTAAAGACACCAAACAGGGGAGGAACCAGGAGAAGGGGAGCAAAGCACATACATGCTGCGACAACAACGCGTTGCCCCTGGCAACCAGCATGCACAGCTAAAGTGTCACGGCGCACAACACTGAGGCTGTGACACTCCCCTTCCCCCATGTTACGATCCCTGGCTTGTTTTCTTCCGGTCAGGGCATGGACATGGCCACATGCACCATTGCAGCCAGTCACTGGTTGCAGCAGTGCACATGGCCATGTCCATGCCCGGGCCATAAGAAAAGCCAGGGACTGGAGGAACAAGGGCCAAAATGCTTGATTTGAGTATTGGGGAACAGATGAGTATGAATCTTTCAGGAGGAGACACAAGCTTATTAGCTTTTCCTGGAAAACCCCTTTAGGGTTTGACATAGCTATAAGGGCTCATGCACACAAACGTATTTTTTGTCTGTGTCCGTTCCAGTATGTGGAACTATTGACTTCAATGGGGTCGCAAAAAAAAAGAAAATGACTCTGTGTGCATTCCGTGTTCGCATTTCCTATTATTGTCCACATTACAGACAAGGATAGCACTGTTCTATTATGGGCCTACTGTTCCGTTCCGTTCCGCAACATATGGAATGCACACAGCCGGTATCTGTGTTTTGCGGTCTACGAATTGCGGATCCGCAAAACAACAATAGTCGTGTGCATGAGCACTAAGAAAGGTCTCCATTTTAGTTTTTAAGGAGTGTTTACACTGAAAAAATGGATCAGCAGCATTCAGATGGCCGTATGCTGTCCGCAAAAATGCGGATCCGTTTTTTTGCGGATTAGATGCTGTCCCATTCACTTCTATGGGGCCCTTATCTTCCACTGCACGGCTCAGCAAAAATGAAAAATGAAACGTCCTATACTTGTCAGTGAAAGTCAGGACATGGCCCTATTGAAGTCTATGGATCAGCAAAAAAACGGAATGCAATCCGTTTCTTTGCAGACAGCATACGGCCGTCTGAATGAGCCCTTATAGTAATTATGTTTTATTTACTTACAGAAATATTGGCAACTTTGAGCAGCTACAGCAAAAATGGGAACCAGAATGGCTGTACTTCCTATTCACTTGCAAAATTGAGTGCTGCAACAAAGTAGAAAAATGTTAATATAGCTGTCGGTTAGGGCTCATGCACACGACCGTTGGATATATGGACACTGATGCCGGTCGTGTGTATTCCGTATTTTGAAAAACGGAACAGCTGGCCCCTAATACAACAGTCCTATCCCTTGTCCATATTGCGGACAATAATAGGACATGTTCAGCAATGCAGACATATGGAAACGGAATGTGTAGTCGTTTCCGTTTTTTTTGTGGCCCAAAGTAAATGGTTCCGCCCGCATACATGATGCAAAAAAAACGGAACGGACACAGAAAAAAAATACGTTTTGTGTGCATGAGCCCTTAAACTGAATCTATCACCAACTTTATTGTAACACTGAGTCACTTACTTTTTTGATGCAGTTATTTTAATCCTTGGTGAGAAGCTCCAGCCTGAGCTGAAGATTCTAGTCCTGATAACCCTGAGCTGCGACTGGTCGTGCCCTCCCATGAATGATTGATAATTCTCTTCCTATACTGTGTATACGAAGAATGCTGCCAATCAGTGGGGAGAGCCAGGGCCTCATGAACACAAGGACCCCCAAGCCTGTGCGTTTTTGAGGGAAGGCCTCAAAAAAGTGACTCAGTGTTTCAATGAGGGTCTATGTCACCAATCTACTGTCTGACATCTGATTACTAGTATATAGCCATACACAGTATATTCTATTTCCTCCTGGCTACTGTCTTCACTGGGTTTTCAACAGAGCCCCAGAATACCCCTTTAACTTTCTTACTCTGTGACTTGAACAAATCATGTCATGTATTTAAAGCTATGAACAGTGTAGCATTCAGATTAAGGTGACTGATTTTCAGTGATAAATAAAAAAAAAAAATATAAAAAATTAATTTAAAAAAATCTACTAGCCCACTCAACTGGGTGAACTGGCCTAAGCTGGGGGCTATAATTTTAAAGTGTGCAGAGACTGGAATCTAGCAAGGATGTGAGAGCAATATTTTAAACTCCTACATAATAGGACATTGTATTATTCTGTATTTTATAAATGAATTAGGAATTACATAGACCTGGAGTATACTATTAAAGAAGCTCTCCCACAAGAAAGTGTATTCTCTGACCTGTTAGAAAGGTACCTGATGTAAACTGCAGTGAAGGTAATCTTCTTAGGGTACTTTCACACTTGCGGCAGAGGATTCCGGCAGGCAGTTCCGTCGCCTGAACTGCCTGCCAGATCCAGCAATCCGGACATAAATTGATGGCATTTTTCAGACGGATCCAGATGCCGATCTGTCTGACAAATGCATTGCAATACAGGATCCGTCTCTCCGGTGTCACCCAGAAAAACGGATCCGGTATTCTTTTTTTTAATTTTTTTTTCATTTTTAAAGGTCTGTGCATGCGCCGGAGATAAAAATGCAGCATGCTGCGGTATTTTCTCCGTCCAAAAAACTAAGAGGGACTGAACTGATGCATCCTGAACGGAATGCTCTCCATTCAGAATGCATTAGGATAAAACCGATCAGTTTTTTTTTCTGGTACTGAGCTCCTGTGACGGAACTCAATACCGGAAAACAAAAACGCTAGTGTGAAAGTACCCTTAGCAGAGACATTATTTGTGAGTTATAACCTCCCTTCTGATCCTCAGCTGTCATGTGACCAGCACTCTGATCTCCAACTGACACAGGACAGGAAGTCAGTTACCGTATTTCTCTATTCATTCCTATGAGCCTAACATTATGTATTCCTACGGGAGCCTCAGAGAAACTGAATTCCTGTCTACACATAAGATGCTGTGATATTTTGAAAGTCAGAGTGCTGGTCACATGACACAGCTGAGGAACAGAAGGGAGGGGATAACTCACAAATACAGTCACTGGTAAGATGATTACCTTCACTACAGTTTATATCATGGACCTTTCTAACAAGTCAGAGAATAAAAATGTTTGTGGGAGTGTTTCTTTAAATTGTGCCACTAATATAAATGTATCCCACCCAGCAGATATTGCTGTTATGACATTCCACAAATACCGCCATCTATCAAAACTGCCTTTTTCAAAACGTATTGCCTGCCATTGCGTCCTGTGGCAAATCAGTTTAGTTTTTCAATTGATGTTGGTTATGTTCTGTAGTGGAGACTTATAATGTAGGAAGTAGGAAGCCTCATTGGTAAGAACAAGGGGTGTGGTTAGTGTCACATGCTCTGCTGATGTCAGGACACATCTCTCTGACCTAAGGCATGATGGGACAACAGTCACATGACAAACCAGGAAGTAGGATTCAAACATGGGGGATAAGAGAAAACTGCAAATGAGGTAAATGGGAGTTAGAGTAAAGGATGAAAGTACACTTCAGTGTGAAAAGTAGTTTATGGCACAAACCCCTTAATAACAAAGTAACAGGTGGCTTTTACCGTCCTTTGAGCATATCTTACCTATGCTAATGAATAGGAGGTTGGTAATAACTAACGTATTGAACATGCAGCCCATGTTGTGTCTGAATCTCTGCAGTTTATGTACATCATGCAGCATGGACAATCAGCCGTCTGTGCTGCTATTAAACCACTACATTGAGAAAATGATGATCTTGGTAAGTTCTTCCTTATTTATTCATTAAAGCCATAGCATTGGTTACTCTTGTCCAAGAAGCTATTATTTCTTTCCCTATGCTATTACTTTCCCTATAGTATAGCGTGACCTGTACAGCGCTGTGCTCTCATATTTGACCATTCTAAAGTCCTGAGATTTAGGAATTCAGTATTTAGATAAAGGCTAACATTTGGGTAATGATTGGGCTGGGTTTGCTTACCTCCTGATGATCGCACATTTGCTAACTTTGCTTTTGTCCTACTCAGGGAATTGAACGACTGAAGAAGGAAAATCCAACTTGGCAGAAGACTAGTAGGTGGGATGGAATGAAACAAGCTTTTGGCGGCAGTTTTTCTCCTGCGTGGTTCAGCCCTTTCTCAGGAACACTCTATCATAAGGTGCCATCAGATATTGAAACCGGAAAAGGTGGAAAGGACAGTGAAATAGTAACTGGCAGGTTGGAGGGACACGTTGAGGTTATTGAAATAGGAGGTGGAATCGGTCACTGCACCAATTCCTAAGAACCAGAAACCACATCGCCCACAACCTGAAATGTATTGGCTTACATTACATTCAGTGTTAAAGTCTCACCACCGCACCATCTCAAAACCTCTGTTTTCCATTTTATATCTTATGGCAGCCAAACCAATTGTTACATTGCACACTAGGTCCATCAAATGATTCATCCACCCGAAGGTGGATATGCCAAGACATCGGGTTTTGGTTCTACTCTGCTGTGAAGTGAAGCATGGTGTCATCTCTTGCGTTGTACATTGTACCACTTTGCAAGGCCTTACTGTTTTAGGTTAATATAACTCTACTGTATTCTTTTTATTACATGTTAAGCATATTTTAGATCTTACATTGTTGCCCATAGATAACATCTATGATTACTCACAAACCCTCTAACTTTCATTGACGTATGAGAATACCATTTATTGGGGGAACAAATGGCTAATAAGCTTGGGCATCTGTCGGTTTGATTAACCCTATTAAACCAGTGAATATGTCTAGGAGGGCTGATGTGGTAGTATACCAAAATAGGGGGACTGGTAGATGGTAGTACCCTCCAAGTCTCACCTATTCTTGAATAAACCCTTTTGGGCGCCAATAGTGGTCGGTCGATAGTGGTGGCTAGGTGTCAAGCTACTTTGGTGTGTAATAGGTTTTACATCAGCGTAACATTTGCAAAGAAGTGGATTAAAGGATATAGGGATGTATATAGAGATAACGATGTATAGGATAAAAACATATATATACGTATACCATATGTAAAATCTGCATAAAAGATTGTACACATAGATAGGATCACTGCATACCGTCTCAAGTGCCTCTTTGAAAAAATATATCTTCCCCTACTCCGTTGCTGCATTTAGGAGAAATATGTGTTTTTAAAAATATGCAAATTAGAGCTTAAAAGGGTATTCCAGTTGTTACAAGTTATGCCCTATGCACAGGATAGGTGATAACTGTTAGCAGTAGGATCCCCACCAATCTAAGACTCACACTGATAATAACAGGGGCCCTGTACTGCACAGAACCCCCCAAAATGAATGGAGCATGCGCACTGCAGTCAACAATTTCCGGAAGTCCCATAGAGATGAATTAAGTGGCGGTTGAACCCTCGCTGATCTAATAGTTATCCCCTAAGTGCCCTGAGGGTGGACCTAACAGTACACTTTTGTTCCTCCACTCTACTTCCCTGGAGGGGAGAGTGTACAGGGACGCAGAGGAGTTAAGCACAGTGAGAGGCCTGGGCCTGCCCTCTGTGTACTTTAAGGGGTTTTCTGGGATTTTAATATTCGCCTGTCTTCAGGGTAGGTCATCAATGTAAGATCGGCGGGGGTCAGCGATCGGCTGGTTGAAGAGAAGGCCGTGCTCTGTGCGAGCGCAGCCTTCCCTTCATTGTTTAACTGCTCACCGTCTACACCACAGCGGTGAGCAGGTGTAATTACCAGTTAATTACGTTCAGTTCAATGGGATGTCTCGTTCCTATACAAGTGTATAGGATCTATTATTGATGACCTATCCTTAAGAAAGGCCCTTTAAGTGCAAAAACACATATTTCTCCAAAATGCAGAAATGGTAAGAAAGTATGTTTTTAATCCGTAGGGTCAGTCCTCTCTGGCAAAACGGCTCGTTTAATAGGGTTGATCCTGCTGACACCTTCCCTTTAAATGCAAATAGCCTGTAAAATGTACACATTGACATATATAAGTTAGGGCTAATGCACACCAGCCTGTATTGCGGCCTGCAGACAGCCGGTCTGCAATATATGGGCACCGGCCATGTGCGTACCGCATCACTTGAATGGGTCCACAATCCGGAAGACACGGAGCAGAGGCACAAAGCGGAAGGAATGCTTCTGTGGAATTTCGGTCTGTGCCTCTGCACAGCAAAAAAATAAAACATGCTCTATTTTTTTGCAGTGTGGACGGATCACTGGCGCATTCAAGTTGAATAGGCCTGCATCCGTCAGCAATTTGCAGTCTCCAATGCATGGCACTGGGTGACACATGTTCGCATGCATGAGCTCTTAATCCAAGTAATAGTTTTAGTAGGGGACCTGTAAATTGAACGTGCAGCGGTAGACCGGCGTGTCAGACCACCTGAAGGTGGAGGTGCCGGCAGCTTCACAAACATAGGAGGAGGAGGAGGAGGACAACTCCTAGGAAGATTGCAAGTATTCTCTCCTCCCTGCACTGCGCTCATATCCCTTGAATGCCTACATATTGGTCACAGCACATTGGCAAAATCATTCATTCCTAAGAGAATGCATGATTTTGCTAAAACACACTGCCACCAGTGACTGCTTTTACACCATAAAAAACACTGAACTACAGCACAGGTATCATTAGACAGAGCTGTCTAGCCCTGTCATTCAAAGAGGAGGGCTACACCCGCCCCTGGGTGCCCCTCCACAATGCTGCAAGTGGAGAAATATAGGGGGTCATTTACTAACCAGAAATATGCCTATATTAGGCGTATTTCTGGTGCAGATTGCGGCGCAAAGGCCTGTAGGGCGGCCGTAGGACCTATTCACTTGAATAGGGCCCGTCGTCCACACCCAAAAAAGTAGTGCATGCTACTTTTTTGCACTGCCAGAAAACCCACGGAAGCACTCTGTAGGAAGCCTCTGTTCCGCACCTCATCTCCCGGACTGAGGACCCATACAGTGTGCACACGGCTCATGCATACACCGGGAAACAGGTGTATGCATGAGCCCTAAATGTAAGACCGCTAGGAAGCGACGGTGGATCCTCCCATAGTTATCAGCATTATCAACCCTACCAGCAATATGCCTGGTTCAATAGGGTTGATCATGCTGTCATCTTTAACTACTTTACAGTCAGGTCCATAAATATTGGGACATCAACACAATTCTAACATTTTTGGCTCTATACACCACCACAATGGATTTGAAATGAAACAAATAAGATGTGCTTTAACTGCAGAATGTCAGCTTTAATTTGAGGGTATTTACATCCAAATCAGGTGAACAGTGTAGGAATTACAATAGTTTGCATATGTACCTCCTACTTGTTAGGGGACCAAAAGTAATGGGACAATTGGCTTCTCAGCTGTTTCATGGCCAGGTGTGTGTTATTCCCTCATTATCCCATTTACAATGAGCAGATAAAAAGTCCAGAGTTTATTTCAAGTGTGCTATTTGCATTAGGAATCTGTTGCTGTCAACTCTCAAGATGAGATCCAAAGAGCTGTCACTATGAGTGGAGCAAGCCATCATTAGGCTGAAAAAACACAACAACCCCATCAGAGAGATAGCAAAAACATTAGGTGTGGCCAAAACAACTGTTTGGAACATTCTTAAAAAGAAAGAACGCATCGGTGAGCTCAGCAACACCAGGAGACCGTGGAAAACAACTGTGATGGATGACCGAAGAATTCTTTCCCTGGTGAAGAAAACACCCTTCTCAACACTTGGCCAGATCAAGAACACTCTCCAGGAGGTAGGTGTATGTGTGTTAAAACCAACAATCAAGAGAAGACATCACCAGAGTGAATACAGAGGGTTCACCACAAGATGTAAACCATTGGTGAGCCTCAAAAACAGGAAGGCCAGATTAGAGTTTGCCAAACAACATCTAAAAAAGCCTTCACAGTTCTGGAACAACATTCTATGGACAGATGAGAACAAGATCAACTTGTACCAGAGTGATGGGAAGAGAAGAGTATGGAGAAGGAAAGGAACTGCTCATGATCCTAAGCATACCACCTCATCAGTAAAGCATGGTGGTGGTAGTGTCATGGCGTGGGCATGTATGGCTGCCAATGGAACTGGTTCTCTTGTATTTATTGATGATGTGACAGCTGACAAAAGCAGCAGGATGAATTCTGAAATGTTTCGGGCAATATTATCTGCTCACATTCAGCCAAATGCTTCAGAACTCATTGGACAGCGCTTCACAGTGCAGATGGACAATGACCCAAAGCATACTGCAAAAGCAACCAAAGAGTTTTTTAAGGGAAAGAAGTGGAATGTTATGCAATGGCCAAGTCAATCACCGGACCTGTATCCGATTGAGCATGCATTTCACTGGCTGAAGACAAAACTGAAGGGAAAATGCCCCAAGAACAAGCAGGAACTGAAGACAGTTGCAGTAGAGGCCTGGCAGAGCATCACCAGGGATGAAACCCAGCGTCTAGTGATGTCTATGCGTTCCAGACTTCAGGCTGTAATTGGCTGCAAAGGATTTGCAACCAAGTATTAAAAAGTGAAAGTTTGATTTATGATTATTATTCTGTCCCATTACTTTTGGTCCCATAACAAGTGGGAGGCACATATGCAAACTGTTGTAATTCCTGCACCGTTGACCTGATTTGGATGTAAATACCCTCAAATTAAAGCTGACAGTCTGCAGTTAAAGCACATCTTATTTGTTTCATTTTAAATCCATTGTGGTGGTGTATAGAGCCAAAAATGTTAGAATTGTGTCGATGTCCCAATATTTATGGACCTGACTGTATATAATGAGCTGAAACTAATGGAAAAGGCAGTGACAATCTGTAATTGAAGTAGACACAAACCCCAATCCATTCTGATTAGTCCAAAACTGGAATTTTTCATACGCTACTTTTTAATTCACCAGGATGAAACCAGGGACCTAGGAGCCAGTCCACCAAATGTAACGGATAAATGTGATGTTCATAAGTTTCATTTAATTGCATATAATTCTTGTACTGAACTGCTTTGGTAATGAGCTCTGATTACTTGGTGTGCTGCATTCATATCACTGGGCACTAATGTTCTATATATCCATAATAATATGATCTGTCTATAGAATAAAAAGGGATTTTCTAAAATATGAAAAATTGGGCCATAGAGGGAACTGAGACAGCAATAAATTGATAAGAATGATTATTCACCTAATAAATCCTTTGCCCCCCACTCTCTGCTCCCATCCATTGTTCACTGTGCTGCAGCAGTGATGTCCCCTACCACCCATGTGACCAATCATTGGCCACATAGAGAAATGCTCCTTTTTACGGAATGCTTTTGTATGAACATTTTATCATTTCTGGAAAATTCCTTTTAAATTCGGATTTCCCACAGGTAAAAATAGATGTACCTTAAAGGGAGTCTGTCATCAGCATTTCACTTTTTTAACCCTTCCCACAGCTCTCTAGCATACTTACAGTTAATAAAAACGTTACCTCTGGCATCAATCCTGGACTTCTAAAACCATCAAAAACAATCTTTATAACATATGCAAATGAGGGCTCGCAAGTGCCCAGGGGCAGCGTTACCCTCGTACGTGCCCTGCTAGCTCAGCCTTTTCATTGCTTTCCCTGAGCTAGCAGAGCACCTACGAGCGTAACGCCGCCCCTGGGCACTTGCGAGCCCTCATTTGCATATGTTTATAAAGATCGTTTTTGATGGTTTTAGAAGTCCAGGATTGATGCCAGAGGTAACGTTTTTATTAACTGTAAGCATGCTAGAGAGCTGTGGGAAGGGATAAAAAAGTGACATGCTGATGACAGATTCATGCTCGACTCCCTTTAAACTTACTGTACAATTTTATAAATTTGTTATTGAGGTTGAAAGAAATTTTGCAAAGACGGTTTACAAATGTGATCTGAGAATTGGTTGCGATCTCTACCTTGTTCTCTCTCTTTTCATTGCCTGTGTATTATTTCCTCCTGACTTGATATTTCATCAGGAACATGGCATTATCACACTGTTGAGGTGTCTACAGATATATTGCAATATTATATGCTGAGTGCACCTTCATTTGTAACCAGTTGTGTTTTGGAAGAGGTATATTGGTTTTCAAAAAAGATAATATTCAGAAAATGTGAGTTACAAGTGTAAAAATTACTTGTATGAAGATACCGAGCCTATAATATTGAAAGGCTATGTGCACTTTTGCATCCATTTTTTTTTTTATTGCCCCAGATCATCCAAAATGAAACCAAATGGGGCAACTTTGCAAATAATCCTAATTAAAAAAGCTGTTGCTTTGTGTCTACAGCCCTTGTGCCGACTGCGACCTACTGTCTGTAGATTAGCAAAAGGGGGCAGATAGAGTGGAGTATGACGGCAATATCAGACTACCTCTTGGTTTGTTTTTAGTCTGTAACCATAGTTCTATACACACAATAGCAGTTTTTTTATTAAAGGGTTTATCCCCTGACCATATCCCTGTGCCAATTTCTGAACTTTTGCAGAATAGTATGCAGCTTTAGAAATATCTCAATACACAGTGCCACCTAGTGGCCAATTCGTTGTTTACCTGACACTACAGTTTTGCACAGACTTTAACAGTATTTCTGATCAGTTTTCATGCTTACAGAGAAATTGTTTACTTAATGCCTATGGAAAACTGGAATCATCTTTGCAAATCTCTGTTGGTTTTACCAATTAAAGGGGTTTTCTGAGATTTTTATACTAATGACCTATCCTCATGTTAGGTCACCAGTATCTGTCCGAGCTGTCCAGAACTCAGTGGCGCTAGCAGTAGCGTGGCAGCCTTCTCTCTGCGTTTCCTAGGCCCGAGGATAGGTCATCAGTTGTAAAATCCTTTTAAAATCTTGCTAATAGGGACCATTTTAAGGGGCCTATACCCTGACAATTTTTGAAGGGTTATTCCAATGAAGGTAAGTGATGGCATATTACAAGGATATAACACCACCTACTGGACTGGTGCTGTTCTGACTGCCATGACTTCTAGCCGTCTTCAGAATGAAGGAGCAGAAGTGCTTGACCTCGCAGCATTTCCCTGCACAGCAATGATCCAGCCCTGTTCACATGAACCAGTTCCCTGCCCAGGGAGTGGCCAGAAAAGCTGTCAAGGAATTAGCCAAAGGACTAAAGCTCTTTCATTCCAATGATCAACGGTAATCCCAAAAGTCGGACCCACACCCATCCTAATGTTGTTGGCATATCCTAAAATGGGAATAACCCTTTAAGGGTATTGACATCGGTTTTGGTGGTGTCTCATCCCATTGTCGGGGTACCTGGCTCAGGACACCTCCTGTAAATACTTATTTTGGGAAGTCCTGCACTGTAATAATTTATATTATATAACTGGAGTAACACCAAATAAATGGTTAACCCTTAACCCCCCCAAAAAATCGGTATATATGAATGTACATAGAATACATACTAGTGACCGGTATATATAGTCAGATATTTTTAAGACTAAGGCCTCGTGCACATGACCGTATGTATTTTGCGATCCGCAAAAAATACGGATGACGTCCGTGTGCATTCCGTATTTTGCGGAACGGAACAGCTGGCCCCTAATAGAACAGTACTATCCTTGTCCGTAATGCGGACAATAATAGGACATGTTCTATTTTTTTGCGATACGGAAACGGAATGCTAACTTCCATACGTGGAAATAAAATACGTTTGTGTGCATGAAGGTTAGGCCACTTGCACACAAATGTTTTTATTTTTTATTTTTTTGTTTCCGTTCCATTTTTTGCGGTCTGTATATAGAACCATTAATTTCAATGGGTCCGCAAAAAAAACTGAATGTACTCCGTATGTATTCCATTTCCATTTTTCCGTTCAAAGATAGAACATGTCCTATTATTTCCCGCAAATCACGTTACGTGGCTCCATTCAAGTCAATCGGGCTGTAAAAAAAACAGAACGGATACGTAATGCATCCGTATGTTTTCAGTATCCGTTCCGTTTTTGCGGAGCCATCTATTGAAAATGTTATGCCCAGCCCAGTTTTTCTATGTAATCACTGTATACGCCATTATTCCGTTTCTGTTTGCGATCCGCAAAAAATTGGAAACCAAGCGGAACGGAAACACGGATTTAAGGGTGCGTTCTGCATTTCGCAGACCGCATATCGCAGGCACTATAATAGAAAATGTCTTCCCTCGTCCGCAACCGTTCCGGCGCATTGAAAATTAATGGGTCCGCAACCGTTCAGCAAAATTGCGGAACAGATCCGGACCCAAGTTGCGGACGTGTGAATGGACCCTAAAACGGACCATAATACACTGAAAAAGCCATACGTTTGTGTGCATGAGGTCTAAATCAGATGTTGTGTGCTCAAAGGGGTATTTCGGTTATAACGAGTTATCATTAGGGGTTCTACCGCTGGGTCCTAGTGCTGAACTTGGCTATCTCCCGTTCAAAAATTTGCTGTGGGGCCCAGTCAGTTCTAGTTACGCCACTGCTTCCAGACCTCTGTATTCTGTTGTCTGTACAGGGTAGGTGAAGGGCTGAGACATGACATGCTCCTTAGCCCACTTGCAAATAGAAACAGGAGACTAATGGGGAGCGGAGTAATGTCAGAAGGGTGTGGGAACCGTAGAGGTAAAAAAATGACCCTTTTAAATGAAAAGAATATGGTAACAGGGATCGGCACAAATTGTATTCTTTGTAATGGACTGAACCAGCACTAATGCCACTGAGATATGTTTTTAAGCTGTGATAACGTTAGGTTGGTTATGTTCATTCACATTCCTGATTTACATCTAAGTTGCGTTTTAATTGACTGTTTCCTAATGGATTTTATTGTTGAGCTGCTCCAATGTATTTTCTGTATGTAATACAATAAAGCTTTGAATGGTAATTAGGCCCTGTGGTGTCATGATGAATGCAGCACATAAGCTCCTATCGCAGAACTGACTTCAGGAGAAAAGCCATTTCAGCCAAGATCTAAGTTTTACTTACAAAGTTGACATTACATTTAAATAATTAAAAGGAAAGTCCACTAACCTTGGTAGAAGATGAATCGCATTTCTCAGTCAGAATGCCTCACGCTATACGCCACCATATTTACGCCAAAGTATTAAGAGCAGTAGAAATGACCAGTTTTATAGAAATGAGGAAAAAGCTAATATGGTCGATTTAAACATTCTGTTCTCCCAACACTGCCGTAAGTGGGAGATGTAACCATATTAGCGGTAATGTCTTCATATAGGAGTTTAGAACATTATAATAAAGTAGGAAACGTTCTGCTGAATGTCCTATTCCACAATTTTGTAAAAATGCTGGATTAGAAGTAGAGCAGTAAGGTCATTAGATGTCTGTCAAACGTTCCTTCAGCCAGAAGCTCTCTCTTCTGACACCCTTCACCATATGTCCTGAGCAGGGAGACCCTTGGGCAGTAAATTATCTTTCAAGTATATAGGTGTTTGGGAACCTGAAGAAGTGACCACATGATTTCAGTTCTATCCCAGTTACCTTCTTGCTATATCTACATACTGAACTTTCTCTTGACATCGCCTGACCTGTCAACTGGAAAAATGAGTACAACATATACTCCCTGAAAAACTCCCGGCATACTGTATTCATTGAACACATCAATAGAACCCTAGTTACCCAAATTGAAACAAAAAATCGAATTCGGCATGTAAATAGAAGGCACTTAAAGGGGTTGTCTGGGATGTACTAAGTGAGTAGGCCCTAGCTGATCGGCAGGGTTCCAGCATCTCTGCCAATCAGTTGTTCAGGTGTAGCTCCGGTGCCAGAACTACAGATCTCTATTAACCTTGCAGTGGACACTGATCAGCGGGGGTGCAGGGTGTCAGACCCCCGCCAATCAGCTACTGATGGCCTATCCTCGGGATAGGCCATCACTTATTAAATCACGGACAACCCCTTTTAGATATACACTCACCTAAAGAATTATTAGGAACACCATACTAATACGGTGTTGAACCCCCTTTTGCCTTCAGAACTGCCTTAATTCTAAGTGGCATTGATTCAACAAGGTGCTGATAGCATTCTTTAGAAATGTTGGCCCATATTGATAGGATAGCATCTTGCAGTTGATGGAGATTTGAGGGATGCACATCCAGGGCACAAAGCTCCCGTTCCACCACATCCCAAAGATGCTCTATTGGGTTGAGATCTGGTGACTGTGGGGGCCATTTTAGTACAGTGAACTCATTGTCATGTTCAAGAAACCAATTTGAAATGATTCGAGCTTTGTGACATGGTGCATTATCCTGCTGGAAGTAGCCATCAGAGGATGGGTACATGATGGTCATGAAGGGATGGACATGGTCAGAAACAATGCTCAGGTAGCCCGTGGCATTTAAACGATGGCCGATTGGCACTAAGGGGCCTAAAGTGTGCCCACAAAACATCCCCCACACCATTACACCACCACCACCAGCCTGCACAGTGGTAACAAGGCATGATGGATACATGTTCTCATTCTGTTTACGCCAAATTCGGACTCTACCATTTGAATGTCTCAACAGAAATCGAGACTCATCAGACCAGGCAACATTTTTCCAGTCTTCAACAGTCCAATTTTGGTGAGCTCGTGCAAATTGTAGCCTCTTTTTCCTATTTGTAGTGGAGATGAGTGGTACCCGGTCGGGTCTTCTGCCGTTGTAGCCCACCTTTCTTTCCCATTCTGACATTCAGTTTGGAGTTCAGGAGATTGTCTTGACCAGGACCACAACCCTACATGCATTGAAGCAACTGCCATGTGATTGATTGACTAGATAATCGCATTAATGAGAAATAGAACAGGTGTTCCTAATAATTCTTTAGGTGAGTGTATAGTAACAACTTAACTGGGTGGAGTGGCCAAAACAGGGTCAATGGTAACCCATAGCAACAATGCTTTATGCAAAGGATACGTGATTTCTTCTAAGAGGGTGTGCACTCAGTTTTAACTCTCTCACTAGTATCATAGGTTTCATTTTTATGGCCTTCACTACACAGTGCAAATGAAATTATAACTTTATTCTGTGGTTCAGGACAATTGTGTCGATTCCAAATTTCTAAATACTTTTTGCTATGTTTTACTACATTTAGAAAATTAAAAACCTTTTTTTAAATACATTTTTTGCTTAGACTCGCCAAATTTTGACACCCATAACGTGTTTATTTTTCCATCGATGTCCATGTGTGAGGCCTTGTTTTTTGCAGGATGAGTTGTTTTTATTCGTACATTCTGTTGGACATACAACTTTTTGATCAATTTTTATTCCTTTTTTTTTATTTTGGGAAGAGAGGTTTATTTACAGTGTAAAATATTTTTATAATCTGAACATTTGAATACAGCAATACCAATTATGTTTGTGTTTACTGCAGCTTGTTATTTTCACATGCAAAGTTGACTTCTGTGGGTGCCTTGTAAAGTATGTGAACCCAGGGGCGTAGCTATAGGGGGTGCAGAGGTAGCAGTCGCTACCGGGCCCAGGAGCCTGAGGGGGCCCAAAGACCCTTGTGCTGCATAAGAAGACACACAAAGCACTGAGGGAAGGGGGGCCCAAGCCTAACTCTAGCACCAGGGCCCATAAGCCTTTTGCTACGCCCCTGTGTGAACCCCAAGATCCTATGAAGATTATTACTGTGACATTGTTTTAATAAATAATTCATGATTTTAGACTTTTTGCTTATCAGTCACAACATCTACATTTATCTAGAAAAGAGTCCATGAAATCTGGATACAGGATGATTTTCCAAAATTCATATAGATTTTATTTTGTATTCGTCATAAGTGCTTTGTCAAAACCATCTGCCCCAAATGCAACCAGGCCTCTATTTTAACGTACACTTCTTCAAGATTTAATTAGTGATGTTGATTATCTTCTCTGCACGAATTCCTTTAATTTGCTTGGAAATGAGCTCCGCTACTATCTTCTTTTCTCCAGCTCTCTTAGGGGCACAAATAATCTTGGAACGAAAGATTCCTCCAGGTCTAACATCCCTATGGATGAGAACATCAAAATTATAAAATGCACAAAAATACAAACTTCAGATTACAGGGATAGTAAATACAACCATCACACAACCAATTTGTAAGTAGGTAACTATTAACAAAGTGGTTCTTCAGTGCCCTTATTCATATACTCATGGGAAGGACAAGTTCTGATGGTACCCAAGATTGTGGTTCCAGAATGTTCCCCTGCATGGTCCTTGAAGTTCAGGATGATAGCTTTCCAAATCATTCATTAAGCCCCTTTCCCCAGAATTCACAAGTCTTCTTATTTGTACAAGAAAAGACTGATTGTTAAAAAGTTTTTTTTTTAATGTAAATCCATAAATTGCAAACCATCTATACAGTAGAGCCTACTGCACCTAGGCTTTGTCTTGCGAGTCAATGTGTGTCATTGTAAGAATGCTTCACTTACCCTTGATCAAACTTCTCAAGTCGGAAGATGCCAAGTCCTTCCACATGTAGCTGGCACTTCTCTAATGGAACACTTAGTGTATTCTTAAATGTGAATGTACAGGTAAAATCTTCATTAATCTTTCCAGTTTCTGGCATCTGGTGGAAAACATAAGGGGATACTGATCATAGATGTCATTTTTATTACAGCAAGAAAAAAGAAATCATAAGGTATTTTGACCAGTGTGTGAACCTAAGTGATTATGGGTCATTTAATCTGCTATATCCATGAGGATGTTTGTATATGACAACAACTGAAATCACAGGAAGTTCTACAGTATGTGCTGGGCTGTAATTTGAGTGAATGGATCAAAAATTAAGTTTTCAATTGCCATTGATCTTATAGTACCAGGTGGGACATAACCCAGAGATACCTGGATCAAGGTGTACACTGGCCCCACACAGGCTGCAGCTGATTGAGGCAAGATTTTTGTCTTGCATGTATTACTTCTCATCCAACTCCACCATATTTAATAAAAAGAAATCGCACACAATATTTTATTTCTATAAATATATTTTTCACTCCCTAGTTTGGCCAAACGTGGATATTAGTTTCTACTTTATGGGCTTTTGTACTCCAGATTATTAAGGTTCACCGATAGAGGTGCATTGAGCCTACCTTGGTATATTTCCTATTATATATGCCTCCATATAAATTTGTTTTCCATATGTTAATATTTGAAGCTGACAGAAAGAAATGTGGTATGCCCCATCCGTTGTGGTATTATGGAGGTATTCTACCAGGGAGATGATCTCCACATGTATGGTGAGTATGGAGTGCCTAAGTGCCTCCTTGAAGAAGGAACTCTGTACTGGTTCTTGCACATGAGGAGATGCAGGTACCAAATACCTCTTGTGCCTTTTCTCTCAGGGTCAAGATAAACAGTAATTATAGTGGATACCCAGTCTATTAGAAACACCAGTAAGGCTCATGGAAAACATTAGGATCTATGGGCACGGCCACAAGGTCAGGTTTCCTGATGCAGCTTTAGAAGTCAAAACTAGGAGTGAATTAAAAAAGAGGAGAAGTCGTATCTGTTCTTTATACATTCTCTCCTTTTATGATCCACTCCTCGTTTGGGGTTTCAAAACTGCATCAGAAAACCTGACCCTGTGACCATACCCTGTTTACTGCAGTTAACTTTATCTTTGGTGGAAACGTATTTTTATATCGCTGAGAAGAAAGAGAATTGAAACTTACCTCCACAATAATTGGTGGGTAAAGAAATGGCATGACCAGGCACTCGCTATTTTTTTCTTGTCCGTCTTTAGTTTCGGTTATGACATTAAGTCTGATCATGAGCTCATCATCTACTAAGGTCATAGACTTCATGTACTGATCAGCAGCAACGATCACAGGGATGGTAGCAACTACACATGTGATGCAGCAAGAAAATGAAGATGAAAACAAAAATTAAAGAACAGCATACTACAAAGTTCTAAGAAAAGATGCTCCAGAATAGTTATTACATAAGAAATACAAGTATTTACTAAAGCACAAGTCAGGAGAGCTGAAAGTTACTTTTTAACCCTTTAAGGACGAGGCTTATCTTGGTACTTAAAGGGTTGTCTCATTAAGACAACTTATCCCCTATCCGTAATACTGTATGGAGATCCGTCTCCTTACAGTGTTAGAATGTATGGGCTCCGATGATCCAAAGTCAATTATTCACTCAGTTGCACGTGACTTTACTTTCGGTAGTTGATTTTTAAAGTGGAAAACCACTTTAAAAATTGGAACCGAACTTGGGTTTTCCTCTTTAAAAATCAACTACCGAAGTTATTCTATGACGTCTCGTGTGACTTTGACTCATCAGAGCCCATACTTTTTAATACTGCACAGCGACGGTTCTCCGTACAGTATTAATCTGAAGTTTTGAACAAAGCGACTTTAGATGTAACATAAGAAGCTCGCTTTGCTCATCATAAACATGGATTTATTCTGCAATAGGGGTTCTCCTATGTAAATGACACCTGGATTTTGAAGCACTGTTTTAGTGAACCAGAAGGTTGAGAATGAACAGAGATAAAGATGAGGACTGATTGCAGCTAATTTATCACTTCAGTACAATGGAGCTGTCAAGTCAGTTAATTTTAATATTGGAGTTGCTATCCTAACTTGCGCCAAATTTATGAACGTGTAATTTATGAAAGTGCACCTATGTCGGTGAAAGTATACCTGGGGGTTACCTGGCATGAAGTTGCCACTGGCTGCAACTTTTTTTGTGAAGGCAAAGCTCACAAAAAGTTGGCAAATGTTGCACATGCGACATTTTTACACCAAAAAACTGGCGTAGCAGATTTGATAAATGTGCTCCCAAGTGCTAAAAATACCTTGTTTCTCTGCCAGTTCCACAGTCTGTACGATGGATGCCAGTGAGGCTATAATTTTGCCTGTATAGGCCTGAAGCTGACAGCCGGCAGTGACAGTCACTGTTTTTGACTCATTTGATTCATTTTCAACCAATATATTAAGGGACAATGGCTTCCCAGGAGGTAACTCCTTTTCTCCTGTGATCTGTATCTTAATGGCACGCGGAGGGGGCGCTGAAAACACTAGGTAAGCATCGGACTTTAGGTGAGAGCAGGCAGTTTGGAAAGTCTCCCTCTCTTCTGCGGAACCTGGACAACAAAGATAAATTAATAAGTTATACGTCACATTTATACTGCCTCAATATATCATAAGTTTTGACTACAAAACATTGGTAAGTGAAATTTTATGAAGATGTTTCCACGGTCAGTGTTTGATCAGTGATTGTGAGAAAACCAGAAGCTGATCCTATACAGAAATAAGGTACAATGGAAAGATCTGTACCTGTTTTGTGTTTGGGACTCAAAACCATTGCTGGGTAAAAGCGGGCTAAGGGATTAGTTTGTATGTAGGAAACCACTTTAATGCACAACTGTCTCTAAGTGGAGAATTAACCATATTTCTGTAAAAATAAATTAGTAGAAATTACAGTAGAATAACAGGTCAGGGGCAGATTGGCCATAGACCTTACAGGGAAATTTCCCAGGGGGCTGCCTGGGCCCTCCTCACGGCTGGCCAGTGGAAGCTTTTCTATTTTGTGCTGCTGGCAGTATTTTGTTATGGACTGTGGTATTTAGCTCTGTTGGGGCGGTATAATGTGCCACACAATGGTATCAATTTGGACCCGACTACAAAACGGGGCCACTTTTACTATTTTTTTTTCCAGGGCCCCATTAAGTTCCCAGTCTGCCCCTGTAACAAGTCAACAGTTTTGATTAGTCCTTGTCTAATATTCTCAATGGGCTCTGTTCACATTGCATTTGTGGTTTACAGTTTTTACATATTCCAGGAAAATCTCCAGATGTATTCAACTGTATGCTATAAATTACGTACCAGCACATGTACAGCTAGTAATAAGCACTGATGCCTTGTTCACACGTCAGTGATTTTGGGCCAAAACCAGGTGCAGCTCTTTTCCGAATGCCTCATTCACACATCAGTGTTCGATCAGTGATTTCAATCAGTGATTTTGATCCAAAACCAGGTGCAGCTCTAAACACAGAACAGGTGCAGATCTTTCCCTTATACCTTATCTCTGTGGAGGCTCCAATCCTGGTTTTGGCTTACAATCACTTATAGAAAACATTGATCTAAACACTGACATGTGAATGAGGATTAAAAGTTTAATCTGAATAATTCATGTGTACATGCAGGTTCACTGGCCTGTGTGCCGGCACTGCGCTCTGAAAATGGCCGCTGATTGAGGGTTCCGTCAGTGCAAATTGTTTAATATTGCCTATTACTAACTGCATGCACGATGCTACCTTTAACCCCTTAGTGATCACCCATGCGCCTTTTTACAATGGTCACTAAGGGGTCTTAGGTTTTCTAAGCGCTGCACGGGTCCCCCTTACAAGAGCCGCGCTCCTTTTCTAACAACACGGACCAGCAGGAGTGCTGATCCGGGCTGTTCAACTCCTTACATGCCGCGGGCAATGGTGCCCGCCGAATGTAAAGCAGTGACAGAGGGAGTGGACATCGCACGGTGCCGATGTATGTAAAGACTGTCTGGGGTCTGGTCAATGTCAGTAAAGCACTTACATTAAAATGCAATGCACTATGGGGATAGTGCATTGTATTTTAAAAACAATCAACACGTTATCTGTTATAGTCCTCATGTGGGACTATTAAGTGGAAAAAAACACATTCAATTAAAAATAATTTGAGTTAAAAAAAAAAGCTTTTTTTCCCATTGAAAATATGCTTTTCAATGAAAAAATGTGCTAAAAAAATTTCCCCCATATGTTTGGTATTGTTGTGTCTCTAACGACCAGCACTACATAAATATCATGTAAATTATTCCCTATGGTAAACGCTGTAAAAGAAAAAAAAGAGAATTGCTAGTCAATTCTTAATTGCTACCGAAAACAAGCAATCAAAAAGCTTAATTTACTGCAAAATGATACCAATGAAAATTAAAAGTTGTCCCACAAAAATCAAGCCCTCACACAACTCCATCGAAAGAAAAAAAAAAAAATGATGGGTCTTGGGAAGCAGCAATGCAAAAAATACTTTCTTCCTTTTAAAAAAGAAGAGGTTTGATTGCACAAAAGTTGTAAAATGTAAAAAAAAAAAAAAAAAATATATATATATTTGGTATCACTGTAATCGTACTGACCAAGAGAATAAAGATATTATGTTATCTGTACCGAAAAACGAACACTGTAAAAAGTATAACTTAAAAACTCAGTGGCAGTATTAGTTTTTCCCATCTCCCTCACAGAAAAAGTTTATAAAAGTTAATCAGGCAGTTTTGTGTACTCTAAAATAGCGCCACTAAAAACTACAAATTTTCCCGCAAAAAACAAGCCCTCATACAGCTATATAGATGGGAAAAATAAAAATGTTATTGCAATTGGAAGGTGATAATGAAAAAAGGAAGAAAAACAATTTGTCAGTAAGGCCCAAAACAGACTGATTGCAAAGGGGTTAATACTGGTGGCCTATCTTCAGGGTCAATACCAGATTGGTGGGGTTCTGACTCCCAGCACCCCTACAAATAAGCTGTTGGAAGGGGGCCTTCCTTTGATATGATGCCCATCAGTCACATGGTTTTTCTGCAGCTCAGTCCCATCCAAGTGGGACTTAACTGCAATGCCAAGCACGGCCGCTATACAATGTATGACGCTGTGGTTGGTATAGTATGAAGAGTCTGCAACGCTCATCTGAGCACTGTGACTCCTTCCAACACTTTATCATTAGGATGCTGGGAGTCAGAGCCCCAACAATCTGATATTGATGACATCTTGAGTCCTTGACAACCCCTTTAACCCCTTCCTGCTGGCTAGCCACAGTAAATTCCTTATTATTGAAGTTAATAGTCCATGAGTCCTTAAAGGGCATCTGTCAGCAGATTTGTACCTATAAAACGGTGACCTGTTGTATGTGCGCTTGGCAGCTGAACGCATCTGTGTTGGTCCCATGTTCATATGTCCATGATTTGCTGATGCTTTAATATATGCAAACGAACCTCTAGGAGCAACGGGGGTGTTGCCGTTACTCCTAGATCCTCTGCACTCTGTGCAACTGCCGCACCCTCTCAACTTTGATAGACTTTAGCAGAAGTCAGGGCCAGGCAGGATGACTTTTACACTGGCTGGTCCTGTCAATCAAAGTGCAGAGGACACAGCAGTTGCAGAGAGAGCAGAGCCTCCAGGTGTAATGTTAACGCCGCCCGTTGCTCCTAGAGTCTCATTTGCATATATTAAAACATCATTTTTCTCAGCAATACAGGCACGTATGAACCTGGGAACAACACAGATGCCTTCATACAACAGGTCAGCCATAGGTACAAATCTGCTGACAGATGCCCTTTAATTACACACACATAAGAAAGTACAGCGAGTAAAGCTTCAAGCCTTCCATGCTTGGGTGTGTTATATGCCCGTACAATATATAAGGGTATAGTAAACAGCTACTTACCCTCTTTGTGTTTGTATTCTAATGTAATATCTTGTCTCGCATTCTTATTGACTGACTTTGTGCTGATGAATTTCCCAATGGTCTTTTTCTCCTCCTTTACCACAATATACTCCTCATCTCCATTTATTTCTTTCACCATCCATTCAATCTTGTCAGCATTTACTTCAGCAAACACAAACTTGGCATCATATGGCAGATATACCATTCCATTTTTGATAGCTGTCAGAGAACAGGGACCACACTGGAAGATGCCTAGAGGTGGACAGATAGAGGAATGCACCATAGACAAACATTACCATTGTTTCATGGCTTGCGGTGAAAACTTGCCACAGAAATTGATATTCTGCAGATTCAAAATCAGAGCATTCATTCCACGCAAATTTCTTATGCAGCATGTGTATGTGATTTGGTAACATCTCATGAACTTTTCTGCCACCGCAAACTCTTAAGTTGAAACATAGCTTTTCTGTAAATGTTATACCTGCATAAAAAAGAAGATTCTTCAAGATTTTGACATCCACTGACTGTTTTATGGATATTCTGTGAATGGATTGAAGCTCACCTGTTTGATTTGACTTTTGCATGATCCCTGAGTGAACCATTTGTGGTGCTTTCAACATTTCTTTGGTACTCTTTTCTGATACAAGTCACTCCAGCTTAAAATATTGGGTTGACTCTCTACCCTAACTTAACCTAATCTTAGGACTCTCTCAGTTGAGCGACCTGAAACTCATCTGTGTTCCGGACGAGTTTTTAAACAGTCCACACATAGATGCCATCCTTGTGCGGCTCATATTTCTTGTGCACCGACTCAATGGAATGGGTGAGACTTGCAGGAAAATTGGACCTTATGATGCATGCTGTGATTTTCTCGGGCCCACTCACTAATATGTCGGGGATCAATCCGATGCTGCCCGTTCTACACCCAGACAACCCTGAACATAAACATTGGTCATCTGAATGAGGACTTATTCTTCATCAACCCCCAACGCACTTAAACTTATTCTCATATTATAATCACCAACCACCTTTCAGATTCCTCTCTTATGTGCTATAGTGTATGTAAAATTGAAAATTCCTCTTCTCAGCCAAGACTCTTCTCATCTCTTCTTGCTTGTGAGGTACCATGCTTCCTGAATGTAGAACGTTGCACCCAAAAACTGCCTTATATACATCATATGTGGGCGGGAACATAGGCATGGTAAGACAAGTAGGTTTAAACCATATTTAGCAAATGCAACTTGCTAACTTACTCCAATAGGCGGAAAAATTGAAAAAAAGTGATATTTTTTAAAATGTGCCAAATGTCTCAGTATGTAATGTTAGATAAACGTGGCCCAAATTCCAGTAATGCAGTCTCAAACTGGCTTAAAAAATTCCTCTCGTGATAAATTCTCCTCTTCATCTTTCACCGTACATCTTACCTTCACTTGGCTCTTGTGGAGTTGCATCGATAGCTTGCCAGCCATCATATCCACTAGGAAGGTCGGGTCTTTTCATCCATACGTCATTCCATACATGGAAGTTCCTAAAATAGAAAACTTTCCTATGAATGTTGATAAATGTAATTCTATACAAATACAATGCATTTGGAAAGTCTTCAGATCCTTTTACTTTTTCCACATTTTGTTATGTTGTAGTCTCGTGCTAAAAAAAAAAAAATAATTATATTTTTTTGTTTTGTGCATTCTGCACTCAGTACCCCATATTGAAAACAGAATTTTAGATTGTTGCTTATTTCTTGAAAAGGATAAATTTAAATATTGCATTGACATATGCATGACATAAGAAGACTCTGTGTTCTTGCTAGCACTTGGCGCTTGCGCAGTCCAACTTCCTGCACGCCAATCGTTATTTTAGATTTTCTTTTCTTTCGCTTTATTCTTGCAGAGAGAATACCACTTCTGAGTCCAATGCAATGTTACAAACCAGACGCGTTTCGAAACCGCAGTGGTTTCTTCCTCAGTGGCAAAAGATTTATATACTATATATCTTTTTATATATCTTTTGCCACTGATAAAGAAACAACTGCAGTTTCAAAATGTGTCTGGTTTGTAACATTGTATTGGACACAGAAGTCGTATTCTCTTTCCAAGAATAAAGCAAAAGAAAATAAATCTAAAACCACGATTAGCGTGCAGGAAGTTGGACTGCGCAAGCGCAAAGTGCCGGCGCGAACACAGAGTCTTCATGGATAATGGACACACAGCACACAGCATAACCCTAAATTCATGCCTATACTACCGCATTAACCGGAGACTAGTAAGAAGCACCAATAGTGCACCACAGTATATACTACTGCATCGACCGGAGACCGGTAAGCAGCGCAATAACGCATTACAGCAATTATAAAAAGTGCAACAAAAAAGTAAACAGCGTGTACTCAGGACTCACATGTGTGCCAGTATACACAAAACGGTATGAAAGCAGTGTGAGAGAAGCACATAAGTGTAAGTGCTCCTAATATTTGTTCCATCTAAAATACACTGAATATAAAGCTAAAAAATCGAGTGTATTGTCTAACATCGTTGGACGCTTGGCAAAACAATCACTCGAACATTGTTATAAGAGCAATATTGCAGTTGAAGTTTGACTCTATAGCCATATGTGAACTATATCCTACACCAACCATATCTAATATTGATACGCTTAAACAGTATGGAATCTTCATTAGCACACTGGAAATTCGCTTTGTTACAGAGAATATCGCAATATATGAACTGTGTCATCATTTTTAGGAGGTTGCGTGAGCTCCGCAACCCAAAATATATGAGGGACCGTGACTGAATGTGTTTTATGGTTATGTTTTTATGAATGTATTTTATCTATTTGACTAGTATTATTAATAAATGTAATTGATTACTTATGATCCGACCATTAACACGTATTGCATTTCCAGTTTTACCTGCTAATAACTCCCACAAATGCATGCTACTTTCCTATTCAGCAGCTCTCATCTCACAGCGTTGCCATGTGCAGTCCGTCTTCTCAGTATTATAACAAGAGACGGAGGAGCTCTGGGAGGAGGAGCTCAACCCTGACAGCCTGGAGCTGGAGGGGGGAGGGCTGCTGTAGATGGTCATATCTTCTCAATAGTAGCAGCTAGAAATATGCAACTGGTCTTGTTTGAAAGCTGACAGTCTAGGCTTTCATACAAGACAGAATGACAGCTTTAGTCCAAGCAACAGAGGAGAAATCACTGTTAGAAATAGAGTCGGGAATAATCATGGGTAAAATCTGCTTTTACTTTCAGCTTCATTCACAGCATCCCGATTTCTATCATTGATATCTTCCCCTGTACTGAACAGATTTATGTCATCCTGGTATTGTCTGAAAGCTTGAAATGTCAATACAAAGCATATTTCTAGCTGTTACCAAACCAGAGATATAAGCAGCTAAGGCTACTTTCACACTTGCGGCAGTGTGATCCGGCGGGCAGTTCCGTTGTCGGTATTCCGGTATTTTGAATGCCGGATCCGGCACTAATACATTCCTATGGGGAAAAATGCCGGATCCGGCATTCAGGCAAGTCTTCAGTTTTTTTCACCGGAGATAAAACCGTAGCATGCTACGGTTTAATCTTTTGCCTGATCAGTCAAAACGACTGAACTGGAGACATCCTGATGCATCCTGAATGGATTACTCTCCATTCAGAATGCATGGGGATATGCCTGATCAGTTCTTTTCCAGTATAGAGCCCCTGTGATGGAACTCTATGCCGGAAAAGAAAAACGCTAGTGTGAAAGTACCCTAAAGTAGCTCCCCCCCTGTCAATCTGGAAGAGAATGAGGGACAGCTGGCTATTAAGAGGTTAAAAGAAATGCTTACTGATTTAATGTAATTGCAGGGCTTTTCTCTGGTTAGCTGTATGTGGGGATACACACTGCTCTGGGTACTGTGGGAAGTTATCTGCATTATAATTGGTCCTGCTGGTTCATGTGAGGAGAGCAAGGGCTTATGGGAAGTGAGGGAAATACAGGATGGCCTCAAGGAAGGGCAAAGATCATCATAGGAGGAGCAGCAGAGGCCATCTTAGGAAGTTGCTGAAATAGAGGCACAGAGAAATATGGTTGCTAAGGGCTGAATACAGACATCAGAAAGGTAAAATTAGCTGAAAAATGCAGCTTCATGAATATCTTCTCTTCAGCATCACATATGTTAGGGATTTTATTTTTGGTAGTGAAATGGCAGTTACACTTTAAAGCCTCCAGTCTGCTTGGGTATGATGCCACAAGGTTTATACACCTGGATTTGGGGATTTACTGCTGCTATTCTCTGCAGATCCTCTCACGCTCAGATGGGGAGTCAGATAGGATGGGGTAGGTCAGACATTTTCAGGTGTCTTCAAAGATGCTCAATTGGGTTCAAGTCAGAGCTCTGGCTGGGCCACTTAAGAACAATCAGAGTTATCTCTAAGCTACTCCTGTGTTGTCACCCAGTCTGTGGCCCAGAGCACTCTGGATCAGTTTTTCATTAAGAATATCTTTGTACTTTGTTCGATTCAGCTTTCCCTCAACCCTGACTAGTCTTCTTTTCCCAGATGCTGAAAAAAGAGCTTGATTCTGCCACCACCATGCTTCACTGTAGTAGTGGTGTTAGGCAGGTAATGAGCATTGCCTGGTTTCTTCCAGACATGATGCTTAGAATTGAGGCCAAAAACATAAATATTGATTTCATCATACCAGAGAACCTTGTTTCTCATGGTCTGAGAGTCGTTGAGGTGCTTTTTTGCAAACTCCAGCCATGCTTCCATGTGTCTTTTACTGAGGAGAGACTTCTTTCTGGCCACTCTGCCATAATGCCCAGATTGGTGGACTGCTGCAAATGATGGTTGACCTTTTGGAGGTTTCTCCCATCCACACACAGGATCTGTGGAACTCAGCCAGAATGACCAGTTGGTTCGTGGTTACCTCTCTTACCAAGTCCCCTACTCTCCTCCTTAAATGCTAAGTTTGGTGGAGTGGTCAGCTCTAGAAAGAGTCCTGGTTGTTCCAAACTACTTCTATTTAAGAATTATGGAGGCCACTGTGCTCTTGGCAACTTTGAATGTAGTAGAATTTTGTTTGTATCCTTCTCCAGATCTGTGTAAAAGGATGTTAAAGTGCATCCCCCGCTACCATACAATAAGAACTGAATGCTTTGTGTTGTTCTTCAGTTATTCCTCTTAGAAAGTTATGAATAAATTCACAACCGGATGTCACCAGATTAGGGTATATTCCTACATTCTCTTATTTATATACCTTAAAGGGACACTGTCAGGCCTTCTGAGCATAATTAGATCTTTATATGCCCTCCTAGGTCTTGTAATAAGTTTCCACTTCATATAAGTATTTTCCCTGTGCGCATTGTAAAACGTGAAAAATAATCTTTATAATCACCTGTAAATCAACTGTCCTTTATGCCCAAGGGGCGTTCTTTGCGCCTCATTTGTGCCCAGCCGTGCCCCAACTGCCGGATCCTTAGACACGCCCATCTCATTAGAATTCACTTTGCTGGGCGATATTTTCCTGTCCCCGACATTCCATAATCCCGCGCATGCCCAATAGGAAGTTACGGTCATCAGCCTCAATAGGGGACGCAGACGCAATGTGATCCCGGCGAGTGAGGGTGCCGGGTGCATGCGCAGGATCTCGGAATGTCGGGGACAGGAAAATACCGCCCAGCGAAGTGAATTCTAATGAGGTGAGCGTGTCTAAGGATCCAGCAAGGACAGTTGATTGACAGGTGATTATAAAGATTATTTTTCACGGTTTACAATGGTCACAGGGATAATACTTATATGAATTGGAAACTTATCACAAGACCTAGGAGGGCATATAAAGATCTAACTATGCTCAGAAGGCCTGACAGTGTCCCTTTAATGCTTCCTCAAGACTGTATATTATCTTAATTTATCTCAAAGTGTAACTGTTATTTAAAGAGTTTTATTAGAAAAGCTGTAACAGAGTGTTACAAAGGAGAGTCTTTATTCAGCGGCCTAGTGATCGCTGAAGACGCCTGTGTGTAGAAAGTCACCTAAGCAGAGTGGTGGGCAGTTATAGTTAGGGCACATATACAGTACATTGTCAGAGACTGGGGTAGAGACAAGAGGCAGGCTGGAAGTCTTTATATGTTAGGGTGGGTTCACATATGAGTTCCGTTTAAGGACAAAACAGGACCTTTTTTTCTGTCTTACATAATGGAACAAGACAGAACTGCTATTTGTGCCCATAGAACTCTGATCGGATGGATTAAAATGGAATGCCTCTAAAGGGATCTGTTCTGCATTCCGTAATTAAATTCCGTTATAATAGAATGTACAACGCATATATTAATCACGTAACACACAGGTGTCTTCAGCGCTCAGTAAAACACTAATAACAGGCTCTCCTTAAGGGTCCATTCACACATCCGTGTGTGTTTTGCAGATCCGCAAAACACGGACAGCGGCAATGTGCATTCCGCATTTTGCGGACCGCACATTGCCGGCACTAAGAGAATATGCCTAAGGATAGGACGTGTTCTATTTTTTTCAGGATCGGAATTGCGGACCCGGAAGTGCGGGTCCGCAATTCCAGATCGGGGCCGCGCGAAATGTATGGGTCTGCAATTCCGTTCCGCAAAATGCGGAATGGAATTGTGGATGTGTGAATGGAGCCTAAGGCTACTTTCACACTTGCGTTCAGAGCGGATCCGTCTGGGGTCTGCACAGACGGATCCGCTCCTATAATGCAGACGATGGATCCGTTCAGAACGGATCAGTTTGCATTATATTGTAAAAAAAATTCTAAGTGTGAAAGTAGCTTCAGACGGATCCGTCCAGACTTTACATAGAAAGTCAATGGGGGACGGATCCGTTTCAAAATTGAGCCATATTGTGTCAAATTCAAACGGATCCGCAACCATTGACTTACATTGTAAGTCTGGACGGATCCGTTTGGCTCCGCACGGCCAGGCGGACACCCGAACGCTGCAAGCGGCGTTCAGGTGTCCGCCTGCTGAGCGGAGCGAAGGACAAACGGTGCCAGACTGAGGCATTCTGAGCGGATCCGCATCCACTCACAATGCATTAGGGCTGGACGGATCCGTTCGGGGCCGCTTGTGTGAGCCTTTAAACGGAACTCGCAAGCGGAGCCCCGAACGCTAGTGTGAAAGTAGCCTTACAATGCTGTTAAAGATTTGCTAAGAATACTCTTTACACCATGTTCTAGAACAAAAAACATATTTTCCTAATAATGTACATTACAAAAATGGTTAACATCGCTGTCCCTACAAAATATTTAAAATAAACCGAAATGACCTGTGACCTCTCCTGCTGGATCTGTTTTAGTAATTCATTGCATTCTCTGTGTAATTCTGGAGTATCTATTGTTATGGTTCTATGTTGAACTATTCCTCTATTATTCCTGCTAGAAGTTTATGAAGGAAGGTGTGGCGCTGCACAGTTTGTCACTTTCCAATCAATGCTGTCAGGGTCAGACACCCCCAACTGGTAACACCCAGCAGTCTCTTTATTAATAAACTTCTAGCAGGAATAATAAAGGAATGGCACAACATAGAGTCATAAGAATAGATGTTCCAGAATTGTTATTACATGGGGAATGCATGTAGTTACTAAAAGAGACATGTCAGGAGAGGTGACAGCTCCTCTTTATGGCCTCCATACACATTAAGCTATTGTTGGCTGAACAATTTTCAGCAGGACCAGCCGACAATATAAGGTGTGTAGGACCACCCGAATCTCCCACCAACACATAATGTCAGGGCGAAAAGTATGGGCTGCTTTGAATTCCGTTCATCTGATCTCTCAGGAGATGAGCCAATGGCAGCCATGTGTGGGAGCAGCTTTCTTCTCTATAAAGCACGTCGATCCTCAGGCATATGGGGGAGTCAGGAGACCAAGCTGAACGAGCATTAGACAACTATTGAAGGTATTTGGGCACCTTCAGATGCCATCCCTTATACTTCTGACAAATATGAATATAAAAGGGATAACAGGTTCTCTTGAGAGGCGGGGTATCAGTATTTGGGAAGCACTTCTCTCACCACACAGAATCACTGCAGTAGTCCTCCATCTTTTCTCCTTTCTCATTCATGTAGAAATCAATCTTCAGGTTCTCCTCAGTATCGTGAGCTGAAGAAAAGTTAGTCACGCTCCTCGCTGGGATCCCTATGCAGCGCATAACTATTTCAGGGAATAAGAAAAAAGGAACATATCACCTTGATTTCACCCCAGCCCCGGAAACATGGGTTGATAAATAATATGGTGGAAAACAATAATGGGCTACAGCCTATGGTAACCAATCGTATATCAGATTTCTTTAAGGGGACTTAAGGAACTTAAAGAGGACCTGTCCCCTCCAGACATGACTTTCTAAGTAACTACTTGCATTCCCCATGTAATAATTCTGAAGCATCTATTCTTATGACTCTGTCTTGTGCCATGTTTCTATTATTCCTGCTACAAGTTAGAAATTAATTACTAGCATTTTGCAATGAAGATCATTATAGGAGTAAGGCTTCGTTCACATCACCGTTCAGCCTTTCCGTTCTCCTGCTCCGTTTAGGGGAAGGAGAACGGAAAGGACGGATAAGCACATAACTGATGCCAAACTGAGTCAAACGGAGCCTGAGGACCCCATAGACTATAATGGGGTCCGTTATATTTCCGCTCAGAAGATGATTTTTAAGCGGAGACAAAAGTTGTGCATGCAGGACTTTTGTCTCCGCTTAAAAATCATCTTCTGAGCGGAAATATAACGGACCCCATTATAATCTATGGGGTCCTAAGGGCTCCGTTTGACTCAGTTTGGCGTCAGTTATGTGCTTATCCGTCCTTTCCGTTCTCCTTCCCCTAAATGGAGCAGAAGAACGGAAAGGCTGAACGGTGATGTGAACGAAGCCTTAGCAGTTTAAGGTGTGTTCCTGCACACTGTGATACTATCCAATCAGTGCTGCCAGTGACAGACTGAGGCTACTTTCACACTAGCGTTCGATCGGATCCGTTCTGAACAGATCCGATCATATTAATGCAGACGGAGGCTCCGTTCAGAACGGATCCGTCTGCATTAAAATGGCAAAAAAAACCTAAGTGTGAAAATAGCCTCGGACGGATCCGTCCAGACTTTCAATGTAAAGTCAATGGGGGACGGATCCGCTTGAAGATTGAGCCATATTGTGGCATCTTCAAACGGATCCGTCCCCATTGACTTACATTGTAAGTCTGGACGGATCCGCACGCCTCCGCACGGCCAGGCGGACACCCGAACGCTGCAAGCAGCGTTCAGCTGTCCGCCTGTCCGTGCGGAGGCGAGCGGAGCGGAGGCTGAACGCCGCCAGACTGATGCAGTCTGAGCGGATCCACTCCATTCAGACTGCATCAGGGCTGGACGGCTGCGTTCGGGTCCGCTCGTGAGCTTCAAACGGAGCTCACGAGCGGACAGCCGAACGCTAGTGTGAAAGCAGCCTGAGATGGACCATCCCCTCCTGCCCC
Organism: Bufo gargarizans; assembly: GCF_014858855.1. Classification (NCBI taxonomy): domain Eukaryota; kingdom Metazoa; phylum Chordata; class Amphibia; order Anura; family Bufonidae; genus Bufo; species Bufo gargarizans. The sequence continues at coordinate 186,912,763 of NC_058084.1, forward strand.
AATCTGGTAACAACCATCTGGACCTTCATTGCAAACTTCTAACAATTCATTCATAACGTCGAGCAGCAATAATAAAGGTAAGGCACAACATAGAGCCATAAGACTAGATACTCCAGAATTGTTATTGCATGGGGATGCAAGTAGATAGTAAAACAGACAGGTGAGGAGAGGTGACAGTTCCTCTTTAAAGGGAGCCTCTATGAACAATGAATTGGGGGGGAACACTGCAAATAAGGTCGAGTTCACTGGCGGTTCAAATCAACACATAAGTACTCAAAACAGGCCACATGGCCCGAGAAAACTCCAATAAAGTGCACATCCACTAGCTATAAAAACAATATATAAATTTTAATAGGCTACAAAGACACACAGACATGATTAAAAATTGTATACAATATACCATGTGCTGGTACAAAATAAGACTAGACACAAACACAGCACCCACCGGGGTCCTTAATTGAGGACACAGTGTGTATAGTCCAGAATAACAATGACCAATAGTACAAAGCAAAGATTCAAACAAAGAGACACAAAAAAGTTACATAATAATGTGACATCAAAGTGCCTGGTACCTGAATAGAGTGCAAAATATAAGCCTAGGACTATCTGGATGGGCCCGAGTCAAAGAAGAGACCTCCCACGCGTATCGCCGGTAAAGTCTGGCTTCTCTGAGCCCGGTGGGTGCTGTGTTTGTGTCTGGTCTTATTTTGTACCAGCATATATTGTATACAATTATTAATCATGTCTGTGTGTCTTTGTAGCCTATTAAAATGTATATATTGCTTTTATATCTAGTGGAAGTGCACTTTATTGGGGTTTTCTTGGGCCATGTGGCCTGTTTTGGGTCTTTAAAGGGAGCCTATCACCTTCGAAATAAATTTCAGAGTAAGCATATTCCCATGCAGGATAGGTATCCTAAACATCACCAAACTTTTTGTGGAAATCCAGTGTTCTAATCCTGAGAAATTTTTCTTTTATACTAATAAGGTTTTCGGTGCACTGTGGGCGGGGCCTCTCAGTTTGGTGCACCTTGGTTCTCATGCATTGTTGCTACCAGCTCAGAAATCTCAGGGACTTTCAATCAAACAAGATAGGGAGGTGCTGGGCGCCAAAGTGGCCCTAACCAAAAACCTCATTTGCATGAGCACAAAAAGAAGTATTTCTCATACCTTTCACAAGAAAGGTATGGCTTTGGCGCAAAACCTACCCTACAAGGTGCTATGCTTACTTTGAAACTGATTTTAGAGGTGACAGACTCCCTTTAAATACTGATGGGGTCATTTGTCAAACTGGTGTAAAGTAGAACTGGCTTAGTTGCCCATAGCAACCAATCAGATTCCACCTTTCATTTTTCACAGCTTCTTTGGAAAATGAAAGGTGGAAGCTGATTGGTTGCTATGGGCAACTAAGCCAGTTCTACTTTACACCAGTTTGACAAATGATCCCATGAATGCTTGGGAATAGGCTTATTATTGATAGGGTCTGACCCCAAGGACTCCTCTGCCGATAGGACCTGCAGTGATCCAGGGCATCACCCTTATTGTCTACACAGGAACAGCATTATACATATGAGGTGGTTTGGGCTTACCTGTTGTTATAACGCCTGAGAACACCCAGCACTGGCCAAACAGAACAGGCCTTTTTGTTTTGTAATAGTTCTGCAGAATGGCGCTGCTTCCTGTCCAGGAGGTAGGGGAACTTCCCGCAGAATAATGTCCTGACCAATTTCCTGTCAGGACTCCATTGTCATCATTTGAATTAATCTAAGGAATAATCATCAATAAAATTATCTGCCCCATTGTAAAATTAAAGAGAGCTCGAGTAAAGACTATCTCTTAAAGGGGTTATACAGGGTCCTTACTTCCAAAAACAACGCCATATCTGTTCACAGGTTGTGTGTGGTACTACAGCAAAGTTCCATTTACCTAAAGGCTAGGCTATATCCAGCAGGCCCATAGAAGTGAATAGAGAGCATGCCGAGTATGTGTCATGCCCTCTCCTTAACTTTCGGGGGCCCGTTCAGGAGATAGGTGCGGGTCCCAGAGGTGGGACACACCTATCTGACATGAGATGAGATGAGACAACCCCTTTAAGTAGAGCTGAGCTTTAATACCACCCCATGGACAGATGTGGAACTGTTTTTTGGAAAAAGCAGCTATGCTTTTCTAACCCTATGCAGAGGCTTTATATAAAAAAACTAAGCATCCAACCCTTACATCATGTGGAAAAGGTAAGTGCTCCCTCAAGCTGTTAGCTGAATGGATGGGAGACACTTTACTACTAAAGGCAACCGTTTTACAGGTAAGGAGGAAGTTGCAAAATTTTCACATGGGACGTGCAGGCACTGGATAACGTAATAATCAAAACCTGTATTCTGACTACACAACTCCCATGCATTTAATATAACACATTGAGCACAGGGGCTCAGTGGGTAGCACTGTTGCCTTGCGGTCCTGGGGGTCTACTTTGCCCTTTGGGGTCATTAATTGGAGAGTGGACTTGTCGCCATATTATGTTGTAATCTGATGATAGATCATATATCATTTTGGCTAATTTAGATTTTTATTGCTAAGCTTAAAGGGAATCTGTCACCCTGATTTTAGACCATTATCTACAGTAATATATTAGTAATTCTGAATATAAGGAGTCCAGATCACTATTTTGTATTGTCCTACTGCCCCCCTGTTCTCCTGCTGTCAGCGCTCAGAGCTGCACTGAAATACACAGTCAGGACTGCTGTGCACGCGGACAGGAGTCCTCTCCATTATGTGAGCACAGCAGGCCTGACTGTGTATTTCAGTGCTGATAATGGGGGAACGGGGAGTGTAGGAAAATAAAAAACTGTGATTTGGACTCCATATCTGCACTACTTCTCATGTATTACTGTATATAATGGTCCAAAATCAGGGTGACGGATTCCCTTTAAAGGGGCTGTTCCATTAAGACAACTTATCTCCTATCCACAGAAGAGTCTGATAACGGTTACAGGAGCCCGTGCTTCCCCGTTTAAATGGAGCGGCGGTCAGGCATGTAGGATTCTGCTCTGTGATGCTGCCAGAGATAGCCGAGCACTTGTACTTGGCTATGTCTGGAGCAGTGGACCCACATGAGTGTCTGCAACTCCATTCAAATGGGGAGGAAGGACCCCCATTCTTGTGATCGATTGGAGACCAGGCAGTTGGACCCTCGCAAATCAGAAACATCCACTATCTTAATAGGTCTTCCCCTTTAAGAGGTAGCATTCTCAGACCATATCTGCAGTATAAAACCCAAAACATTTTATACAGAATACAGAGAATTGTTAAAAAAATGGAGCTCTAGTGCATTTTTCTTTTTAACACATGATGAGACACAACATAATTTAACATACTAAAGCTGAGAATTTCCTTGATAAAATCACAGGATCCCTCCTTGCTGCTGGTTTGAGTCCACTGCGGTCAAGAAGAAAGAAGCAACAGTCCAGTACATTTTCTTCATACTGAAAAAAATAAAAAAAATAAAAAAAAATTGCCATTAAATGCATTTTGTACTATGTTATGTGACTGTTTCTTAAAGGGGTTTCCTGGGACTTAACTATCGATGACCTATCCTTAGGACAGTTCATCAATAGCAGATCAGTGGAGGATCTTCCTGGGGTTCCGTTCCATGCCTCCTCACTGCAAAAAGATAGAACATGCTCTAATTTTTGCGGAAAGGAGGGATCGCATACCCATTCAAGTGAATGGGTCCCCGATTCCCATGTGGCTGGGCCACGGTCCGTGCCCGTGCATTGCAGACCACAGCACGGGCACGGGCTTCACACGACCGCTGGTGTCTCGTTCCCATATTGCGGACCTCATTTGTGGATCCGCAATACACAGGCAACGTTCCGTTGTCATTCCGCATCATGGATGCGGACCCATTCATTTCAATGGGTCCGCAAATTCGGAGATGCAGAACGGTGCGAAACGGAAGCACTATGGAGTGCTTTCTGGGGTTCTATTCTGATAGAACATACTCATTCAAGTGAATGGGTCTGCGATCCTCATGCGCCTGCCCCACGGAAAGGGCCCGTGTATTGCCGACCACAATTTGTGGTTCACAGCACAGGCACAGGACACCAACGGTCGTGTGAACCAGCCCTTATGCTGTGTCTATACACAGATACGGAGATTTAGGAATATATTGAGATGATGTTTGGCAGTAGGGTGAATCATGTCATTCTTCTGTCTCAATTAAAAAGTTTGTCCATTTGCTACTTAAATAGACATAGCTTACATCTAATGAACATATTCAATCCCTACGATTTTCAGGATGTTCTGCTTCATGGCCACATTAGAATGAGAAAAGTTTTTTGTATTCTTGACTGGATTACATGTTAATCAGGAATAACATTTCTCAATAATAAATTAAAGGACAATTAATAAAACAGCATCATTAAACTGTCAGCGCGCCACGACAGCTTCTATCAGCAGCGCATAGAAAGGATTCTACTAAAGAATTAGCAGGGAGATTGAGATTACTATCCTAATCCCACTAAGGAATGCAGTTCCAGTAACAATACGGTTATATTGTTACTGATTATATAATCTTTAAAGCGGAACCCAGAAATAAGTGTTTAATTTCTCTGCCGCACATCCACAGGGGGAATGGAGTATTACACTGTTTTTCACTGGGTGTAAAGTAAAACTGGCCAAGTTGCCCATAGCAACCAATCAGATTCCACCTTTAATTTTCCAAAGGAGCTGTCAAAAATGAAAGGTGGCATCTGATTGGTTGCTATGGGCAACTAAGCCAGTTCTACTTTACACCAGTTTGATAAAGGACCTCATATGTGCTGGCTGTATAATACACCGCCTGTCTAAAAAAAAGTCGCCACCAAAAAGAAAAAGGTCACACACTCTAATATTTCGTTGGACCGCTTTTAGCTTTGATTACGGCACGCATTCACTGTGGCATTGTTTCGATAAGATTCTGCAATGTCACAAGATTTATTTCCATCCAGTGTTGCATTAATTTTTCACTAAGATCTTGCATTGATGATGGTAGAGTCTGACTGCTACGCAAAGCCTACTCCAGCACATCCCAAAGGTTCTCAATGGGGTTAAGGTCTGGACTCTGTGGTGGCCAATCCATGTGTGAAAATGATGTCTCATGCTCCCTGAACCACTCTTTCACAATTTGAGCCCGATGAATCCTGGCATTGTCATCTTGGAATATGCCCATGCCATCAGGGAAAAAAAATCCATTGATGGATGTTCAGGTAGTCAGCTGACCTCATTCTTGGAGCACATACTGTTGCTGAACCTAGACCTGCCCAACTGCAGCAACCCCAGATCATAGCACTGCCCCCACAGGCTTGTACAGTGGGCACTAGGCATGATGGGTGCATCACTTCATCTGCCTCTCTTCTTACCCTGATGCGCCCATCACTCTGGAACAGGGTAAATCTGAACTCATCAGACAATATGACCTTCTTCCATTGCTCCAGAGTCCAATCTGTATGCTCCCTAGCAAATTGAAGCCTTTTTTTGGTTTGCTTCAATGATTAGTGGATTTCTTACAACTATACAGCTGTTCTGTCCCAATCCCTTGAGTTCCCTTCGCATTGTGCGTGTGGAAATGCTCTTACTTTCACTATTAAACATAGCCCTGAGTTCTACGGTTGTTTTTCTTCGATTTGATTTCACCAAATGTTTAAGTGATCGCCGATCACGATAATTTTTTCCCCCCCACTATCCTACCAGTTTTTAATAATGCGTTGGACAGTTCTTAACCCAATTTTAGTAGTTTCTGCAATCTCCTTAGATGTTTTCTCTGCTTGATGCATGCCAATGATTTGACCCTTCTCAAACAGACTAACATCTTTTCCATGACCACGAGATGTGTCTTTCGACATGGTTGTTTAAGAAATGAGAAGCAAGTCATTGCACCAGTTGGGGTTAAATAACTTATTGCCAGCTGAAAGATAATCGCCCATGTAGTAATTATCCAATAGAAGGCTCATAATTATTTGCTTAGTTAAATCCAACTTTTTTTTTGGGACAGGCAGTGTATACAGATGGCTCATCCAGAGCAAAATGCACCCTTTATAGCCTCTCTTGTCACTAGGTCATTGATAAGGGTCCATCCCTTTACTGAATCAGTTTTGGAAGCCAAAATTAGTAGTGAATCATAAAAGGAGAGAGATTATAAAGGACAGATACGACTTCTCCTGTTTTTTTTTTTAATCACTCCAGGTTTTAGCTTCCAAAACTGCACCAGGAAACCTAACCATGTTGCCATACCCTAAGAAGGCACTTGAAAATGGGCATTTGAAAACCAGTCTCTTAAAGGGGCTTTACTTATCTTTACAGGTTAGTCTCCTGCTTGTTTTATAATGACTTGATAGGTTTTTATATTTTTACAAGCTTTTATATTTCAGTATCAGTAATGTGTCTGTCTCCACTTGTAATGATGGTTTTTATGCAAAGATCTGATCAAACTTATCAGGAATATTGCTGTTTAACCAAATAAATGTGAAGGTATTTTGCTACATTAAAAAATAATATTGTTCTGAAAGTATCGGCTGCATCTTTGACATTTGGCTGGGGCCGCTTTCATGCGGTCAGTGATTTTGGTCAGTGACTGTAAGCCAAAACCAGTCGCGGGTCAAAAACCCAGAACAAATACTTCCATTAGGCCTCATGTACATGACCGTATCTGTTCTGGGGTCTGCAGGTCTCCATGTTCTGTCTGCATTTTTGCCGACCCATTGACTTCAATGGGTCCATGGTCCACATTTTGTGGACATAATTTTTCTTGGATGATAGGAGTGCTTTCTGCATCTGTATGTGTGTTCCACAAAAAGGTAAAACATGTCCTATGCTTGGCCACAAAATGCAGACCACAGACCCATTGAAGTCAATGGGTCAGCAAAAATGCAGAAAGAATACGGACCGCATCCGTATTTTGCAGATTTGCAAACTGCTAAATATATACGGTAGTGTGCATGAGGGCTTACAGATTATCTCTGTGTAGCTTTCACTATTGGTTTTGGCTCATAATCACTGATGGAAATCACTGCTCAAACAATGGTCAAACACTCTGTAAAAGCAGCTTAAGGCCTCATGTACACGGCCGTGTTCCGCGGCTGAGAGCGCACCGTGGAAACCCAGCCGGGATTCCTCCTGACAGTATGAGCGCACGGCGTCATTGGTTCCTATGACGCCGTGTGCACCCTGCTGCCGCCGCAATACAGTAGTACACTGGTATGATCTATACCAGTGTATTACTGTACTGTGGCGGCAGCAGGGAGTGCACAGCGTCATAGCAACCAATGACGCCATGCGCTCATACTGTCAGGAGGAATTCCGTCCGGGTTTCCACGGTCCGCTCTCAGCCGCGGAACACGGCCGTGTACATGAGGCCTAACCCTAAATTAGAAATTAGCGGAGACTGAAATAAATTTCACAACCGATCTAAATTTTTGCCACAATGGATACAGTGTTTTGTACCAATAGTTTTGGATCAAATAAACTTTTGATAAAGGTTTCCCTGCCTAAGTGGAATGTATCAGAAAATTACCTTGTTTAACCGCCTCCAGACTGCCTAACACAGGATCGCGGTCCGGAGGCGGCTGTCTCAGGCAGAGTCACGCGTCTAATCACGAGACGCGAGACTTCCTGTGAACGCGCGCACAGGATCGGCAGGTAAGCGAGTGGATCTGTTTTGATAACAGAGTCTAATATACCTGCTACCTGGTCCTCTGGTGGTACCTTTTGCTTGGACCAACCACCAGAGGACACAGGCAGATCTGTAAAGTAGCACCAAACAACACTCTACACTACACTCCCCCCCGTCACTTATTAACCCCTTATTAACCCCTGATCACCCCATATAGACTCCCTGATCAAACACCCTGTCATTGATCACCCCCCTGTCATTGATCACCCCCCTGTAAGGCTCCATTCAGACATCTGTATGTGTTTTACGGATCCACGGATCGGATCCGCAAAACACATACGGACGTCTGAATGGAGCCTTACAGGGGGGTGATAACCCCATATACACTCCCTGATCACCCCCCTGTCATTTATCACCCCCCTGTAAGGCCCCATTCAGACGTCCGTATGTGTTTTGCGGATCCAATCCATGGATCCGTGGATCTGCAAAACACATACGGACGTCTGAATGGAGCCTTACATGGGGGTGATCAATGACAGGGGGGTGATCACCCCATATAGACTCCCTGATCACCCCCCTGTCATTAGTCTATATGGGGTGATCACCCCCCTGTCATTGATCACCCCCCTGTAAGGCTCCATTCAGACGTCCGTATGTGTTTTGTGGATCCGCGGTGTCCGTGTTTTGCGGATCCGCGGTGTCCGTGTTTTGCGGATCCGCGGTGTCCGTGTTTTGCGGATCCGAGGTGTCCGTGTTTTGCGGATCCGAGGTGTCCGTGTTTTGCAGATCCACAGATCCGCAAAACACATACGGACCTCTGAATGGAGCCTTACAGGGGGGTGATCAATGACAGGGGGGTGATCACCCCATATAGACTCCCTGATCACCCCCCTGTCATTGATCACCCCCATGTAAGGCTCAATTCAGACGTCCATATGTGTTTTGCGGATCCGCGGTGTCCGTGTTTTGCAGATCCACAGATCCGCAAAACACATACGGACCTCTGAATGGAGCCTTACATGGGGGTGATCAATGACAGGGGGGTGATCAGGGAGTCTATATGGGGTGATCACCCCCCTGTCATTGATCACCCCCCTGTAAGGCTCCATTCAGACGTCCGTATGTGTTTTGTGGATCTGCAAAACACGGACACCGCGGATCCGCAAAACACATACGGACGTCTGAATGGAGCCTTACAGGGGGGTGATCAATGACAGGGGGGTGATCAGGGAGTTTATATGGGGTGATCACCACCCTGTAAGGCTCCATTCAGACGTCCGTATGTGTTTTGTGGATCCGTGGTGTCCGTGTTTTGCGGATCCACAGATCCGCAAAACACATACGGACGTCTGAATGGAGCCTTACAGGGGGGTGATCAATGACAGGGGGGTGATCACCCCATATAGACTCCCTGATCACCCCCCTGTCATTGATCACCCCCATGTAAGGCTGCATTCAGACATCCGTATGTGTTTTGCGGATCCGCGGTGTCCGTGTTTTGCGGATCCACAGATCCGCAAAACACATACGGACCTCTGAATGGAGCCTTACATGGGGGTGATCAATGACAGGGGGGTGATCAGGGAGTCTATATGGGGTGATCACCCCCCTGTCATTGATCACCCCCCTGTAAGGCTCCATTCAGACGTCCGTATGTGTTTTGTGGATCTGTGGATCCGCAAAACACGGACACCGCGGATCCACAAAACACATACGGACGTCTGAATGGAGCCTTACAGGGGGGTGATCAATGACAGGGTGGTGATCACCCCATATAGACTCCCAGATCACCCCCTGTCATTGATCACCCCCCTGTAAGGCTCCATTTAGACATTTTTTTTAGCACAAGTTAGCGGAAATAGATTTTATTTTTTTTTTTACAAAGAAAGACTTGTGTCAAAAAATAAAATCTCACATGAACTCACCATACCCCTCACGGAATCCAAATGCGTAAAATTTTTTAGACATTTATATTCCAGACTTCTTCTCACGCTTTAGGGCCCCTAAAATGCCAGGGCAGTATAAATACCCCACATGTGACCCCATTTCGGAAAGAAGACACCCCAAGGTATTCGCTGAGGGGCATATTGAGCCCATGAAAGATTGAACTTTTTGTCCCAAGTTAGCGGAAAGGGAGACTTTTATTATTTTTTTTTTCTCACAAAGTCTCCCTTTCCGCTAACTTGGGACAAAAAGTTCAATCTTTCATGGGCTCAATATGCCCCTCAGCGAATACCTTGGGGTGTCTTCTTTCCAAAATGGGGTCACTTTTGGGGTAGTTATACTGCCCTGGCATTTTTAGGGGCCCTAATGCGTGAGAAGTAGTTTGAAATCAAAATGTGTAAAAAATGCCCTGTGAAATCCGAAAGGTGCTCTTTGGAATGTGGGCCCCTTTGCCCACCTAGGCTGCAAAAAAGTGTCACACATGTGGTATCGCCGTGTTTTGGGGTGTCTTTTTACATATACCCATGCTGGGTGAGAGAAATATCTCGGCAAAAGACAACTTTTCCAATTTTTTTATACAAAGTTGGCATTTGACCAAGATATTTATCTCACCCAGCATGGGTATATGTAAAATGACACCCCAAAACACATTGGCCAACTTCTCCTGAGTATGGCGATACCACATGTGTGACACTTTTTTGCAGCCTAGATGCGCAAAGGGGCCCAAATTCCTTTTAGGAGGGCATTTTTAGACATTTGGATCCCAGACTTCTTCTCACGCTTTAGGGCCCCTAAAATGCCAGGGCAGTATAAATACCCCACATGTGACCCCATTTTGGAAAGAAGACACCCCAAGGTATTCAATGAGGGGCAAGGCCGAGTTCATAGAAGATTTTTTTTGGGGCACAAGTTTGCGGAAATTGATTTTTTTTTTTTTCTCACAATTTCCGCAAACTTGTGCCCCCAAAAAAATCTTCTATGAACTCGGCCTTGCCCCTCATTGAATACCTCGAATAAAAAATTCGAGGAACTCGCCATGCCCCTCACAGAAAACCTTGGGGTGTCTTCTTTCCAAAATGGGGTCACTTTTGGGGTAGTTATACTGCCCTGGCATTTTTAGGGGCCCTAATGCGTGAGAAGTAGTTTGAAATCAAAATGTGTAAAAAATGCCCTGTGAAATCCGAAAGGTGCTCTTTGGAATGTGGGCCCCTTTGCCCACCTAGGCTGCAAAAAAGTGTCACACATGTGGTATCGCCGTGTTTTGGGGTGTCTTTTTAGCCGTTTTTGGCAAAGGCAATTAATACACTGCTTCCGTACACAGTTATATTATGCCTGTCTGAAGAGGACTTTCTTATTAGAAGGGGATACATACCTGCCCAAAATTCCATGGCCTTGCTTTGATGTTTGATTGTGATCCCACATAAATGTAGCCTGTATCATTCAGAACATATTCTGTCCTCTCGTCCTCGTTTGGCATGTATACATTGTCATCTAATAAAATAAAGATATTTGGATACATATTAGATCAGAATATTTCTTAGTATACTTCTAAAAATAACTTGCTTTAAAGGTTTTCAGAATTTATCACAGACCTGCGCTGCTGGAGGATGCATCTAATATATGGCGAGGCGCAATATTTAGATGCAATGGTGTATCAAATCTGCTACACCAGTTTTGTGCAGTAAGAACATACTTTGGGAGACATTTCACCAAATCTTTTGACATTTGGTGAGCCTCTCCACTTTCAGAAGTGGAATGAAAAGTTGGTAGGGATTGGAGATTAGGACAGTGTTATGTTTCATTTATGATCTGCGAATTTTAAAAAAATTGCAAAAAAGTCACATCACCACGCCAGGTTAACCCCCTGGTGTACTTTCACTCACAGGGGCTAAACCTTATCAGATTTGCGCCAAATTTAATAAAGCCAAGTGCCACTTCGTAAATTTGGTGCAGCAACATAAACAAAAGACAGACTTAAAACTGACACCAAAAACACAGCAAATGATAAATTCCCCCACATTGTTCTTCTGGGGTAAGAAGAATGATAAATTCCTCCTTTAGAGCTCATGCACATGACCGTGGTTTGGGTCCGCATCTGATCCCCATTTTTTGCTGTCCACATCTGCATGTCTGTTCTGTGCCATCAGTAAAAATATAGAACATGTCCTATTATTAGCCGCATTACAGACAAGGATAGGACTGTTCTATTAGGAGCTGGTCATTCTGTTCCACAAAATGCGGAATGCACACGGTCGGTATCCACGTTTTGAAGATCCGCAATTTGCAACCGCAAAAGCTGCTACAGCCGTGTGCATGAGCCCTAAATCTGTAACTGCAGGTATGCTTCAATGGGTACTACAGGTCCTTCTAAAAAAATTAGCATATTGTGATAAAGTTCATTATTTTCTGTAATGTACTGATAAACATTAGACTTTCATATATTTTAGATTCATTACACACCAACTGAAGTAGTTCAAGCCTTTTATTGTTTTAATATTGATGATTTTGGCATACAGCTCATGAAAACCCCAAATTCCTATCTCAAAAAATTAGCATATCATGAAAAGGTTCTCTAAACGAGCTATTAACCTAATCATCTGAATCAACTAATTAACTCTAAACACCTGCAAAAGATTCCTGAGGCTTTTAAAAACTCCCAGCCTGGCTCATTACTCAAAACCGCAATCATGGGTAAGACTGCCGACCTGACTGCTGTCCAGAAAGCCATCATTGACACCCTCAAGCAAGAGGGTAAGACACAGAAAGAAATTTCTGAACGAATAGGCTGTTCCCAGAGTGCTGTATCAAGGCACCTCAGTGGGAAGTCTGTGGGAAGGAAAAAGTGTGGCAGAAAACGCTGCACAACGAGAAGAGGTGACCAGACCCTGAGGAAGATTGTGGAGAAGGACCGATTCCAGACCTTGGGGGACCTGCGGAATCAGTGGACTGAGTCTGGAGTAGAAACATCCACAGGCGTGTGCAGGAAATGGGCTACAGGTGCCGCATTCCCCAGGTCAAGCCACTTTTGAACCAGAAACAGCGGCAGAAGCGCCTGACCTGGGCTACAGAGGAGCAGCACTGGACTGTTGCTCAGTGGTCCAAAGTACTTTTTTCGGATGAAAGCAAATTTTGCATGTCATTCGGAAATCAAGATGCCAGAGTCTGGAGGAAGACTGGGGAGAGGGAAATGCCAAAATGCCTGAAGTCCAGTGTCAAGTACCCACAGACAGTGATGGTCTGGGGTGCCATGTCAGCTGCTGGTGTTGGTCCACTGTGTTTTATCAAGGGCAGGGTCAATGCAGCTAGCTATCAGGAGATTTTGGAGCACTTCATGCTTCCCTCTGCTGAAAAGCTTTATGGAGATGAAGATTTCATTTTTCAGCATGACCTGGCACCTGCTCACAGTGCCAAAACCACTGGTAAATGGTTTACTGACCATGGTATTACTGTGCTCAATTGGCCTGCCAACTCTCCTGACCTGAACCCCATAGAGAATCTGTGGGATATTGGGAAGAGAAAGTTGAGAGACGCAAGACCCAACACTCTGGATGAGCTTAAGGCCGCTATCGAAGCATCCTGGGCCTCCATAACACCTCAGCAGTGCTACAGGCTGATTGCCTCCATGCCACGTGGCATTGAAGCAGTCATTTCTGCAAAAGGATTCCCCACCAAGTATTGAGTGCATAACTGAACATAATTATTTGAAGGTTGACTTTTTTGTATTAAAAACACTTTTCTTTTATTGGTCGGATAAAATATGCTAATTTTTTGAGATAGGAAATTTGGGTTTTCATGAGCTGTATGCCAAAATCATCAATATTAAAACAATAAAAGGCTTGAACTACTTCAGTTGGTGTGTAATGAATCTAAAATATATGAAAGTCTAATGTTTATCAGTACATTACAGAAAATAATGAACTTTATCACAATATGCTAATTATTTGAGAAGGACCTGTATATAGCACAGTGCTGGTTCTGCTTGTAAAAAGCAATCCTTAGTTATTATTCAGTTTCACTTTGAATGAAATTTTAAGGCAAGCAGAAGTAGAAAATCTTGTATGTGGGCACAACAAATACATGTACATGAGCAACACGAAAACTGGATATAGAAAACAAAATGAAAACTTGTTACCTTTGCACCAGGGGTTGCACAGAAGATAAATGGGATGATTTGCTGCCATATAAATGACTCCTCTTTGTGTTATTATATTTAGGAAGTATATTCCAATGATGGCATTGGCTGGAGTATTCACGGCTACAATACTCTAAGAATAATAATAACATTTGTTGGTACAAACATTAGGAAGAACATGAAATGCCTTCATAGTTAACTTGCTGAATTGAAGGGGATGTCCAGGAGTAGAAAAACATTGGCAGTATCTTTTAAAAGCAGCAGCACATCTGTCCATGGGTTGTGTTTGGTATTGCAGCTCAGCTCCATCACAATGAATGCAGCTGCATTAGCACACATGACTTGAGGACTGGTGTGGTACTGCTTTGTGGCCATGTTTTCCTAATCCTGGACAACCGCTTTTAAGAGGTTAGTGTTGATTTTTTATTTTTATTTTACCTCTTTTCCATGATGCTCCTGGGTTTGAGCACTCCACTCATTAGGCGGTAATTTAGAGTTCAGCTCAATCGCTATGAGAGTTCCATTTGATTTCATTGGCCGGGACCCTAGAATTAACCAAAGAGTGTATTCAAATGTTAGTGCAAAGGCCCCAATTTGAATTCGGTTGCAATTCTAATCTATCCAAATGTTTGTTTCAATGGGGTTGTCCAGTTTTTTTTTTAAAGGAAATGTGTTATCAGAAAATTACCTATTGTTTAAATCATATTTTTATGTTTAACTATAAAATTTTTAAAGAATGTTTGGTGGTTATTTTTCATTTTCCATGCCAATATCTATATTTATGTAATAATTGGCCGGCTCTACATCAGCAATGTACTAACATTTAATCACAAACATATAAACATATGACATACATATAACCTGTCCCCTCCCTACATCTCTGAGCTACTTTCCCGATACATCCCCACACGCACTCTCCGATCCTCACAACACCTCCTTCTCTCCTCTACCCACAATTGACTCCAAGATTTCTCCCATGCATCCTCCACACTCTGAAACTCGCTACCCCAACATATCAGACTCTCACCTACAGTGGAGTCCTTCAAAAGAAACCTGAAAACCCACCTCTTCAGACAAGCCTACAACCAGCGACCCTGCTGCCTCTATACTGCCATGACCAACTTCACCCGCACCTACTGTGTCCTTCTCTCATACCATGTAGATTGTAAGCCCTCACAGGCAGGGCTCTCTCCTTCTGTACCAGTTTGTAACTTGTCTTGTTTATGCTTAGTGCAATTGTCTGTATTATGTATGTGCACCGCTTATCATATGTACAGCGCTATGGAAGGAATGGCACTTTAATAATAAATAATAATAATAATGATATATCCCAAATGATGTAAAACACAAATAACTAAAATCTGTTACAAATAGACTCTATATATGCTGTTATTTATCATAGTATAAAATATAGTCACGGTCCCCTGTTCATTGACAGTGTGGGGCTCTCACTCTGTCACTAAGTGTTTGTATTACACAGCAGTAATCACAAGTATTAGCAAGGTATCCTGTTAGTGTTCATTTGTTAAAGATCCCATTCCCATTTCATTGGCCACAATCTTGTTATGGCTGTTTTAAAACTTTGCAAAGTCACCAATTATCATATAAAGCACGTAGTTGTTATTATAAGTTCCTATTGTTATTCAGTGGCACAGTTCCATAACTGGTGTAGATAATGATATATGATAATTTGGTAGGTAGTGATATTGTTTACTTACAGAAACTCCCAGATTGTTGTGGATTTCAATAATAATTTATACATACGTGGCGTTATTTGTGTGGATCGCTCTGCAGTTCAAGCCGCTTGTATTCGCGCTCTGTGTGCGCGCACCCTATAGATGGCGCTTGTGTGCTGGAAGTCTTGGAAGGCTGATCGTGTTTTGTGGACACTGGTTTGATTATTGACACAGGACCTTGCGTTCTTTAATCTTTGCTATGTTTTGCTCTTTACCAGACTCATTTCGAGTCTGGTAAAGAGCAAAACATAGCACTGGTTGCCTGCCGGTTAAGGCAATCTGCATGCAAACGGACAGCATTTGTAGATGGATCCGGATGTGGATCCATCTCACAAATGCATTGTAAGAACGGATCCGTCTCTCCGTTTTTGTCATACGGACAAACATTTTTACCGGTCTGCACATGCGCAGACCGGAAGGACAGATCCGGCATTGCGGTATTTTTAATGCTGGATCCGGCACTAATACATTTCAATGTAAATTAATGCCGGATCCGGTATTCTGGCAACTGACCCGGAATTTTGGACGGAGAGAATACCACAGCATGCTGCAGTATTTCCTCCGTCCAAAACGCCGTTCAGTGACTGAACTGAAGACATCCTGATGCATCCTGAACGGATTTCTCTCCATTTAGAATGCATGGGGATAAAACTGATCAGTTCTTTTCAGGTATTGAGCCCCTAGCACGGAACTCTATGCCGGAAAAGAAAAACGCTAGTGTGACCCTGAACAATATCACTACCTACCAAATTATCATCTACATCAGTTATGGTACTGTGCCACTGAATAACAATAGGAACTTATAATAACAACTACGTGCTTTATATGATAATTGGTGACTTTGCAAAGTTTTAAAACCGCCATAACAAGATCGTGGCCAATGAAATGTGAATGGGATCTTTAACAAATGAACACTAACAGGATACCTTGCTAATACTTGCGATTACTGCTGTGTAATACAAACACTTAGTGACAGAGTGAGAGCCCCACACTGTCAATGAACAGGGGACCGTGACTATATTTTATACTATGATAAATAACAGCATATATAGAGTCTATTTGTAACAGATTTTAGTTATTTGTGTTTTACATGATTTGGGATATATGTATGTCATATGTTTATATGTTTGTGATTAAATGTTGGTACATTGTTGCTGTAGAGCCGGCCAATTATTACATATTTCACTGAGATAGCTAGGTGGTATAGCAGGCTGAGGCTGCTTTCACACTAGCGTTCGGCTGTCCGCTCGTGAGCTCCGTTTGAAGGGGCTCACGAGCGGACCCGAACGCAGCCGTCCAGCCCTGATGCAGTCTGAATGGATGCGGATCCGCTCAGACTGCATCAGTCTGGCGGCGTTCAGCCTCCGCTCCGCTCGCCTCCGCACGGACAGGCGGACAGCTGAACGCTGCTTGCAGCGTTCGGGTGTCCGCCTGGCCGTGCGGAGGCGTGCGGATCCGTCCAGACTTACAATGTAAGTCAATGGGGACGGATCCGTTTGAAGATGCCACAATATGGCTCAATCTTCAAGCGGATCCGTCCCCCATTGACTTTACATTGAAAGTCTGGACGGATCCGTCCGAGGCTATTTTCATACTTAGCTTTTTTTTGCCATTTTAATGCAGACGGATCCGTTCTGAACGGAGCCTCCGTCTGCATTAATATGATCGGATCCGTTCAGAACGGATCCGATCGAACGCTAGTGTGAAAGTAGCCTGAGCTATATTCTGGAGAGCTCCCATATTTGTATTAATTTTTGTTTATTCCAATATCTATATTTAAACAAAAACAAACAAACATAAATATCCTGCAGTTTTTGTGCTGTCACTAAGCCTAATAATAAGTGCCACTTGGTCTATACAGATCACTTTACTGCAGTTACCTACTTATCTGTCATTCTAATCCTGCCTGTAATGATATCACCTCTGTGTATAGATAACACAGTATCCACCATTCACATTCTTTCCTTGTACAATGACTTCTGCACAGGTCACAGAGCATGTCTAGAAAACTCTCCCATAGAAGTCCATGAGGTCCCTTTCAGTCCATCGTGTCTATGGCCTATGGGGCTGCCGTAAAGCAATTTTTTTAATGCTTTCTAAATGTTGCTAAGAAGAGCTTGGGCAAGATGGTTGCCCTCATAATCATGTTCAGGGAAGAGAATAAAAGAATCTGCAATCAGAAAATAAAAACAGATTACAAATAAAGGATATGTGTTAGGGCTCTTTCACACCTGCGTTCTTTTCTTCCGGCATAGAGTTCCGTCGTCGGGGCTCTATGCCGGAAGAATCCTGATCAGTTTTATCCCCATGCATTCTGAATGGAGTGAAATCCGTTCAGGATGCATCAGGATGTCTTCAGTTCCGGACCAGAACGTTTTTTGGCCGTAGAAAATACCGCAGCATGCTGCGCTTTTTGCTCCGGCCAAAAATCCTGAATACTTGACGCAAGGCTGGATCCGGAATTAATGCCCATTGAAAGGCATTGATCTGGATCCGGCCTTAAGCTAAACGTCGTTTTGGCGCATTGCCGGATCCAACGTTTAGCTTTTTCTCAATGGTTACCATGGCTGCCGGGACGCTAAAGTCCTGTCAGCCATGGTAAAGTGTAGTGGGGAGCGGGGGAGCAGAATACTTACCGTCCGTGCGGATCCCGGGGCGCTCCAGAGTGACGTCAGGGCGCCCCAGGCGGATCCGTCTTCAAATGCTTTCAGTACACTTGCGTTTTTCCGGATCCGGCGTGTAATTCCGGCAAGTGGAGTACACGCCGAATCCGGACAAAGCAAGTGTGAAAGAGGCCTTACGATCTGGTTTTAACTGGCAGATAACATTTTTGTGACACATTTCCTTTAAGTGACATCTTATCCTTCAGGATAGGTCTTCAGTAGCTTATTGGAGGGGTTCTTCAATGGAAGCAGCACTATAATAGCAAGTTGCTGAGGATAGGCCATTGCCTAAAAACTCTGGACAACACCTTTATTTGTTTGGCTTTGCTTCTAACTTTTAACTTTTTATTTTTGTAAAACTAAGTCATATTAGTTAGTATTTCACAATTAATATCAGTTTATTGTGTTGGGTTCTGATGCCGGTTTCTGCAGGTTGTTGCTGAATATTTACCAATGCAGAACTGTAAGGTGATTTTATCTCTGTGAGTCACTTCTCTGTCAAAGGAAATCTTTATTCTGAATGGCTGTCCACGTCTCACAATGAGGTGGGAGTTGTCAAACTCTGTGGTGTTGTGCTGACAGCCATTCTCCTTCTCGAGGAAGTCCACATTTGTTACTCTCAAAGCCATTTCTACAAGAGAAGGAAAAAAAATTATGAGCCAGAAAACTTTCTCCTATAGATATCTGTTAGAGCTCATGCATACTGTCATATTCCACATAGATCCCAAAGACGGCTCCTAATATCAATCTCTGGACCCTACTATAACTCTGGGTACCTTCCAATATCACATAAGGCATGTGGAGGTTTTGTCTCGTGGATCTCGGTGAATCTGTAAAAAGAAATTTATTGTGGAGCGCTCCATCAGATGACGTCTTACTGAGGTATTCTCCACCAGAAACATTACTTCTAGCAGAGAATATGGCGCTTGTGATACAGGTCCATGGACATAGTATTGCCAAATGTACGAGCCTTTGCTGGAAATCTGGATCAACATCTTAAATACACTGACACTGATTTGAATGGACTTTGCTTAAAGGGAACCTTCCTCAGTGAGGGCACCACAAAGTAGCGACAGACATGGTGATTTCATTTGTGTGTCACTCATGAGCTAATATTAAAGAGCATCTGTCAGTAGGATGAACCCTATTAAACCGGACATATAGCCTGGTAAGGTTGATCATGCAAAAACGATACCCTGATTATGCCTGTCCTTTGCCCTGTTTCAGAGAAAATTACATTTTTATTGATATGCAAATGACCCACCTGAAGCATTGATGGGTCAGCCAGAGCCCTTGGAGCACCACCTTGTTACAGCCCTTTAGCTTCTGTCCCGCCCCCTTCCACTGCATTGACAGGGCTATGAATTTAATCTAGCCCCGTCTTCTTGCACCTGCAGTGTGCCTGCTGGTCTCTTGCACAGTGGAACTGATGCTGCTCATCAAGAAGAACAGATTCCGACTAATCATGCAACAAGACCAGCAGACGTGAAGATAGGTCTCAGCGCTTAGTGCTCCAGCGATCATTACGTGGTCCCCCATTCTCCCTGTGTGAATGGAGCAGTACAGCACATGTGTAACCACTGCTCCATTTCCATTCAACTGTACACAGCAGTCCTATTGCTGGTTAACCCCTTAGTGACCAGCTTGTTTTGGTCCTTATTAACCAAGGGATTTAATAAATAATTTAATAAATTAAATCTATGTTGTTTTTTTTACGTTTTTTTAACCAATTAATAGTCCCACAAAGGGACTATAACAGGCAATCTTTTGATTGCTTTTAAAATACAGTGCACTATCCCTATAGTGCATTGCATTTTAATGTCAGTGCTATACTGACATTGACCAGCAGGCTGCGCCAGTGAGACACAGCCTGCTGGTAAACATTCACGGCTGGCTTGGGGCCTATACCAGGCTTCGGCCAGCCTTTACACACATTGGCATCCCACGATCGCATTTGTGGGGTGCCGATGGGAGACAAAGGGAGTCCACTCCCTCTGTCATCGCTTACATGCGGTGGGGCGCCATTGCCAGTAGCATGTTAGGGGTTAAACAGCCAGGAGGCATTAGAGGCAGAGCTTGTTAAGAGCTCATTTGCATCTCTTCCCTCCCACTTTAAGGTTTGATATGACATTTTAATCCTGTTACCCATCTTTCTATCTTTCTCTGAAGACAGTATTTTAATGGACTAACTGAAATAATGTACTAGTACATGTGTGTGCCAACACAAACAATGTAATACAAAATAAATACACTTTGTAGGTACTGATAGATTAGTATCATCATCAATACAAGAAACCTGCTGGTCAGGACATACCCCTGGGGAGACCTTTGAATCCATGCGAGGTACAGGGCTGGTTCTAGCTTTGTTAGAAAAAGGTGGTTGTGTGCTATATAATGTCTGATTTTCATTTTTTACCTTAATCATGGTACAAACCCCTTTAAAGGAGTGTTGGCTCCTTTTACATGAAAGATAAATTGCCCAAAATGAGCACTGAATTATGGATAGATGTATTCTATGCTGTGCCATTCTTTTATTATTGCTTTTAGAAATTACTATGTTTGCAGTGAAGGTCCATCTGGGTGTTACCAGTTGGGGGGTGTCCCGGCACAGTCTGAAACTATCCAATACTGATGAGCGGCAGGGGCAATATTCAAATTTGCAATATTTCATGAATATTTTGTAGAATATTCATCATAAATTCGCAAATTCGCAATTATTTTCTTGATTGTGAAAATCGGCAATGTAATATTTGTGTAAAGCGTTCGCAATACAGGCGTGGGTCACTTTTGCTACATCTTCCAAGCTGCTAGAAGTTTCCTGAGACTGGAGAAAATGATTGGCACGGCAGAACATTAAAAATGGCTTTATATGCAGATAGAGTTCTCCAATATATTCGAGATTGCGCTAATCGACAATTAATGATGCGCATATATTGGCACAATACGGGAAACCACATTTTATCAGGTCTGAGTAGATATTACTGATTGGTGCACTAAGTATTGTTGTGACATCACAGCACTATGTCTGTAGCATGTATGTATGGACAGCAGCTACACTATATCACTATCTAACCTACACTGACTATCTCCCACTAACTATCTGTATTATATATATATATAAGCTAACTAACTATCTAATGTAATTAAACAGTAAAGCACAGAGCACAGCAATGTCACTGCTGTCTCTCTCAGAACTTTAAAAAAAACTGCAGAAAATGGCTGCTGGGGAGGGTTCTTATATAGTAAGGGGTAGGCAACTTTCCTATTGGTTGCTAGGGATCTTGCTAAGCTCAGACAAAGACATTGCAGCCTTCTCATTGGCCCACAAGCAATTAGGGAGGGTTCATGGGTTCAGATGAAAAAAAAATCTAGAATATATGAAAATACGAATATGCTGTATATCACTATGTTCTAAATATTCGCGAATTCTCAAAGTGCCGATATTCGCTATTTGGATATCTGCGCCCAACACTACTATCCAATCAGTGCTGCCAGGGTAAGACTGTGAGATAAAACAGACATGTCAGAAGAGGTAACGGGTCCTCTTTAAAGTGAGTCTTTTACACTCGAGCAGTGGATGATTTAAAGGGAATCAGTCAGCTCTAAAACACCCCCCAAACTAGAGTAGGCGGTGTATAGTGTAAGTGACTCTCAATGCATTTTACTGCTGGTTTATAGGAGCATCAGAATACAAGTGAGTATGAAGATGAAAATTACATAACCAGACTCAACATTATTAACACTATACACTGCATACTCTAGTTTGGGGTGTTCAGGAGCTGACAGATTCGCTTTAAGAGGTTAGTAAGGGTTTATTTGCTATTTATCACCTAAGCAGCTGCTGGAATTTTTCTTTTTGAGCCCTGGAGCCTCTTTGTTCTTTTTGTATATTTCCAAATTTAGACAACACAGTTATAGTGAGATAAGGAGCTTCAGTGGAGCACAATTATTTCAATATAGACCTTAGCAAAATATAGATGATGGATGGGAAGGTTGGGTCAAGGGTGTGGGTACCAGCGTGGCAGTACTGCAGCCAATTTGCGGTGGCAGAACCTTGTTCTGGTTACATTTGCCTTCTCTATTGTGGCATGAATCTTTGCAGGAAGCCCCTTCTAGGGCACCACAACATTGGTAAACAAAGGAGGTGAATGTGGCCTTGAGGGCCGCAAGTGTTGTCCTGTAATGAAAGTTATGGTGGCATGAATATGTGCCTTGTCTGAATGTCAATGAAGAAATCATAACTACTGGTGAAAACATGTCGGAACTTATGTAATCATAATAGTGCAAGGGATATTGGAACAAAAGTGAGATTTTTGGGGTTACTTCTTCAAAGCTGTTGGTCTCCCAGCAAAGTAAAACTCTACAGGGTTGTTCAAGGGAGTGCGGTAGGGTCCCATTAGATCTGAGGATTGTACATTCATTTCCCCTAGGGGGGCTAAAAAAATGAAAATAAATTTAAAACAATATGAAAATTCGAATCACCATGTCACCGCATTGTGCCACATCTCAAAATGCCCGAACTATTCCCGCAGAAAACAAGCATTCATACAGCTATGTGAACAGAAAAATAAAATTATGTCTCCGGGAAGGCAGGGAGTGAAAAACGAAAACTCAAAAAAAGAAAATCGCTCAGTCAGGAAAGGGTTAAGTAGGTTAAAATTACAGTCACACACACTGCACAGTGTATAATATTGGCAAGTGATTATCGGAAAAGCAGTATATGATTATTTTCCTTACCACCATGAACTTATCAAGATTCATTTACTGAGTGTATGATATAGAAAATTACAATAAAAGGCTGCAAAACGATCAAACAGAAGTGGGCACAACTACCTGGGTAGTAAGAGAAGGAGGGCAGAAAGCAATGCACAGCTGATATACAGTCATTCACAGCCAGCATACTTTACAGTACCCACATCCACTCCCAGGGTCTGTACCATCACCACCAAATTAACATCTGCCTCACCTAACAGCTCCCTGCATGTGATCTATGTGAGAGAGCTCCTACACAGCTAGGTAGGTGTTTGTCACTCACCAGTAAGAAGAATCCAGAACGTCCTTATCAAGTTGCTCTAAAGTCAGGCGTTGGGGGTAGAAACTACACCCTTTATATTCAATCTGAGAATCTGACAACAGAGGAAATTCTCCAATGAGGCAATGTTTGTCTAACATCAACCATGCGACTGGGGCAAACATGGATTACGACGAGATAATAAGAGGAGGAGAGGTTTAGTGGTTATGGCGATTACTGCATAGTTGAAATCCCAGACTCAAATTTCTGAAAATGGGTGGACGGTATGTTCTTTAGGAAGCCAGGCATTGTACTGTATAACAAATATATAAAACAGACTTGGGGGAATATAATAAATTTACTATGTCCAGAATCCCATTAGTAACTAGAATTCCTATTATTCTTTGGAGTTTTACACGTGCCGTTCAAGGTTAAATTCGAAACCACAGAAGGTGAAATGCCCAGTCAACCACAAGCAAGGGCATACATGTGCACCATTGGCTTGGTCAAGAATGTATGTGTCTAGAATAGGGAAAAGGCAGATAGCCACTGCCAGACACTTCTGGCAGCTGCTCATCTCCCCGTGAACAACGGGATTGGGCAGTTGAAATTCAACTGCCGATCCTTATCATCCCTATATGTCACTGGTAGAGAGTCGGAGGTCCCCATACACATTAGATGGACAGACAGTTCAGCTGAAATTGTTGGGTTTTGCTGACACTTATCTTATGTATGGGTATGTTTACTTCCACTTCCAAAAACGAAAAGTATGCTTTAAAGGGTAGACCTCAGTGAAATTCTGACATGTGTGCACTGTCAAAGTGACTCATGAAAGAAAGCTGCTAAATTGGCTCATTAACATCAATGTATGCGATACCATGTCTTCTGGTTCCCAGGAAGGCATGCTTCTGAAACTTGAAGCTGCCAACTGAAAGGGAAAAGTAGGATCAATGGATGGCCATGTAATCCATGGTTGGGCTAAATTTTTTGCTTAGCAGCTTTCTGTTCTGATGGATAGAGGGGGGTTCTAATGGCAAATGCACCTGTATCCATATGTCCATGCATCTTATAGCACTGTACTTTGGTATTTTTAAGATACGAAGAGGCAAGACCTAACTCCCTTTACCCAACCTCGTACAAATACATATTTTTTTGTTTTCCTAAATATTCTATTAGTAAAATTAATTTTATTATTATAAAATTATTATCAAGATCGTGTCCATGCAAAAAATAAATAAAGATAGTGTCCATGCAATAGTGTCCATTTATAATCACAACATGCACAACATATATTCATCAGGTTTTAAAGTCTATTATACATAATTACTATTCAACATGATGAACAATATATATTCCACTGGCCTGATAGCCATCAAGATAGTGTCCATGCAACACAATCCTAGCCTCAAGTAAGGAATGAGGCTGGAATCATGGAATAAAAAAGGAAGGTACCTGAAAAATAATGGCATGCTATGTACAGGTCCTTCTAAAAAAATTAGCATATTGTGATAAAGTTCATTATTTTCTGTAATGTACTGATAAACATTAGACTTTCATATATTTTAGATTCATTACACACCAACTGAAGTAGTTCAAGCCTTTTATTGTTTTAATATTGATGATTTTGGCATACAGCTCATGAAAACCCAAAATTCCTATCTAAAAAAATTAGCATATCATCAAAAGGTTCTCTAAACGAGCTATTAACCTAATCATCTGAATCAACTAATTAACTCTAAACACCTGCAAAAGATTCCTGAGGCTTTTAAAAACTCCCAGCCTGGTTCATTACTCAAAACCGCAATCATGGGTAAGACTGCCGACCTGACTGCTGTCCAGAAGGCCATCATTCACACCCTAAAGCAAGAGGGTAAGACACAGAAAGAAATTTCTAAACGAATAGGCTGTTCCCAGAGTGCTGTATCAAGGCACCTCAGTGGGAAGTCTGTGGGAAGGAAAAAGTGTGGCAGAAAACGCTGCACAACGAGAAGAGGTGACCGGAACCTGAGGAAGATTGTGGAGAAGGACTGATTCCAGACCTTGGGGGACCTGCGGAAGCAGTGGACTGAGTCTGGAGTAGAAACATCCAGAGCCACCGTGTACAGGCGTGTGCAGGAAATGGGCTACAGGTGCCGCATTCCCCAGGTCAAGCCACTTTTGAACCAGAAACAGCGGCAGAAGCGCCTGACCTGGGCCACAGAGAAGCAGCACTGGACTGTTGCATGTCATTCGGAAATCAAGGTGCCAGAGTCTGGAGGAAGACTGGGGAGAGGGAAATGCCAAAATGCCTGAAGTCCAGTGTCAAGTACCCACAGTCAGTGATGGTCTGGGGTGCCATGTCAGCTGCTGGTGTTGGTCCACTGTGTTTTATCAAGGGCAGGGTCAATGCAGCTAGCTATCAGGAGATTTTGGAGCACTTCATGCTTCCATCTGCTGAAAAGCTTTATGGAGATGAAGATTTCATTTTTCAGCACGACCTGGCACCTGCTCACAGTGCCAAAACCACTGGTAAATGGTTTACTGACCATGGTATTACTGTGCTCAATTGGCCTGCCAACTCTCCTGACCTGAACCCCATAGAGAAACTGTGGGATATTGGGAAGAGAAAGTTGAGAGACGCAAGACCCAACACTCTGGATGAGCTTAAGGCCGCTATCGAAGCATCCTGGGCCTCCATAACACCTCAGCAGTGCCACAGGCTGATTGCCTCCATGCCACGCCGCATTGAAGCAGTCATTTCTGTAAAAGGATTCCCGACCAAGTATTGAGTGCATAACTGAACATAATTATTTGAAGGTTGACTTTTTTTGTATTAAAAACACTTTTCTTTTATTGGTCGGATGAAATATGCTAATTTTTTGAGATAGGAAATTTGGGTTTTCATGAGCTGTATGCCAAAATCATCAATATTAAAACACTAAAAGGCTTGAACTACTTCAGTTGGTGTGTAATGAATCTAAAATATATGAAAGTCTGTTTATCAGTACATTACAGAAAATAATGAACTTTATCACAATATGCTAATTTTTTGAGAAGGACCTGTATTAATAAATATTGATAACCACTTTTATTTGTCAAATTCTAGATAGATATAAACTTCAAATGATTGTCCAAACTAACAAGCTGGGCTGTAGACATAGTCATGCGTTTCATGAGCCACACCAAAAACAAGCACAAGTGTTGTGCAAACTGTAAGGGTGGCGGAAAGGTTAGTTTAAATTAGTTATCCAATATTGATTCTTGGATTTAATAAGTGGTTTTGTGTTATTGTGAAAGTGAACAAAACATGTTTTAAGAACCACCCCAATTGCAAGCAGTTACTCCTATAATTCCACTTTCAATAAAGTTGACCAAATATTTCCTCAATAAGCCTACGGTAATTCAAAGTGTCCCACTGAGAATGGAAAATCTGCCATTCTAGTCGTCCGTGTCTTGTATATTATATTTGTGTCTACTGTATACAATACACACATATAGATACAGCAGAGCTAATTTTTTTTCTTTAAATTTTTCATTAACACTATAGCCAAGACTGTACAAGGATATCAGGATTTTTTACATACAAAGTTGGCAGAATATGTCACTTTTTACATTACTTGTCGACCCTGTTACGGAACTCCAGGCAGTGAACTGTAGCTTGTTCTGCTTGCTCATTGCGTAACTCCGATTCACTATAATGGGAGCCACGAAAACAGTAGAGTGAGGGCCCGCTCGGCTGTTTCCATATGCCAAGTCACCTGGGCTGGTGCCGATTCCTGTCTCACCATGGAAACGGCGAGATGGGACAACCCCGTTAACCACATCCCCCAAACAAACTCCATATGTACTTTGCTATTCATAAATTGCTTTTTGGGTTGAATTTTCATCTTGCTTCTAATATGCCGAAGAATTAAATAGTGAAAAAAAATTGTAAGCTCAGATTGTCAGCTAGATACATAACATTTCCTTACTGCCATATCAAACAAAACATAATATGTAGTTTATTTTATCTTTCTTATATGGGTCTAGATTGGAGATGAGCGAATTTCCTGAAAATCTTTCGGTTTCAGTTCTGCAGATGTGACCATCAGGTTCGACCCAGTCCAAATAAAGTTGATCCAAATCAAAAGTACCCTGAAAAGTAATGCATCACACTCTACATCTCCTAGGATTGTAGCCAACCCCTACCAAATTCTTTAACATTAGTAATGTCGAAAGACAGCGACATACAGTATATGGCTATGGGTAAACAGATGGTAACTGGTGGTAACAAAACAGCTTGTTATATTTTTTTTTATTAAAAAACAATCCAAAAATTGTCAGTTTGTGGTGGCAGAAGCCTGTCAATTTTTTTTTTTTTTACAAATTCACTGAATACCCACTCTGACAGTACACAATAGCAAAAAAGGCCAGTTCCTGCCACTAGTCCAATAGGCTGACCCAAAATTCCATAGGGTCTTGGATCACTGTATTTGCCAGAGAAAGTGCACAGTCTAGGTATTACTAAACCTGGTCGTTCAGGTGGTGTGTGTCCCTTTTCTGATGTATGTACGCTTGGCACGGCGGTATAAAAAACAGCTCCTCAAACTTTGTTGGCTGTTGCTTCTGCTACCTGTTGTAGAGGCAGCGCTGGCAGAGTCGACGGAGCCTTGACTTAGTGGGGAGAGAAGAGGAGGCTCCTAGTCAGACAAATGGCTGGTAGGCATCTGCTAGGGCAGAACTGCAGCAAGCTGGGTACAGAGCATATCCTGGTAATATGCCTCCCTTTTGGAAGCAGGCAAAAATTCCCATATTTTCCTTTTACAGCTGGGGTCTACTTTTCTTTTACAGCATGGCTATTCAATAGTGAACCCTTTACTTTATGTTCACGATACACTTGTCAGCACATGCAGCTTGCCATGCTCACCATTAAGCCCAAAATTGGTATAGGCAGAAGCCAAAGAGTGAATTTGGTAGGATCTGGAAAAGGTATGGACAGACACCCAGTTGGCAGCCTGGCAGACCTAGGAAGCAGAAGTCTGATACTGAACTACCCAGGAGGCCTCAACCATGCAAGTAGAGTGAGCAGTCATCTGAAAAGGAGGATTTCATCCCTTAGCCATATAGGCTTAATTGATGGCTGACCAAATCCAATGAGAGATGGATGCCTTGGAGGCTGGCAGGCCTTTGAATGGGGCCTCATGGACGACAAAGAAGGAGTCTGAGCAGTGGAAGGATTCAGTTAATACCGTGTGAAGAGACCACTCTAAGGAATGAGAAAGATTGGGACTAAAGGAGAGCAGGAGGATCTTCTCAATGTGAAAGGTGGAGACCACCTTGGGAAGAAACAAGGGGACAGGATGGAGGACCACCTTATAGTGGTGAAGAATCAGAAAAGGAAACCTACAAGAGAGGGCTACTTGCTCGGAAACACTGCAGATGAAGGTAACAGCCACGAGAAAAGCAACCCTAAAGGAAACAAAATAGAGATCTCCTTCAAGGGCT
Organism: Bufo gargarizans; assembly: GCF_014858855.1. Lineage (NCBI taxonomy): Eukaryota > Metazoa > Chordata > Amphibia > Anura > Bufonidae > Bufo > Bufo gargarizans. The sequence goes on from NC_058084.1 coordinate 186,941,356, forward strand.
CAAAGGCAGAAGACTGAAGTGCATCCAGGACCAGATTTATATCCCATGGTTCCACAGGAGGGTGGAGAGGGGGGAATGCAGTGAGACACACTCTACAAAAAGGTCTTAACTGAAGGTCAAAAAGCCAAGGTCCTCTGAAAAAGAATGGACAAGGTAGAAACGTGGCCCTTGAGGGAGGCCAGACTCAAGCCTTTTTCAAAACCACACTGAACAAAGGGAAGAATCAGAGGAACAGAGAAAAGAAAAAAGAGTGGAAATCGTTGGATTCACACCAGGAAAAATAGGTCCTCCAAATTTGATGATAGAACCTAGACTACTGAGGTTTATGTGCCTTAAGCATGGCCTGAATGACAGCCTTGGAGAGACTGCGAAACCTTAAGACTACAGCTTCAACAGACATGCCATTAAACGTAACCGAAGTAAGCTGGGGTGGAATAGCTGACCTTGGGAAAAGAGGTCAGGGCGCAGCAGAAGAGGACACAGATGGTCGGCAAGCAGAAAGACCTGATCCACTTACAGGAACAAAGAGAGGTTAAAAAGAAAGGTTTATCAGCTAAACCATTTAGTACTACCGTTACGTCCCAAGGACTGATAGAGTGTGTTAAAGTTTACCCATCTATTCTCTGCAGCTTGTGGTTCACATGGGAGGCGAAGAGATCCACGTCTGGGAGACCCCAACACTGGCAAAGCTGGAGGAAAACCTCTGGTTGGAGGGTCCACTCGCCCAGATCGAGCTGCTGATAACTGAGGAATTAAGTTGCCCAACTGTAGATTCCAGGAATGTGAATGGTGGATAGGGCAGGAACATTTTTCTCCACCCACTGTAGGGTATGAAAGGGTTTGTATAGGACAGCCGGACTTCTGCTGCCCCCTGGTGGTTCAAGTAGCCATCGCTGTGGAATAGTCTGTCCGAACCCTGACCAGATGAACCTGCAGGTGGCTCGTCCAATGAGAGAGAGCTCGGAAAATGGCTCTGAGCTCCAGAATTTTGATCTGTAGAGAGCTCTCTACCTCTGACCACAGAGCCTGGGCTGTGAGCAAGCGAAATACCACTGTCAAACTGGCAAGACTGGCATCAGTAGAATCACCTGCCAGAGAAGGGAAAGCAGGAATTAGAGATACTGGTAATTGGTTTTCCAGGACACCGACATGACAGCACCACATCAAGGAGGTGTCACAAATGTGGGGGGAGGGGAGGAACACCAGAATGCCAGAATAAAAATGACCAGGAACTAGGCCTCAAGGCTAGGGAAAGGGAAATGGTAACTACCTAGGAAACCCTAAACCTAGCCCTGACTCCTGACAGTATGAATAGACCCTGGAGGTGGGAATATTCATACACCAGAAACCTAGGCCCTAGTAACCCTGAATATCCCTGGGAGTAGTGACAGGGTCTGAGACTACTGGTTCCTTCCCAGATGAACAAACCAGCGTCTCCCTGAGGCCTAGGCAACAAAGAGCAAATAGGAACAACAAAATTCAAAGAGAAGTACACTTATCTTCAATACAAAATGGACGAGCAGGAACACAGATGAGAACCACACACCAGGTCTTCCAACTCCAGGCAGATAATATCAACCGCATGGTAAGAAGTGCGAGTCCAGACTAAATAGAGGAACAGTAATGACCACAAGCTACACCTGACACAAGAGATGTGGTCACTACCAACAACACTGCAACAAGTGAAAACCGAGAGGCTGTCAGATAACCTCACATGCAGCCAGTCTCTCATAGTTATATAGTTAATATGGGTTTATCAGCTAAACCATTTACTACTACAGTTAATTCCCAAGGAGGGATAGAGCGTTTTAAATTTGGTCTAATTCTTATTATTGCTTTGATGAACCTATTTACCCATCTTTTCTCTGCTAGGGAAAAAAAAGGAACTAACATAATGCTGACACCTGTACCTTCAAAGTACTGGGTCTGAGCCCTTTATCAAACCCATCCTGAAGGAAATCTAAGATCTCTGCCAGTTTTGGGGATAATGGATTCCCATTTTATTTATAAATTGTAGATGTTTTCTGCTTATGACGTTTCTGCAAGGTAGATATTACCTTATCTGATAGACCTTGTAGTTTTAACAAGTCCCTTTCAGCATCCACGCTGTCAGTTTCAGCTTGTTGATATCCAGATTCCAGACTGGGCCTTCAGTCAGGAGAGCTGGCCTCTGGGGTAAAGTTCCAATGACATGGATTTCAGTGCTGGGAACCAGGCTTGTTTTGGCCAGAATGGGGCTATAGAAATGACTTGTCAATCTCAACCGGATTTTCCTGAGGGCCCCTGGAATTAGAGGGATTGGAGGGAATGCATATGCAAGCTCAATATCCCAAGCTTGGGACAGAGCATTGACTGCAATTGGACGATTTTTTGGATTTAGAAAGAGGAGTGAATTTCTTTTAGTGTTCTTCCTTGTAGCGAATAGGTCTATCTGCTGATACCTCCATTTGTTCAATAACCATTTGCTTGGGTCTAAAGGATGTCTGCACAAGAAGTTTGCAGTTTGATTTTCCGACCCCTTGACATAGACTGCCGATATAGAGATATCGCAGATGCTGCTCATTATCAGTCAAGTGGCTCTTTATATGTTCCGCCTCTCACTTGTTTCCCTGCGGCTGATAGTTCTTCTGTGGAGTTCTCTGCTTCTGTGGTGGTTCTCCTGTTCCAGTTGCTTCTCAGGCTAAGTCCTTTTACCTTTTCCTGGTGTGTCTGTTCTGACTAGTCCTCAGGGAGACACTAGCTCCTTCCGTTTGGAAGGAGCCAGTTGCCTCTTTCCCTGTTCCCTATGCTGAGGGTTTGATGCAGTGTTTCAGCAGTCTCAGGTTAATGTGCATGTGCATTTCTACCTTTGAGATTTTCACATGTTAGCAGCTTAGAGAGAGCATCAGGGATTGCTAGGAGGTGACCTCTTTGTTCCCTAGGTTTGGGGCCTAGTCTGTTGATGTTTTGTTGTGGTTCCCTTTGGTTATCTTTCCTTCCCCGTACTACCCGTGACAGTCCCAGGCCACAGCTCTTCCAACTGAGCTATTCAGTTTTCTGGACAGCTCCTGTGTGAACTGAAGCCTAGTTCCCTGTGTCTCTAGTTTCATTTTCCACCTTCCTGGTCTGCTCCACCCTGTTCCCTGATTGAACATCCTATTTAAACCCAGCCTTGCACTTCCTTCCTTGCGAGATTATTGTGCTTTCAGCCTGTTATCAAGCTAGTCTCTCCTGCTCTGCTGCTAATACGGACGCTCCATCTTGTGCATCGACCACTGGCTTCCTCCTGACTACGTTATCGGCCTTGCAATTACCCCAAATAGTTGCAATAAAAGACTCTGAACCAGACTCGGACCGTTACACAGATATGCCACTTAAGTATGTAGGCAGAGTATTTTCCAAGGACAGGGAGAAGTATCTTACAGGCTCTGGGGACTGCTCTCTGCAACCAGAGTTAGGGACATCCATGGTAGAGGAATACTGCCTGGTGTATCTAGCCCAGTTTAAATACCCCTGGTTCACTTACCCATCCTGTTACAGCATCACTCCTCCACTCTTCTTCCGGGACTCATCCCCAGGAGAATCCGCCAGATGGAGCGCGAGACTGGAATACCAGGCCTCCAATGCCCCCCGGCTCCTCGCTGCACGCTATGGGCAATGCCATCTTGCTTCCAGTCTCTGTAATGCTAGAAAAAATTTGACAAAGGACGCCGCGCACGCTTCTCCCCCCATGCCGGCACACAGGATGTGGGATCTTGGAAGCAGCAGAAGAGTTGAGGGAGGAGGATCCCAGTGCCCAGAGACCCCATGGGGATGCGGCAACCAGATCCCCAGACTGCGGTGTTCTTGACAAATTCTGACCCTTCATTCAGCCCCTGGCCAACAGGTAACCAGAAGGTCTGGGGAACCTTTTGCTAAGGTACCCCCCTCTTTGGAGAGTTCTAGCTGTGGCCGTCCTTAAGGAGAGGCCTGCACCCCGTGCTCCAGCCCCAGCCAACTTCCGTGTCAGATTTGCTCTCTGCACCCGCCCACTGCTGGGACAGGAAAAAGCACTGGTGGGTGTAGGGAGCTTTTTAACCTCTCTATGTTACTGTCCCAGCAGTGGGCGGGGAGACATCCTCCATGTGGTGGTGTCATGGAGGACGTCCTGGAAAGAAAGGATTGTAGAGGGAGACAGACCAGAGGCTCAGCCACTATAGAAGGTCCTGGCGGACTCTAGAATTGGACCATCCAAATTGGGGAATAGCTTTGAAGAGGCAACCATCCGGCCCAGGACTCTTATACATGCATGGATGAACAGGGGAGACGGGCTGCGGAAGTGAGACACTTGTCTTGCGGGGAAAAAAAAAACCTCTGAGGTGAGTGTCAAAGGTTATGCCCTGGAATTACTTTCTCTGGCTGGGAACAAGAGAGGACTTGTCGTGATTCACAACCCACCCGAATGTGGAGAGCATGTCCAGGGCGAAGTGAAGGCTGGCAAGATTGTCCTCCCTGTATGAGGGCTTCATCAGGAAATCGTCCAGGTAGGGGATCATTGCAACTCTCCTTGTGTGGAGGAGTGTAATGAAAAAAGCCATGACCTTTGTGAAGACCTTCAGGGCGGTGGCTAGACAGAAGGGTAAAACCACCAACTGGAAATGATGAGAACCAACTGTGAAGGAACCTTTGATGAGACTTGGCAAAGAGGATGTGGAGATAGGCATCCCATATGTCGAAGGATAACAGAAATTCACCAAACTCCAAAGATGCCACCACTGATTTGAGGGATTCCATACAAAAATGGCTGACCTGACTGAATTGATTTAGAGTCTTTAGATCCAGAATGGGGCATTCTGAAGCCGGTAAGGGAGCAATTACTCCTTGCGTGTGAAGAACCGGAAAAAAGGCACGGAAAGAGGCGGCGATGACAGGGAGAACCTGCTGGAGGGAGGGACAGAGAATTCTATTTTGTATCCATATGATACCACCTCTAAGTCCCAAGTGTCACCCACACTTACAATCCAAATCTCCCGAAAGAACAGCAGCTGACCTCTACCCAAGGAAATGACTCGAGTGGGGCAAGACTTCCATGCTGAATAAGGCTTGGCAGGCAGGGGCTTGGAAGGATTAGGGTGGGCATGCCAGTAGGCCTTGAAGGAAGGACAGGAAGACTTTTTGTCCTAATTAGACGTAGAGTCCAAAAAGGAGCGAAATGAGACGGTTCTGAGGTAATAGGGAACTCTTGCCACCAAGATAAATTCTTCCAGGTGTTTACCAAAAAGCTTTTCACAAGGGGAGAGCTATGAGCGCCTTTTCAGATGCCACATCTGCAGCCCAGGAGGATCACCACAGCGGATCACCACAGAATTGGCTGCTGCCCTGCCTGGTCAGCAAGCAGACTCCAGGGAAATATCACATAGGTATCGGGAAGACTGGAGAAGTTGAGATACAAGGAGAGGGATATCTGCTTAGTCTGATTCAGCAGGCAAGATCCGAAAAGGCCCAAACTAGGCAGGTTATAGCAACCCAGGAGGTAGCAAAAGCAGTGCAGATAGCCAAACTAGCTGCAACAAATTGGACAGGGGTCTAAGAGAGAAGTAGCATCAGCCAAGGAGAAGGTGGTGGCCTTGGCAGGATGAGCCATTTGCAGACCCACCTGAGTAGGGATGGACCATTTAGCGATGGATTCCTTGGAAAAGGGGAAGAGGACTTCCAAACTTTTAGAGGACTGGAGCCATCTACCTTATAGCGGGTGCATGTACAATACGTAGCGACCCTGAGGGGCTCATGTGATATGTGGGAGTTTTCCTAGAAAAGGACATTGTGGCTGAGGAAGGTGCCTGAAGAAGAACAAACAAAACAGCCAGGGGCTGCCCAGATGCTGTGTCCCCAAAGAGGAGCTGCAGGAGCTTTGGAGCTCTTGGGAAGAGATGCTGGACCCAAGACAAGCGATCAAAAGGAGATGCACCAAAAATTGAGATCTAGAAGATATATGGAAGAAAACTCCTCCTGGTTGAGAAGGTAGGGCTTAGGTACAGTGGTGGGGGTTATGCAGGCTACTATTGCAGCAAGAGCAGGTGAATGTTCCTTCTGCAGCTAGGTGCCTTACAGTCAAACATAGGACTGTGAGAAAAAGAGAGGACATAGCTCATCTCCTGTGCTATTTATCTGTGAATATTTCTCATATTTCTAATTGCACTATTAGAAGAAATATATCAGGGGGAATGTACTGACAAAGAAATTGTAGGTATTTGTTTTTTTTGCGCATTTGTGTTTTTTTCTACAGTTAGTGTTCCTTTATGCATCTATTCCAAGGGTGCAGGGTGTTATATTAGCTTCCAGTAAGGCAGTAAAACTCACAGGATACCATTTGCAATATGTCAATGGAGGCAAATCACAGACACATTGCTTGCAGACAACTTATGGAGTCTGTGGTGGATGTTTTCTGCACAGCATCAAATGATACTCTGCTGTCTCAATCACTGCTAAAAAAAAAAAAAGACAAGAACCGCCAGTAGAAAATTCACCATCATCTGCCAATATACTGTAGTATTATTGATATGATGAAGGCATACTTCCAGCTACCTACACCTAACATGGCAAAGATTGAAGTAATGGTACAAATCGGATTCCAAAAAAGTTGGGACACTATACAAATCGTGAATAAAAACTGAATGCAATGATGTGGAGGTGCCAACTTCTAATATTTTATTCAGAATAGAACATAAATCACGGAACAAAAGTTTAAACTGAAAACATTTAAGGGAAAAATATGTTGAATCAGAATTTCATGGTGTCAACTAATCCCCAAAAAGTTGGGACTAGGCCATTTTCACCACTGTGTGGCATCTCCCCTTCTTCTTACAACACTCAACAGACGTCTGAGGACCGAGGAGACCAGTTTCTCAAGTTTAATACAGACCTCTAACTGTTCAATCGTCTTGGGCCTTCTTTGTTGCACCTTCCTCTTTATGATGCGGCAAATGTTCTCTATAGGTGAAAGATCTGGACTGCAGACTGGCCATTTCAGCACCCGGATCCTTCTCCTACGCAGCCATGATGTTGTGATTGATGCAGAATGTGGTCTGGCATTAGCTTGTTGAAAAATGCAGGGTCTTCCCTGAAAGAGATGACGTTTGGATGGGGGCATATGTTGTTCTAGAACCTGAATTTTTCTGCATTGATGGCGCCTTTCCAGACATGCAGGCTGCCCATGCCACACGCACTCATGCAACCCCATACCATCCTAGATGCAGGCTTCTGAACTGAGCGTTGATAACAACTTGGGTTGTCCTTGTCCTCTTTGGTCCGGATGACATGGCGTCCCAGATTTCCAAAAAGAACTTCGAATCGTGACTCATCTGACCACAGAACAGTCTTCCATTTTGCCACACTCCATTTTAAATGATCCCTGGCCCAGTGAAAACACCTGAGCTTGTGGATCTTGCTTAGAAATGGCTTCTTCTTTGCACTGTAGAGTTTCAGCTGGCAACGGCGGATGGCACGGTGGATTGTGTTCACTGACAATGGTTTCTGGAAGTATTCCTGAGCCCATTCTGTGATTTCCTTTACAGTAGCATTCCTGTTTGTGGTGCAGTGTCGTTTAAGGGCCCGGAGATCACGGGCATCCAGTATGGTTTTACGGCCTTGACCCTTACGCACAGAGATTGTTCCAGATTCTGTGAATCTTCGGATGATGCTATGCACAGTTGATGATGATAGATGCAAAGTCTTTGCAATTTTTCGCTGGGTAACACCTTTCTGATATTGCTCCACTATCTTTCTGCGCAACATTGTGGGAATTTGTGATCCTCTACCCATCTTGGCTTCTGAGAGACACTGCCACTCTGAGAAGCTCTTTTTATACCCAATCATGTTGCCAATTGACCTAATTAGTGTTAATTGGTCTTCCAGCTCTTCGTTATGCTCAAATTTACTTTTTCCAGCCTCTTATTGCTACTTGTCCCAACTTTTTGGGGATTTGTTGACACCGTGAAAATTTGAATCAACGTATTTTTCCTTTAAAATGATACATTTTCTCGGATTAAACGTTTGATCTGTCATCTACGTTCTATTACAAATAAAATATTGACATTTGCCATCTCCACATCATTGCATTCAGTTTTTATTCACAATTTCTTTAGTGTTCCAACTTTTTGGGAATCCGGTTTGTATAGCTAGAGTTGAGCAAATTGATGTTGACAAAGTGGAATTCCATCTGAATTTCAGGAAAAAATTCTATTTGTCACAAAGTCGAATTTCCTTGCGCTTCAGACTTTTTCTAAAATGGCTGCAGCACATCTTAGAGGAAATAAGAAGCCTGGAAAGTAGGGATCACCCATAATGCCGTGCAGCCAGACAATCAGTAGACAGCCAGCCCCTGTGATGTCACGGCCCTATAAAAAGTCTCCTCCTGCCCAGTCTTCCAGTGAACTTAGTGCAGGGAGAGACGTTACAGTCACTAGGGACAGTGATTAGGAAAGACTTTATTCACAAAATATTACTATTGTGCAGTTCAGGGACAGCTTAGAGATAGTATAGGGATATAATAGGGAGGCATTATCCATACAAAAGGGAAGAGAGCAAGGACCAATTGAACAATGAAAAGCTTGGCTAATAGGAGCTATTCTATTACACCTTGCTGCAATAATTGGGGTTAAAAAGTGTTCTAATACTACAGATTTTAGGTTGTTTGCATTCTTTTATACATAAGTACACTGATGAGCAAAAGGGTAACAATGTTTTGAACTAATGACTTTCAGTCTCCATATCTCACCATCCACTACAGATTCGAACTTGAGACCACCATCATTTTATAGACAATCTTTTTATTCTTGTATACTACAAATTACAACCTGTTCTCACATTTCCTAATAGTTCAGTGTGTTATTAAGGGTGTACTCACTTCTGTTGCCAGTGGTTTAGATATTAATGGCTGTGTGTTGAGTTATTTTGAAGGCACACCAAATGTACGCTGTTATACAAACTGTATACTGACTACTTTACATTGTATCAAAGTGTCATATCTTCAGTGTTGTCCCATGAAAAGATGTAATAAAATATTTACAAAAATGTGCGGCCTGTACTCACTTTTGTGAGATATTGTATCCAAGATGATTGTCTATAAAATGATGGTAGTCTCACATTCGAAGCTGTAGTGGATGGTGAGATATGGAGTCTGAAAGTCAAAAATTCAAATTAATTCCAATAATCCTTTATTCTGTTATTGGGGTAAAATTGCAACTTTATACTGTTCACTTTTTTTTTATACATAATTCAATTGTGTAATTGGGGTGCAATTGCATCCTGATACTACAGATTTTAGGCTGTTCACATTTTCTTATATATATTTAAGTACATCCATTCATCCATGATTCTGGGGTGAAATTGCGTCCTGATACTACAGATTTTAGGGTGTTCACGTTCTTATTCACATAATTAAATCCTTTAATCCCTTATTGTGTAATTGGGGTGAAATTGCGGCCTGATACTACAGATTCGGTAGGTTTCTCTGACACCACACTTAGTTGGAATAGCCCAGGAACAAGCTCTGTGCTCCCACCTTTCCTGAACCTGCCTCTTTTATTTTCTTCTGCTTGGGAAGTATTGTATGCTGTCAGCTCAGCTTCTTTTTTCAGGAGGACGAGCTTATTGAGGACAGTCAGCAGCTAGTGCCCAGCCAAGATGTGGAGGAGAGATCCGCTGCTTCCTCCGGTAAGTAGCGGGCAATTAGCGACGATGAGAGTCGCGTGGGGGAGTTGCGAGCAGTTAGGTACGCGGCCCTGAGGGTGACAGTGCAGACAGTAGTGAATGATGATGTAGCTGATCGCACATGGGAGCTGGGTGAAGAAGGGGCTTCATCATCATCATCATCAAGGGATGAGGATGGCAGCTTGCGCATGAGGCAGTGGCTGAGCCAGCAGGGTGCTAGCGCGGCCATGAGTCAGCAGGGTGGCAGCAGTGTGAAGTCTGGAGCCAAACATGCCTGGCGTAGACCGTCTGCTACTCAGGAGCCTACCTGTCTGAAAAGAACTCGCGGTGCACGGGTTCACAGCGGCAGCAGGCAATCAGCATGGAGTGGTTGGAGGAAAATGCCATATTCGCTGATGTGGGAATTTTTCATCAAGTCGCCGGAGTATATGGCCATTTGTAGAATCTGTAGGCAGAAGGTAAAGCATGGCCAGTGTGCCAATGTTGGCCCTGTGGCAACACATGCAGAATCACCATAAAGTAGCCTGGGAAAACCGTGGCGCTCATGTAGTGTGGTAAAGCCCGACGTAGCAATCGTCGCATCTCCCAGTGGCGCGCACCCCTTCTCCAGCAGTCAAGGCACCACCAACTCAGCAGAAAGGAGCTATGTTTCTTTCCCTTCATCAACTGGTCCTGATGCTCCTGCTCCTCCTCATCACTCATCAGCACTCAATCACTGAGGCGATTGCAAAAAGACAACAGTATGCATGCACTCATCCAACGGCGCAGAAGCTGAATGTGCTCCTAGCCAAGTTGCTGGTACTACAGTCTCTCCCTTGCCATGTGGTGGCCTCAGCACCTTTCAGAGGACTGATGGCTTGTGCAGAGCCAAGGTGGAGAGTCCCAATCCATCATTACGTCTCCAAAAAGACTCTACCAGCCCTACACGTATGTTGAACAGAAGGTGAGACAGTTCTTGAGTCTGTCGGTGTGTGCTAAAGTTCATGGGAGCACCGACGTGTGGAGCTATAACTATGGTCAATGTCAATATATGTACTTTACGGCCCACTGGGTAAATGTGGCTCCCGTCCAGCCATACCAGCAACTCGGCCAGGTGATAGCACTGCCGCCTCTGCCTCCTCAAGCTGTGAGGACTGTGCCAATGTCCTACTCTGCCTCCTCATCCTCCACTGCAGCCACAATTCGGAGTTCTCCTCCAGCATACCACCTATGCAGAGCATGTCAGTGTCACGCTGTTCTGCAACTTGTTTGCCTAGGAAAACAGATTTACACCGGGGAGGAACTGCTTGATGACCTTCAAGAGGAAATTAAATCCTGGCCATCTCCTCACCAACTGAAGATCGGAACCATGGTCACTGATAAAAGGAAGAACATTGTGTTGGCGCTGCGTCAAGGAGGGCTGACCCATTGCACACTTGTTTAAGCTGGTTGTAAAGCGGTTCCAGAAGTCTTCCATCCAATTGTAAGACATCATGAAAATGGCCAAGAAACTGGGCATTTTCTTCAGCCACTCTTACACTGCGAAACATGCCCTCCTTTAGCTGCAAAGGCAGAATAGCATTCCCCAACATCGCCTGAGACATTTCTACCCATTGGAACTTCACCCTCCAAGTTACATAGACAATATGAGCAGAGGGAATGCCGTAAACGATTTCTTGATGATGCAGGCAGACAGGCTCACTCCCCTGTGTACATTCAACGTTAGCCAGTGGCAGCTTATGTGTGATATCTGCAGTTTGCTCAGGTACTTTGAGGAGGCCACTTTATTTGTAAGTCATTCACGAAAAAGCAATGTATACATAAATGGGTGGCTTATCTGCACAAGTGACAGGAGAGGAGCATGAGTAGCATGAGGAGCTGGATGGCGATGAAGAAGGCCAGGCAGATGATCCAGACACACTGTGGCAGTATGCCATGGAGCTGGAGGCAGGGAGTCCCTTGCACAAATGGCCAGATGCATGCTGAGTTGATTGTATAGTGACAGCCGTATTATCACCATTCCAAAATGGGGGCCTTTTTCCACCTGCTGATACGGAGGATAAACTCAACTACTATCAAGACATCCTATGTAGTCAGTTGACTGCTGCGCCATCCTCCATCGTCACGAAGATCTGACCGGGGGGCCCTCTGTGCTCACGCTCCACTGCCATGACTGCTGGAGGGAGGTGGGGAGGCAGGAGCAGCACCAGCTCCATCAGCAGCAACTTAAGTCTGGAGTCTCTAATGAGCACTTTTCTTCACCCGCCTACTGAAGAAACCATCCACTAGCAGCAGCAGGACATGGAGCAGAACCTGAACCAGCGGGTGGAGGCATACTTGGACTGCCCCGGGCAATCCCACATCCAAGATCCCCTGGACTACTGGGCCAAACTTGATTTGTGGCGGCAACTGGTCGAGTTTGCCCTGGACAAGCTTTGCTGCCCGGCCAGTAGTGTGGCATCAGAGCAAGTGTTTAGTGCAGCAGGGGAGGGGGGCTAGTTACCCCAAGGAGAACTCGCCTTTTCACCCAAAATGTTGAGAGACTAAACTTTGTAAAGATGAATCAGGCATGGATCAGCCAGGATTGCCACACGCAAGTACCTGATGCATCAGACTAGATCATTCTGGGATCTCGTAGTGATCACGGCACTCTATCTTTTCTGACTGGTTTGGATGCACGTCGTGGTATGTTCCTGGCTCCACCTCTTGGAACGTATAAGTATTCAACAATTTAGACAGCACTCCAGATTTTTCTTAAGTGGTTTTTATTTGCATTAGCTGGACACAGTGGTCCTTATTGTAACAACGTTTAGTTTTGAGCAGAAAGGAAGCCTTTCATCAGGCTAGTCGGATGCACATGAGATTGTGGATGGCCGGATCATACTGGGAGCCACACCCAAACTTTGTGAAAAAAAGACCTGTATCTTTTGGCCACCTGCTTCAGCCACTATTCTGATGCTGCCACACACCTGTTGCCATCTTCTCCTACTGCCACCTACCATCTTGTGCTGTTACTGCTGTTGTCCCCCCCCTTCCCACCCCGTGACTGGGCCACTATGTTGACTCCTCATGCGGTGGCCACCTCACCACTCTGTGATTGGGCCACTATGTTGACTCATGCGGTTGCCACCCTCCCCACTCTGTGACGGGGCCACCAGTGTCCCCGTTTCGCCTTGTTGACATCACCATTTATTTTACCCTTCTTCTGGTCTGGAAAAATCAAAAACACAAAGGATCCTGTCTTTGGAGCATCTGTAAGGCCTCTATCACATGGTCCCTATTTTGCATCAGGATATGCTCATGATTTGGAAGACAAAAGTAGGAGTGGGTACAAAACCGGAAGACATACAAATATTCCAATCACGTGTCATCTCTGTTTTGGATCCACTCCTGTTTTTTTGGCCTTAGCAATACTTATTGATTACTGACCAAATGCTGACCATGTGAAGGCGGATGCTCAACAGACAGGATCCGTTTTTTTTGGGGTTGTTCTTGTGACGGATCAGAAGAAGGGAAAAATAAACAGTGACGTCAACACAAACTTACTGCTGACACAGTCTCCACTCAGTCATGGGGCCACTACTTGTATCACTGTGTAACAGAACAGGTTCTGTAGAAATCTATGTGGAATAAGCTGATGCCGTAAAAGGAGTGCGCTTTTTCACTCTATAGTAGAATCTTGGGCAACTGCACGGTTCTTTATACCTCACACTAACATTGACCTTTAAGGCTGAGTTCACACGAGTTATTTGGTCAGTTTTGGCCCCTTAACTGACCTAATAAGTGAAGTGATTCTAATAGTAACGCCTGTCAACCTGACTCACAGGAACTGTTTCACTACCACAGCAGACTAACGCTGCATGTTTCTGCAGTGCATAGTGTTGTACATCGATGTACAGGCTCTCTGAAGCCGGGAAATAGCAGATTTTTAACGCGCGTTGTCACAAATAAATTTGGATCGAATAAAATGTTTTTGGAAAATTTGGTGAAGCATCTAAATCGAGTTTTTGAAAACTTTGATCATTTCTAGTAATAGCCTAACTGTATTTCCTACCAACAATTTATGAGACCTCAATCAACCCATTCCTTTAACACTTCAATTAGAGGTTACTTCTTGAGGCACGAAGTAAACCAATATGGCAAAACCCCTGAAAATATCTGTATATATTAATACTGTTTCAACAATTTTTCTCCATTTCTACACCAACATATCATGCAGACCTTTGCAAAGACATAAAAGGAGCAAGTGGCAATAATACATTTTTTTTTTAAGTATAGCCAAAATAATTTGTGACTTTTCCTTTGCTCTGCTTTTTCCTGTAAATGCAAGTTTGCGGAGTGTTTTCTTCCTACTTTGATTTATTAGCTTTGCTGTGTCTCGAAGCAGATGAGATTTCCACTATGGATCCCCTCCCTGCTCACAGCATGCAGTATCACCCAGACACCAGTGGATGGATATTGCAGCTACATCCTCCTCTTTCCTCTCACTAATTTACTGTAATACATTAGAAGGACTATTTTTCGGTAACTGAAGAAGCTTCTGAACATAGGAAAGGGTGAGCTGCAGTATGCTGGAAGTTAAGAAAAATGCAACTTCCCCATAATAACTTTTACTACTAGTACTACTTTTGTAACAAAAATAATGATACAGATGCTAAATTGAGACAGTACTTTGTTGAAATCAATCTAGTAAGGACAATTCATAATTTTACATTTCAGTATACCTACTGAAAGGAACTATCTCACCAATCACGCACACATCAAGACTTTGCAAAGCACAAACTACCCGTGTATTTATGTACAATGTTTGGAAAAGAGGTAAGTCTTTGTTATTTTGCTACCTGAGAATTGGCTTCTTTCTATAGTAATACAAACAAAAGGTGTTAAATGGGTCAGTGCATTTAACGGAGAACACCCTTAACACATGTTAAACAGATCAGCCTAGTCAAGTGCCATATACGATTTATGTGCAAAGGAGAAGCTGAAGCCAAAACATAGCACGTGATTCTGGAGCTCTGTGCAAGGCTTGAGATAAACAGCAACAGTCCTCAAATAACCAAGCGGTCATGTTTTCAGGATTTCCATGTATTGTCCAAGAAATATATGCATTTGTGGCCAAAGCAATGGGAACTGCTAAAGGTGACCTGTGAATGGTACTTGAAGACTGGGGTTAGCAAACACTGATCTAGAGAGTAAAACTTTCTTTGGCTTTTGACCTTTTGAGTAAATGGGACTCTGAATTCCTAAATAGTAAAGATGAACAAACACAACCATTTGTGAAATTGGCTTAAATATTGGCTGGCATTAATGCAGACAACAATACCACTAATGAGCGCTGAACTGTCTTGTTCTTAATAGACAATTCCTGCGTAAACCCTGATGATTTATGGCAGTCATCCTAAGGCTGGTTTCAGATGAGTGTGGTCATTCCAGGAAACACGCTCCACGTGTGAGTGCTATTTCCCAGCCTGAATGCAGTAAAGTGCACTTACAACATTATAATGATTTACAGTATGTTGTGAATTCCAGTCTCACCACTGATCTATTGAATTGGTATCACACAATGCAGTGATAATAGTTCAGCAGATTGGCAGCCAGACTAGAATTCACAACATTATAAATCAAATACTGCTGCAAGTTTGCATCACAGGAGCAGCATTCAGGTCGGGAAGTAACACTCACACATGGAGCATTTTTCTTGGAATGAACACACTTGCCTGAAACTACCCTAAGGGATCGTTCACATGACCGTGCCGTTTTTTTGCGGTCCGCAAAACACGGATGGTGCCCGTGTGCCTTCCGCAATTTGCGGAAGGGAACAGGAGGCCTATTATAGAAATCTCTTTTCTTGTCCGCAAAACATACAAGAATAGGACAGGACTCATAATTTTTGCGGGGTCACGGAACGGCGCAACGGATGCGGACAGCACACTGAGTGCTGTCCGCATCTTTTACAGACCCATTGAAATGAATGGTATCGTATGCGGAACGCAGAAAACGGCCCGTATACGGAACCCAAAATACGTTTGTGTGAACGAGCCCTAAGGCTGAAGAAACTTGCAGGGACGAGACAGGATAGTAAGAAATATCTTTGCTCCTTGATAACAAATCCTTGAACAAAATTGTTGGAACCCTTTTGTTAAAGAAAGAAGAACCCACAATGGCCATTGAAATAACTTGCAACTGACAAAAGTAATAATAAATAAAATAAATACTGAAAATCATCTTATGAAAATCAGACGTTGCTTTTGAATTGTGGTTCAACAAAATATTTAAAAAAACTAACTAAACTAAAAAAATAAAATAATGAAACAGGCCTGGACAAAAACGATGGTACCCCCTAGAACAGGCATGCTCAACCTGCGGCCCTCCAGCTGTTGCAAAACTACAACTCCCAGCATGCCAAGAACAGCCTACAGAAGGGCATTGTGGGAGTTGTAGTTTTACAACAGCTGGAGGGCCGCAGGTTGAGCATGCCTGCCCTAGAAAATAATTTGACCATAGGGACATGTTAAACTAAGGTGTGTCCTGTAATCAGCATCACAAGTGTCTTCAAACTTGTAATCAGTCAGTCTGCCTATTTAAACGGTGAAAAGCAGTTATTGTGCTGTTTGGTATCCTGGTGTGTGCCACAGTGAACATGGACCAAAGAAAGCCAAGGAGAGAGTTGTCTCGGGAGATTAGAAAGAAAATCATTGACAAACATCTTAAAGGTAAAGGCTATAATACCATCTCTAAACAGCTTGATGTCCCTGTTACTACAGTTGCACATATTATTCAGAAGTTTAAGGTGTACAGGACTGTAGCAAACCACCCTGGAAATGGCTGCGGGAGGAAAATTGATGACAAATTGAAGGGATGGATAATACGAATGGTAACCAAAGAGCCCAAGGTAAACCAGTGTCAGATTGTACTATCGTCGCTGTCTTAGCCAAAGCAGCATTAATGGAAGACAACTGAGAAGGAAACCACAGTTGAAAGAGAGATTTGGGGTAAATCAGCTCTATGTTCACAGATTCAAAAATGTAGTATACAAAGAAAATAACATTGTACCTACTGTAAAACATTGAGGAGGCTCAGGTATGTTTTGGGGCTGCTCTGATGTATCTTGCACAGGGTGTCTTGAATCTGTGCAGGGTACAATGAAATCTCAAGACTATCAAGGAATTGTGGAGGAAAAAATGTGCTGCACAGTGTCAGAAAGCTTAGTCTCAGTTGCAGGTCATGGGTCCTCCAACAGCATAATGACCCAAAACACACAGCTAAAAACATCCAGGCTAAGAGCAAAGCATTGGGCTATTCTGAAGTCGCCTTCTATGAGCCCTGATCTAAATCCTTTTAAACATCTGTGGAAGGAGCTGAAACATGCAGTCTGGAGAAGGCACCCTTCCAAACCTGAGACAGCTGGAGCAGTTTGCTCACAAGGAGTGGGCTAAAATACTAGTGGACAGGTGCAGAAGTCTCATTGACAGTTATGGAAATCGCTTGATTGCAGAGATTACCTCAAGATATTAACGGTACCATCATTTTTGTCCAGGACAGTTTCACTAGTTTGTTTTATAAATTATTCTGGTAAACCATAATTCAAAAGCAATGTCTTATTTTCATTAGCTGACTTTCAGTACATTTTTAATTATTATTACTACTTTTGTCAGTTTCAAGTTATTTCAGTGATCATTGTGGGTTCTTCTTTCTTTAACGGAAGGGTACCAACAATTTTGTCCACGTGGGTATATCTGACGATTCCTCAAAAAATTGTACCAGGGAAAGTAAAAAATATTAAAGGGAACCTGTCAGCAGTTTTATAGTGCCCTAATTAAGGGCTCTTTCACACTTGCGTTCTTTTGTTCCGGCATAGAGTTCCGTCGTCGGGGCTCTATGCCGGAAGAATCCTGATCAGGATTATCCCCATGCATTCTGAATGGAAAGAAATCTGTTCAGGATGCATCAGGATGTCTTCAGTTCAGGACCGGAACGTTTTTTGGCTGGAGAAAATACCGCAGCATGCGCAAAAATTCCGAACATTTGCCGCAAGGCCGGATCTGGAATTAATGCCCATTGAAAGGCATTAATCCGGATCCGTCCTTAAGCTAAACGTTGTTTCGGCGCATTGCCGGATCCGACGTTTCGCTTTTTCTGAATGGTTACCATGACTGCCAGGAAGCTAAAGTCCTGTTTGCCATGGTAAAGTGTAGTGGGGAGCAGTATACTTACCGTCCGTGCGGCTCCCGGGGCGCTCCAGAGTGACGTCAGGGCGCCCCACGCGCATGGATGACGTGATCGCATGGACACGTCATCCATGCGCATGGGGCACTCTGACGTCATTCTGGAGCGCCCTGGGAGCCGCACGGACGGTAAGTATACTGCTCCCCCGCTCCCCACTACTACTATGGCAACCAGGACTTTAATAGCGTCCTGGCTGCCATAGTAACACTGAACGCATTTTGAAGAGGGATCCGTCTTCAAATGCTTTCAGTTCACTTGCGGTTTTCCGGATCTGGCGTGTTATCCGGCAAGTGGAGTACACGCCGGATCCGGACAACGCAAGTGTGAAAGAGGCCTAATGGAAACATAAACTGGTTACAGATACCCTTCAGAAACAGGAGCAAAGCTCTGACAGATTTGTCAGATTTAGCAGAACCAGTAGCTAGGTAAGGATTTACCCACACTCTGCAGAAACAAAATGGTTGAATTATTTTTTTTTTTGCTTAAGACTGTTTAGAAAGTTGCTTACTTTTGCATTTAGGGCTCATTCAGACAGCCGTATGTTATTTCCGGTCCGCAAATATTTGGTTGTTCAGCAAAATATTCCACATGTCCACAAAAAATGGAATGTATGTTTCCGTATGTCTTACGTTCAAAAGTGACATGACAGGGCATAAACATTTGCGTGCATTTTTACTGAACCATAGGCTTAAATGGGGCCACAGACCGCATTTTGCGGACAAGTATAGGACATGTTCTATCTTTTATGCAGACGTATGGAAGTGGATAGCACACCGTGCGCAATCTGTGGATTTTGCGGTCCCATAGACATGAATGGGTCTGCATCTAAAACGCAAAAATGTGGAACAGATGCGGAAAGGATAATACGGTTGTGTGAATAGGCCCTTAGAAAGCAAAAGAACATAAAAGTAAAACATTCCATGCAAAGGAGTACAACACAGCATTTAACATTTAAGATACCGGAGGTTTTTTCATAATTTTTTTCTTCCCTATCTTTTTTGAGCCATAACTTTCTTATTTTTCCGTTCATATAGCTGTATGAGGGCTTTGCGGGACAAGTTATACTTTCTAATGCCACCATTTATTATGGCATACAATGTAGTGGGAAGCGGTAAAAAAATTCCAAATGGGGTGGAATTGGAAAAAAAAAATTCAATTCCTCCACCGTTTTGCAGGTTTTGTTCCCATGACGTTCCTTTTGCAGCAAAACTGACCCATGCCCTTCATTCTCTGTAAAAAATATTTTTATTTTAAGTTTTCAGTCGCAGTGATACCCATGATGTGTATTTTTGTTATTTATGTATTAATTTTTTTTTATTATACAAAAAGGGGGGGGGGGGGTGATTTAAACTAAAAAAAAACCTTAAGATTTTTTGTATGTTTTGTAATGATTTTGAAGCTTGTATTTGAGTGTACAAAATCCCATTTTTTTTTTTAATTAATTCTGAACAATCATGCATTTTTAAAATCCAGTTATTGCTCATAATTGCTTATTTCTTCTTTGGTGGCCAAAATAAGAATTGCAGCTTCAATGCCCTCAGTCTCTTCAGCGAGGCTGAGTGAATTGAAATCAATTACTGGCATCCTCACTGGCCACAGAGGATGCCGGTAAGAAGTCCAAAGAGCAAGCTTCTGGGTTTTTTACCCTTTAGATGCCGTGATCTCACTTGCCTAAGTCATCATTTCTGGGCATCAGATTGTGCTGTCTAAACAGAAGCAATGACAATCCTTAGGACCAAGCGATCGCAAGATTGGAAGTGTTTGCTGAATGTAAATGCAGCTCTTACCTCCTCTGACAATGTTTTGTAATGTTTTTTTATTGATTATTTTTTAACAAATCCCTCAATATAAAAGGAGGAGTGAAATAAGTGACATCACAGGTCTTGGGGAAACAAGACAGTCATCACTGGCCTAGGAAAAGCAGAGAGAAGGCCGCGGCACTCACAGGAGTGGTGTTGCCTTTTCTAACAGCTGATTGGTGAGGGTCCCAGGTGTCAGACCTCACCGATCAGATACTGATGACCTATCGAAAGGATAGGTCATCAGTATAAAAATCTCGGAAAACCCCTTTAAGTCACTTTCACACGTCTGTGATGACATCCGTGACAAGGTGGTCAGTGGTTCATCTGTGAAGATGCCCATGAAGGATCCATGTTTGATCCATAAGTCCGTTTTTGGCTCTCAGTGTGTCATCAGTATTCCACGTACATGGAAGCTAGGCTGAAAATGTTTTCAGTACATCTCTTATCAATGCTCCATGAAAATCACAGACAGAACACAGATGCCATCCAATCCACGTTGTGTCAGTGGTTTTCACAGATCCATAGACTTCAATGAGTCTTACGTCAGTGGAAAATCACAATGAATATGTCTGATGTCAATGGAGAACACGGACCGCACATGTCCATGATTCACTGATGTGTGAAAGAATCCATAGTGCTACATGCCCTCAATGTTTTCCTATGGGAGACACTGAGCCCTTGCCCAAGCTTTCACTCACTCTCTTTGGCCAGAATAGTTGCCTAATAATTATATGTACGTTGTAAACAATAATAAATGTGGAAGAGAAGTTTCAGGGTCTTTTTACACGGGCCATGGATTGGACCAATTATCCGGAACAAACGTTTGTATGAATGCTAGTTCCCGGTAAATTGTCTGTGTAAGGGCTCATGCACACAAATGTATTTTCTTACCGTGTCTGTTCAGTTTTTTTTGTGGACTATATGCAGATCCATTCATTTCAATGGGTCCACAAAAAAAACATAAGTTACTCAGTGTGCATTCCGTTTCCATTCTACAAAAGAATTGAACTTGTCCTATTATTGAAGCATAGGACTGTTCTGTTCCACAAAATACGTAATGCACACCAACCAGCGGACTGCAAAATACATAGTTGTGTGCATGAGCCCTAAAGGTGTTGTTGATCACCCGTCAAAACAGCACATATTCTTGCCTGTTGGGTGATCTCATCTTTTGTGGGGTACCTAAAACTGTTGTTTCCCGGCAGCACATCAATCTATGTAAATAAGGGGATGTGCTGCTGGCAATACAACGGTGAACTGAATGGGGTCCCAATGGTTGCTCGCTCCTCATTCATTTTGCATCAGGCCATGTGAAGGTCCTTTAACCAGTTCAAGACCAGGCCATTTACCCCCTTACCGACCAGATGGATTTTCTAATTTTTTTTAGTACATGTGTCTTTGAAAGGCCTCTAGCACACAAGTTTTTTTTCCCGTTTCCGCTACGTTTTTTTTTGCGTTCCGTATACGGAACCATTCATTTCAATGGATCCGCAAAAAAAAAAACTGAAGGTACTCCGTATGCCTTCCATTTCCGTTCAAAGACAGAACATGTCCTATTACTGTCCACATAATGGACAAGGATAGTACTGTTCTATCAGGGGCCAGCTGTTCCGTTCCCCAAAACGGAATGCACACGGACGTCATCCGTATTTTTTGCGGACCACAAAATACTGAAAAAGCCATACGGTGTAAGAGGCCAAAGGCATTTTTTCCATTTGGATATGTAAATCATTTCTGTACCATTACTCAGTATATAAGGCTTTATTTCTATCACTTTTATTTTAGTATTTGTTTTGTTGGAAAAAATAGGGGGAAATTCATCATTCACTCTACGCCTTTTTTGGCTTACAAAAGTCGCAACACCCAGGTTTACGAAAAGGGGGCATGGCAAGGGTAGAAAGTAGACAGGGCTATCAACCCAGGAACATTCATCCTTATTTACGTCACAAATTGGCATGGACTGCCAGAGGTAGATATTTTATGACAAGGCCCCATCATTATGACGGAGCACTGTGTATACAAAAAAGGAGAAAAAACATCCTTCCCTTTTCTATGGGGAGCCCCGCTGCTGCAGTCTCTCCAAGGACATTCAGGGATAAGCACAGAATGCCCAGACAGATGTAGTCAATGGGCGATCCAGAAGCCGTTAAACGAGTGCCCATCAGCGATCTCATCAACCAACGCTTGTCTCTGACCCAATTTCGTGCCATGTAAAAGGACCCTTACCTTTATATAGGAAACAAAAAGTATTGCCTAGAGTATTGCTTAAAAATACATTAAATGCAGACAAGAAAATTCCAGTCTGTTCCCTAACATTTTGGTCCATTTATTTGATTTTTGATAAATAAGGTAACGCTCTTTTATCAGTGAAGAATGAATGGAAAGAGTAGTTCTAGTTTAAGGGGAGATTCACCGGTGGCAGATCTGTTGTAGAAACTTCTGCGGCTGAAAATCTTTTCCATTGACGTAAATGGGGTTATTTGGGAAGGAAGCCCAGGCTTTTCGGCCAGCATATTTTCTTCACAATAGAAGGAGGTATCTTGAACGTTTTCGGTTTGTCTCCAGAGGTCTATAGTCAGTTAGTTCTCCTTTTTTCTTGAATCTTCGGTTTTTGAGGATGACGTGTGAAGTAAAACCAATCCACACAGTGTAATTGAAATTCCAACCCACCAGAGCAAAGCGCGCGATTCTCCAAACAGAACTTTGCCAAGGACAGCCTGTCAAAGAGATTTTGTAGATATGGATCACATTCAATTAATAAGACCATATAAAACCCAAATGTTCACAACCTTTCCCATAAAGATGATAGAAATAATTAAATTGCGTTCTAATACGGTCTATTAATGCTGTTTTTGAGCCAGGAGTGGATCATACACATTGGGATGTACAGTATATAAGAGCTCTACAGAACACTGTGTAGTTTATCTCAACTATACATACAACCATTTCGGCTTTAATATAGTATGGAAAATGGAACCCTACTGTGACCACATTTTCTCCTAAACGCAGTGCAAACGGTAGGTGGAACTTATTAACCCTGGCATTTCATATGCACCCATTCACTCTGTATATTGTCAGCATAAGGTGATGTGCTACGGACATACGACAATGTTAGACATCACATGAAAGATACCACAGAGGGTTTTGTTCTTTTGTCGGGCGATCTGCGGCACCTTTACACGAGCCAATTATCTGGAACAAACTTTGAATGTTCCTTCTCAACAGTAGGTCCGATCCTCAGGACCCTCCCAGTTATAGTATCTGTGCGGCTTGTCAGTACCTACCACATATTGTTTGTACTCAAATACTCACTGAAGACACAAAATTTGAAGCGGTGGTTGTCACAGTGGCAGCAGCTGAGGATGAAGAATATCTTAAAGCTTTTGCAAAGAAGGTCCACATGGCGGCATTACACAGCAACACCAGGCCGGCACAGCCCAGGCGGAGGACGAGGTGGACCTACAATCAGCACAGGATAAAGTTTAACTCCTTATTTCATCTCATCACAAGGTTTGTGCTATGGTGAAGAATGACCTTCATCATGTCTGACCAAATGTGAGGTGACCCGAGCCCAAACCAGTGTTAGCAGAAAGCAGCTGGATGCAATAACACTTTACAGGAATGTATATAAATCTGTGTCTAAAATCCACTAAAAAAGGGCAGCAGTAGGTGGACTAACGATGAGGACTACAGAGCCAGTGACTACTTCAGATGCCAGCCTCAGGTTTTCAGTAGTTGGAAATGGGTTATCCCACAAAAAGTAACACTATGCAATGAGCGGGCATTTCAAAGTATTATGGCAATATACATGCAAAGAATAGTTAGGTTTTATGTACGATACATCTTCCTCTCTGGTAGCGCCCCCTGCGGACTAACATGTTCAGCGGCTTCTCTGCTCTCTCCCTCCTCAGTGCTCATGTAGGGATCTCATAGCAGATGAAGCGGCACAGATGCCTTTCATTCATCCCTACTTTGAAATTCATAGAAGTATTGCAGTGCATGCCACAGTGCCATTTCTTTCTTTTTTTGTGGACTTACAGGGACTTTGTATGAGGGACTGTTTTCTATGTAGGGGAGGAAAAGGTTAACTGCAATGCACTCCCGGGAGGTGCAGCAGATTGAGGGTCACATCAGATGAGCTGCTGCCCGCCCCACAGAAAGGGAAGAGCCCAGAGGTGCAGAGAGGTGGAAAAAAAAGGGGATGATGAAAATGACACTGGAGAGCAGTGGTTTTTTCGCACTGACACAGTTAAATGCTTTTACTCCAGATATTTTTTATTTATTTGCGGGACAACCCCTCTAATACAAAATTTTGCTTTACAGGGATCCTAATTCTGTTGTCTTTGGCCATATAACAGCACCATCACTAGAATCCCCCTAACCAAGCTTTGTTTGTTACAGATATTGATGACCTGTCCTCAGGAAAGGTCACCTATAGTAAATCAGTGGGGGTCCGACACCCCCATGGACCAGCTGGTTATGTTTGGGTTGATTCACCCCCAATAAACTCACACACAAACAGCTGATGCATGGGGGTGTCGGACCTCCACCGATTCAGATGGCCTATACCAGGTTAGTGCCCTCTGATGAACTTCAGGTACTGCTGGTGGGTGCACATTAGGAGAACCCTGCACTGCTAACAAAATAGCCAGTGCCACAAATCCCCCCTCCCCCATGTGTTCGGCTTACATTAACTCTTAACATCCTGACCGTCTATGTTAACAGACTAGTGGGCACTCACCCACTCGCAGACATCTGCCCGCTCCCCTACTGTAACCGCACACAGGTCCCTCATATAATCCGCACCCAGGGCAAGTTTAGCGGAGGAGGCGGACAGCGCCCCCAAAAGCCCGGCCGCCGCGCTACAGCCCCAGCTGGACCACATTGAACTGCAGGGGGAACACGCTTCCTGTTTAACCACGTGATCAAGGTGCGGGCGCTGGAGACGGGTCGGCCATGTTACTTATGGGCAGCCCGCCCAATACTGTGTGCGAGTGCCCCGTCCTTATAGGGATCGGACGGCACCGAAATTCAGAATACTTGCGTAGTAGATTAATTAGGGAGTGCAATAAGCATATGGGACAAAATAGGGGCACCACTCCCTATCATGATGACATGTTCACTTAGCAAACCACAGTACCCCCATTGTGCCAACCGCAGGTGCCCCCCTCACTCAGAGTCCCCATGGTTGCCAGCCTGAGCCCTCATAAATGCTTTGCATAGTAGTCCGCTAAGTGGCCCCATAACGGAGCAGACGCAATGTTTTACCGCCTGCCATGTTCACCCTCTGATGTTCTGACCAGACCACTGGCTACAAATTATAAGGCAATAAAGGACGGACCACTGACCCATCTAAGGCCTCTTTCACACTTGCGTTGTCCGGATCAGTCGTGTACTCCATTTGCCGGAATTAATTCCGGATCCGGCCTTGCGGCAAGTGTTCAGGATTTTTGGCCGGAGCAAAAAGCGCAGCATGCTGCGGTATTTTCTCCGGCCAAAAAACATTCCGGTCCTGAACTGAAGACATCCTGAACGGATTTCTCTCCATTCAGAATGCATGGGGATAATCCTGATCAGGATTCTTCCGGCATAGAGCCCCGACGACGGAACTCTATGCCGGAACAGAACAACGCAAGTGTGAAAGAGCCCTTAATGGGTCTAGATCTGTCTGCGGCAGCCGTACGGATGTTGCCCATGCGTTTGGGACCGCAAATTGCTGTCCTCCAATGAATGGAAGGGCCGAGCAACGGCCGTGTGTATGAGGCCTTACGTTTTTTTTTTTTTTTTTTTTAACAGTGTTGCTAATAAAAACATCCACAAAACAGACCGATTAGCTGTGGATTTTCTGCAGCATTTCTGCTTCTAATCTATAGCAGAAAAATAAAACCACACACACCAAAGGGTGCCTTCACGTGTTGCAGAAAAGCTGCAGATTAGACGCAGTTTCATTCTTTGCATTGGAAAGGGCAAAAACCACAGTATAAACGGACATGCTGCAGATTTAAGTCCACACGGCAGGTCAGTTTCTGCATCCACGTATGACTGAGAATCTCTAAAAGCTCATTCACTTTGCTGGTACTGTACGATGCTGCAGCTAGAATCAGTCACTTGTGAATCCAGCCAAGAGTGCGTCTCGCTGCGAGTCCGCAGGACAGCTCCCGTCCTGACCTCCCAGCACCAATGGGGGTCACATAGCATTATATAGATTGATGATGCTATGTAACCCTTACGGTTCTGGAATGTATTGAATAACATTGACAGCATTATGTCAGTGTCATCCAATACATTCCAGAACTGTAAGGGTTACATAGCATCATAAAAATCAATATAATGCTATGTGACCCGTCAGTGCTGGGAGTTCAGGACGGGAGCTGCGCTGCAGACTCGCAGAGACACTCACTCGTCTGCAAGGGTGCCTGCACATATATGGGCACTGGCCTGCTCTGCACCTCCAGATATGTTGCGGTGCAGCACGCAACAGAAGCACTAATGAGCAATTCTGCGAGCTTTCTGTCCGTGCCTCTGCACCGCAAAAAATAGTGCATGTCCTATTTTTTGCGGTGCAAACGGATCACGTACCCATTCAAGGGAATGGGTCTGCATCTGCAGACGGCAGTCACATGGACGGCGAGTTGGGGACTATGTGCGGTCGACAGCACGGGCACAGACAGCCTACGGCCGTGTGCATGACACCCAATTCAGTTTTTATTTTACTGACTCTTTGGTTTAAATCAAGGGTGGGGAACTCCTGCCATAACATATAGTGAAAATGCTAATGACCGCCCCCATTAGCATGCAGGAGGCAAGAACAGCACTGCACTGGCTGTCCTCACCTTCCCTGTTCTTCTGGCCTCCGTTCTGTGTCCCGACACGTACAGTGTCAGGACGTAGCGCACGTAGGTGCGCACTGTGACCTGACAGCGCGGCGGGAAGAAGACCAGGGGAGGCAAGTGACTGACAACTGGCAGCACAGTTCAAAGCTGGAGAGGAAAGTTATTATTATTTTTTTTTTATGGTCCGATTGGATGCTGTACAATTCTAAGTGTGATGAGGCTGGGGGGTCTGATGTAGGCTAGGGGGTCTGATTTGAGACTGAGAAAGGGACAAAGGCAGGAACAGTGAAGGAAGAGGCAGGGACAGTGGCAGAGTGAAAGAAGGGTGAACCCCTCTCTGGACCCCTGGGATGAGCTTGGCTGCCATTAATGCCAAATAAAGAACTAAATAATAACATTCTGAACTTAAAAAATAGACTGCTATGTTTGGTCAAAATGGCCCCTGTACTATATGTAATATACTTTATATATAGTGCAGGCTCCATTTTGTGCTGCAGCATTTTTTTTTTTATTAAAGCACAATTTCTGTAACTTACCCCTAAGTCAGTTATATGTTTGACCAAAAACAGCAGTCAAATTTTTAGGTTGAGAATCTTATAGAAAATATAGATGGTCAGTGGGGGAAAAAACAACAATGTTCACTGAAATGTGAACATGAATTTGCCCATTGACTTTAATGTGTCATTGTTCAGCTGGGTCTTGCCCATTTTAAACTCGGACAACATCAAAATGTGAATCGCGTGTGCAAAGAAATAATACAACCTCCAGGAAAGGCTGCTGCAAATTTTTAAATAAGGATTTTTTTTTTTTCAGTACTTGATATCCCCTGCACCTCCGGAAGAGGTTCTTAATTTATGACGAGGCTAGAATGTAATAGACGTCAGCTCATAGTAGGTGTAGATTTTAGTTATCATTTATAATCAGGAAACTGGTGTAAATGAAGATAAATCTGCTGGGGACAATGGCCCTGCCTACACCACACCCTCTCCACCTTTTTGGAAAGTGGGAAGGGTGGTGGTAAAACACCATCGGCACAAAACATTCTGTATAAATGGCAGTTAGAAAGTCGTAAACCCTCTGTGTTCTATATCTTTAAAAGTAAAGCATACAGGTGAAACTCAAAAAATGTGAATATCGTGCAAAAGTTCATTAATTTCAGTAATGCAACTTAAAATTAGAATATTGTGAAAAGGTTCAATATTCTAGGCTCAAAGTGTCGCACTCTAGTCAGCTAATTATTCCATACCCCCCTGAGCAAAGGGTACCTCAAAAGTGTGACTTTGGGGTTTCATAAACCGTAAACCATAATCATCCAGATTATAACAAATAAAGGCTTGAAACATCTCGCTTTGCATGTAATGAGTCTATATCATGTGGTAGTTTCACCTTTTAAGTTGCATTACTGAAATAAATCAACTTTGCACAATATTCTAATTTTTCGAGTTTCACCTGTACATGACCAGCTCCATCCACTGTACAAAGCAAGGAGCTGTGTAGTTCGGACACTGGCGCTAAACAGCTGATTGGTGGGGTGCAGGGTGTCTGACCCCTGCAGATCAGATAGACCATTACTTGTAGAAATGTGGTAAGCAAGAACGAGCTACTTGAGAAACCTTGGCGCGGTGCTCGGGCTCAGACATGTGCTCCAAGCAGGATATGTTGGCTAATCTCTCAATTTTACACCAGGATGAGGGTTAGTAAGACCGCAGAGTGCACCTGTCTTTGTTATATTATCTCCTGTAAGGCTGTAATCTGATTGAACACTCCCTGGTCTAGGGACCATTCCCCCTGGCACAGACAATGAAGGGTGAGGAAGTCTGCTTTCACATTGTCTGTTCCTTAGGCTACTTTCACACTAGCGTTCGGGGGTCCATTTGGGAGTTCCGTTTGAAGGCTCTCACAAGCGGCCCCGAACGGATCCGTACTGCCCCAATGCATTCTGAGTGGATGCAGATCCGCTCAGAATGCCTCAGTCTGGCTCCGTTTCGCTCAGCAGGCGGACACCTGAACGCTGCTTGCCGTGCAGAGCCAAACGGATCCGTCCAGACTTACAATGTAAGTCAATGAGGACGGATCAGTTTGAAGTTGACACAATATGGCTCAATTTCAAACGGATCCGTCCCCCATTGACTTTCAATGTAAAGTCTGGACAGATCAGTCTGACTGACTTTCACACTTAGAATTTTTTCTGAAATATAATGCAGACGGATCCGTTCTGAATGGATCCCATCGTCTGCATTATAGGAGCGGATCCGTCTGTGCAGACACCAGACGGATCCGCTCCAAACGCAAGTGTGACAGTAGCCTTAGATGTACTGCAGAAAGAGATAAGAGAAGTTTCTGCCTAGCTGAAAATCTGATGACTAAGCGATATAATGCCCGGAGCTCTGGTACCTCCCTGCAGGTTGACATAGGCCACTGCTGTCATATTGCCTGAGTAAATCCTCACGTTCTGCCTCTGATGATCAGGAGACTCTGCACCAAGGCTAACCAGATTGCATTACGTTCCTTCAAATTGTGAGACTGAAACAGACAACTGTCGTCTCAGCTCCCCTGCAACAGAAGAGACCCCCATATGGGCTCCCCATCCGGATGGGCTGGCATCCGTGGTCAAGGGGAGGACTGCTTCCCTGAGCCAAGGAACACTTCCCTGTAGATTTTTCAGATCCATCCACCACCCCAAAGAACTCAGAGTCTGGGGTGATAGATCCCCACATCCAGAGAAAGGACCGTGTACGTGACAGTAGCCGGACATGCAATCACAGCCGCAGACGCCCAGGAATGCCGAAATCCCCCTGGACCAAGAAGGAAAACAGAGTGGGATAAGAGAGAAGGGAGCCCAGTCTTTTGCAGCGGCAACTAGAGGAGTCTTACGCCACACGGGATAACCCTCCCAATACTATAACAAAGTCAGGGCTCCCGCAGGTCAATCTTTAGCGGTTCCGATCCCACCTGTCCCTTAGTACAGGAAACAGAACTAGGGATAGAGGGGGTGGACTCTCTTTTAAAGCAGTTCTGGTTCCCGTTTCCTGTCCTGAGGAGGTGGAGGCGGTCTCTCCAGGAGTGCGGTCATAGGCGAAGGGGAAATTCAGTTAGACCCATGTTCCTAAATATATATCTGAAAAATTCTATTTACCTGAATGCCATCAATGTGGAGATTCCAGTCAGTCCTCTACTGGGCACACCCAAAGACTGTGCTTCAGATGACAGAAGGTGTAGTATGTTGTATGCAGCATGCACAGTGGCTCATCATGCCAAAAACTGAAGTACCCCTTCTCTCAGATTTTGCTAGGCCAGTGACAAGCCATTCATCAGTCACGTGGCCTAGGCGCAGCTTAGCTCCATTTAAGTGAATGTGGCTGAGCTGCGATACATTATACGGAGAAGGCCCGGGTGTCAGCCGCCAGCGATCAGATACTGATGACCTGTCCAGAGGATAGGTCATCAGTTGTAAAGAGCTGGAAAATCCTTTTAATAAAAACAACACTAGTCCAATAAGAAACTTTCCATATAGCAGTCCATGTCCAGAGCTCGCCCCTCTGTTATTTGAATGCACCAATTTTTTTGCATTAAAAAGTTGCAAACTGCATGTTGCTGACTTTCTCAAAGCCACTTGTGCAAAAAAAATTGGCGTACAAGGGGGCATGCCTGGCAACCCCATCACATTTATTGTCTTCTATGCCAGTTTTCTGGAACAGAACACTGAAATCTACACCAGCCAGGGGCTGGCATAGATTCAGTTAAGGCGCACGGACTGCATCCAGCAGTGTGCATGGTTATCATAGTCCGATGTAAATCTCGCCCAATGTTTCGGAAGTCGAATGCTCCTTCGCCGTCTTGGTGGCTGTGGCATTAGTAATTGCACCATCTCCAACCTATTTACTCGAATTCCACTTCAGAGCTGGAGAAACCCATGCTCACTTCATTCCCCTCATAGTAAGTCCTTCCTGTGGTCATTCGTGGTCACTGACCCACGCTCAGTTAGAAGTATTCTCACTGAATGTGTGGAACAGTAATAAGGGTACATTCACACTAGCGTTTTTCTTTTCCGGCATACAGTTCTGTCCTAGGGGCTCAATACTGGAAACTAACTGATCAGTTTTATCCCGATGCATTCTGAATGGAGAGCAATACGTTCAGGATGCATCAGGATGTCTTCAGTTCAGTCTTTTTGACTGTTCAGGACGGAGATAATACCGCAGCATGCTACGGTTTTATCTCCGGCTAAAAATCTCGAATTCTGAAACCGACATTTTTTCCCCATAGGAATGTATTAGTGCCGGATCCGGCATTCAAAATACTGCAATGCTGGATCCGTCCTTCCAGTCTGCGCATGTGCAAACAGAAAAAAATGGGAGAAGATTAAACGTCAGATCTGTTTTCCCGGATGACACAGGAAAAACAGATCCGGCATTTCAATGCATTTCTAAGACGGATCAGGATCCTGACCAGTCTTACAAATGCCATAAGTTGGCATATGTTTTGACAACGGAACTGCCTGCTGGATACCTCTGCCGCAAGTGTGAAAGTAGCCTAAAAAAGCATCTCTCCAACACTGTCTTGTACTTACAAAGGGTTTGCTTGAAATGTCACTGCCGGACTGGTTTTGCCTTAAACTGTTTTGATAACCAAGTGTAGTGGTGTGGGTTTGAGTAAACACTTCTCACCAGAAAGGACCTGTTTGGTGAGTATATCTAATGTGTATGGCTAGCTTTCGAAAGGGTGATGATGAAAACCATCAACTCAGACCAAGAACCAAAGTCCAAGTTTATTTGTGGTACATGAATATACTGTGATCTCACACTCGGAAACAGTCATCAGATGAACGTCAAAAGAAAATAAGAGCCTTGATAGTAGACTTATTCATCTGTGCCGTCAACATATGAAATTTTTATTTTCCGATGTCAAAACTTGCGAATTATTTTCTTAAAACATTACAATTTAAAGGTAATTTAATTTTCTCATTTGAGTATTCCACCGCTTCATTATTCAAATGAAAGGACGTAGACAAGATACGATTAATAGCCCCCCACCCCCTCAAACA
The DNA here is from genome assembly GCF_014858855.1 of Bufo gargarizans. NCBI lineage: Eukaryota > Metazoa > Chordata > Amphibia > Anura > Bufonidae > Bufo > Bufo gargarizans. The sequence goes on from NC_058084.1 coordinate 186,972,909, forward strand.
TACAATCTCAATTTGAAAAACTGAACATGGACAGACAAGTACACACTTTACATTTATATCCTACAGAGAAAGAGACACACAATACATATTTACATTTCTACATTATATCAATAGAGCTGCCATTTGTTGACTTGGGAAATACATTGTTGAAATAAAATTGTACAAAATCTGCGGTAGAAAAATCAGGCAGAATACACTCTTCAGATTTTCAAACTTCTCATAATGGACAAAGTTGTGAACCTCTTATCTATGAGGTTTGGATGCTATCAAGACCTCATTCTCTTCACCTCTCGCGGGAAATGCATGTAAAATGGTCTGACCTGTGAACAGTTCTATGCTGCTCCTATAGGCCTCTATAGGAGCCACATTTAGCTTAGTTTGGCTCAGTCTCCCAGATTATCACCTACATTTAACCTTCTGGGAGGGGACAGAGATTTGGGGGCTCCAAATGCACTTTTGTAGGAAAAAAAACAAAAACACATTATTCGAGATTTTAAAAGGAAATCTCATCAACTTTATGCTGCTCTAAGTGGCGCTCATGAGCTAATATTAAGTGGTTACCCAGAACCAGCGCCTGGAAAAGAGTCATGGCTGCCTGAGAAGAGTCATGGTTATTTAAGGGCTCCTGCTCACCTGCTGCTGATTGACAGCTTTCTCAATTTTCTGCCAATGATCTTGAATAACTGACGCTTTTCCAGGCCTGGCCTGTGAAGATTATACCGCTGGTTCTTGGCAGGTACTTATTAGCTCATGACTGACAGACCGCTGAAATAAGGGATTTATCCTCCCCTAAGAGCAGCATAAAGTTGATGAGAAGTTCTCTTTAAATTAAAGAAATTATTTCTCTTTACAGAAATGTATAGCACGTGCCCATCTATCATCATTCACTATAAATGGCAAACAGATGGGCTACCAACACACCAACCTTACTCGGTAACATCCAGAACAGGGAAAACTTGCACAAAAAGTTGAAAAGAATATTGATTTTAACTTACACTGATCAAAATGATTTATATTTGAGGTGGCTTGCTCTTTCTTATCACAAGAATATAGTAGAAACTGAGTTTGAAATCTGTGAAGTCAGGGTACGGCCACTGCAGCAGATTTTGGTCATCAAAACCGCATTCCAAAGGGTGGATTATCTGCAAGGTAAGTTGACATGCTCTAGACTTCTGTTCGCACAACAGGTCAATTTATGATGCAGATTTTTCACAAAGGCTGTGGATGAGATTTGTTTCAGTTTCATCCACTTACCTGGTATGGTAACATACCGAAAATCGGCAGAATTTACACCACATGGCCATACCCTCACAGCGTAGACTGAACAAACATGGATCTATCTCAACTTCTACAGGACCTGGCTGGTTACTATAGAGCATGTGTGCACCTTTCCACCACTGAAAAATATCTCCTTTCAAGATATGTCCACACAGTGTTCTTTGAGTAAAAGAATTTCAGCTCGCAACAGATTTACTTCCTAGAGAGAGAAAAAGAAAAAAAAAATTAAAATATTTTTTAAATAAACTGTCCATTCGGTGCAATTCAATTCAGTCAGACTGCATACACTAAGCAGCTGTAGTTGGCAATACAAGTTAGTAAGTAGCGCTCGTCTTATACGGTCACAGACATAGCAGATGTTCATGGTATGATTGCAAGGGTCTAGGCATGGAGACCACACACCAATGACAAACAAATGCAACAGTATAGGACTTGCACTTAAATGGGTTGTCCAGGACTTTATATTGATGTCCTATATTCAGCATCAGTATCTGATCGGCAGGGGTCTGACACCCTGTATGCCCAATTATCACTGGTCCTGCGGTAGCTCCAGCGCCAAAATTGACACAGCTACAGGTTGAGCATCCCTGCACTTGAGGGAGCAATGTAGTTCCAGCGCTGGAGGTGATGCAGAACCACTGATCAATGGGGTGTCAGACCCCTGACAATCAGAGATTAGTGGCCTATCCTTAGGAGAGGTCATCAAGATAAAAATCATGGAGAATTCCTTTAAGCCTTCTGATAAGTGAAGGTAAGTGACTGGCACATCACTCAGCAGGGTGATGCAACCTCTTTGTTCAAGCGCTAAGGGTCTTAAATAATAGGGCCCCTAACCTTATTTGCACCCCTATAAAAATGAAACCCTTTTAACCTCTTTGTGATCGGTCTATTTTGGACTCTAACGTTTAATTATAATTTTTGGGGATTTTCATCACCACATGCCGTTGACGGAGCTGTATGAAGGCTTGTTTTTTTTTGCAGGTATGGTTGTAGTTTTAACTGGTACCAGTGTGGGTACATATGACAGCTTTTTATCAAATTCTGGCATTCCCCCCCCCCCCCCCAATTTTTTTTACAGCAGGGTGGAGAAAAGGCAGGAATGAGGTAGAAACATAAAAAGGCAGCAGCCTTAAGTCTCTTTAGGGAGCGCACTCAAAAGGGGTATTCGTAGTCACCAAGGGGTTAAATAAGTGGCACACGGGATCTCATGTTTGGCTCCTGCCCATGGGCAAACAGTTTCCAAATATTACAATCGCGCCTCTATGTAGTTGTTGTATGCTGCCTGAGGAGGGAGAAAGTCTGGAAGAGCAATTCAAGGCCTCCTGCACACGACCTTATGGCTTTTGCAGTGTTTTGCGGTCTGTTTTCCACGGATCTGTTGTTCCGTTTTTTTTTTGTTTCCGTTCCGTTTTTCCATATGGCATATACAGTAATTACATAGAAAAAAATTGAGCTGGGCATAACATTTTCAAAAGATGGTTCCGCAAAAAACGGAACGGATACAGAAGACATACAGATGCATTTCCATATGTGTTCCTTTTTTTTCTCTGACCCATTGACTTGAATGGAGCCACGGAACGTGATTTGCGGGCAATAATAGGACATGTTCCATCTTTTAACGAAACAGAAAAGGAATGCATACGGAGTACATTCCGTTTTTTTTGCGGAACCATTGAAATTAATGGTTCTGTATACGGAACGCACAAAATGGCCCGTAAATGAAAAAAAAAAAAAAAAAAAAGGTGTGAAAGAGGCCTATGCTGTTTGTCACAGGCAGGCAAGACCAGTGCAAGGCTGCTGCACAGTCATCTTGTTTGGCCCTGTCAATACAGGAGAGGCTGGCACAGGAAGCGCAAGGGTGCACTGAGTGGTTAGGCCCACCCTCTGTGCACTTAACTGCTTATTGGCTATGAAATAACAGGACCTTTTCTCCAGAATGAAGCAGTGGATCTCTAATTGAAAGGTGTCATTACATACAGCTGAGCCATTCCTACAAGTCATGGAGCCTGGTTTAACAGTGAATTTCCTAGCGACACGACTCCCTTTAAATTTCCAGAACCCAATGGCAGGCTGTACGAACTCTCATACCTCCACAAGTTTGTTGTTATCCCTCTTAAGTTTCACTAGATACTGGATTTTCTGTTGTGGATTCTGGTGTCCAAGAAGCTTCCCATTTTCTTCCACAAGAGAAGCAATCTGCCTTCTTAACAATTCTGACTCCTGTTTGAAATAAATTCTATTATATATATATATATATATATATATATATATATATATGTATAAATGAATATTTAGAATATTTTTACAGAAGCCAATGCTGTAGAATTTCATAAAATACGGCAGAAATACTATAGCAAAATTTCAGCAACACATTCAAAGAAATATCATTATATAGAGAACTAAAGACATTTCAAAAATCCAATCATTTTCTGGAACGGTCACTGAACAAAGGCCAGAGGTCAGCAGCAAAATGTGAACAAAGATGATATCCAAGGGATTGTCTTATCTTACCATTACTAAGGCGAGTCCCGATGACCAGTAGGCTATATGGGGGCTACAGAAACAGCTTGGCACAGCAAGCGATGCTGTTCCCGAGTTTAATTAATGGCACAGCTCTACAAATGCTCACAGTTTAGGGAATAAGATCAATGAACTTGAGGCTATAATGGCATCTGAGAATATAGATGTAGTGGCTGTTACTGAGACGTGGTTCAAGGGGAGTAATGACTGGGATATATCAATACCAGGGTTCTCTCCATACAGGAAAGACAGAGAAGGCAAGAAGGGGGGAGGGGTGGCCCTGTATGTGAAAGACAGCATAAAATCTAATTTGATACAAGTTAGCGAGAACAATTTAGAGTCAGTTTGGGTTACCTTGCAGCTTGATAATCATAAGGTAACTCGTGTAGGTGTGATATATAGACCACCTAGACAAGTCAAAGAATTAGATGATCTACTAGTTGAGGAAAAAGCTAAAATGACATTGAAGGGGGAAGTATCATTATGGGAGACTTCAATCTTCCTGATGTAAACTGGAAAACCAAAATAGCTAGTTCTGCCAGGAGTACAGATATTCTAAATTCCCTACTGGGATTATCTCTACAACAAGTAGTTGAGGAGCCAACCCGGAAGGAGGCCATTTTAGATTTAGTATTCACAAATGAGAATTTGGTATATGATATTACTGTAGGGGAAAGCTTGGGATCTAGTGATCACCAGTCAGTGTGGTTTACTATAAGTACAGTGACTGAGTCACACCACACAAAAACAAAAGTTTTAGATTTTAGAAAAACTGACTTTTCTAAAATTAGATTAGTGGTATACGAGTCCCTATCAGATTGGAACAGTTTCATTGGAGTCCAGGAGAAATGGGATTACTTAAAAGAGGCACTATTGAAGGCAACATAAAATTGCATTAGGCTTGTCAGTAAAAGCAAAAAAAGGAAAAGACCAATGTGGTACTCAGCAGAAGTGGCCAAAATTATTAAAAACAAAAAGATAGCATTTAGGAATTATAAAAAAAAAAAATAATATGAGGATGACAAGCTAATTTACAAGATTAGGCAGAGAGAGGCCAAACAAGTTATAAGAGCTTCTAAAGCACAGGCAGAAGAGAAATTAGCTCAGTCAGGGAAAAAAGGCGATAAGACATTCTTCAGATACATAAATGAAAAAAGGAAACTAAAACAAGGAATTACCAAATTTAAAAACAAAAGAAGGAAGGTATATGGAAGAAGATAAAGAACTATCTGACTGCCTCAATGAATACTTCTGTTCAGTCTTTACGAAGGAAAATGAAGGAAAAGGACCTCAGTTAGGAAAGAAGACTAATGAATCTTTTGATGCATGTGTCTTTACAGAGGAAGAGGTTCTAAGTCAGCTGTCTAAAATCAATACAAATAAATCACAGGGGCCTGATGGGATACACCCAAAGCTATTAAAAGAGCTCAGTTGTGAACTAGCAAAACCATTAACAGATTTATTTAACCAATCACTGGCAACAGGAGTCGTCCCAGAAAATTGGAAATGAGCAAATGTTGTGCCCATTCACAAGAAAGGTAGTAGGGAGGGATCGGGCAACTATAGGCCAGTAAGCCTGACATCAATAGTGGGGAAATTAATGGAAACCATACTTAAGGAGAGGATTGTGGAACATCTAAAATCCCATTGATTGAAAGATGAAAAACAGCATGGGTTTACTTCAGGGAGATCATGTCAAACTAATCTTAAAGATTTTTTTGATTGGGTGACTAAAACAATAGATAGCGGAGGTGCAGTAGACATCGCTTATCTAGACTTCAGTAAGGCTTTCGATACTGTCCCACACAGAAGGCTTATCAATAAATTTCAGTCTTTGGGCTTGGACTCCCATATTGTTGAATGGATTAGGCAGTGGCTGAGGGACAGGTAACAGAGGGTTGTAGTCAATGGAGTATATTCAGACCAAGGTCTTGTTACCAGTGGGGTACCTCAGGGATCTGTTCTGGGACCCATATTGTTTAATATCTTTATCAGCGAAATTGCAGAAGGCCTCGATGGTAAGGTGTGTCTTTTTGCTGATGACACAAAGATTTGTAACAGGGTTGATGTTTCTGGAGGGATACACCAAATGGAAAAGGATTTAGGAAAACTAGAGGAATGGTCAAAAATCTGGCAACTAAAATTTAATGTGGATAAGTGCAAAATAATGCACCTGGGGCGTAAAAACCCAAGAGCAGAATATAAAATCAGTGATACAGTCCTAACCCCAGTATCTGAGGAAAGGGAGTTAGGGGTCATTATTTCAGAAGACTTAAAAGGTAGGCAGACAATGTCACAGAGCAGCAGGAAATGCTAGCAGAATGCTTGGGTGTATTGCAAGAGGAATTACCAGTAGAAAGAGGGAGGTGCTCATGCTGCTCTACAGAGCACTAGAGAGACCTCATTTGGAGTATTGTGCTCAGTACTGGAGACCATATCTCCAGAAGGATATTGATACTTTGGAGAGAGTTCAGAGAAGAGCTACTAAACTGGTACATGGATTGCAGGATAAAACTTACCAGGAAAGATTAAAGGACCTTAACATGTATAGCTTGGAAGAAAGACGAGACAGAGGGGATATTATAGAAACTTTTAAATACATAAAGGGAATCAACAAGGTAAAATAGGAGAGAATATTTAAAAGAAGAAAAACTGCTACAAGAGGACATAGTTTTAAATTAGCGGGGCAAAGGTTTAAAAGTAATATCAGGAAGTATTACTTTACTGAGAGAGTAGTGGATGCATGGAATAGCCTTCCTGCAGAAGTGGTAGCTGCAAATACAGTGGAGGAGTTTAAGCATGCATGGGATAGGCATAAGGCCATCCTTCATATAAGATAGGGCCAGGGGCTATCCATAGTACTTAGTATAATGGGCAGACTAGATGGGCCAAATGGTTCTTATCTGCCGACACATTCTATGTTTCTAGGTTTCATGTGAACTGCAAAGGAAACTTCCGAAAGAACGAGCTTTCGGCTGTTTCCCAGCTGCCTGGTGATTGGGACTGTGCCTCATCTTGCCTTAGTAACAGCGAGATGAGAAAACCCCTTTAAAAAGAGTTTTATATGTTTTTCTAGCTGGCCACACTGATGCTGTATTAAAGAGATTCTGCTGCATATGTATCATGACTTGCCAATTACCTGCAACTTCTTCTCAGTCTCCTCATTTTTTGCCTCTAATAGTGAACGTATTTCTTCTTTCTCCTGGAAGGCTTTAACCTCCAAAGCTCGTGTCCGTTCTATTTCCCTGTTCAAATCGGTGATTGACTGTTCTTTATTTTGCAGCATGGTCCTTACCTCTTCTAGCCTATGGAGATGTACATGGAATAAAAAGACACAAACACCAGAAGAATAAGCAATGGCTACTCGTCTATCACCCTGTGTACGACACTTGATATCTTGATTACGGTAGGTTCTGCTCACATGGACAATGTGAACTTAAATCAGGTGTTCCGAGTAACTCTTCAGTAGTTTTAATAGGAAATATGTCACAGTTTGCAGCAATATTTTTGCTTTAAAAAAAACTAACGGAACACATCAATGTCAATGAGGTCCGTTGGTTACTAATCAAAAAGTTTATAGAAATAGGACCCTTAAAATACAATACTTTCTTAGGGTTATTAGGACAGGTACAGGGAAACCCCACCACCAGGGCTTTTGTTAGGGATAGTTCTCGCTTCCCTGGTCAGCCGGTTACTCCTCCGTGTTCTTTTACCTTTAATAATCTATTGGTCCCTACTATAGTGGTTGTGTGTTATTTTGTTTCTGTGTTACTTTTGTTCATCCGTTATTTGTGTACATCAGAGTTAGCCTCTATATTAGGCTTGGGAGCAGAGGCTGCACTGCATTTTTTCTGGAAGAGTAAAAATACTCCTCTTACCATTTTTGAGGAGTATTTTCAGCTGATGAGGAGTACGAAAGTTACAGTAATTCAAATAGTCAATACAAAGGCCTACATAACATTAAGGGGTTGCTATTTATGCAGGGAAACCATTACTAGTGCTCTAGAACTGTCTTCCATGCATAAATAGCAAATTTAGCAGAGGTCGGCACCACTGAGGTCACCGTTGCGCTGAGGGGGTCGGCACCACTGAGGTCACCGTTGCGCTGAGGGGGTCGGCACCACTGAGGTCACCGTTGCGCTGAGGGGGTCGGCACCACTGAGGTCACCGTTGCGCTGAGGGGGTCGGCACCACTGAGGTCACCGTTGCGCTGAGGGGGTCGGCACCACTGAGGTCACCGTTGCGCTGAGGGGGTCGGCACCACTGAGGTCACCGTTGCGCTGAGGGGGTCGGCACCACTGAGGACACCGTTGCGCTGAGGGGGTCGGCACCACTGAGGACACCGTTGCGCTGAGGGGGTCGGCACCACTGAGGACACCGTTGCGCTGAGGGGGTCGGCACCACTGAGGACACCGTTGCGCTGAGGGGGTCGGCACCACTGAGGACATCGTTGCGCTGAGGGGGTCGGCACCACTGAGGACACCGTTGCGCTGAGGGGGTCGGCACCACTGAGGACACTGTTGCGCTGAGGGGGTCGGCACCACTGAGATATTTTATGAGGTTTAAAGGGTTTGTCCTGTTCTGGGGGTAATGTGGCTGATGGGGCTATGACTCATGAACAGACTGTGGCTGCTTCCTCTAATTACAGAACAGGCGGTCTCCGGTTGCTATAGGTAACAGCTGTACTGTACTCCTCAGTCCTCAGGACGCACGCTGCCTGCACATTAGGAGCTGTACACTACAGATAAGGGCGGGAAACTGTCGGTGACACAACACTCACCATGCTGCCGGCAGTCACTTATGGGTAACCTGTGTGAAATGTGGCCTTACCGAACAGTTACCACTAGCAGGGCTGGTCCCTGACAGGGCGCACACCGCGGACGAGCACCGCTATAGCTCACATATCCATGTGTGTTCATAGCCGGATTAGGCTCATACAGCACGTGAGGCTGAACAAGTGAAAACAAGGCGCTGCAGCAAGGCCACTTACCCCGCCAGTGACAATTGCGTGCATCTCCTTCCTTACTTCAGAGCGGTGTGCATAAGCTGCGGCAGCCCGCTCAAACTGACCAATCACTAAGCTCCTTACTTTAAGGAGCTTTGTCATTGGTTGTTTCAGGCAGCAGCCACATCGCTGCACTGATGAGATGAATGGCAGGGAAAAGTCTAAGGCGTATTGGTATGCCTTAGAATTTTTCCAGGGAGTAAAATGGCCTGAACAGGCGCCTATGACGCTTGTACAGGCATTATTGCGACCTCTGCTTGGGAGAGTTATCTAATTAGAAATAAAGTATTGTATTTTAAGGGTCTTATTTCTATAAACTTTTTAATTTGTATTTACACTGTGATACCACGCTATCTTCTCTATATCAATTTACGTTCCTTTCTTTTGGCTACTGTCTGACACCTTGTGATGGCTTCAGTAACAAGCAGAAGTTATGACACTAGTGAAGAGTATGGATTACTGTTTAGTAAGCATCCTTATTTGCACCTGTCACTATGAAAATGCAATGTAAGCTACAGGTGCCATGTTCTAGAGCAAGAGATGCTGAGCAGATTGATATATAGTATAGCAAAGAGGTGGTCCTATCAGTGATTGACAGCTCTCTCTGTATACACATTCATAGAGGGAAGGCTGTCAATCACTGATAGGACCACCTTCTCGACATCAAAGCCCAGAATAAGCAGGAATTTAAATTAATAAAATACAAGTTTTAGCAAATATTTTCCCATATATATCAGTCTGTTCAGCTCCTCCTGCTCCATAACAGTCTGCCTGAAGCTCTGTTCAACATTACAGGTTCCCTTTAAGTTTCTTAAAGGACCATAAAAAATAAAAAACACCCAACACACTACATAGGTTTAAAGAATAAGAAACAAATTGTCTAACTTACTCTTTCTGGACCTTTAGAAGTTGCTCTGTTGTCTTGCCCTATTCAAAATAAGATGAGAAAAACATACATAAAAAAACAACAAAAAAAAAACAACGAAGTTTAATGAGAAAGTTGTGTATCCCAAAATGGCACCATTAAAAACTAGTCCCGCAAAAAAAAAAAAAAAAAAAAAAAAAAAAAAAAAAAAAACAGAAGAAAAACGCTTGGTCAGTAAGGCCCAAAACAGGCTGGTCACTAAGGCATTAAAGAAGCACTCCAGTTTTTTTTTATTTTATTTCTAAATCAACACCAATATTATAGCAGTGTAATTTGTTGAACCTGTTCATTACTGGATTCTGGTCAGTGATCAGTCTACAGGATAACATTATCTGTATATCCCTGTATTCTGTTGAAGATAGAGGAAACCTATCTTAAAGGGAACCTGTCACATGGATTTTGTGTATAGAGCTGAGGACATGGGTTGCTAGATGACCGCTAGCACATCTGCAATATCCAGTCCCCATAGCTCTGTGTGCTTTTATTGGGAAAAAAGAACGATTTGATACATATGCAAATTAACCTGAGATGAGTCCTGTATGTGAGATGAGCCAGGGACTGGACACATCTTAGGTTAATTTGCATATGTATCAAATCGGGTTTTTTACACAATAAAAGCACACAGAGCTATGGGGACTGGGTATTGCAGATGTGCTAGCGGCCATCTAGCAGCCCATGTCCTCAGCTCTATGCCCAAAATCCGGTGACAGGTTCCCTTTAAGGACCAGGAGTGCAGATAAATAGTAGGCGAGTGTATACAATGATTAAAAGGAGTTTCACCTAATCTGAGCATTTTAGACCGTTTAGATCAGGTCATAGACTCTCTGACCCTCATTACAATGGTACCTTTATTTTCTGCGTCCCTCGTCTAGATCAGTGTTTCCCAACCAGTGTGCCTCCAGCTGTTGCAAAACTACAACTCCCAGCATGCCCGGACAGCCTTTGGCTATCCGGGCATGCTGGGAGTTGTAGTTTTGCAACAGCTGGAGGCACACTGGTTGGGAAACACTGGTCTAGATCATGAAAAAATTGGATTTTTTGTACTCACCGTAAAATCCTTTTCTCGTAGTAGGCATTGGGGGACACAGCACCATGGGACACAGCACCATGGGTATATGTCCAACTACCACTAGGAGGCACTAGACACAAAAAGTGTTGGCTCCTCCCAGGTGGGCTATACCCTCTCCACAGGCACGAGGCTATTCAGTTTGTACCAAAAGCAGTAGGAGAGAGAAGAAAAGCAAGGAACCAACAACTCCCGTACCGGGAAAGATCAAGAGACCAGCCCGGAGAAGCGGAAGTAAAAACATAGGGTGGGATCTGTGTCCCCCAATGCCTACTACGAGAAAAGGATTTTACGGTGAGTACAAAAAATCCAATTTTCTCGTGCATGGCATTGGGGGACACAGCACCATGGGACGTCCCAAAGCAGTCCCTGAGGGTGGGAAAAGAAGAGACGTGCCACCGGCTGGGCATACAGGTGCAGGAGAATGTGACCATGTGACCCAACAGGAAAAAACACGGAATGGGCAAGAGGTCTCATAACAAGGAAGAAACCTCAGAAGAAGCAGGGAAGACTGCCAGCACCCCAGGACAAATGTCTGGAAGAAAATCCCAAATGCAAGAAGGTGGCAAAAGGGAACACCAAGCGCAGCCAAGGGCTGGAGAAAAAAATTAGGACAGCACTGCGTGTTGGATCGACCCAACGCCCTACATTGTCTCAGACCCATAAACCTGTGGCCATCCCCTGAAAGGCCAGGGGAGAAAAGAAACAGGGAAGCACTGGAAACCAAACGAGTGAGGGAAGCCATAGCAAGGCTCACATGTGAAGGGAGAGGGACTCCCCTCACCGCAAGGCCAGGTGAAGAAGCCAAGCGCCCCATGTAAAGGCGAAAACCCAAGGCTGCTAGAGGAAACTGCCAACCCTTGGAGAAGGAGGGGGTTGTAGGTAAAAGCCAGGAACAAAGAACGATCGCTCCTGCGTCCCCAAAAACAGGAAACGAGGCACAAGCCTCCGAAAACAAGATAGCACTGTAAAGCGCAAGACCAGAGGAAACTCTGGGCATGTGAAGTATCATGGAAAAAAGGAACCAGAGACAGGCCCAGGCAACCTTGGCAGGAACACACTGGACTGACAGACATGGGAGTAGAAGAAGAGCACTCCAAACAGCCTAAGGAGGAAGGGGTCTACAACAGGAGGAGGTCCCTCCCGAAGGAGACCATACGGTGGAATTGCAAACCGTAGCACCAAACCACTCAATACCAGGTACTTTACGTGGGAGGATGGAAAAAAAAAAGACAAATCCCAAGAGGACCTCAAATGAACAGGGACAGGGACTCCAGAAAGGAGTACCCAGATGGGGTCACAAGGAACCAGGAGCTGAACCACCGGAAGACAACGCAAGCCAGCATATCCAGGAAAGGCGAAAAGAAACCGCCATAGGGGAAGGGACATTGGCCATGGACAACTAGCCGCACCAAAAACATTGACCAGCAAACCGTAAACATTGTCCCAGAGAGGGCAAGTACAGCAGCTCGGAGGTACCACAAAACGACAGACATCGATATGCATAAGGAATGCAGAAGTCGCCATGAAAAAACCGGGGTAGCCTACATAGAAATGTAGAAACCAGCTGCGACCGGCATACAGAAAACTTCCAGGGGGGAGAAAGTACCAGACAGGTGCAGACGACAGCAAGGTCCAAGAGGACTGCCCCTTCGCCATGTAGCACAACTAAGCAGAAAATACAAGGGAATACCGAAAACACCTGGACCCAGAAGGAACTACGGGGCCCTGTCCGATACCAGAGCAATCAGCTGAAAATTCAGACAGGTGTGTGTGGCGCTCAGAGGTCCTGTCCTTGACCCGTCAGGGAGGACGTCCAGCAATGATAAAAGCCGTGGACCCAGAAGGATACCGTGAGGCGGACATCCAGCGATGACCGAAAACCACTGCCGCGGCCGATGCTCACCAGCTACATGTCCAAACAAGGTAGAAGATCCAGTGGAGATCCTTGTACTACACCAGGAATGGCCCGCTCAGCAATAGGAAACAATGTGAGTACTCCCCTATAACATGGGGTAACGCGGAGCACAGCATACCGTAGGACCTTAAAGAGAAAGCAAGAGCAACTCTAGCACAAAGGCCAACAACCACCTGGCCATGGAGTAGGAGGTTGAATGAGGACCACCCGCCGGACCAGACAGATCAGTCATATACTGGAGCTACCAGAAGCAGCACTAGACCGATAAGGTGGGGGATGGGCTGACCCACCCCTGCCAGATATGGTAACCATGCACATGCTGAACAAGGGTGACCTGGTGCTGACAGTGCCTTGAGCGGCACAAGGAGACCAATGAGGACGACAGTAACGGAGTGGCAGACGTACGGAAGAACCAAACGGATGGAACCAACATCTGCAGCACAGATTAGAACCCGTGGGCAGAAAACACCTAGTAAGAAAGAAACTGTCTGGGCCACAGATCGCACCACAGGGCCCAGCACTTGGGGTACTACAAACACACGCCTAAAATAAAGGTAAAGTGGCTGCATGTTGCCGACCAAGGAGAGTGGAAACATAGCCACAGCATCTGGGGATGCGACAGCATTCGAAGGGTACAGGTACACAACCTGTAAAGTAGAAATATGGCTGTGAAGAGGAACTTCATTTAAGATCGAAGCAATGTGGCCGCATGGTGCACCCCAGACCCAGAGAGGTGCAACAGCAACTGCGTTAACAATGGAACCCATAGGGCCGCACGGTACCACAAAGAACAAGACAGGTGCACACTACAATCAGGTAGGTGCAATGGCAACAGAAACAGGGCCGCATAGTACACCATAGAAGCCAGACAGGTGTAACGGCTGCAGCATCAAAGACGGTTCAGGAACTCTACCTATGAAGGAAGTAAGATGGCTGTTTGGTGCACACTATGATGAGGTAGGTGCAATGGCCACGGCAACTGGAGGAGGCCTCAAAATCTCGTCCTGTAAGGGAGAGAAAATGCCACATGGTACACCATAAAGCCGGACAGGAGGAACGGCTACCACATCCGGAGATGGTGCAGGTACTCTACCTGTTAAGGGATCAAGGTGGCAGGGAACAGACAGGTGTAACTGAACCGGACAGGGGCAACTCTATGGCAATAGAAAGTGGCCTCTATATCTCGCCCGTAGGGAGAAATGTTGCCGCCTGGAAGACAATAGAGCCCGCCAGGGGTATCGACCACAGCACCGGAGATGGCGTAGGTACTCTACCTATGAAGGGAGCAAAATGGCTGGGAATAGACAGGTGCAATTTCAACGGCAATTAAAGGCGGCCTGTAAATCTCGCCAGAAAGGGAGAAATAGTGCCGCACGGAACACCATAGCGCCAGCCAGGGGAATTGGCTACAGCATCAGGAGATGGCGTAGATACTCTACCTATGACGGGAGCAAAGTGGCTGGGAACAGACAGGTGCAATTGCAACGGCAATCGAAGCGGCCTGTACATCTCGCCCGGAAGGGAGAAATAGTGCTGTATGGAACACCCCAGAGCCAGCCAGGAGTAATGGCTTCAGCATCTGGAGTAGGTGTAGGTACACTACCTATGAAAAGGGGCAAGGCAGCTGTACAATTGCTCTTAACTCCCCAACCTACAGGAGGCGATAGCCGAGCTAACCGCTTGCCCAGAACAGGAACCCCCTGTAATGAGGTAGAGTGGCGAACACCACCACCAGGATGGGGACCCTGTGGAAACACTCTCAAATATGTAGAGGATAGCCCCTGGTATAGGGGAACCAGGAAGGCTTGTCAGGGACAGCCTATGGCAGTGGTGCAGGCATCCCCCTGTTAAGGAGAAGGCGTACGTATCAGAGACACCGCGTAGGTGACTCAGTATGCTAAACACGGGGACGGCTGCCTTACCTGTGCGGTTGAATACCTGTGTGGTCAGGGGAGCACCATCCGAAAATCCACTAGAGGGGATACCAACCCTGGGTAGGAAAGGTTCCTCCGTCCACATTCGTCTTGACCTCCCAGAGGGCTTCTGTATGGAGGAAGACCGCCTGATGCTCTGTTCCGAGGGAATCGGCGCAGAGGTGTCCCCAGAGGCAACGGATGGGGTGACAGGAAGGATTCGTCACCAGCCTCAGGCCTGTCCTGGGGGGGATCCGAGGATGCCGAGGAGGGGTGGTACCCCGTTGAGACCACCCGAGGGAGTACCGTGAGCTACCCCTAGCCGAACCCGGGTGCAGGTACCCCTAACTGAGCGTGCCCCATCTGCAGGGAGGACCCTGGGAGGGCAGAGGTGGCCGCAATTTGGATTGGTAGCGGCCAGCGACACCGCCAGGGAGAGGCGGTCAAGGTTCCCATGGCATTGACACGGAGGGAGCCCATTCATGGGGGACCGACACAAAGGGATTGTTCGGGGAAAGGATCTGGGAAGAGGTACTGCACCCAGCAGGGACAGGCTGACCGCACGGCAGCCATTGTTAGACCCAGAGAGGTGCAGACAGCGGACGCACGTGAAAACACGTGGCGACCGAGGAGAGGCTGGGAGAGGAGATGCTCAAAAAGCAGCCAGCAGAGGCTGTCTATCCTGACCCGGACGCCCTGTTCCCCCAAAGAGGCGCTGCAGCAGCTTGTCCCCCCAAAAGAGGTGGTCAGTAGGGCTGCAGGGGACATAAAGCAATTGAGGGGAGGGAAGGGGTTAACCACCCCCTTCAGCAGAAAAAACACGTTAGCCCAGGAAAGGGTGAAGAGATAGCCCCTCCCAAGGGCCGGGCGGGGCTCAGAAAAGCCCGGGAAGCAAGGAGGAGGGGCCGGGAAGATTGCGGCCTAGCAGGCCCAAAAGCCGGGGCCTCGATTTATTAAGGCGGCCGGGAATGGAGCGAGGGGGGCGGGGCGAACCGCGGCCGACAGAGGGCCCACCGAATCATAAAAATAGGTGAGGAGGGTAGGGGGGGAGAAGCGACACCTAGGGACAGGTGGATCAGGGCAAACGGAGCACCTGGGAGCCGGGAACGGGCCACAGAAGATGAGGCCTAGTCCCGGCAGAAGCCGGGGACTAAAGTAGCGGAGAAGCCAGGGAGAAGACTGTGTGGCCAGGGAGGAGAGAAAAGACCAACCAAGGGGGAAGAGAAGGGAGGGGAAACAAGAATATAACCCCCCCCAGAAAAAAGGGGGGGTTGGCTAGGGGGAAGATGGAGGCTCCCCAGGACCCCCAGCTAAGGTGGATCCCATCCCCCTGGCCACAGGAGGGAACCTAACCCTGGGGCAGGGACACAGGGGAGTATACTCACCATCAGATATACTCACCATCCGATGTCTTCGGGCGCAGCAGGGTCACCCCTTCGGCAGACTCAACACGGAAACCGTGGGAATGCCGGCAAGCCACTGCGGATGCAGTCCGTGGGGACTGGGTGACCGGCGATGGTACCGAAGTACGCGCCCGCAGGGGGGCAACTAAAGTGGAACACGATGGAGCCCCAGCCTGCAGCAGGTATAACGGTGGAGAACACCGAGACCTGCGGAAGAGAGAAAAAAGAAAAGAATAAAAATAAAAAACAGCAGAACCTGCAAAAAAGCAGGACAGGTCTGCCTCCTACGGACACTAGACTAAAACTGAATAGCCTCGTGCCTGTGGAGAGGGTATAGCCCACCTGGGAGGAGCCAACACTTTTTGTGTCTAGTGCCTCCTAGTGGTAGTTGGACATATACCCATGGTGCTGTGTCCCATGGTGCTGTGTCCCCCAATGCCATGCACGAGAAACACACTTTTTAAACATATGCAAATGAGCTTCTGAAGGTGCCCACCCCTTTCAACCCTGTGGCCCGCCCTTCTGTCCTATTATTACCTCCTCCTCTGCCTCCAGCCGGAGGACGTCCCGAGCGGCAAGAGAAGTCAGGCTGGGAGCTGGCCAGCACCTGAGCACTGCTCTGCCCATTATGGGCAGAGGAACAGCTTTTCATATTGCGCATGTGCCAGCCAACTAAAGACAGCCGGCCCGCCTTCCTCTGGTGCCGCTCGTGACTTTTACCAGCTGGAGGCGGTAATAGGACAGACGGACGGGCCAGAGGGCTGAAAGGGGTGTGTTTTTCTGGGCACATCGCCCAGTAACGCTGCCCGTGGGCACCTTTAGACGCTCATTTGCATGCATGATCTGCACGAGGGACACAGAAAAGAAAGGTACCATTGTAATGAGGGTCAAAGAGTCTATAACCTGATCTGAGCGTTTTAAAAGGGGTACTCCGGGAATTAAGAAAATGAAAATACTTATATATTACTTTATCATAAATATAATTTCCAAATACCTTTCACTAGTTATAATGGCTTGTTTATTTATTTATTTTTGCAATCATTAGGAGAAATAAAATGGCCACCGTCCTATTAGTACACAAAACCTGTCTTAAAGGGGTTGTCCGGGTTCAGAGCTGAACCCGGACATACCCTTATTTTCACCCCGGCAGCCCTCCTGAGCCTGGCATCTCATGCTCCGATGCGCTCCTGTGCCCTGCGCTAGATCGCGCAGGGCACAGGCTCTTGTGTTTACAATAACACACTGCCGGGCGGTAACTTCCGCCCAGCAGTGTGTTCGGTGACGTCACCGGCTCTGAGGGGCGGGCTTTAGCTCTGCCCTAGCCGTTTTACTGGCTAGGGCAGAGCCAAATCCCGCCCATCAGTGCCGGTGACGTCACCGGGGTTCCTGTCAGCCCCATAGAGAGCCCCGGTACGTCACCGGAACTCAGAAAAATGCCTTTGCCCTGCGCGATTTAGCGCAGGGCAAAGGAGAGCATCGGAGCATGAACTGCTCCGATGCTCATGTCAGGGGGGCTGCCTGGGTGAAAATGGAGGGCTGTCCAGGTTCAGCTCTGAACCTGGACAACCCCTTTAATCACACAGGACGTTACTTCACAACCCTGAGGTAAAGAGCTGCCTCATCCTCCTCTACTTGTCAGGGATTATGATCCTGAATACAGCTTATAAGATCTTCAGCTTAATCTCTGTAGGAATGGAGTTCACGAGGAGACCTGAAGTACAGAGAAGAGGTGGGTGTAGAGCAGCAGCTCTTGTATGCAGTCTCCATTACCACAGTCTGTCCTGTCTGCCCTCTCTGCACATTGTCTCCTTGTGAACTCTATTCCTACAGACACTCATCATTCATCAGACATAGATCATATTAAACTGTGTTCGTTATCATAATCCCCGACAAGCTCTTTAGCTCACTGCTCTAAAGTAACTTGACCTGTTTGATTAGGACAGGTCTTGTGTGTACTAATAGGACGGTGGCCATTTTATTTCCCCTGATTGCTCCGCAGCCAAAACAAGCCATTATAACTAATGAAGGGAATTTGGGAATATATTTATAATAAAGTAATATTTAGGTATTTTTATTTTCTCAATTCCCGGAGAACCCCTTTAAGAAAGTAGTAATGAACCGCAGCACGCCCAGCTCTTCAAGCATTATGTTATTTATTCACCAAAATGTGCGACTTTTCAACCTTACATGGTCTTTCTCAAGCTTGAAAAACCATATCTGAGGGGAAGATGGAAACAAAATGGCTGACAACCCACAAATTGCACCTGTAATAAAACAGGTTTACACAAGAGCCTCTATCTTATTTTTTATAAGTGGACTGGCCTGAATTACATAGGCAAGAAAATCTGGTAATGCTTCTTTAATTAGTTGTCCAAAATTAATAACCAAATATACAGGGTGGTCCAAAAGTATGGAGACACCTGAATAACTGGAAAATGGTGGTTGGGAACGCCATACTGTGTATGGCATGTTGCTAAGGGTAAGGGGGAAATCTGAGGGGCGGTATCCAACATTTTATATTGCCATTTTGTCAGACTTTTCAAAAATTTTCACAGAAGTGAAATATTCACAAGAGAACAGTTTTTTTTAATAAAAACAAGATAATACACTTTGATGGCAGAAAAAATACCTTTTCCATTCGTTCAGAAACTTCCTTTTCAATCTCTATCTTTAGATCTAGCATGTCAGATCTTTTATTCTCATTGCTAGGAAAGTAGGGAAAAAGACAAGTGTTATTTTATTAGGTTAATTTATTAATGTCATTTTCTAATGACATAACGGTCAGTAGCAAGCAAAACATTTCCTGCATTACAGTATGTCAAGGTGAGCTTTTCCTGCAAACCCGCGCCATTACTTGTGGATGTCCACTTGTGCAGTTCACGCCACACTAATGACCACGACCAGAGATAGCGGCCATCCCATTAATGTCAAAGGTGACATTTAAAGGGCCACTTTTTACTAAATGTGTATTTAAGATGACTATAGGACACTAATACAGCCTTTGTTTGCCATATTTCATATGTCCCACAGTGAATCTGGCGAGTGCTGCCATCCTGGTTACTGTATATTACACACATGCATGTTGTCCAGATACTATATGCTACCAAGCCTACACTCTGTATATTATTTCAGGGCAGAAGAAAACAGAAAAAAGTATTAAAGAGGACCCGTCCCCACAAAATGCAATGCAGTCTGCAGGCACCATGTTATAGAGCAGGAGAAGCTTGATATATATTTTTGTGGAAAAAAGGAGATTTTTGTATAACTTACCAGTTAAATCTCTTTCTCGCTCTTCCTTGGGGGACACAGACCTTGGGTATAGCTCAGCTCCCTAGGAGGCGTGACACTAAGTAAAACTGTTAAGCCCCTCCTCCATCAGCTATACCCTCAGCCTGGAGATAGAGGCTACCAGTTGCGTGTCCAAGTAGTGAAAGGAAAACAACCAATAACAGGAACAACCAACCAGCAACCCAACGGGGCGCCAAACCATAACCCTGTAACCAAACACAGAAGGGTGGGTGCTGTGTCCCCCAAGGAAGAGCGAGAAAGAGATTTAACTGGTAAGTTATACAAAAATCTCCTTTTCTCGCCCATTTTCCTTGGGGGACACAGACCTTGGGACGTTCAAGAGCAGTCCAAGAAGGGAGGGACCACAAACCCAAGGCGGAACACCACCAGAGCATCAGGAAACCGCTGCCTGCAAAACCAGGCGGCCCAAAGCAGCATCCGCTGATGCATGCGTATGCACTCTATAGAACTTTGTGAAAGTGTGCAGAGAGGACCAAGTGGCTGCCTTGCACAACTGTTCAGCCGAGGCCCGATGCCTCTGCGCCCAGGAAGCACCGACTGCTCTGGTGGAATGAGCAGTGATGCCGAAAGGCGGAGCTCTGCCCTTGGCTCGATAAGCCTCAGACACCGCCAGTTTAATGAAACGGGCAATAGCCACCTTGGAGACCGCCAAACCCTTGCGCGAACCCTCCGGAACCAAAAACAGGGAGTCCGTGCGCCGAAAGGATCCGGTGACCTCCAAGTAAAACCTCAACGCCCTGACCACATCCAGACGGTGCAGTTCCCGTTCTCTGGGGTGGGAAGGAGAGGGACAGAGCGACGGAAGGACGATGTCCTCATTGATGTGAAAGGCGGAAACCACCTTTGGCAGGAAGGTCGGGACAGGCCGAAGCACAACCTTATCCTGGTGGAAGACCAGGAAAGGGTCGGAGCAAGAAAGAGCCGCTAACTCCGACACCCGTCGGAGAGACGTGATGGCCACAAGAAAGATGACCTTGCAGGACAGAAGACGAAGGGAGACTTCCCGTAAAGGCTCGAAGGGGGCGGATTGGAGCGCCGAGAGCACCACATTCAGGTCCCAGGAAGGAACTGGAGGGCGGTACGGCGGAACAGAGTGAGCCACCCCTTGTAAGAAGGTCTTAATGGGCCCTAGAGGGGCCAGGGGACGCTGGAGAAGAATAGACAGCGCCGAAATCTGTCCCTTCAGAGAACTGAGGCTCAGCCCCAGGTCCAGACCCGACTGGAGGAAGGACAGGAGTGTGGGAAGGGAGAATCGGAGAGGAGGGATGCTCCGGGACTCACAGAACCCCAGATAGGACCTCCAAACCCGATAGTAGATCCTAGAGGATACAGGCTTACGAGCACGGATCATGGTGCGGATTACGTCCGCGGAGAAACCCCGTCGCGTTAAGACGGCGGTCTCAATAGCCACGCCGTCAAACGTAGCGAGCCTAAATGCTCGTGGAAGATCGGTCCCTGAGAGAGAAGGTCTTCCCTGGAGGGCAGTGGCCACGGTGCGTCTGCCAACAGCAACATTAGGTCGGCGTACCAAGACCGGCGGGGCCAATCCGGGGCGATTAAAATCGCAGGAACGCCCTCTGCCGCGATCCTCCGAAGAACCCGTGGCAGGAGGGGAAAAGGAGGAAAGACGTACAGAAGGGAGAATTCGCGCCACGGAAGGACGAGCGCGTCGGCGCCGTATGCCTTCGGGTCCCGTGCCCTGGCCAGGTATAGGGGGACCTTGTGGTTGAATTTGGAAGCCATGAGGTCCACGTCGGGGCGACCCCAGCGAAGACAAAGGGCTTCGAACACCTCTGGGTGCAGGGACCATTCTCCCGGGTCGATGGTGGACCGGCTGAGGAAATCCGCCGCCCAGTTGTCCACCCCCGGGATGTAAATCGCAGATAAGGCCGGCACGTGCGTCTCCGCCCAGAGGAGAATGAGGGTCACCTCTTGCATCGCTGCGAGTGCCTCCCTGATGGTTTATGTATGCCACAGCCGTGGCATTGTCCGATTGGATCCGAACAGGGTGGCCCTTCAGTAGATGGGTCCAGTGTCTGAGGGACAGAAAAATCGCCCTCAGTTCCAGAATATTGATTGGAAGTCTGGACTCCGATAGAGACCAAACGCCCTGGACGGACCGGGGAGGGAAAACCCCCCCCCACCCCCGTAAGCTGGCATCGGTGGTAATCACCAGCCAGTTCAGTGGGAGGAAGGACTTCCCCCTTAGAGGGATATGCAACCACCAGCTGAGGGAAGCCCGAGCCAGGGGAGGCAGAAGAAAGGTCCTGTCCAGACTCCCCGGTGATTTGTCCCAGGCCGACAGAATTGCCCTCTGAAAGGTGCGGGATCGGAATTGTGCGAACGGCACCGCTTCGAAACAGGCAACCATCTTTCCCAACAACCGCATGCTGGATCTGAGGGAAGGGCGGCGATGACGGAGGAGACTGTGAACCGACCCGCGAAGGGCCAGACGCTTGTCCGACGGGAGGCGGACCTCCGCCAACTCTGTATCCAGGAGCATCCCCAGGAAGATCAGCCGTCTGGAGGGGATAAGGGAAGACTTGGGGTGGTTGATAACCCAACCGAACCGCGTCAGGGTCTCCAGGGTGAGGTCCACACTGCCGGATGCCTGAGAAGGAGGGTGCCTTGGACCAGGATGTCGTCCAAGTATGGGAGAAGAAAAACACTTCTTGAACGTAGAAGGGCCAAGACAGGGGCCAGGACCTTGGTGAACACCCGAGGAGCCGTCGCCAGACCAAAGGGAAGGGCGACGAATTGGAAGTGATCGTCCCCCACCGCGAAGCGCAGGAAGCGGTGATGACATGGAGCAACCGGAACGTGGAGGTATGCATCCTGAATGTCGATCGAAACCATGAAATCCCCTCTTTCCAGGGAGGCCACTGCGGACCTGAGAGACTCCATCCGGAATCTCTGTAGTCGGAGAAAACGGTTCAGGCGTTTTAGGTCCAAGATCGGTCGCACTGAGCCTTCCTTCTTGGGAACCACAAAGAGGTTCGAGTAGAACCCCCTGAACCTTTCCGTCGGAGGCACGGGGGCGACGACACCCTTGTCCATTAGAGAGCGAATAGCCGCGAAGAAGGCGGCCGCTCGTACGGGATCCCGCGGAGGACGGGATCGGAAGAAACGGTCTGGCGGAATGGACGCAAATTCGATCTTGTATCCGCAAGATACAATCTCGAGCGCCCATGCGTCTGAGATGTGGGCCCGCCATACGTTCCTGAACAGGAGAAGGCGGCCCCCCACCCGGGTGGGTGGGGGCGCACCTTCAGGCAGAGGGCTGCTGGCCTGTGGGAGCCCGTGCAGGCTGGGACTTGCGCCAGGTAGGTTGCGTCCGAAAAAACGGCTTCTTGCGCCTATCTTGGGCTGGGCCAGAGGAAGAAGAACTGGCCGCGGGTCTAGACCCGGTGGTCTTGCGAAAGGACCGAAACCGGGACGAACCAGCGCGACCACGGGGGGCGCCCTTTGGCCTGGACTGGGGGAGGAGAGTACTCTTCCCACCCGTGGCCTCTGATATAAGTTCGTCCAGACGGGTCCCGAACAGGCGGGAACCCGTAAATGGTAGGCCGGCCAAAGAGCGTTTGGAAGCGGCGTCCGCCGCCCAAACCTTCAGCCAGAGTTCCCTCCTGACAGAAACTGCCAGGGCAGAGGAACGGGCAATGAGGGCACCCGCATCAAGGGAGGCCTCACAGACGAATTTTCCGGCCTGAACAATTAGTTGGGCTAAGGAGTGGAGGTCCTGAACAGGGACGTCCGACCCTAACTCCCGTTCCAGTTGCAAACCCCATTCAGAGACCGCTTTACCAACCCAGGCGGAGGCAAAGACCGGTCTAAGGGCCGAACCAGAGGCAGTAAATATGGCCTTGGAGAGGGATTCCGTACGACGGTCCTCAACAGACTGGAGGGAAGATCCGTCCTGTACCGGAATAGTAGTGCTTTTGGACAGGCGAGCCACGGGAGGATCAACCTTAGGCGGGGATGTCCACGTGGTCACAGAATCCGCTGGAAAGGGATAGCAAATGTCCAGCTTTTTGGGTGTAATAAAGCAGACGTTAGGCCGGGTCCAAGCCTTGGATACCACAGAAGAAAAATCAGCGTGTATGGGAAAAACCTTGGAGGCCTGTCTGGGGCGGAGAAAGGACACGCCGGCCTGTTCGGAGCTGGGGGGGTCATCGTGTATCTGAAAGGTATCACGGATGCTAGCGATAAGATGCCCCACCGCGGACGCCAATTTGGACGGAAGCTCTGAGTCCATGTCCACGTCCGAATCCGCCAGTTCTCCCTCAGAAAGCGTATCCCTTTGAGAGGATAGACTCGACTGAGCTCGCACGCATGGCGGAGAGAGCGAAGCATCTGGAGAAGATGTGCGCTCAACCCTTGAACGTTTCTGAGTATGCCGGGCCCTGGAAGATTCGCTGGGAGGCAGGGAACCAGTGGGGGCGGCAGAAACGGTAGTCCCAGCGGGTGCGACAGGGATTGTGGCAGCCTGCGGGAGAGGCGGTCTATCCACGAGACGGCCCACTACGTGTGTAAGGCTTTCCACTGCCTGAGACAGAGACCTAGCCCAGTCAGGGGGTTCAGAGGCACCGGGGGTCGCAGCGGGAAGCGGGCCCTGCATCGGGGCCTGACATGCAAGGCAATGCGGCTCAGATTGTCCACGCGGAAAAAGTTCCTTACAGGCGGTACAGGCATGGTACCAGGGTTTGGAGGCACCCGTGGGATCTGACATGCTGAAAGGTGGTTGTACTCTAATACAGAGACCACAAAGGGTTATAGCAGCTATGACCAGGAGGGTTAGGAGAGGGTTAACTGTCCTACCAGTGCCTCAGAAGAACGTCAGGAGTAGAGATGGAGCAGATCAGCAGCAGCAGAGAGCAGCAACAGCAGTGAGCCAGCAGATAGCGCCCACAGAAGCCGAGCGATGTACACAGGAGTTTAGAGTCCCCCACCGTGTCTCAGCTTCCTGTCAGGAGTGAGGAAGCGCGGGAAATCTCAGCAGAATCGCGGGGAAAACAAGCTCCGCCCCCTCCAACGCTTGCTCCGCCCCCAACAGGACGCGCGCGTAAGCCACGCCCCCTGCTGCCGAAAATGCTCTCAGGGCTAAGAAGAAGCCAGATGCCAGAAAATAAAGGGCCCGCAGGCCCCTGGAGTGCGGTGATTTGCCCAGGTGGGTGACCCTCTGCCACCAAGTCCCCTGTTTCGCCGAGAAACAAGCTCCGCCGCGATCTGCCCATGTCGGGCATAAGCCCCGCCCCCCGATCGGAACGGAGCGGGCGGCGGCGGGAAGGGAGAGGGAGAGAGAATGCCGGGCTGAAGAAAGCAGCGTGGGGGGAACGGCGTGGAGGAAGGCGGCCCCCCTGCTGAGGATAACCTGAGGGGAGCTGGGGAGGGTCTGCTTGAGCGCTCAGAATAAGCGACCACGGGTGCCCCCCTTACCCAGAGGGGTAGGTGCTGCAAATAGGGACGGGGTATGGGCTGGAATAGCCATCTCACCGAACGACGTCTTCACCCTCAGTTCCTTCCAGCAGGGTCGCCCCTTCAGCCACTGGCACCGCAGTGGCAGGAAGCTGGTAGAGGGGCTTGGCGTGCGGGCGACCCCCTAGCTGGCGGGATGTAGGGGAGCCATTGCTGCCCAGATCCTCCTATTGCTTCTGTGGGGGAGGCAGCAGTGCAGATAAATTGGCACTGGCGCAGCTCAACCCCGGGAGAGCAGAGAGGTCCATGCGTCTCTGGTATCCCTAGGAAAAAGTAAAATAACAAAATTAGAAAAATAAAATATCAAGGAGAAAACAGCCCTGCAGTAGCAGGGAGTGTCTTGCCTCCTTGGACACTAAGCTAAAACTGGTAGCCTCTATCTCCAGGCTGAGGGTATAGCTGATGGAGGAGGGGCTTAACAGTTTTACTTAGTGTCACGCCTCCTAGGGAGCTGAGCTATACCCAAGGTCTGTGTCCCCCAAGGAAAATGGGCGAGAAAGATTAGTTATTTTGTAGGTGTAATTTATACATTAAAATCCCTGCTCTTTCTGAACTTAAAACCTCCCCCATTTGCAATTATCAGTGACTGACAGCTCTCTCTGTATACACACAAACACAGAATGCCATCACTGATAACACCTCTGCCGTGTACAATTATCAGGATAGCTGAACATCCCCCAGCGCAAGGAACCAACCAGAAGATCCAGATGAATGTAGATTTCCAATATTTATTTTGCAGACATATACAACGCGCTTCGGGGAGTTATCTCCCCTTCATCAGGGTAAAAACTGCATATACAATAACATAAAACTAACATACACATATATATACACACATAACCACAAAACAAAAGCAGATTCAAATGGTAGAGTGGGCGGTCCATAGGTCTCCAAGAATATCCTCAGGTGAAGAATACCAAATAGAAAAAAAAATAAATAAAGGGGGATTCCCATCACACACAATAGGGGCATATCGCTAGGATATGCCCCCATTGCCGTCTACCCCATAGAAACGAATGGGAGCAGGGGCTGCGCGTGCACTCCCATTCACTTCTATGGGAGCAGAGCTTGATGGTAAATGGACCCTGGGAAATCCGGGGTCCTCCCGCCACAGCTCTTCCCACTCAGTTCTTGTTGCAGGTGCGGGTCCCAGAGGTGGGACCTGCATCTATCAGACAATGGGGGCATATCCTAGCGATATGCCCCCAATTTCTGCTATTGGAATACCCCTTTAAGTATATGAACTGATACATATAGCACTAATAAACATTGTTGTTCAAGTGGTAGGGTGTGAAAATTCACAAGGATCATAGAAAAAGTGTGTTAGGAGCAATGTCTGGGGAGATCGCTGCGTTTAATGCGGTCACGTGACCGGAAATGAGCTAACGTGACCTCGGTCCGGGCCATGTGATTTTTGGTAGCCCTGGTAATAGGATGCAGGGCGCTCAGGAAAAGAATGTATTGCTGGGCCCTCTGAGCGGTGTGTCTCGGTCACGTGACCGCGGGTCCGGTCATGTGGTATCAAGTCACTGAGGCAACCGGACGCTCAAGCCTAATCCGGGTTGTATAGAAAGGGGAGGAACACTGTTCCATGGGATACTCATGTCATAACCAGATGGGATGGCGCAAATTGCCCTGTGGGCAGAGAGATGAAGGGGAAAGAGTTGTATAAGTTTGGATGGGAATCGGATGATTAAGTCTGAGATAGAATAAATAATTCTATAAATCTTCTATCTCAGACTTAATCATCCGATTCCCATCCAAACTTATACAACTCTTTCCCCTTCATCTCTCTGCCCACAGGGCAATCTGCGCCATCCCATCTAGTCATGGCACAAGTATCCCATGGACCAGTGTTCCTCCCCTTTCTACACAACCCCGATGCCTCCTCCAGCCTTGCCATACATTCTGTTCAATGGCTTAGGCTTTAGCGTCTGGTTGCCTCGGTACCACGTGACCGCGACACATCGCTCCTCCATGGCAGGCCCGGCAATACATGATAGAGAGATTCCCGCGTCCAGAGATGACACATCTGTCCCAAACTTGCAGAATTTGAAGTTGGAGGGGCCTTGAATAAAACTGGGCCCATTCTTCCCCTGGAATAGCGTCTGTCATGAGACCCAGCACAGACATGGCCTCCCTAAAAAAAAAAAAAAAAAAACGACGAGAAAGAAGGATCTGAACCCTCGACCTGATCAGAAGGGCCTTCTGTAGGGGGCAACAAATACCTCTGAGATCTGGAATCTATGATAATCCCTAAGAAGCTGCACTTCTGACTTGGACACAAACTGGACTTTTCCAGGTTTATATCCCATCCTAGTCTGTCCAGAACTTCCCTTAACCAGGTAATTTGTTCCCTTGGGATCTGACTTGACCGGGCGACAAGAAGAAAATAGTCTAAATAGGGTATGATAACCATGTCCCTTCTCCCTCACGTGGGCCATCAACTCTGCAAGGATCTTTGTAAAAACCCTCAGGGCCTGGGATAGTCCAAAGGGAAAGTTCAAAATGAACAATTCGGTTTTCTGACAAGAAAAAAGGTAGAGTAAAATCATAGTTACCTCCTGCCTTAGAACTTCCACCAACACCTTTTTCTCTAATAAGGAAAAATCTTCTGAGATAATGGCCGACTGTCTTGGGGGATCTGACCGATAATCTGCAATCAGAATCTTTCTATAGGTAACCTTTGTAACCTTTGAAACATTAACCTTAAGCCCTCTCCTATAACAGAAATTAGCCACAGGCTGTTGGAGATACTCTGCCACTGACCTGAAAAGAGAAACAGATGACCCCCCATTGGAGGCCTGGCACGTCTTATCTGCTCCCGCAAACTGTCTAGCCTCTCTTTCCCCTTGAAGCCTTCTCTATTTAACCTGGAACGGAAGGATCTGCTCGGGGGCTGCTAACTGGTGGAGGGAAAGCCCTTTTTTTCTGTCAGAGGCCTTTTCCAGTAAATCGTCAAGGCTCAGCCCAAAGTATTCACCTTGACACGGAATGGCGCAAAGTTTAGCCTTAGAACTAGCATCCCCATTCCAACTTTTTAACAAAATAGCTCTACGAGCAGAGTTAGATAAGGTGGAAGTCCGGCAGATAACCTTAATGAGTCTGCGGAAGCATTGGCATGAAGTCCAGAGCATTATATATAGTAGGGAAAGAGGATATTAACTGCTCCCTAGGGGTACCCCCTTTTTATGTGAGCCTCCAGCTCCCCCATCCACAATTTTAGGGATCTAGCAACAGAAGTGGCGGCAATAGCAGGTTTAAAGGGAACCTGTTACCGGGATTTTGTGTATAGAGCTGAGGACACGGGCTGCTAGATGGTCGCTAGCACATCCACAATACCCAGTTCCCATAGCTCTGTGTGTTTTTATTGTGTCAAAAAACCCTATTTGATCCATATGCAAATTAACCTGAGATGAGTCCTATCCCTGACTCATCTCACGTACAGGACTCATCTTAGGTTAATTTGCATATGTATACAATCTTTTTTTTTTTACACAATAAAAGTACACAGAGCTATGGGGACTGGGTATTGAGGATGTGCTAGCGGCCATCTAGCAACCCATGTTCTCAGCTCTATACACAAAATTCCGGTGACAGGTTCCCTTTAACCACTTCAGCCCCCCTAGCTGAAACACCCTTAATGACCAGGCCACTTTTTACACTTCTGCACTACACTACTTTCACCGTTTATTGCTCGGTCATGCAACTTACCACCCAAATGAATTTTACCTCCTTTTCTTCTCACTAATAGAGCTTTCATTTGGTGGTATTTCATTGCTGCTGACATTTTTACTTTTTTGTTATTAATCGAAATTTAATGAAATTTTTGCAAAAAAAGTACATTTTTCACTTTCAGGTTGTAAAATTTTTCAAAAACAATGACATCTATATATAAATTTTTCCCTAAATTTATTGTTTTACATGTCTTTGATAAAAAAAAAAATGTTTGGGTAAAAATAAAAAATGGTTTGGGTAAACGTTATAGCGTTTACAAACTATGGTACAAAAATGTGAATTTCCGCTTTTTGAAGCAGCTCTCAATTTCTGAGCACCATTCATGATTCCTGAGGTTCTACAATGCCCAGACAGTAGAAAACTACTACTACTAATTTCCTTACAAAGTCTCATATTCCACTAACTTGTGACAAAATTTTTAACTTCCATGAACTCACTATGCCCATCATTAAATATCTTGGGGTGTCTTCTATCCAAAATGGGGTCACCTGTGGGGTAGTTATACTGCCCTGGCATTTTAGGGGCCCAAATGCGTGAGAAGTAGTTTGAAATCAAAATCTGTAACAAATGGCCGTGAAATACGAAAGGTGCTCTTTGGAATGTGGGCCCCGTTGCCCACCTAGACTGCAAAAAAGTGTCACACATGTGGTATCGCCGTACTCAGGAGAAGTTGGGGAATGTGTTTTGGGGTGTCATTTTACATATACCCATGCTGGGTGAGATAACTATCTTGGTCAAATGCCAACCTTGTATTAAAAAAAAAAAAAAAAAAAAAAGGGAAAAGTTGTCTTTTGCCGAGATATTTCTCTCACCCAGCATGGGTATATGTAAAATGACACCCCAAAACATATTCCCCAACTTCTCCTGAGTACGGCGATACCACATGTGTGACACTTTTTTGCAGACTAGGAGGGCAACGGGGCCCACATTCCAAAGAGCACCTTTCGGATTTCACGGCCATTTGTTACAGATTTTGATTTCAAACTACTTTGCACGCATTTGGGCCCCTAAAATGCCAGGGCAGTATAACTACCCCACAAGTGACCCCATTTTGGAAAGAAGACACCCCAAGGTATTTCGTGATGGGCATAGTGAGTTCATGGAAGTTTTTATTTTTTGACACAAGTTAGTGGAATATGAGACTTTGTAAGAAAAGAAAAACAAAATAAAAAAAATCATCATTTTCCGCTAACTTGTGACAAAAAATAAAAAATTCTAGGAACTCGCCATGCCTCTCACGGAATACCTTGGGGTGTCTTATTTCCAAAATGGGGTCACTTGTGGGGTAGTTATACTGCCCTGGCATTTTAGGGGCCCAAATGCGTGAGAAGTAGTTTGAAATCAAAATCTTTAAAAAATGGCCTGTGAAATCCAAAAAGTGCTCTTTGGAATGTGGGCCCCTTTGCCCACCTAGGCTGCAAAAAAGTGTCACACATGTGGTATCGCCGTACTCAGGAGAAGTTGGGGAATGTGTTTTGGGGTGTCATTTTACATATACCCATGTTAGGTGAGAGAAATATCTCGGCAAAAGACAACTTTTCCCATTTTTTTTTATACAAGGTTGGCATTTGACCAAGATATTTATCTCACCCAGCATGGGTATATGCAAAATGACACCCCAAAACACATTCCCCAACTTCTCCTGAGTACGGTGATACCACATGTGTGACACTTTTTTGCAGCCTAGATGCGCAAAGGGGCCCAAATTCCTTTTAGGAGGGCATTTTTAGACATTTGGATCCCAGACTTCTTCTCACGCTTTCGGGCCCCTAAAATGCCAGGGCAGTATAAATACCCCACATGTGACCCCATTTTGGAAAGAAGACACCCCAAGGTATTCAATGCGGGGCAGGGCGAGTTCATAGAAATTTTTTTGGGGCACAAGTTAGCGGAAATTGATTTTTATTTTTTTTTTTCACACAAAGTCTCCCTTTCCGCTAACTTGGGACAAAAATGTAAATCTTTCATGGACTCAATATTCCCCTCACGGAATACCTTGGGGTGTCTTCTTTCCGAAATGGGGTCACATGTGGGGTATTTATACTGCCCTGGCATTTTAGGGGCCCTAAAGCGTGAGAAGAAGTCTGGAATATAAATGTCTAAAAAATTTTACGCATTTAGATTCCGTGAGGGGTATGGTGATTTCATGTTAGATTTTATTTTTGGACACAAGTTAGTGGAATATGAGACTTTGAAAAAAAAAATTATAATAATTCCGCTAACTTGTGCCAAAAAAAAAAATGTCTGAATGGAGCCTTACAGGGGGGTGATCAATGACAGGGGGGTGATCAAGGAGTGTATATGGGGTTATCACTCCCCTGTAAGGCTCCATTCAGACATCTGTATGTGTTTTGCAGATCTGATCCATGGATGCGTGGATCTGTAAAACACATACGGATGTCTGAATGGAGCCTTACAGGGGGGTGATCAATGACGGAGGTGATCAATGACAGGGAAGTGATCAGGGAGTCTATATGAGCTGATCACCCCCCTGTAAGGCTCCATTCAGACGTCCGTATGTGTTTTGCGGATCCGATCCATGGATGCGTGGATACGTAAAACACATACGGGTGTCTGAATGGAGCGTTACAGGGGGGTGATCAATGCGCTGAGCCCAGTGACGTCCGATGCTCGCTCTTCCCTCAGTCAGCCTGTGACTGAGGGAAGAGCGAGCATCGGACGTCACTGGGCTCGGCGCATGCCCAGTGACGAGGATGAAGCTCCTGCAGATCACACTGGTGCAGCCCTCAGTGGGTACTGCGCCTGTGCGAGAGTTCGTTCGGCCGTGAGGGAGGGGGAGGAGAGGGATGAGAGGCTGTGGGCGGTCAGGCAGTCGGAAGGAAGGCGGGCTGGGCACTGTAAGAGGGGCGTTACTGGGCACACTAAGGGGAACAAAACGCCCCTCTGGGCACCTTCAGGGCTAATTTGCATAGTCATAAAAGTCGATTTTCTCAAACTACTGGACGGATTACAAGATAGAAGAGCACAGCCGATTCAAGGTAAGCTGTGCTGCATGACTGCTTTAAAATACAATTTTGGGTTAGGGGAGGTGACAGAATCCCTTTAAAGAGAACCCATATCCTCAAAAGGAAGCGCAGCTTTTTTTTTTTTTAAAGACATCTTAGCTACCGGGGCATCAAGTTTTCGGGCCCTATCCCAAGAGGCAGAAACTTCTTCATCAAAAGGATATTTATGTTTCACAGAGGAAGGAATAAAAAACTGCCCTTCAGGTTTTTTCCACTCTTTCGCAATGACTGCCTGAACATTTTGATGCACGTCTAAGGCCTTCCTTCTCTTGGGCCCAGACCCTCAAACAGAGTCCTGAACTGACTGCGGTGGCTTCTGGTCATCTAAGCCCATGGTAGCTCTTACTGCTTTGACTAGGGCGTTAATGTTCTCAGCATGAAAGAGCGGCTTCCCTGCAGATTCATCATCAGAGGACTCATTAGATGATAGCCATTCTCCCTCTGCCTCCAATCCTGGAAGTACATCACTGTCACTGGAGGAGGGATTAGATGCGGCTGCAGAGGTACTAGGTCAGTTTCTAAGCAGAATGCTAACCGATTCTTTAACCTCCTCACGGATCATCTCCATTAAGTTGCTCACACATGCTTGACAGGGGTTTATCCCAAGCAGAGGGTAGATTCCTTTTACACACAGCACAACCCTTTTCTTTAGATCTGGAGACCTTTCTAGAAGATTCCTTAGATAACTGAATATAGAATATGACCCCCATTAGCAACATGCAGCAGAACCGTGGTACCGGCGTATCATTGGTGGTTTCAGAGCGCCGAGTCTGCTCCATGCTCAAACAGTAGTATCAGCCAGAGTGGAGGCTGCAGGCTTTTCTCTGCAGGCGAGCATGCCGGCTCCCCCCACTTCCGGTCTTTACAGCGTTAGCTTCCTTCTACTGCCGCAACCCGGAAGTGCTTCTCCCCGCGTCCGTGCAGGCAGACTGACATACGATCACAGCCACAGACACCCCCGGAAGGCATAAACCCTCCTGGACCGAGAAGTCTCTTGCAGCGGCTCCAAAAGGAGGACTACCCTCCCAACACTAAACTAGTTGGGGCTCCCGCAGCGCCTCCAACTTTTTAGCGGTTCCGATCCCAACTTAGGACAAGAAACAGAACTGAGGGTAGAGAAGGGGGACCCTCTTTTAAAGTGGTTCCGGTTCCTGTCCTAAGGTGGAGGCGGCGGTCTCTCCAGGGGTGCTGTCATAGGCGAAGGGGAAAAACAGGGATTTAAATTTATAAAGTGCAAGATTTTCCCATAAAACTATAATTAATCTGCTCAGCTCCTCCTGCTCTATAACATGTCTTCTGATGGCACTGCATTTCATGGTGAAAGGTCCTCATAAAAAAAAAATAAAAAAAAATAAACCTCCACAAACATTACTGAACTAATGAAACTGTCCCCATTGCCTCCCCACATTTTAAACATCTGAATGGCAAACTTGCATAGTTATGGACAGGAGGGGCATCATGTCATTAAATCAGGGATAAACCTCCAGCACTCCAACTGTAGTAAAAGGACCTACAACTGCCAGCATGCACACTTGCTTGGCTGTTCATAGAAGTGAATGGGGCATTCTGGAGGTTGTAGTTTCACCACAGCTGGAGTGCTGTTGGTTGCTGATCCCTGTAATCAATAATTAGATTTCCAAATCCACCTCTCCATTCAAATGCTTCCTTGTGGTGGTTGGGAGATTTATTGAGTGGATTGGTCATGAACGAGTATTCTAGCCACTTCATTGTAAAATCCTTACCTAATAGGGTCTCCTTTTTTACTATTCTCCAGCTGAAGCTGTAAATCTGTGCACTGCCCCTGCAGGTTCTGAATTTCAAGACGCAGATTTTCGGTTTCACACAACTGGGTCTGTAATAGGAATAATTCTAATGACAAATACAGCAGGTAACGCAGCAGGTAATTTAAGTAACAGAGCAAGACTTGCCTTGAGTCTGATTATTTCTTCATTCTTGGTCATTCGCTCCTCGTTTAGCTCGGACACAAGCTGTTCCAATATTGAATTTTTATTTGAAAGATGTGTCAGCTCAGACTCAAACTGGTTTCCCACCGGGGTTTTAGGAGTCTACAAAGAGACCAAGACGTATTGGGGAGATTTATCAATATGTTAATATGAAAAACCGGTAAGAGGGTACTTAAAACTGTCTTACAAGACTGTGGGGTTGGAGTCGTAAAATACAGGATAATCTAAAAATCATAACATTCATTTTAGTAAGGTCTAAAAGGTACCCGGAGAATCAAGGCTGGAGGACTCCTGTTGCTGTTGGGTGGCTTTCCATCATCTTCGGTCTCTCCCATTTCATTTTCTTGTTTTAACTTAAAAAATAAAAATAAATAAAAATAAAGTAAATAAATGATGTTAAAAAGGGTATCTGTCAGCAGATTACCTGTACCTATGAGACTGGCTGACCTGTTACATGTGCGTGAAGGCATTTCTCTACAATTGCCGCGTCCTCTCCACTTTGATTAACAAGGCAGTGTAAACGTCATCGTGCCTGGCCTTGTCAAAGTTCAGAAAGCACGGCAATGGCACAGAAAGTGTAGACTCTGGTAGTAATGGCAATGCTCCCATTGCTCCTATAGGCTCATTTGCATATATTAAAACATTTTTCTCAGCAAAGCGAGCACATATGGGACCAACGCAGATGCCTTTAGCTTCCAAATGCACATGCAACAGGCCAGCCAGTTTCATAGGTACAAATCTGATGACAGATGCACGTTAAAGAGGACCTTTCACCGATTATGACACTGTGAACTAAGAATACAGACAGACATGTAGAGCGGCACCCGGGGATCTCACTGCACTTACTATTATCCCTGGGCGCCGCTCCATTCTACTGCTATGCCCGCCGGTATCTCCGGCCACTAAGTTATAGTAGGTGGAGATTTCAGTCACTAAGTTATGGTAGGCGGAGTCTGCCCTTGTTCTGCTCTAGCACTGGCCAATCGCAGCGCAGAGCTCACAGCCTGGGAGGTTATTTTCTCCCAGGCTGTGAGCTCTGCAATGCGATTGGCCAGCGCTACAGAAGAACAAGGGCAGACTACGCCTACCATAACCTAGTGACCGGAGATACCGGAGGGCATAGCAGGAGAATGGAGCGGCGCCCAGGGATAATAGTAAATGCAGTGAGATCCCCGGGAGCCGCTCTCCATGTCTGTATTCTTAGTTCACAATGTCATAATCGGTGAAAGGTCCTCTTTAATAAACAAAGGGGCACATTTATTAAGACCGGCATTTAAGATACAAAGAGGCGCATCCAGCACCAGTTCTAAATGCAAGATAGCTTCCGAGCTGTCTTACATTTAGACCATTTTCTACACCTAAAACAGGCGTAGAAAATTAAGAATGAGACAGGCCTGCTGGCCCTTCCATGCCA
Source organism: Bufo gargarizans (assembly GCF_014858855.1). NCBI lineage: Eukaryota > Metazoa > Chordata > Amphibia > Anura > Bufonidae > Bufo > Bufo gargarizans. The sequence continues at coordinate 187,007,863 of NC_058084.1, forward strand.
TGCCCACAATTTTAGATAAGCAGGGAAGAGTCGCAAATAGCATATTTCAATATAATCAATGACCCCCAAAGTTTAAAAAAAAAACATATGAATGGGAAAATGTTAAGACTTCATGCCATTAAGCACTATAGTCAAGTATGCTTTGTCATTCCAAATATATATATATATATATATATATATATATATATGGTCTGGGTGCACGTCCTTAAGGGAATAGGCTTCTTACCCCAATTATAGTCCAGAAAAATGAACGGCACTCCAATAGGTTATGAGAAAATAACACCTGTAATCACCCGTGCGGTGCAACGTTTCGGCTCAATGCTAGAGCCTTTTTCAAGCAAAGAACATATACATATGGTGGGCATATATATATGTGAAACAGCACACATCATCATCATATGACCCAATCAAAACAGTTGGATGTTAACAAAATTAGCATACATAACAATGAGAAAAAAAATACATCAAAATATACAATGTACATTGCAAACTAAAAATTGCATAGATGAAGACATGGTCAATCAATCATTGTGATTTAAATTATAATCTGATATCCATATCCGAACCAGTATCCAAACATTTTACTGAGGCAGGACATAGGGAGAATGATTTGAAATATTGGATCTTGGACCACATACCTCTACCTAGACGAGGTGGTAATAGACTTAAGTTGTTGAAACACAGGGAGTTACTGTGGATACACAGGTTGGGCAGCCTTAAGCCCAATGGATTGAATGTGGAATAAAATTTTGGGGATATCATGTAGAGGGTGGTTTGCGTTTTCTGACCTGTGACTTGTGGCGTGTTCTCAGGTGTGTAGACTTGGAGAACTGCAATACGGTTCATAATATTTTTAATATACTTATATATTTTTCTTTTATCTCTTTAAGATCATTTGCACAACACGAATGAAACAGGGATGGAGATCAAAGTTGAACCGCTGCTTCACATCCATTGGGAATCCGGCACACTTACTGTAGTGTTTTATTTAGTACATGCTGCCCTGAGTGAGGAGTGCCAAAGGGTACAAGTCACACTAGCCCTATTTGTTTAGTCTATATTGTTTTAGAAATCCTGATTGATTTGCCCTTTATATACATTGGTTGACCGGCCTGAGGAGATTCCTCTTGAGCTGAATGGTGCCCACATTACTTTCATGGTAACCCCCCCCCAGATAGCCATGTGATGGGTGGTGGTCTTCGGGACGTTGCCTGGAAGGGTGGGGTTGCAGCCCTGTGAAGTGGACTGCCCCTACCGCTTTGCGGCACTAGGCTCGATTATAAGGCTGTATTCCGATTTGAACCGCATTGATATGCAAAGGTAGGGCAGTTGACCAGCAACCAAGATGGCGCATGTGTGCTTGGATCGCACTGGGCAAGCGCACAGTATTCTGTAGAATGGGCAGATGAGCGGAACGGCAGAAGGGGAATGCGCATACGCAAATATTTGTCTCTGACGCAGGACGCTCTCACCTACCTGATTGGCACTCCCCGAAGAAGGTGCAGTAGATTGTATACAACGCCGGGATGGTGTGTGGATCATTTGCCTCATCCCCTGGGTATGTTAGCATTTTCTGTCTTTCTGGCTCCTCCTCTTACATTTTACTTTTCACAACTGTCATGGTCAACACTGGAGGTGGTGTTTATTATTATGGATCATATAGGGATATCAGATTATAATTTAAATCACAATGATTGATTGACCATGTCTTCATCTATGCAATTTTTAGTTTGCAATGTACATTGTATATTTTGATGTATTTTTTCTCATTGTTATGTATGCTAATTTTGTTAACACCCACTGTTTTGATTGGGTCATATGATGATGTGTGCTGTTTCACCTATATATACACCCACCATATGTATATGTTCTTTGCTTGAAAAAGGCTCCAGCATTGAGCCGAAACATTGCACCTTTTGTATCCACCAATAGTCCTCCATGATCTGGAATGGAGGACTATTAAGGAGTTTTCTTAACACTTTAATTAAAAAACTTGACATTAGCCTTATGCATGTTATACTGGCCGTTCTTATGTTAGGAGTTAGGGGGCTTTCATCAGCTTTCCATCAAGTTCAGCTTCTTTGCTTTATTTCCGAAATTAAATTTTATATCACACAAAACCATGAAAAAAAAACTCACAGCCGCAATAATCTTTTACCTGGTTAGTAAGTTCTACAATTATCTGTTCCTTTCTCAGCAGTTCTTCGTTTTGGTCTTTAAGCAAAGCCTCCTGCTTGTTAAAGGCCTCGGTTAACTTGCCAAGCTGCTCAGTTGAATGAATCAAGTCATCACATAAAAGCTCCCTCTGTTTAAAAGAAAGCCATGAATTTATCATTACGCATACAGCTCTATAAGCAGCTTCTCGGCTATTGTGCGCATGCAAAAACGCATCCCGAGCTAGTGGACAAGCATCCGTTTTACAACGGAAAACATCTCAAGAGAGATGAAACCCTTTCCGAAGCGACTTACCTCAATGTTATCAGCAGACTTCTTCCTTTCCAAGCTCTCCTTCAGCTCCTCAATTGCTTTTTCTTGCTTTTCTAAAAGCGATTTGCTTTCTTCTTTAGCGTATAGTGCAGAACTGTATTTGCCCTAAACAACAAGATATTTCATTATTTAGACAGAGCAATGAATAACTCATCAAGTCATTCAAAGCAGACAACCGTTCTTCATGGACTGTGCATTTCCTACTTTGGCATTAAAGGCCATCTGAAAAAAATCTGGTCCAAGACAAAATTTTCAGCAAGCTGAGACAATAAACAGTGGTTATAAAGAAAAAAGGGCACACATACATTTACGTCTTCCAGCTCCTGTGTAAGAACATCTATAGACTCTGTTTTGTGCATGATTGTTGTTCGCAGTCCTTGAATTTGGTTCATAAGGTCGGTCATTATTTCCTTGTGTTGAAATAAAAAATATATATCATATTTTACATAGTTTACAAACTAAAAATCACACTGTACAATAACTAATCACTGTTTGCAATATTGAAGTGGCAGATGAAGTTAGAAACATACAAAGACGACAAAAAATTACTTGGACAACCCCTTTAAGCAGAGCTCTATGTAGTATTTGATGACAAATTTTTATCCATAGGAAGCTCTAATTTATTATAACTATAACTGGCCAGGATACGTACCACAGAATGGATGAGCCAAGGCATGGTTTGTTTCAGATTTTCCAGACAGTGACATTAAAGGCTATGAACACCTTTGCACTTAAATGTGCCCCCCCCCCCCCCCCAACTTACTTCCTAAATGGCAAATTTTGCTTTTGCACATTGTGTGCAAGTCCTTCCCCTAGCTGGGGGTGCTTCTAAAGCGGACATAAATTCATCAGAGCACTGCTCTTGTTTAGGATATCCCTCTTTCCCTTCTCTTAGTGTTAAAGATAACAGCAGTAAGGAGATGTTGTACACAGCAGATCATAATGTGGAGGGGGGATATCTATGGACAGCTCGCACAGGCTAGACAGGGAGAGAAGCACATACAAGGTAGTTTGCAGGTGGGGGATCACATAGGCTGTGCACAAGTGTAGTGAGAGAGCAGGGTACCCACAGGAAGCTCTGTGGAGAGGCGGAATCACAAACTCCTCAGCATCAGTGTCTCACTAAAAGTGAGAGGAAATCGGTACAGAATGACACTGTGCTGATAACAGAGGACTAGTGAATGCAGCAGCATCCTGGGTACACCCCCCACAGCCAGCATGTATTACTTGAAGGGACACATCCACATTAGAAAAGCCTAGAGCAGGTTGGAATATCAGGAGGTCTAAAAAAATTATGAAGATTGCAGCCTGAAATGTAATACAACTTATTAACAACTAACATATGTAAAAATCATTTCTCCATGTCAAAGATGACCATAGCCTTTAAAGTTTAAAGGGATTCTGTCACCAGGATTAGCGATATTTATATGTGCCCATTAGTCTCCATGCAGTGTTTAAAATGATCTCACGCAGGCGCAGTGGTCACTGTAGTCTGCACCCGTGCGGGCTACTGGCTTCGACGAGTCAACTGCGAATGTGCCGGCTCCCTCTGCGCGAGATTACGGCACTGAGAAGAACTGACATCAGGATTAGTGGAGTGAATAAATGAAGTGCTAGGCGGTTCTGGGCTCCGGATCGATGGGCGCGGCTGGGCTCCAACATATCGTGGGACAACCTCTTGGGCTCCTGACAGAGGCGATTTACATATCAATAAGATTGTTTTTTTTATAAGAATCTAACACACACACAGAGCATAAACAGTCGGATCATTGTAAACACTGCATGGAGACTAATGGGCACATATAAATATCGCTATATCGTTAATCCTGGTGACAGAATCCCTTTAAATAAGTCGAGAATATAACTTATATACACTTCTGCTGTAACATTTGCATTCTAATATGTACAAATGTCACCTACAAACACTATGAATATTTTAACTTTTCTGAAAAGTTATTTTTTATTAAATCTGATCAATCTGGCAGTAAGGAGAAAAGTGTGGTACTGGAAAGCCCTCTTCCCTACCCCAAACTGAGAACCAATTTGGCTTTGAGCTAGAAAACAGACAGATTGATTACTAAGCATGTGCAGTATGAAAACACCACATACAAGGTGGCAACTGTTAGCCATATATACCTTGAAGTCAAAGTCTCAAACAACTTCTGAAGAACCCTCCAATGCAGACGTGAACAATGCCTAACCCCATAAAGGGATCTGTAGGCTGTGAATGTTGCAAGAATCTTGCTACAGCCTGCACTATAACTGTCATCAAAAGCGCCAGGAACTACAACAGAGTGCCATAGGGCAGGTGTGAACAAGGCCTGAAATATTTTCATGGTAAAATAATTCTGCTGGTAAACTGTGGCATAGGCAAGATACCTTGTCAGAAGAACATTTTCTCTCCAGTTCATGGATACTTTCTCGGGAAGAGTTTAAACCGTGTTCTAGTGATTGAAGCTCAGCAACCTAAAATTGGCAACAGATTGCATTGGAACATAAAAGGATACGGATGCGTTATACCGAAGGCAGGTTTTTCCCAATAGATACATAAAATGCCCAGTACTGGCTGAATCATACCATACCTGCAGTTCACACTTTGTCACAAGGTCAGAACACTGCTTCTTCAGATTCACATTATCCTCTAGAACCTTCACAAGTTCCCTACAAACAGAATAATTTATCCTTACATTCCTGGAAATCCAAATACGCTACCGTAGAATACTGGCTCAAAGTGTGAAGATTACTTATCAGTGGATGAGGGTTTTACTAGATCAGTTGTAATGTATCACATACTTTGTCTTGTTCTCCTTATCCTCCTCCAGCTGGCACTTCAGGTTTTGTCTGTGCTCCTTTTCAGTTTCTAAAAGCTCCAGAAGATTCTGTTAAATAAAAAATTATGTTTCTCATGAAAAAGGGATCAGTATGCTGTGTAAAAGTAACTAAAGTGTGCCACAATTTTGCAACAGAGATAAAGGGATATTCACATCTGAGATAATGGCATATAGCTAGGATATTGCCCCATTGTCTGATAGGTGCAGGTCCCACCGAAGGGACCCACACCTATATCGAGATTGGAACGGGGAAAGTGGTAGCTGGAAGACCCCAGGGTCCGGTCACCACCAAGCACTATCCCCATAGAAGGGAACGGAAGCTCACTGCGCTTGTACGGCCACCACTCCCATTCTTTTCTGTGGGTCAGTGCTCAGCTATTTTCGGCAGCCCCATAGAAATGAATGGAGGGCCACCGCGCATTTGTGGTGCACCCTCTGGGACTTTACCGGTTGCCTTTACGAGATAGGTGCGGGTCCCGCACCTATCACATAATGGGGGCATATCCTAGCTTCCCAAATACCCTTCATTAGTTAAAATGGCTCATTTTCTAGGGAGCAATCATTGAGAAATAAAATGGCCGCCATCCCATTAGTACACAAAAAAACTGTCAATCAACACAGACGGACATGTTACTTCACAACACTGAGCCAAAGAGCTGCCTCATCCTCCCCTCTGCTTATCATGGATTATGATCCTCAATACACAAGATCTTTAGCTGAATCTCTGTAGGAATAGAGTTCATGAGGAGACATGAAGTACAGAGTGGAGGGTGAGGATGTGGCTAATTAGCAGCAGCACTTGTATGCAGTCTCCATTACCACAGCACCACATTACCAGTCTGTCCCATCCTTCTCTTTACTTCAGGTCTCCTGATGAACTCCATTCCTACACAGATTAAGCTGAAGATTGTATTCTGGATCATAATCCCTGACACAGAGCAGACAGGAGGCTGAGGCAGCTCTTTAGCTCGGTGATCTGAAGTAACTTGTTGTCCTGTGTGATTAGGACAGGGGGCAGGTGAAAAGCTAAAAATCACATGCCTTGAGGGACAAGGATAGATTTGGATTGAATTGTAGGACAGGATAAATGAAGAGATGGATATTACAGCAAGTGTTGCATAAACCAATATAAGTTCAGCATACACAAGAAATAATCTTACGCTAAGTTCAGCCTTGAGCGTTTCATTCTCCCGTTTGTTGTCAGAAAGCTCCTGCTTCAGTTGGTCGGTCTCAAATTTCATCACTTCCTCTAGGTTATCATAAGCATCTTGGATGGATCGCTTCTCCTCCAACAATGTCTCATGTTCCAGCCTAGTGTTTGTGAAAAAGATCATATAAAATGCATGAATACATACAGATAGGTATGTTTAAGTGACTGTGCACATTTCAGGTGTAGTTCTGCATGATATTTGTGAAAGGGTTGTCCACTTTAGACAATCCACTTTTTGTTAAAACAGTCCCACAAAGATGAGCTGATTAAAGGGTGTAGCATTGCTGGGACCCCCAGTATTCAGCTATAATATATGGGATAATGGGGTGTCTGCCGACTGTTCAATCCCCCTGCAGCGCTAACACAGAAGAAATTAAGTATTGTAGTATTGATCTAACAAAATCATGAGCCGTCTTGGATTTCTGGCTTTATCTAAATTAAAACAAATTTTTTGCAGCTGCTGGCCAAGGGAGGTGGAGAAGCGGGGGTTGTCCGTAAAAATCGGCACTTGCGTCTATTTTTAAAAAAGTCATAGACACACAGTTTCAGACTTAACGCAACTTTTCATGCACAAATGAAAAGATAAATCTCCCCAATATATCAGCTTTACTATTTTTGTAGAAAACAAACATCTCCCATTGCTGCCTCATCAGCTATTTGAAGAGGCCACGTTGCCTCTTACTAGGCCAGGGACGTCACGTTATCACTCACATGGCCTGTTTGCAGCTCCCATTCAAGGGATAACACCTGGGCAGCAACCTCTTCAAATAGCTGATCAGCATATGCATCCTAGGAGTCAGAACACCACAATCGCATACCGATCCTGAGGACAGATCATCAATATTTTACTCCCCGAGAGCCCCTTTAATTAACTAAGTTATAGGGGTCAATAAAAATAGGGACACAACTTTGTATTTGTAGTGTCCATATTTGTATCAATAGTGCCTAGATGGCAACATAGCATTTGTTCTTTTTTACTACAGTAATCATAAAAAAAAACTAAAAACAGCAAGAAACTGAAAGAAAAAAAAAGATACATTACAGACATATTAAATTTTATGTTTGCAGATTAAAGAGCCAAGTTAATGTAAAGTGTGGCGTCTCTTTAGTGCCTCAGTGATACAATCACTGATCAATGACACAGCGTGTTGTAAAGACTTCCAATAAAAGTGATGAAGAGGAAGCTCTGGTACTTTTATGCGACTCTGGTTTACTAGGGAATACCTGACATTATCCAGTTGCAGCTGAACATTAATGTGTCGGTCAGACAATTGGCTCATTTCTTTCTCTTGCTTTTCTTTGAACAAACTGTATTCCACCTTCACTGCACGGAGCTCGCGGTCTGCAGACTGAAGAACCACCCGCAGGTCATGGACCTCGCTCTTTAACACTTAAAGAAAGTAGAAAGCATTAAACGGACTAGACCTTATGAAAATGAATATCATCTAGCTTCAGGTTTATGCATGACGATGTAAAATAAATCATTTGAGAGAGTCATAATCAGTTTGTTAGCAGGATCCTAGGAACGGGTCACGGAGATTACACATGTGACCATAGCAGTAGTAAGCAGATAACCCAAGATGTACCGTCTACACAACTTACCATCCTCACTGCTTCTAAAGTCTTGCTGTTGCTTTTCAAAAACATGAATTTGGTCAAGAAGCTCCTGCTGCTTTGTGTTCCATGTGGCCCTTTCTGAAGTGAAGAGCTGTTAGGACCAGAAAGAACACCAGTCCAATGTCACCAATAGACAAAAAAAAATTAGGCAAATCCCTTTATATTAGAGCAGCTACACATTTTCCTAATAGAGGTAAATTAACCAACAAGTCTCAGCAACATCTAGCGCGTGGTACCACCTCCAAAAGGACACTTAGAGGGCTGTTTGATATACAGTTGCAAGAAAAAGTATGTGAACCCTTTGGAATGATATGGTTTTCTTCACAAATTGGTCATAAAATGTGATCTAATCTTCATCTAAGTCACAACAATAGACAATCACAGTCTGCTTAAACTAATAACACACAAAGAATTAAATTTTACCATGTTTTTATTGAACACAGCATGTAAACATTCACAGTGCAGATGGAAAAAGTATGTGAACCCCTAGACTAATGACATCTCCAAGAGCTAATTGGAGTCCAATCAATGAGATGAGATTGAAGCTGTTGGTTACAGCTGCCCTGCCCTATAAAAAACACACACCAGTTCTGGGTTTGCTTTTCACAAGAAGCATTGCCTGATGTGAGTGATGCCTCGCACAAAAGAGCTCTCAAAAGACCTACGATTAAGAATTGTTGACTTGCATAAAGCTGGAAAGGGTTATAAAAGTATCTCCAAAAGCCTTGCTATTCATCAGTCCACGGTAAGACAAATTGTCTATAAATGGAGAAAGTTGCACTGCTGCTACTCTCCCTAGGAGTGGCCACCCTGTAAAGGTGACTGCAAGAGCACAGCGCAGACTACTCAATGAGACGAAGAAGAATCCAGAGTGTTAGCTAAAGACTTACAAAAGTCTCTGGCATATGCTAACATCCCTGTTAGCGAATCTACGATACGCAAAACACTAAACAAGAATGGATTTCATGGGAGGAAGCCACTGCTGTTCAAAAAAAAAAGAAAAACATTGCTGCACATTTACAATTTGCACAAAAGCACCACAGCAGAGTTTCACAGCAGTACTGGCAAAATATTCTGTGGACAGATGAAACCAAAGTTGAGTTGTTTGGAAGAAACACACAACACTATGTGTGGAGAAAGAGGCACAGCACACCAACATCAAAACCTCATCCCAACTGTGGAGTATGGTGGTGGGGGCATCATGGTTTGGGACTGCTTTGCTGCGTCAGGGCCTGGACAGATTGCTATCATCGAAGGAAAAATGAATTCCCAAGTTTATCAAGACATTTTGCAGGAGAACTTAAAGCCATCTGTCCACCAGCTGAAGCTCAACAGAAGATGGATGTTGCAACAGGACAACGACCCAAAGCATAGAAGTAAATCAACAACAGAATGGCTTAAACAGAAGAAAATACGCCTTCTGGAGTGGCCCAGAGTCCTGACCTCAACCCGATTGAGATGCTGTGTCATGACCTCAGGAAAGCGATTCACACCAGACATCCCAAGAATATTGCTGAACTGAAACAGTTCTGTAAAGAGGAATGGTCAAGAATTACTCCTGACCGTTGTGCATGTCTGATCTGCAACTATAGGAAACAATTGGTTGAAGTTATTGCTGCCAAAGAGGTTCAACCAGTTATTAAATTACAAGGGTTCACATACTTTCTCCACCTGCACTGTGAATATTTACATGGTGTGTTCAATAAAAACATGGTAACATTTAATTATCTGTGTGTTATTAGTTTAAGCAGACTGTGATTGTCTATTGTTGTGACTTAGATGAAGATCAGATCACATTTTATGACCAATTTGTGCAGAAATCCATATCATTCCAAAAGGGTTCACATACTTTTTCTTGCAACTGTACATAAAAGCTAGCCAACTTCTAGAACAGTAACTTGTTGATCTACTTATTTCATGGGGCAGAGATAAAGGTCACGAAATATATACCATGAGCTCAAACTCACTTTTTTACAAACTACTGGGCTAGTTTGGTAATTTTTACTCTATTTAAAGAGAACCTGTCACAATGAAAATGCAATGCAAGATACAGACAGCATGTTATTGAGCATGAAGAGCGGAGCAGTTCGATATATAGTTTTGTGGGAAAAGATTCAGTAAAACATGTCATTTATACATTTAAAGAGGACCTTTCACAGGTCCAGACATTGTAATATAGCTAGTGGATTCTGTGGCACATACTTATGGCATATTACAGCGCTTACTATTTTCTGTATGCCCGCTGTGCCCCAGTTCACTTTTCCCACCTGCTATGTAAATTCACACCATGGCTACAGGGAGGAGGAGACGGCCCTGTTTCTCAATGGGCGTCTCCTTCTCACTGGCTGTGAGCGATCCAATCACAGCGGAGAGCGTCACAGTCGGGGAGAAGAAAAAAAGAGCTCACCTTCTCCCTGACTGACACTCTCTGCAGCAATTGAACCGCTCGAACCCCGAAATTGTAAAACACAAGTTCGCTCATACCTATTTATGAGCTTTTAATAATTTAGAGATAAGTATTATTAGGCTACCTTAACACAGGCATTTTGGCTTTTTGTTTGTGAGATCCGTTCAGGGCTCTCACAAGCGGTCCAAAACGGATCAGTTTTGCCCTAATGCATTCTGAATGGATAAGTTTGCCTCCGATCAGTCTCCATTCCACTCTGGAGGCGGACACCAAAACGCTGGTTGCAGCGGTTTTAATGTCCGCTTGACGAAAATGAACCAACCGTTTTCTATTGTGTCAGTGAAAACGGATTGACTTGCATTGTGTGTCAGAACGGATCCTTGTTCACTGACACGATAGAAAATGGATCCGCCCCATTGACTTTCAATGGTGTTCAAGACAGATCGGTTTTGGCAATGTTAAAGATAATACATATGGATCTGTTTTGAACGGATGCATGCGGTTGTATTATCGGTGCGGATCAGTCTGTGCAGACCCATGACAGGTCCGCACCAAACGCGAGTGTGAAAGTAGCCTTAGATGACTGGCACAAAGTGAAAGTAATATTCACACAGCTAAACAGTGAACCCTTTCAGACAGAACGGCTCAATATTTTTTTTTATAAAGACCAGCTTAAGAAATGATTTTTAGCCCACAATTAGTAAAATGCAATCATGAAAAAAAAATTGCTCTGAAAGATGTACATAGCCTTTCAATCTATGCTTATTTGGGACTCTGAAGTCCGGGAGGCGGTCCCATCAGTGATTGACAGCCTTCCCCCAGTCACTGATTGGACCATCTCCTTGACTTCAAAAGTCCAGAATGAGCAGGAATATAAATGTATAAATTACAGGTTTTACTGAACCTTTCCCTTCGAAACTCCTGCTCTACAACATGCTGCCTGCAGCTCAAATACCATGTTCAGTGTTACAGGCTCCATTTAACATTCTTTGATTGCAGTTTAGTTATGTAAAGGAGAAATCCATTTATTATCCAGTTTGACAAAGACTGCATGACGTGTCACGTCCAGAAAGGGCGACAGATCACCCCTGCTGCCAGTGATTGGTTGCAGCAGCCACGTAATCTGCATCAAACAGGATGTTGATGGGGGAACCATTCCCATTTTATTAAGGTGTATCCATATAAATGGCCCACCCTGTAGTTTAAAAATCGTATATAGAGTCCTTGGAGACGAAGACGAAATTCAGGTGGCAACATGCAGAGGAGGACATGTTCAGGGGCTACAACAGGTAATCTTTCTGCATAATTTATGCAGAGAAAAGAACTGAACCTGTGAATGAAGTATATTAGTAAGTTTTAACTATGCACTTACACAGTCTATCTGATGGAAGAGAAAACATTAAAATAATAATAATAAAAAAGTTTAGTTACTCTTTAATGTTTTCCATGGGTACAAATCAGTGTTCCCTGATCCTGAGACCATATCTTCATTTCTGTGACCTATTCACACTTATAGCAAGTTCAAGAGGAAGCAGACAGCAACTACATGGCTACACATATGTAGTCTGTAACTGTACAGACACTTTGCCTTCGCCTTACCTCTTGTATCTGTGCTGAATGATGTTCTATCTTATTTATCTGTTGCTGGAGCTTCATGTTTTTACTCTCTTCTTCATCCAGCTTGGCTTGTAAAGTTGTAACTTGAGCCTGAAAAATAAAGCAAAGTACTGTAATGATCAAATCTCTCAAACCGTGGCCATGTCATCCTAATATGCCGCTCTAATTAAAAAAGGCAGCATATTAAAGCGAACCTTTTACCTCATTTTCACTTTTTAAACTATCAACAGTACGTTATAGATTACCTTTAGTGTGTTGTTATCCATGTTAGGTGCGCTTTCCTGCGCTCTTTATTCATCCAGAAATCGGCTTATAAAGTTCAAATTTTGTGCTGTAACAGTCAAGCAACAAGTCAAGGGGGTAGCCCTTTCCTCTCCTCTGGCCGTACCGCCCCTGCGCCTTGTAATTGACAGCAGGCTCACTCGCAGGGACGGCGCTTCTGAATCCTGCGCATGCGCCGTCCTCCTCATTCGCCGAAAGACGGGAGCGAGCGGCGAATGAGGAGGACGGAGCATGCGCAGGATTCAGAAGCGCCGTCCCTGCGAGTGAGCCTGCTGTCAATTACAAGGCATAGAGGCGGCGTTAGGGCAGGGGCGGTACGGCCAGAGGAGAGGAAAGGGCTACCCCCTTGACTTGTTGCTTGACTGCTACAGCACAAAATTTGAACTTTATAAGCCGATTTCTGGATGAATAAAGAGCGCTGGAAAGCGCACCTAACATGGATAACAACACACTAAAGGTAATCTATAACGTACTGTTGATGTTTAAAAAGTGAAAATGAGGTGAAAGGTTCGCTTTAACAGCTCTGATCAGTCAGCAGTTTACGCTGATCCAGCCTATTAGTCCACTGTAGTTATGAGCTCACTGTCCCCCACCCGACACCCCCTTCTCTACATCCTTAGAGCCAGTCTGCCCAGCGTTTGGAATAATATAGCACAACCCATTCACTCTGTGCATCGTGGGCAGCCTCATTGGTTGTCTGAGGCTGAATACTCCGTTTTTGCCAGTACAGCGACCCTCTGGTTCAAGAAAAAAAAATATTCAAATATACTGGAAAATGAACATATCACTAACATGGTGACCTCCATTTCATCTTTTCAATAGCAGATCTACTGTAATTCTCGGGTTCCTCTTCTGCCCTCCAAGATGGTCAAAGCAATTCTCAGATTAACTGATGCATACTGTGCATCGGTAGCCCAAGACTCTTCCTACTAGTCACGTGAGCAGTGCTGGCCAATCGAAGGGTAGCAAGGAGCATTATGGGCTACCGGGGAGGCTGAGAAGCCGTGCAGTAATCTTGAATGGCAGAAGAGGCGCCCCGAATCTGACTAATCCTCAGCTAAAAAGGGGAAAAGTTGAGCAATGTTTTACCAGTTCCTTCTCTGCACAGTAGAATGGTACAGACTATCAACTATACTTGTGCAATACATTATGGCCTAACTGAATAGGACTAACCATAGCTTCACAGACAACCCCTTTAAAGAGATTCTGTCACCTCGTTTTATCTTCTAGAGCTGCGGACATGCACGGCTAGATCGCCGCTAGCATGTCCGCAATATACCTGTCTCATAGCGCTGTGTCCTTTTATTGTGTTTAAAAAATGATTTTATAGACATGTAAATGGCCCTGGTAAAGTGCCCAAGGGGCTGTACTAACCTTCTTGGTGCCAAGCCACGCCCCCGTGAAGGAGCCCAGCACCGCCTGCGTCCTCCTTTCTTCACAGTTAGATTGCCGTGAGCTCGTGCAATGCGCAGTGCCGGTATAGTGTTCCTTCCCTGTGCTGCCATCAGCCTCAGGGAAGGAACTGCGCATCTCGAGATTAGGGCAATCTAACTGTGAAGAAAGGAGGAGATTCGGAGGACGCAGGCGGTGGCTGGGCTCCAAGAAGGTTCCTACAGCCCCTTGGGCACCTTTCCAGGCTAATTTACATATCTATACAATCATTTTTTAAACACAATAAAAGGACACTGTTTTATGGGACAGGTATATTGAGGACATGCTAGCAGCGATCTAGCCGTGCATGTCCGCATCTCTATAAGCTAAAACGAGGTGACAGAATCCCTTTAAAGGGAATCTGCCACCAAAATTCTGGACTATTATCTACAGTAACTTAAGTAGTGCTGCACATAAAGAGTCCAGATTGCCATTTTGTAATTTCCTACTCATTCTCCCTCTGGCAGCGCTGAAAGCTGCATGGAAAACAGTCTGGACTGCTGTGCTGCTGTAACATAATGGAGCATGCACTGCAGTCCTGACTGTGTATTTCAGCGTAGCTTTAAATGCTGACAGTGGGGGAATCAGGGGCGGTAGGGAAATAAAAAGTAGCAATCTGGATTACTTAACTGCAGTACTACTCATGTAGTACTGCAGATAAGGGTCTATTCACACATCCGCAAAATGGGTCCGCATCTGTTCCGCAATTTTACGGAATAGGTGTGGACCCATTCATTTTCAATGGGGCTGAAATGTGCTGCCGCATACGCATTTGCGGATCCGCAAAAAAATAGAACATATCCAGGTGCGGACAAGAATTTCTATGAGAGTGCCGGCAATGTGCGGTCCGCAAAATGCTGAACACACACATTGTGTCCGTGTTTTGCGGATCCGCAACACACATACTGACGTGTGAATGGACCCTAATAGTCCACGATTGTGGAAACAAATTTCCTTTAAATGCACAACAAGTTTATAAATTTGATAGAACACGTTATTTTACTCTTCCTGGTTACTCTGCATACCTGCACCAGTCGTAGTTCTTCTGCAATAGCTTCATAGGCTTGCTCACTCATCTCCGGAGGGATAGGTTCATTCATAATATTGTCCAGATCGCCCCTTGACTTGGGTGTATCCATCAAGTGGTCCTGCAAATTATCTTGGCTCAGACGCGGCACAAGTCGAGACCTCAAATTGTAAGCCCTTGTGGGAGTCGTCATGTTCTAATAGCAGATGATAAAAAATATATAAGACTAGAAAAAGGCGAGTAAGGTGAGGGACAGAAGTGGGAGCCAACTGGATGCCCTGGCATGTACCAAGCTGCCCACTAGCTGTCTGATAACACGGTGGAGACTCTCATACATTTGTCATAGTAGGGCCTTAGGAAAAGGAGTTGCCTAAAGCAGACATTAGCCTAGACTCCAAGTACCCGATCACTGCTCCTTTTTATTTTCAAATTTAACATTTCAATGGCTAGAGCCAAAAGCTAGTCACGGGAAGGGCTCAGTGACCACCTTGCTAGATGGAGCTGCAATTTCTTTAATTTTAATACCATTTAGATGAGAAACAAGATGTAATTTGGCATTTATTCACACAGAACATGGAACTAATGGGACACTGGTGACGGGAACTTATGTATAGAAAACAGTAGGAAAAAAGATGGAAATGGCCTCAAAAACAAAGTCGATTGTTCTACAAAATCAGTAGATTTTACTATAAAAGGAAAATGGATGAGAGATGGAGATTCCGATAGCAGACCACTTGTTATTAACATCATGCATAATTTATCATGACTAATGCACAATTCGAACAAAAAGGTGGAGAAAAATGGAAGAGAGCAGTAAAGCAATCAAGTTTCGATTCCTCTCGGTTTACCTTTATCGTCTCTACGTGCATCTTGTTCAGCTGGGACACTTCATTTCTCTTATGAGATTGGATTGCTTCCAAAATATTTTCAAGATGGTTGTTGGTCTTGTATAAAGACTGCAGTTCTGACTCGAGCTCAACTTGCTTCTTCCTAGATGGAACCACAATCACACAGTTATAGGACGTCAACACAGTACTGAATCGTCTGTATTGTTTGGAGGATTTAAAGGGGTTGTCTGATCTTTTTAGATTCATACACTATCCTCAGAATACGTCATCAATATCTGATTGGCAATAGTCCAACACTGTGCCAATAAAAAAAATAAAAAAATTGTATTAGATTCGGCCATTGTAGGAGGTGGACGAGATGTAGAATGCAGTGCTGCTCCTACAGACACACAATGGACAGAGCTGTAGTTCTAGCTCTGAAGCTGAATACATGATAGGGATGGGGTATGGGATGTCAGACCCTCGCCAATCGGATATTGATGGCTTATCCTGAACCAATATAAAGGGACCTGAAAACCCCTTTAATTAGTAATAGTAAAGAAAAAAGGGAAAAAACCTCTATAAATATCAGGCAGTTTCAAGATGGCAATAAGAGATCATGCTATCGCTGTCCCTGTATACAACCAAGGGAATGTGTTGGAATAACTCTTAAAGGGAGTCTGTCACCTCCAAAAGGTGAGAAATACTTTTTATGATAAGGTTTTCAAGACCATGGGTGAGACCACAGTGTGCTGCCCGATTGCTCTGCTAGTAACACCCCCTGCACCTCGCTCTTGTTTGATTGACAGTCCCTGAGAATTCAGATGTGGTAGTGATAACACTGAACAGAGTGGGCACACCCAGGATCCTCAAAAAAAAATAATATATACATTTTTTTTTTTTTGCATAAAACTAAAAAGAACTAAATCACAGGATTAGAGGACTGAATTTACACAAGAAAGGTATGTTTTCAGGGCACTCTTTATGGCGGTATATTCCCCTTGAAACTGATTTTTGGAGGTGACAGTCTTTAAATTGAGTCTGTCACCACGTTTCTGCACTATTATCTGCAGTAGCACTAAAGAAATGGAATCCAGACCAGTACTTTTTATTTTCCCCTGGCCCCCTGTTCCCCTACTTGTGCTCAGCGGTGGTCTCTATCCTCTCTGAGCATTCACAGCAAGCAAATGAGGGGGCAGTAGGAAAATAAAAAGTACTGATCTGGACTCCATAGCTGCAGTACTCATGTAGAACTGCAGTGAAATTTTCCAGAGTTATGGTGACAGTTTACCTTTAAAAGGGTTCTCCGGGCTTTTAATATTGATGACCTATCCTTAGGATAGGTCATCAATATCAGATCGGCGGGGGTGCCATAGACATATCAGCAGGAAGAGAGATGGGAGACGGCACGTGCACACTGCACGTACAGTTTTCTCGTACAACTGATTGGTGTCGAACCCCACCAATATCCTGAGGAGAGATCATCAATATTAAAAGCCTGGAGAACCCCTTTAGGAACCTGACTTTCAGATATTCAACATTTACCTATGCACATTCCTTTATTATGTGAACCATGTTGTCCCAGTTGGTGCTGTTTTTCTTCTTTTGTGTTTCAGTTACTGTGAAAAATCAACTTTATTGCACACTCCTGGAGGATGCTAACGAGCATTTTTAAAGTCAAGGAGGCTGGCTCTTGCATCCTTCAAGTCAAGTTCTCAGCGCCCTCCTTCCTCTTGAATGACGTTTCAGAGTAGTCGCAACCTCGTCCTTTTGACTCTCCACAACTCACACAGGCGGACCTCTAGAGTGAAGCTGGGTGTACAGCGCCTGGGTCCAGCGCTTCTCTGTGCATGTGCCAGACAAGGGGGACAGTGCGCACGCCATCACTGCACACAGTGCTCAAGCAGAGAAACTGAATGCAGGTGCTGTACGACCAGCTTCACTGCGCAGGTGCCCTAGAGGAGACACCTGCGACAGGTGTGGAGAGGCGAGGGGATGATGTTGGCACTGTTTTGAAAGGTCAATCAAGGGGCCGGAGGCAGAAAGAGGGCATAGTGAACTTTACTTGAAGGATGCAAGACTTGACTTCAAAAGTGCTCATTTACGAATAAGCGAGTGTCGCTACTGCGGGAGTGTGGAATAAAAAAAAGTTGATTTCCTCTGCAACCATGAAACAGAAAAGCAGAATAACGGTGCCATCAGGAATAACATGCTTGAGACAGAATGGTAAAGCTCATCATTAAATGTTGAATATCTGGATGACAGTTTCCCTTTAAAGGGAATCTGACGCCACAAAATTCGGTGTAAAAGCAGGTACTGTCTTGGCTCAGCTGAACGTAATGATACCTTTCAATTTGTGATCTGATGCTTCATTCTAGTGAAAACTGACGCTTAATCCATATGCAACTGCACAGTTGAAGTGCACTGAGGCTGGGCCCAAGCCACTCTACGCACTCATGCTTCACTGCTTTCCCATGACAACACCTCCATCTCCTTTTTGATTGACAGGGTCAGGTTCCTGCATAGTCATCTCACCTGGCCCCATCAAGGAGAGGGAGGGGCTGGCAGAGGAAGCAGGAGTGGCTTGGGGTGGACCTTGGCGCGCTTAACTGCTCATCTGCATATGGATTCAAGGTATGCCTTCTCCAGAATGAAGCAACACATGATCAAGTGACAGGTTCTGGAACGCCTTTTTCTCTGCAGAAAAGGCAACTGCCTCAGGAGTTATGGGCAACATACTCTGGAGAGATTGATCTCTTCTGGAAGAACAGGGCCCCTTAGAAAGCCTCTTTGGCTTTACCATCACGGTCATAAAGCAAACTAAAGGACGTGCTGACGGGTTCTAAACTAACTTTGTCAGCTCTTTGAATTCTTCATATTCTTGTTTGGCGGTGGCCAGCTCACTTTGAAGTTGCAACAATTTCTCCTTCAACTTTTCAGTAGAAGCCAAACTATTATCTGAAGATATTGGTGTTGAGTGCAGAGGTAGAACTGAGGAGAAAGAAGACACAAATATAATGTTATGTTAGCAAAACAGTAGGGTCAAACATCACTCTATACAGTATATGGGGGTCTCATATCTTTATATACTGTATCCAGATAAATGAGTAAGTGTAATATTTCCCACCTGTATTTACAGTTTTAATCAGTGCTAACAGAGTGGTCAACAGTAGTAACCAGATGACTTCACCCTCAAACCTGAACTGGAAAAATGGCACTTCGAATCTCATTGGTTGCTGCAGACCTTTCTTTTTATTCCTAAAGAAATCCTACAGTAATACCACTGGCCTAGCTCGTACTGAACAGCTACAAAAGAGCACAGTAGAAAAACAAAACTGCTACGCATATACATGTAATATATTTTCTCTACAAGAGATGGTCTATCCTAAGGATAGGCCATTATTATCTGATTGGAGGCGGTCCAACAACCCGCACCCCTGCCGATCATCTGAAATAAAGTCGCTCGAACCCCAGAACTACAAAGCTCCATCCACTATGTAGTGGACTGAGCTGGTTACTGCAGTGCTGCTCCAACCAAAATAAAAAAGGAGCAATGCGGCAGTAACAGAGCTGTGTAGTTCAGGATGTCAGACCCTCTCCATTCAGATATTGATGGCTTATCCTGAGGATAGACCATCAATAATAAATACGGGACAACTTCTTTAATACAAAATATATTTTACCTCCTGTGTCCTTGATAGCTGAAGAAGCTTCCAGGAAAACTCGCTCAAGATCTGCAATCATCTGATTGTTAATCTCTTGAGCCCGTTTTACAGACTGAAGAGACTTCAGACTTTTAATCTCCTCCCTGAGGCTATGGTTTTCTAGCGCATACTTTGCTACTCGGGGGTGGTGCTCAATCTGGATATTTAAAAAAAAAAAGAGAAAAAAAATAAATAAATCACAAACATTCAAGAGAACATACTTGTGCACAGTCATGTGAATAGTAATCCACATCCAAACGATATTTCTAAAACATGAATGTCTGTTAAACAAATGTCTGTTATGTAAGAGAAGTTCTGGGTTCTGGTATTAACTTTAAGCACTTGTCAGTAAAGGTTCTTTTGCACAGCCTGATGTGGGGCCAAAAAAAAAAGCACAGATAGACATTATAACAAGTGGATTGGTGCTTGTTAAAGGGGCCTCTACATAAACCAATGCAAACTGTCCACAGCAAGCTTTAGCACAAGCAAGCAGCCCCTCCAACTAGGACGTCTACCACTTGTTTTTGAAGGTTTATTTCCAACACTGTGCAGGTGAAAATTTATATTTTAGCAGCAACAGCATAACATTTCTTTGAACCCAAAACCTGGACAGCCAAGTACCTGTTCCTTTAAAACAAGCAGCTCTTCCTTTATTTCTGCTATGAGGTCATCATGTTCATTATTTGAAAATGAATTTCGACTCTCTTTGTGGGTCTTCTCGAGTCGAGCAATGTGATCTTCTCTGAATTTTACAATCATTTTGTTGGACTGGATGAACTTTTCCTTTTTGTTACACAGATCTTCAAGCCGAGCCACCTTCTGTAACAGCGCCTGTGGAGCATTACATAAACCATCAGGGTGAAACAGACCAGATTTCGCTACTTCACAAATTTTATAACATGCTCACACATTCTTCAGCCAGATAGAAATAATGAAGAAACCACCATTTGATCCTGAAAACCTATAAAAAGTATTTGATTTAGTCCATTTGATGGAGAGACAGCCTCTTCTACATATGAAGTTGACTAATTAACTTTTTTTTGAAGGATAGAGCTAAAAATAATAATAATAAAAAAAAAAACTATTAAGATTTCTTACTAAAATATCAGTTTCAAATGGTTGTCTAAATAATATACCAATAACAAAGACAGGTGCACTCTGCGGTCTTACTAACCCTCATACTGGTGTAAAATTGAGAGATTAGCCAAACACCACACCAAGGTTTCTCAAGTAGCACGGGACCTAACGCTAAACCTACCTGTGCCGTATGGGCAATACCAGGAGCCAGTGGTCAAATTACTGGAAAGCAAGGTCTGAACCACAGCAATCTCCCAGAACCTCCAGCATGTGACCATGCATACAATGGGAGGAGGGAGAGCGCTCTGAGCCCCACCCAAGACTGGCAACTTAGATTGCTGCGAGTCTGACCTTGCACTCCTGTAATTCGCCCACTGGTTCCTGGTATTGCCCATACGGCACAGGTAGGTTTAGCGTTAGGTCCCGAGCTACTTGAGAAACCTTGGCGCGGTGCTAGGGCTCAGACATGTCCTCCAAGCAGGATATGTTGGCTAATCTCTCAATTTTACACCAGTATGAGGGTTAGTAAGACCGCAGAGTGCACCTGTCTTTGTTTTTGTTATATTATTTTTACTGTTTATCACATCCACACATTTGCTATCCTGTGTAGGATGTCCACTGTGGTACTTGTGGTCCGCTGCAAGCATCCTCCATTGTATGCATTTTTGCTGGGGATTGCCATTAGCAGCGGACCACAAGTGCAGGATCTGCCCTCCCGGTATAGATGCACCACTGCATATGGGGTTGAGCACTTCCTGCTTTTTACATACCAATGCCAAATCTGTAGTTTGTCAAATGGCTGTCTGCCTATTTAATATACTGCGGTGGGAAAGCTTAATGTAACCCCCAAACCCAAATCACATCCTATTGATATCAGGTGTAGGTTGGTGGCTTAATGTTGTATGGTTCCCACTTCTGTGAGGGCGAAGGGATATCCGGCACACCTGACCAGTATAAAGCCAGACACCAGCAATTGCCCACTTATGATCACCTGTGCCTCAGGCCTCTTTTGCGTTCCGTATACGGACCCATTTATTTCAATGGATACGCCAAAAAAAAAAAAGAAAGAAGATTTCCACCCACATAACAGACAAGGATAGTACTGTTCTATCAGGGGCCAGCTGTTCCGTAAAAAAAAAAAAAAAAACGGAATGCACATGGACGTCATCCGTATTTTTTGCCGATCAGTTTTTTGCGGAAGGCAAAATACTGAAAAACACATACTGTTGTGTGCAAGAGGCCTAATCCTGTGCACACTTGAATCGATGGCAGCATAGGTTTGCTACTTATAACAGGTGTGCCCCGCGTTCAGTCCCTATATTGCATAGCCCTCAGTACATACATAACTAGTTTCCTAACCCGCGTCGAGTAGACCGCCAGTAATTAATCAGGAGTCGGCGCGTGTAATGAGACAACAACAACAACAGATAAGATAGCTGCACACACCACATCCGAGGCGTGCAGCTAAGTACAGCTACCGAGACTATGACGGCCGTTGCACGGCCACAGTATGCCGCTTCTTATAAGTAGCTATTCCCTCCAGGCGGTGCTACACAGCAGACTGTCCAACTGGCCGAGGGGATGTGTGTCAGTGCTCCTCCTCCTGCTGTCTTTGTAAACGCTAGGTGGCGGAGGGTAAGAATAGATGTAAAAGTTAAACAGCTCAATGACTCACAAAACCCTTTAGGGTTCATAGCTCCAGACCAGAAGGTAACAGGGGGATGGTTCTGGGACAAACAGACCTGTCTGGCTTCTGGCTACAAGTAGAGTCCAAACATGGTACCGTTATTGGGTTTCTGTGGGGAGATATGTATATCTCCCTTCCCTGGTACCCGACCTCCAACATAACTGGTATGTTCGTCTTTGCCCCAGGATCGCATAAATATATTTTACTTATGTCTGGGATGGGCGGGCGATTCATAATTCCTTATGAACCACCGATTCCATGATGTCTGGGGGGAAATGATAGATCTGGGCAAGGGCTGAGTCCCCCTACAGAGAGGTTTTCCTGTAGGATTAGCTGGCCTCCATACTGGCTGGTTGAGGTGTGAATTCATATGCATGTGGCCTCCTTGAAGCCAGAACCCCTGTGGAGTTCACTACCTCTGCTATCTGACAAGCAGATGGTTGGAGTGAGAACTTATTTTGCAGGTACACTGACAAAGGTGAATCAGATGAATATCATGGCTGCCATTAAATAATGATCCATATTCCTCACAGGAGCCAATACATTATAATACTGTACGGAGTATTAGAACAAAGTTTTATGCGAATCAACTTCGGATGTTTCATCTGAAGTCGATTCGCTCATCCCTAGTCACAATTTTACTGTAAATCTTAGCAAAGCTCTACAGAAATTCTGATAAAAGAAACAAACTTACTTTATATAGACCAGATTCTGATTATTTTGAGATGTTTCAAATAAATTCCAGAAACAAATGACAACTAATAATGAGATGTATTATTAACAGCGTCTCATCTGAGATCAGGATACAGACACAGGGCCCTGTCAAGTGACTTGGGGCTTACTGAGAAGAGGGATAGGACTTGGGTCCACTGAAGGGCTACCAACAGCTCTGTATAATACTTATAATATTTTTTATAAAAGTGCTTTTTCCTTCTCCAAAGGAAGGGTGGTGTAGTAAATTGTTTTTTCAAGTACTACATGTCACTATGCTTAGGTCAGTAAGCTGAATGAGGGCGTATCCTTCCCAATAAGGCTCCATTCACAAATCCGCAATTTCGTTCCGTAGAAAAATAGAACATGTCCTAGTCTTGTCTGCAATTGCGGACAAGAACAGGCATATTCTAATAGTGCCGGCAATGTGCGGTCCGCAAAATGCAGAACGCACATTGCCGCTTTCCGTATTACGGATACGTTGGGGACGTGTGAATGGAGCCTAATACATGCTCGATCTACGTGTCCAGGATTCTGCTGCTTGCACCCTCCTGCACACTGCCTTGTGGGTCCTTTCTTCCCCATACACAACCTGGGTGAATTGCCCTCCTTGGATTTTTATCCACCCCCCCATAAGCATTTTGTATACACAGCTTCCTGCTGCTTTATCCAACACAGAGAAGGGAGGGGGGAGAGCAGAGAGCCTTAAGAAATAAATCTGTCAGATCTATGCTTCTATGTCAGATTCAGCACCACCAGCAGCTAGGTGAAGGACTGTCAGGCATTCTGCAGAAGCAATGAAGAATATTTAGAAAGTTGCTTAATTTTGCATTTAGGAAGCAAATAAAAAAAAAAAATTGTGCAAAGGTGTTCGTAGCCTTTAAACCACTATGTAACCCTGGTAAGGCTACTTTCACACTAGCGTTCGATCGGATCCGTTCTGAACGGATCCGATCATAATAATGCAGACGGAGGCTCCGTTCAGAACGGATCCGTCTGCATTATATTAGCAAAAAAAGTGTGAAAATAGCCTCGGACGGATCCGTCCAGACTTTCAATGTAAAGTCAATGGGGGACGGATCCGCTTAAAGATTGAGCCATATTGTGGCATCTTCAAACGGATCCGTCCCCATTGACTTACATTGTAAGTCTGGACGGATCCGCACGCCTCCGCACGGCCAGGCGGACACCCGAACGCTGCAATGTGTTTTGCAAGCAGCGTTCAGCTGTCCGCCTGTCCGTGCGGAGGCGAGCGGAGCGGAGGCTGAACGCCGCCAGACTGATGCAGTCTGAGCGGATCCGCATCCATTCAGACTGCATCAGGGCTGGACGGAAGCGTTCGGGTCCGCTCGTGAGCCCCTTCAAACGGAGCTCACGAGCGGACAGCCGAACGCTAGTGTGAAAGTAGCCTAAGAGAAAATACAGAGGTCTGATCTGGATGAATGAGAACCTATTTTTTCTGTCTCTTAGTGACAAGTCAGATTCCCAAGGATTTGTGCTCCTCAATGAGCAGAAAAACCATTGCCTTGGTTTGGTCGATAAATTAACATTTGAAATAAAAGTTTCTTGGTTAATTCCCAACAAAAAGATAACTTTCCACTTATAAGTAATGGTCAAGCTCACCTTCTTTTCACAATCGGATTTCTCCAGGAGCATCATGGCTTCTAAAAAGTTATTCATATAGTCTGCAGAGTTTTCATCGGTAGAAGGTGCTGGATAAAAGATTAAAATATTTCATGTTTTATATCACCATATCTGCATGTGTATATGCACTCAGCTGTATCACTAACACAAAATGTATGACATCTGTAAAACAGAAGTTCAGTTCTACATTAGTAGGGAACAAACATTCTAAATAGGATGACATGGGAAGAGCGCAATACAGTCATTGTTTTATGGGCTTCATTTTATGACGTTCACGGTACCGTAACAATGACATGTTAACTTTATTCTGAAGGCCAGTACAATTACAGAAATATCAAGTTTATATGGTTTGTCTTTGTTTTTTACACAGAAAAAAATTCAACTTTGCCATATCCTACTCCCATCAGCTGTGTAAGGGCTCTTTTTGCAGGGTGACCTGTACTTTTTACTGACATCAATTTTGGATTATGTATAGCTTTTTGATCTCTTTCTGTTCAGCTTTTTAGGGAGGTGAAGCAAAAAAAAAAAAATTTAGCCATTTTACTGTTACGCTGTTGACCATAGGGGGCGAATCATTTTATATTTTTAAAGTGTGGGCATTTTTGGATACGGCAATACCAATGACATTTGTTTTGTATTTATAAAATGAGAAAAGAAGGTGAAGAGAATTTTTAATTCTTTCTTATATAATGTTTTTTTTTTTTTAATACTATATTGTTTATCCCATAGACTGCAATGGTTAACCACTACAGTCCATGTTAAAAGTGTGTGTGTGTGTGGAGAGGTCCAGTCACTGGGAACACCATGTTCCTGGTAAATGACAGCATTTGAGGGGGTTAAAAGTCTGTGACTGAACCTACTGTGTAAGGCCCCTTGCAGACGAGCGTGTCCGGATGTGTCCCGATGCATTGGGGCAAACCCGCGTGAGTAGGAACGCAATTGCAGTCAGTTTTGAATGCAATTGAGTTCCGATGTTCAGTTTTTAATCGCGCGGGTGCAATGTGTTTTGCAATACAGAATGCATAGTACAATAGGGCTGGAGGGGTTAAAAAAAAAATAATTTACCTCACCTTAATCCACTTGTTCGCGCAGCCGGCATCTCTTCTGTCTTGTTCTGTGAGGAATAGGACCTTTGATGACGTCACTACGTTCATCACATGGTCCGTCACATGATCCATCACTATGGTGATGGATCATGTGACAGACCATGTGATGAGCATAGTGACGTCATCAAAAGGTCCTATTCCTCACAAAAGAAGACAGTAGTAGAATGGTAGAATCACAGTAATGTATATTGAGGTTTATTTTGTTGTTAATCCTTGCTGGGTTGCAAGAAAAAAAAATAACGAAAATATTTTTATAAAAAAATAAAATTTTGAAATTTCACCTCCATTTTCCTTTAATTCTTGTGGAACACCTCAAGGGTTAACAAAGTTTGTAACATCAGTTTTGAATATTATATGAGGGGTGTAGTTTATAAAATTATGCAAAGTACATATATGAAAATGTAAAGTAATAACTATTTTGTGAAGTATCACTATCTGCCATAAAAAGCAGAGAAATTTATAATTAGAAAATAGTGAATTTTTCCAAATTTTCTCAAATTTGGGGATTTTTTTTATAAATAAAAAAGGTGAAACATATTGACTCAAATTTATCACTAACATGAAGTACAATTTGTCACGAGAAAACAACCTCAGAAAAGCTTGGAAAAGAAAAAGCATTCCAGAGTTATTAACACAAAAAAAAAGGGCGTGTAAGATTTGCAAAAATCGGCCTGGGATTTGAGGTGAAAAGTGGCTTCGTACTGAAGAGGTTAAACACCTCAATCCCAGAGGATTATTTTTTTTTTTTTTGCGTTTGCATTGTTTACACCAGGGCTTCCCGGAGCCATAACTTTATTTTTCCGTTCACATAGCCATATGAGGTCTTTTGTGCCAGACGAGTTGCACTTTCTAATGGCACCATTTAATATTGAGTACAATGTACAGGGAATTTGTAATGAAATTCCAAATGGGGTGGAATTGGAAAACAAAAATGCATCTCCGCCAGAGTTTTATTTTTAGAGACTTCCCTGAACGGTAAAACCAACCTGTTCCCTTAATTTTCCAGGTCAGTGTGAGTATGACAATGCCATATTTTAACCTCCATAACTTATTTATTTAACATCTACAGAGCTGTGTGAGGGGGATCTATATATTTCTCAATGATAGCATTTTGGGTTGTGTATGACATTTTGATCACTTTTTATAAAAAAAATTTGGGGGGGGGGGGGGGGATGAACAACAAAAAAAAAAAAAAAAAAAAAAAAAAAAAAAAACAAATCAGCCATTTTTCCCCCCCCCCCCCCATTACACCGTTCAACGCATGGACTAAATACTTTTATATTTTAAATGTATGAGTGTTTTTGGACAAAGTGATGCCTATGATGTTTAGTTTTTATGCCATTGGTTTATTTTAATCTTGGGTAAAGGGGGTTGATTTGAATTTTTAGATTTATTTATATTTTTAAAAAGTTTTTTTTCTTAAGTCACCCTAGGTGAGCATAACAAGCAATCATTTGATTGCCATTTATATTCTGTAATAAATTTTTATCCATTACAGAATTCTGTTTATTCCAAAGTGGTGCTGCCACCTGCAGGTCAGCATTGGAACATACCAGTAAACGGCCTGGAAACCTACATTCTCAGGCCTATTACTACCACCGATCTCAGCCAGGGAAAGCCGTCCCAGGTTGCGAAGAAAGAACACGCTTCCAGTTTCAGCGCTCTCAGATGCCGTGGTCAAAAGTGAGGTGTTAAATGGCTGCTATCAGCGTTATCACAGATTGCAGATATTAGCCCTGCGTGCCTGCCGCGCTCAGGAGTGGGCGCCAACTTTAAATCCCGCACTTCTGCCGTACATATATGTCGCTAGGAGTGAAGGGGTTAAATAACTCAAGATGCTCCTACTCAGATAAAGTTTTAAGAAACTGTATAAGTTTGAAAAATATTAATAAAACCCATATAATAAAAAATTGACTTAATTAAAAAGTCAAATAAAAATGTCACTTCCAGGGAATCTGACATTTACCGCTGTGACAAATTATTTATGTAGTGACAGCTAGAAGCCATCATTACAATGCCAAGCACAATGTGAAGGTGAAGGAGTTAAGCAGGTAATAGGAAATGCTTTTGATTTCTCATCTCACCCCTGGCAATTGAAATATCCTGTGGCATCTGTCCGGAAAGGAGCTGAGAAAGCTGTTCCTTCAGTTTCTTCACCTCTGCTTGCAGCTGACTCACATTCCCCTGGGTGTCTTCATTAACTACAGCCTGGAGGTGGGAAAAGACATGAAATTAGAATTAACTCTAGAGAAGAACTGGACACAAACCAGCAGCAGTGCAGGCGAGAACGAAACACATTTTGGGGTATCTGAACTTGGAATGCCCTGGGTGCAATGATTTTACTATTTGGGTCACATCAGTTTATCATATGTATCCACATATTCATAACAGACAGGGGTCCAGAAAATGCTTGAAGAGGACATCTGTGCCATTCTTGAAAACCGCTCAACACTTTTGTCACTTCTAAGTTTTTTAGCTGGTGCATAGGATTTATAAATGACCCTTGCCAAGATTTGTGGGGGCAATTTAATGTTGAGCCCACTACAGTAAGATGGACCTCATTTATTAAGGGGACATGCCCTTCAAAGGCTATGTACACCTTCAGAAGGCAATTTTTATTTAGGACTTTTATTAGGCTACTTTCACACTAGTGTTTATGCTTCCATTACTAATACAACCGTCTGCATCAGTTATGAACGGATCCGGTTGTATTATCTTTAACATTGCCAAGACGGATCCGTCATGAACTCCATTCAAAGTCAATAGAGGACGGATCAGTTTTCTATTGTGGCAGAGAAAACGGATCCGTCCCGATTGACTTGCATTGGGAGTAATGCCGGATCTGCCTTGCTCCGCATCTCAGGACGGAAAGCAAAATACAACATGTTGCGGTTTGCTCTCCGGTATGGGAATGAAACTAAACAGAACGGAATGCATTTTGGAGCATTCCGTTCAGTTTTGTCCCCATTGACAATGAACGGTGACAAAACTGAAGTGTTTTTTTTCCGGTATTGAGCCCCTATGACAGAACTCAATACCGGAAAACTTAAAAGCTAGTGTGAAAGTACCCTTAAAAATATTCAGTCATTCTGTCACAAAAAGTTAATGTTTTTTTGTTTTGGTTTTTTATGTGTGACAGGTACTTTCACTTTGTCATTTAATAAACCTTATCTTTAAACTACTAAGAGGTTATAAACACTTATTTAAGCCACATCCTTAGGGCTCATGCACACAACCGTTGGTGTTTTGTGGCCCATTTTTCACTGATCCGTTCTTCCGTATCTGAGTTTTTTTTCTCCAATTTAAGTCCTCTTCCGTTATGCCACAAAACAGAACCATATGGTTTCCGTATGCAATCAGTTTTTTTGTGGATCGGAAAACTGAAACAGTAACTAATTAAACCAAACACATGAGCAATATGGGCTGGGCATAGCATTTCTACAATATGGATCCGCAAAATACGGATGTGTTCCGTGTGCGTTACGCATTTTTTGCAGACCTATTGACTTGAATGGGGCCTCGGACCACAATTTGCGGACAATATTGGGACATGTACTACTTTTTTGCAGAATGGAAATACGGAAACCGAATGCACACGGAGTACCTTCCGTTGTTTTTGCGAACCCATTGAAGTGAATGGTTCCGCATACGGTCCAATTGAAAAAAAAAAAAATATAAAAAAAAAATTGCCCCCAAAAGGTGTACATAGCCTTAAAGAAATCTAGGACATCTTTGGATTATTCCTGTGTTGCAAACTAGAATCAACAAGAGCAGTTAGTTGGGGAAGATATCCGCTATGATCTACACTAATTTCTGTAATAAATTAAGGTAAATAAACATTTATTAAGCCCTTTACACCACTATTGTGACCTAAATTATTAAAAGGCACCAGCCTCTTAAATTAGGCGCATCTCACGCCAGTTCAGGGATATCAAGAGTGGCATCTGGGAATACCAGTCTTGATAAGGGCTCTTTCAAACGAGCGAATGCCATGCGGGTAATTCACTGCGTGAAAGACAGCCAAGCCCTGTTCCGGACAGCAGAGTATTAACATGATTAATAATGCTCCATACCTTTGTGATCTTTTTACTACAAAATCACAGTGAGAAAGTGGTCACCGTGATTTTGTAGAGAGGCAAAGAGCAATATCAATCATGTTAATGCTCCGTGTCTCTGCGGTCCGGAAAGGGGCTTGGCACTCTTTCACGCTGTGGATTCCATGCATGGGATCTGCTCGTGCGAAAGAGCCCTACAAGTCCCTCAATTTGTCAGGATGCGGGCAGCCCCTCCCCCTTTTACTAAACCCCACCCACTTCCTTAAAAAGTGATGTGAGCAACAGAAAAAGTCTCCCATTTTTGCACAGAGGGAGTTGTAGTGCAAGTCACTTTTTGTGCACAATTATGGTGCCCAGCCTTTCAGAAATTCCACTGGTTACCTGGAACTCACTCTTATTTATCCAATGTTTATCAGAAAAGCTCACATAAAATGTAGATTAGAGACGCCTAATAAATAAACACAATGGGAACTCCGGTCAGAGCTTCCCTTTATTCATGAGAAATTCAGAAATTATACTGCAGACGTAAGCAACAGTTTTGCTTGTGGTGCCTCAGCATCCGTGGTTGTCAATCATCGTGTTTGGGGTAAGCAGGATTCTGTTCTGGGGGTATGACCACACAGCACAGTCGTGAGCCGTTTGGGGCACCGCCAGCCACAGTTGAGAACCGCGCGGCCAATTACCTAATGAAGACTTCACCGTATAGCCGGTCTTCATTGTCAATGGCTGTGCAGCCATTGACAATGAAGACCGGCTGTACAGTGTGGTCTGTAAATAATTGGCCGCGCTGTTCTCAACTGCACCCCGAACAGCTTATGACCTCGCTGTGTGGTCGTATCCTTACTTAGGGGCACGTATCGAACGATTTTTAGCACCATTTGTGACTTTTCACCTCGCTTGCCACTTCTTAAAAGTGGTGTGAAAAGTGGGTGGGATGTGGCCTCTCACAGCCTGAAGGTTTTACTATCATTTACGCAAACAACTGGTTTAAATGATAGTTGAAACGTATGCCAGCTAGCTGATGTACACTTCAACGCCTGACACATGGATGCCTGGAAATGCAGCAAATATTAAGAGGTATCCTCTTAATAAATTCGGCGTATTCTGCGCCTATGGACTTCATACGAGGACTGCCTGCCATGTTTTCTGCCCCAGTTACTCTCCCTGAATGCCATAGACCGGTTTTCAGCTTCTCTCTAATTCAATGGTGCTAAGCCACGAGTGGGCAGCCGCTGGGGTTTCATGTTCCTTCCTGGCATGGCTTTAATCCGCTGCTCCCTGATCTTCAGCTCTGCCTCACTGTCTCTACTAGGACATCTGTTAGGAGGTATAGGAAATACTGCTCCAAATTCTATAAATCTATATATCACACAGATCAGCTTCTCTCCCTCAGTCATAGGCTGCAAAAAAATAAAAACAAATAAAAAGTTGTCCCATCTGGACATTTATAGAATATCAATTGGATAGCTAGGATAGTTTCGGAAGTTCCATAGAACTTTAGGGAGAAAGCTGGCCCCATTCTTCAAAAACAAGCAGGTCCCAGAGTTGAGACTTGCACCTACTGGACATTTCTGGTATAGGATAAAGATATGCCATAAAAGTCCAAATGGGACAACCACTTTAAGGCCTGTAGGAACTGTTTTGCCATCAGCCATAACTTTATGTCTACATACTTGTTTGATGATGGATTTATGCAGGAGGAGTTTTCTTCTTTTAGGCATGGGTAATATGTCCTGCCTTTGAGATTTATATTATTTGTATATTTGCACTTGCACTTTTTATCAACTTGTGGAGCAGTGAGGACATTACCAGCGCGTTCTTCCTCCGATGCCGCCTTGTCCCTGCACATGTTTATGTTTTGTGATGTAATTTATGGTATGTAATAAAAATCCTTGGTATTTCATGTGGTCTGGTAACTCTTTTGTAGGTTATATTTCTTTTAGGCATAGTTTTAGGATACATTTAAAAAAAAAAAATGATGTAAAGGGTTACTTTGGTTACCATAAATATAACTTATGTTTTAGACTAATTTATCATCAGTAACTACCTAACAATGTAAATTTCACATTTACCGTTCAGTAGCTATAGAAGTAGTTTTCTTCCTCTGCTACCCACTGTGTTTCCTCATAAATGACCATGGCACGACCTGTAGTTGAGCCTTTGTTAGGTTGAGCATGCTCAGTGTGTTTCTGTAGCCAAATGTCTTGTGAAACTAGGGGCGTGTTAGTGTGCTGGCGATTACTGAGGGGGTGTGACCAGACTGTATATCAGGCAGCCAATCAGTAAACATCAACACTCACCCAGGAAAGCTAGGGATTGTAGTTCTGTGAGGGAAGATCAGGCGCCATGATACTCTCAGTGTGTTGCAGGCTCACACAGGAGCTAGACAAATGGATTGCAAGGTAAATCGAAGCTCTGGTTATATGTATAGGTATGGGTTCAGCTTGCAGCCTTAAGAGAGTCAGTCACCTCCATATGGCCGTATAAAGTGCTTACATGGCTCTGTAGCACACCTATACAGGATTGTAACGGTACCTTTGTTCTTTTCTTTAGACTTGCACCAGCAGGAAAAACTACGTTTAATTCATATGCAAATGAGCACTCGCAAATGGCCAGGGGCGGCGTTCAGTGTGTAGGTGCCCAGGCTGCTCTGCCTTCTTTTCACTTTACTCCTCCCCAGCCTCTGCCTTTGCCCGCCCTCCAAGTCTCTTGCCTCATGGATAGGTCCGGACTTGGAGGGCGGGCAAAGGCAGAGGCTGGGGAAGAGTAAAGTGAAAAGAAGGCAGAGCAGCCTGGGTACCTACACACTGAACGCCGCCCCTGGGCATTTGCTAGTGCTAATTTGCATATGAATTAAACTTTGTTTTTCCTGCAGGTGCAAGTCTAAAGAAAAGAACAGAACAAAGGTACTTTTAGTCCGGCGGCCTTTTGCCGTGCCCCCATTATAGTCAATGGGGACGGAACGACGGTCCGGCGAAATAGCGGCAGGACGGATCCGACAGGGTGAACAGCCTGTTGGATCCGGCCTGCCGCTAGTGCGAAAGTACCCTAAGTCTTCTGGCCTATACAGCCATGCTACAGCACAGGCTCTGGTCCTTCCCGGACATGCAGAGCAGAAAGCTATTTCTATTAGACCTGACTGTGGGAAGAGTGGAAGGTGGACATGTACATTTCAATAAAACCTATGAACATTAATATGAACACCAGGTAACTCCATACTACGCAAGTATGCCATAACTCTTCGCTGGATAATTTATTATTATTTTTTAAATAAATAAAAATATCACATATAGCTTTTCAATAATAAGTTGGTAAAGAGGGTTCTCCGGGTTCAGTGCTGAACCCTTATATAAGCTATATTCTTTTACTACACATGAATTGATTTATCTGAGCATTTCCTTGCTCCAATGTTCCCCTTTGCCTTGCGTTTCCTTGTGCAGGGCAAAGTCTGTTTGTTTACTGCTGGCGATATACCCGACATCTCCTCACTATGCTAAGCGGAGACTTTTGTCTAGTAGTGAGCCCAGTGACATCACCGGCACAAATGGGTGGTCTATAGCGCTGCCCTAGGCTGTTTTGAAGATGGGTACTATACAAAGTATCATAGCACTCGCCTCTGAAACAGCCTCCTACAGCGCTATAGACCACCCATTTGTGCCAGTGACATCAACGGGCAAACTGCTAGGTTGAAGTCGCCACCTAGCATAGTGATGTGAAACAGTAAACAGACCTTGCGCTGCGCGATGCAGCTCAAGGCAAAAGGGGAGAATTGGGAGCAAGGATATGCTCTCATATATAGTGAAAGAATCAAGAAGAGCTTATATCCCTTAATATTTTATACAAAATGTGTGAATTTTAGCTTACTTAAAGAAATATGCTAGAATGGTATTTGTGGCATGGCCCTTGTACGGTCAGGCAGAAGCATTATTTTAGACAAAATAACCCTTGCAGTCGCTGATGTATTTAACCCTTGCTGTTTTTAATATGTAAACAGAAAAAAAAAATTATGATCTACACAATAAATATGATGCTTAATGGTGGGATAACCCCTTTAATTTGAACAACCAACTTTAGTCAGGGGACATGTACACATTTAAAAAATGTAATGTCATATGTCTAAAGGCATGTCCTAACAGGCGTTAATACTGGACAGCCCCGGGGATCATAATGAAAGGGGCCGTCTAGGAAGCCCGCTCCTTTTGTCAATACTAAGTAAATATGGGTTTTCCCTTTTAGAACACTTATAGTTAAGTTAATTTAACCATACCTCCTAAGCAATGCCTTTTTCATGGACAGTATCCCTTTACGTGCAGAATAACAGCACTAAACCATGTATAAATGTGCAGATTAACATAATATAAATTACAAAATACATATCACCAATTGTATGGATTTGTTCTTGGGTTCAATAGCTAGCAATACTGAATACCAAAGACAATCTGAAGAATTCACAAAGGTTTCGTGTAAGGTGTTAGGTTTGAATAGTGCTGAAAATGCAAGTCAAGATGAAATGTGTCCATCGTGACTCCGCTGTTACCTTGTTCTTAATGAGCTTTGCTCTCTGTGCGAACTGAAGAGTAGACAAGGTCTCCCCAAAACTCCTGGACCCAGGATGAACATTAGCAATAATAAAGGTTTTTGCATTCCCTCCAAGTGAGTCCTGTCAGCAAAAAAAAAAAAAAAAATGGATTAAAATATCTGCATAAAACAATACAGAAGTTGAGTAATAGTGTATATGGAAAAGTCATTAAGGCTACTTTCACATCTGCGTTTTTCTGTACGGTTTTGAGATCCGTCACAGGATCTCAAAACTGCAGCAAAGCACTTCGGTTTTCTCCCCATTTAATTCCAATAGGGCAAAACTGAATGAACTTGAACGGAGTGCTTCAGAATGCACTCCGTTCCATTGCGTTCCTATTCCGCACACAAAAACGCTGCGTGCATGGGATACCGAGCATTGTAAAACATAATGTAAGTCAATGTTGACTGATCCGTTTTTTTCCATACACACAAAAAATAAGAACAAAAAAAAAAAAAAAACACGATCCGGCGCCCATTGACGTACAATGGTTTTAGTGCCGCCTTGTTCATTTTGGAGACAATACATTCGAATCCGTTCTGAACTGATGCAGACTGTTGTATTATTGACCGGATGAGTTTATGCTGATCCGCTGCCGGATCCAGCAAAAATGCAGATGTGAAAGTAGCCTTACCCTGTTGCCATCGAGCACTAGAACCTACAAGCTTTATATGAAATGGGGAAAAAATATAAAAATTTATAAAAAAAAAAAAGATTTTTGTACTTACCGTAAAATCTGTTTTTCTTCCGTTCATTGGGGGACACAGGCTTGACCTTAGGTATAGCTGTTGCCAAAAGTGGGAGAACCTCCCTTCAGCTATACCCTTCCTACATGGACTAAGCTAAAACAGTTTGTGCAAAAGCAGTAGGAAAAGCAAAAGGAAAAAAAAAAAAACGCAATTAGACTTACCGGTAATTCTGTTTTCTTTGAATCCACCATGACGGCCCACAATGAGATTGACCCTTGACCTCTGCAGGGGCAGGAACACATGAAGAGAGTTTAAATTCTCCCCACCCGTCCACCTCCTCAGTGCTTTACAAATTACCCGAAAGGTGGAACAAAAATAAAAGGATATTGATTCATACCCTTAATATATTATCATCTATATCTTCCCCGTGTAATATTACACACTTTTTTGGGGGGATGGGAATAGTACAGGCCGTCATGGTGGATTCAAGGAAACGGAATTACCGGCAAGTCTAATTGCGTTTTTTTTTCATTTCATCCACCATGATGGCCCACAATGAGAGGTAACAAATGACTAAGAGGGTGGGGATATCGCCTGTAAAACCTTCCGGCCAAAAAGAGCTTCATTTGAGTCCGGAAGACCTAAGACGATAGTGTCTTACAAAAGGTATTTACACTTGACCAGGTTGCAGCCCTACAGATCTGGTCAAGTGAGACACCTCCTTTTTCAGCCCAAGAGGAGGCAGTGACCCTAGTGGAATGGGCTTTAATGACTCCAGGCCTGGGTTTGCCCTTTATCACGTAGCAACACTCAATAGTGGATCTAATCCACCTAGCTATGGAGGATTTAGAGAGCTTCTTTCCCTTATTTCTTCCTGAGAACTGTATTAGGAGATTATTATCCTTCCTAAATTCTTGGGTAGACTCAAGATATAGAATGACGGTATTTCTAACATCTAATAGACGCATTTTATCACCTGACTCTGTATCTTCAGACCCGGTGATAGAGGGTAGGAATATCTCCTGGTCCCGGTGGAAGGATGAGACCACTTTAGGCTACTTTCACACTAGCGTTCGATCGGATCAGTTCTGAACGGATCCGATCATAATAATGCAGACGGAGGCTCCGTTCAGAACGGAGCCGTCTGCATTATATTGGAAAAAAAAAAGCTAAGTGTGAAATTAGCCTGAGCGGATCCGTCCAGACTTTTACATTGAAAGTCAATGGGGGATGGATCCGCTTGAAGATTGAGCCATATTGTGGCATCTTCAAACGGATCCGTCCCCATTGACTTACATTGTAAGTCTGGACGGATCCGCACGGCCAGGCGGACACCCGAACGCTGCAAGCAGCGTTCAGGTGTCCGCCTGCTGAGCGGAGCGGAGGCTGATCGCTGCCAGACTGATGCAGTCTGAGCGGATCCGCATCCATTCAGACTGCATCAGGGCTGGACGAAGCGTTCGGGTCCGCTCGTGAGCCCCTTCAAATGGAGCTCACGAGCGGACAGCCGAACGCTAGTGTGAAACTAGCCTTAGGGAGGAACCCAGGATCGAGCATTAGACAAATGTGATCTTCGTTGATTTGGAGATATGGTTCCTTGCAGGAAAGGGCCTGAATACGTCAGGCTGAGGTTATTGCCATCAGGAAAGCGGTTTTTAGGGAAAGGTGCTTAAAGAAATATTTGACAGTGGCACGAAGGGAGGTTTTGTTAAAGAGAATCTGTCACCTATTTTGACCATATCAAACCGTTAAAATAGCAATGTGCAATAAAGTACCTTCTTACCTACATGTGTCTTCATTCTTTTATTCCACTTTTCATTCTTATAAAAAAGCGATTTTTCTGATCTGCAAATGAGGTTCCAAGGTGCACAGAGGGGCGTTATTACTCTGCTCTAGTGCCCAGTAACTCCCCTCTGCAGTGTCCAGCCCGCCTCTCTTCCAAGCCCAGCACGCCTCATAAATAATTGTCCTCCCACATACTACCCGAACTGCGCCGCCCCCTCCCCACCACGTCATTTAATTTATTTATTGCAACATCATGCTTCCTCCTCTTTTGGACTACGGCGCCGCCCCCTCCCGATTATGTCATTAAATGTATTCATAGCACCGGCCCTCCCTTCCTCTCTTGTCCTCCAGAAATCCTGCGCAGGAGCAGTATCGGTGGGTGCCTGCGCCTGCACGATTCTCCTGTTCCAGAGGGCAACAGCCTCAATAGTGTCACTGGGCTCGCACCTCTGTTTTGCCCTGTGGAAGAAAGATCTTTAGTAAGGTTGAGTCCAGTTCTAACCCTAGGAACCTTATTCTTCTGGATGGAGTGAGTGTGGATTTTTTTATGTTTATGATCCAACCGAGAAGTGTTAGGTTTTCTTCTTCTGTTCTGCCCAGAATTAGGAAGTCGTCAAGGTATGGGATGATCGTTAGTTTTGTAAAAATTCTGGGTGCAGAGGAGATGCCGAATGGAAGGGCGACGTACTGAAAGTGGTGGATCAAACCGTCCACGCCCTTTAGTGCGAACCGTAAATATTTTTGAGAGATGATGATGAATAGGGATATGGTAGTATGCGTCTGAGGCCAATCAACGACATAAATGCCCCTTTTTGGATGAGAGGAATTGTGGATGAGATGGTTTCCATCCTGTTTAAAGGCTTTAGGTTTATTATGGTTCGAAAAGTGGTCTGTTTTTTTTTACTAGAAAGAGGTTGGAATAGAATCCTCTTCTCTCTTCTAGTATTGGGACTCTTTGAATTACACCTAGACTTAGAAGATTTCAGACACCCTGCCGTATCTTTGGTAATTCTACTCTGTTCTGGGCCGAGATACAGAATCTTCTTGGGGGGACTGATGTGAATTCTATCTTGTAACCCTGTGAGATTATGCTTAGTGCCCAGGGATTTGAGGTGATCTGTTACCATGAGGATAGAAAGCCCATCAGTCTGCCTCCTACTCTCCCCCTTTAGGGTAGCTCCATCTTCCGGTTTTTCCTTTACCCCTGTAAGATCTTTGTTGAGGTCGAAACTGACGAAAGGGCTTACTTTTAGTTTCTTTATCCTCCGGGAAAAACCTTTTCTTAGCAGCTCTTTCTAGAATATTATCTAGAGTGGGCCCAAATACAAATTCTCCTGAGAATGGGATAGAGCAGAGCTTGGCTTTAGAGGCTTTGTCCCCTGACCAGGCATTCATCCATTGTGCCCGCCGGGCGGCATTGAAAAAAGCTGCTGCTTTTGCTGAAAAACGGATAGATTCTGCAGAGGCATCTAGTAGGAATGCTGTGGAAGATCGGAGGAGCGGGATAGAATCACGAATCTCATCTCTAGAAGTTTTATTTTTTAGGTGTTCATCAAGTTCTCCTAGCCAGATATACATGGCCCTGGCCACGGATGTTGCTGCTATATTCGTTTGATTACAAACATTGCAGACTCCCAGGACCTTTTCAGGAGCCAGTCCGCTTTTCAATCCATCGGATCGCCCAGCTGAGAGGAGTCCTCAAAAGGTAAAGCGGTTCTCTTTACCACCTTGGCTACCTGTATGTCAACCTTAGGGGTCCAATTAAATCATTTGCATTCCATCGGATCAAAGCAGAGTCTATTTCTGAAATCCTTGAGGACCCCTAGCCTCTTCTCTCGATCAGACCACTCTTCCATAATCATCTCCCGTATGTTTTCATTTATCAGGGGAAAAAAAATGGAAGTTTTTGATCCAAGACCTCCAAACATCTCGTCTTGGACAGTACGGGGCTTAGAGGGGGTCCTCAATCCCCATTGTGGACCTGACGGCCCTAAGCAGTTCCTCCATTTCATCTGAGGAGAAGAAATATTTTTTTATCTTCCTCTACGATCTCCCCCTCTGATAGGGGGTCCTCGTTATGTATCTGTCTGATGCTGAGGATGCGGAAGAAGCCTCCGTCTCATCTACAGGAGGAAATAATGGAGAGCTTGCGCTTCTTGGGAGGGTTAGGGGGTACTGGCGGGAGTTGACATAGTGGCCAAAGACGACTTAATCTTGTCCAGAATGAACGACTTCATTTCTGTAAGGAAGACTGGTCCTCCGGTGAGACAAAGTCAGCTGTCTGACAACTTATGTTTAGAACACGCCTATTCTAATGAGGATGTGTCAGAGCAAGACTCCCTGGGAGGTGGGAGGGAAAGGGAGGAAACGGGGGACATAAACGCCGTTCGAGGAGAGGGTGGTCTGGCCTGTTTTGCAGGAAGGCCTCAATGGGGAGTAGCAGAGGGGTCCCCAGAGTCTGACTGGTCAGAGGGTGACCTCATGGCCAAACGCCCCAGCATTTCCACAATGGCCCTGTTGGATTGGGAAACGTCCTGCGCCATCTTAGACAAAGAGCGCACACACTCCAGCTGTACTATAGGCTGGGCAGGGGGTGCGACTGGGAAAGGGTCAGAACCACTTGGCGGTGGAGCAGAGCAAGAGGAACAAAGGGGATCCAACTGACTGGATGGGAATTTTGAGCAACAAGAAGCACATGCAAAATGTCTCACGGAAGTGACCGTTGGCTTTGGGGCCTGGGATCTGGGTTTGGACATAGTAAGTACCTGTAGTGAAAGGTAGGAAGGCTAATGTTAGACCCTGTAGGAAGGGGGGAAAGAGCTTACCCGGCCTGTGTCCCTTACTGCAGCCTGTCCGGAAAAAAACCTGCTGCCAGAGTCCACAGAGGCCGCCCTGAGAAGGAGATGGAAGGAGTCTGAGAACAAGCACAAATAATTCACGCCAGGTTGCTAGCTGAAGGAGCTGGGAGAACTCATGCCCTATTCCCCTAATGGAGTCGGCCGTCTGCAATAATTAAAAGGGACGCTGGCACACCCACTGGAGGTCTTTCCTTCTCACCCCCGGTATAGCTGTGCTGCCACAAGGAGCCCTGGCCAAGCAGAGGTGTCAGCCGGGTGAGAAGTACCTGAAGTAGGCCGCAGTAAAAGCCGGGGCCTCAATTTACAAGCGCCCCTGGTAGAGGAGAGAGAAACACTTCGGGGCGGGTTTACAGGGTGGAGTCTGACAGAAAGAAGTCTGGCAAGCACAGAGGGCTACTCCTCACACCCCCTTCAGAAGAGCTGCTATTCACCTGTTAACCCTTTCCCTGTCTGGGGGGGGCAAGGCTTTGTGGGAGTCATGCACCGCAAGTAACCCGAGAAGGCGGAAAGAGGGGGTTGGAGCCAGGAATACTTACCCATCTGGCGTGTTCTGCCCCTGGTTCCAGCCGGGTCACCACCTTCGGTGTGCGGCCCCTTGGGGAGGGCTGCTACACTGGAAACAGAGGACTTGTCGTGGGGGGCCATGGTCACCCGAAGGCTGGCGGGATGCAGAGGCTTTAGGAACCTCTGGTCCTCCTTGTCTTTTGGAGACCAGGAAGGAGCAGTGGGCTTGGGTGGGAGTGCAGGCAGCTAGGACTGCCTGTAATCCGGCTAGAAGAAAAAAAATAAAAATCTGCAAACCTGCAAAGCAGGGAGGTCTACCCAAGACTGTTTTAGCTTAGTACCTGTAGGAAGGGTATAGCTGGAGGGAGAAGCTCACACTTTTGTGCTTAGTGTCGCCTCCTAGTGGCAACAGCTATACCCAGGGTCAAGCCTATGTCCCCCAATGATACAGATGAGAAAATAAAAATAAAAATACCAAAAACAAAAGATTATATTTGGGTACGATGCATTAAATCAGTGGATACATACCCGCAGTAAGAACGTAAGCTTGGAGTCTCTGTAACAGATATGCCTTTGCCTTCCATTGGCCACGTCTACCAAAGCCATTATCACCTGACCCAGGCAGCTCAGCGACCTATTGATGCTACCAGCTTCCTACATAAAAGAAATATACAAGTAGAAAGTCACTCAACTGAAAAAAAGATAAAAGAAAAAAAACACACACATACAAGGTTGCTTGTAATCTGCAAAAGGGGTTATTCGCTTCTAAAAATCCCCATTTAAAAGGGGTTGTCCCACAAAAAAATATTCTACATTTTTCAAAGCAGCACCTGGATGTGAATGCTTTAGATGTAATAAAAAGTTTTGTAATAAAATAAAAATCTGTGCAGCAACACCTGCTTTTTATTCTTACTTATTTCTCTGTCCACCTTGCTAATGTGGACGCACATGCTCCATGCAATCCTTCAGCTGCTAGGCTGCAGCCATATTTTCTGTTAAAGCTGTGATATCAGAATTTAATCATGGGATAACCCCTTTAATCAGCTCAGACACTATGATGGTCTCCCACTGGCCTTTGTTTAGCAGCCGCCAGTGATGACATGCTACAGGGTGGTACCAATATTACAGCAAGGGCTGAGGCCACCTACTGGCTGCAGCAGTCATATGTCGGATCACTGGCAACTTGTAAACAAAGACCAACGAGGGACTGTCAGTGTCTACATTGGATCAGGTAAATGAAGAGGGGAGTACTTTATTTATTTTTTAAGCATTTCTAGCCCTGTCTCTGTACAGCATAAAAAAAAAGTTGGGGAATGAATCAGCTTCGGATCTTGGAACTGAAGCTCAATTTGCTCACCCCTAGTCACCATCATCAAATTCATACTTGCTTTGCTTCTACAGTCTTTTTACTCCGGAAGAGACTTATGGATATCAAATCTGAAACCCCTGATTTTAACAGGATTCAGCTTTGAAAAAAAATTTGCAACTTTCACCATTCTTAACAGATGGGGAATAATTTCAACAAAGTTCTCCAGTCCGATGCAAATTACATGACTTTTTACCAGATACCATTGGGATGACACATATGATTAAAGAATAAAGGAGATAGCGTCCAACTTCCGTTCTTTAAACCCCTCTTCCCATTGAATACAGAACACCTCAGTGTCCGCCCACACAATGCCGATTACTCATATAAGCATCCCTCAACATACAATGCCTCAGATCCAACCAATCAACATGTCCATTTCACTGGTAAACCTTTACTGGTTGTAGTAGGTGCTCTGCTGTACTAGATGTCCTGTACTGCCCCCTGTCTGTGCCGGGATGAGCTGCTCCTTTGGACACTAGGTGAGTCGCGACTTCACTTCATTTTTCTGGTACACGTATGCACTTATGCAAAACCCTGAAGAAACTCCTGCCCTCACCATAGATCATTATTTACATTCCTGTTTTATTTACATAAGGACTTGCTTCATCTGTCTTGGTTAGGCTACTTTCACACCTGCGTTAGGTGTGGATCCGTCTGGTATCTGCACAGACGGATCCGCACCTATAAATGCAAACGCTTGTATCCGTTCAGAACGGATCAGTCTGCATTATTCTCTCTAAGTGTAAGTCAAAGGATCCGTCCCGACTTACATTAAAAGTCAATGGGGGACGGATCCGTTTATAATTGCACCATATTTGTGTCAATCTAAACGGATCCTTCCCCATTGACTTACATTGTAAGTCAGGACGGATCCGTTTGGCTCTGCATCGTCAGGCTGCAAGCAGCGTTTTGGTGTCCGCCTCCAGAGCGGAATGGAGGCGGAACGGAGGCAAACTGATGCATTCTGAACGGATCCTTATCCATTCAGAATGCATTGGGGCTAAACTGATCCATTTGGGGCCGCTTGTGAGAGCCTTGAAACGGATCTCACAAGCGGACCTAGAAACGGCAGTGTGAAAGTAGCCTTACCTTCCTATTTTTCTTAAAACTTCACTTTTTCCTGTTTTGGTATGACATTTTGGGGCTTTGGAACCAATTACTGATTTTCAATAGAGTTATAGACTCAGGTTACAATGGTTTCAACTTACAATGGTCGTCTCGGAACCAATTAATATTCTAATTTGAGGGACCACTGTAGAAGAAAAAAAGAAGAAAAAAAAAGCCAACCTTAAGTCTGACTCCATCTGTATGTGTGTCTTTTTGCCTCTCGGATCCTGCAAGATCTACAAGATTCAGTTGTGAAGATCTAATATTAACTATTTCATTGATCTTTTCCATTGATTCAATAGTGACTGTGAATACAGCATGCGATCGTGACGACTCCCTGTTCATTGAAGTTGAGGCCACACGCCTGTTCCGCCATCCAGTTGAAAGAACCTTAGGGAAAAAAAAAAATATATATATTTTATTTCTTAATAAAGCATGGTCAGGTACATCCCATAAGGCAGTGAACGCACAAAATAAAAATTCTATGTAAACTACAAGAGAAACCGCAAAGTGTATAGTCTCTCTTCATAGTAGACGTGATTTGAAGATCAGCTTGTACTGTCGGTCCTGTTACCTACATTTTTTTTTTAAAGGGAATTAAAGGGGTCTTGTGTATATTGATGACATGTGTCGGACCCCCGCCGTTCTGACAATAATGACCAATCCTGAGGATAGGTAATCAATATTAAAAACCCGGACAACGCCTTTATTCGAGGATCCTTTATCATTTTCCCTCTCTGGCATTCACTCCCCCTGTACAGTTGTGGCCAAAAGTTTTGAGAATGACACAAATATTAGTTTTCACAAAGTTTGCTGCTAAACTGCTTTTAGATCTTTGTTTCAGTTGTTTCTGTGATGTAGTGAAAACGAGATTTTTGTATAACTTACCAGTAAAATCTCTTTCTCGCTCTTTCCTTGGGGGACACAGAAGACCTTGGGTATAGCTCATCTCCATAGGAGGCGTGACACTAAGTGAGAACTGTTAAGCCCCTCCTCCACAGCTATACCCTCAGCCTGGAGAGAGAGACTGCCAGTTGCGTGTCCAAGTAGTGAGAAAAGGCAAAGTCCAAAAGTGGAACCAACAAGCCAACTACCCAACGGGTAAAACAAACTCGGAAACAAAGAATGGGTGGGTGCTGTGTCCCCCAAGGAAAGAGCGAGAAAGAGATTTTACTGGTAAGTTATACAAAAATCTCGTTTTCTCGCCCAATTTCCTTGGGGGACACAGAAGACCTTGGGACGTTCAATAGCAGTCCAAGAGGGGAGGGACCACAGCACCAGGGCAAAGCACCCGAAGGCATCAAGAAACCGCCGCCTGCAGACCAGGCGGCCCAAGGCAGCAGACGCCGAAGCCCCAGCGCGCACCCTGTAGAACCCAGTAAGGTGTGCAAGGAAGACCAGCGACCGCCTTGCACAAAAGCATGGCCGAAGCCTAATGCCTCCGGCCCAGGAGGCACCGACCGCTCTGGTGAAATGAACGGTGACACCAAAAGCAGAACCCTGCCCTTGGTGCGGTAACCACAGCAATAGACACAGAGAGCGAAGGAAGCCACCCTGGAGGCCGTCAACCCTTTGCGCGGACATCCTGGAAACACAAGAGACCGAACGCCGACAAGAGCCGGAGATCTCCAAGGAATAACTGCAAACCCAAACAATCTCCAAGCGGTGAAGCGCCCGTTCCCGGAGACGGGAAGGGGATGACCAAAGCCTCGTAGATAAGAAGGCAGATACCACCCTCAGAAGGAAGGGACGGGATGGAGAAACAGCCCCGTCCTGGAAAAGGACAGAGGGCACAGAACACGAAGGGCCACCCATCAGGCACCCGTCAGACATGATGGCAACAGAAAACACAACTGTACAGGACAGCAGGAGTAGGGAGAACTTCTACAACGGCACCAAGGGAAAGAGTGGAACGCCAA
Organism: Bufo gargarizans; assembly: GCF_014858855.1. NCBI lineage: Eukaryota > Metazoa > Chordata > Amphibia > Anura > Bufonidae > Bufo > Bufo gargarizans. The sequence continues at coordinate 187,052,393 of NC_058084.1, forward strand.
GAGCTCAGTGTGTAGTTCCCAGGGCGGTACCAGGGAACGGTACAGAGGAACCAAAGAGCCACTCTGTGGAAGAAGGTCATGACAGGCCCAGGAGGGCCAGAAAACGCTGCAAGGGGAAGGACAGCGCCGACACTTGACACTTCAGTAACAGAGTCCCAGTCCCAGGGTCAGGCCGGACTAGAGAAAGACAAAACCAAGGGAGAGAAAAGCAGAGTGGGGGAATGCCCCACTTACCACAAAACCTAGTCAAGAACCCCAAGTCCGACAACCGAACCCGGACGAAGCACAGTCGGGAGCGAACACTAGCGCGCTCGCAGGAATCGCCTGGCAAGCGGGAAAAAAACCCAATGTGATCAGGCGCAGACCAGTAACACGGCCCAAGGGTCGGAAGAAAACTCCCGTCGGCCCCCGAACAACATAGTCCCGTATCCAACCGGAGTGGGTGAGCAGAAGGACAGACGGAAGAAACTGAAAGGGTCCGCCCAGCAGCCGACAGATGCCAGGACAAGACAGGCCAAAGTCCAAGTCGACGTAGCCACCACAGGAAGGAGTTCTACAGTCCTGGTGAGGGAAAGTCAAGGACAACCGTGACCGAAGGGTAGTCCTCCCAAGTTACCGAAAAGGTTAGTCCAGCAGGACCATATGCCCAGAATGGAAAGGCAATCTGCACCCAGCGGGAGGACAGAACGCAATAGGCCTGGCAAACAGGCACACAGCTAGTACTGCCAGCGAAAACGAGGGAGACGGTACGAGACCACAAGTAACACCGGAACCATCCAAATGAACAACCATGCTCACCCCCGAAGGGGAGGGGGCAATGACGAAACAGCCTCTGAGGCCTGGCCGGTGCAGAAGCCACCTCGGAGTGACAAACTCAGAGAGGAAGCCAAAAACAACCGAGCCGGCGAGGAAAAGCAGTCGAGACAGAGGTCGGCATAACACCCTCCGAACCGAAAGGAGGAATGGCAAACAGGGAAGCCACAGGACAGTTCAAAAGCCGAAAACCTGCTACTCTGTGAGACGACCTGCACATCGCCTCGCAGAAGGCGAAAACCCGGAAGAACCCAAAAGTGGAGGTCCCTCAGACCTGGATAGACTAGCACCCAAGAGAAGTTGGGTGACCTACCCGAGAGGAGCGGTCTGTTCCTGGTAGCAGATCAGACTGAAGTGCAGAAGGCGCCAAAGACAACGCTCTCGACCCGACGGCTTGTGCGGGGAAGCAATGTCACGGGAGGACGAACGGGTACGCATCAAGGTACCCCGAACACCCCCAGGTGGAAGGGCCAATGAACATGGCTGGTGCAGTCACAACGGGACCACACCAGAGAATGAGTGCCACCCAGCTCGGTGCAGTAGCGAGCCAGCAGAGCCCGTCTACATATATACAAGGTATACAGCGGTGAATACATTGGGCATTCATTTGTTGTGTGTTGGACAACACCTTAGGCTCATACAGGTGGACAGAATGACCTCTTCAGAAAAGAGTGCAAAGCTAGCGACAAGCAGCCTCACCCCAAGAGAAAAAAGTATGTCGCAGGAGGAAGGGAGGCATACGTACTAGCAAACCGCAGGCAGCGAGAAGGCCAACCCACCCACGGGAGGAGAAGGGAAACACGGCCCAAACAACGCACAGAGCGCACAGCCAAGCATCCCACAGTATCCATGGAAGTGCAAAGTGCAACCCGAAAGGGAGTTATGCACAAGGCTAGTACAGGGGGCATGCTATGGAACGCAAGCAGTCCGCCCAAAAAAGGGGAGAGAAAGGCACCTGGCAAACTCTGCAGACGGCAAGAGTGCAAAGGCCCGCACCAAAGGACCTAGAGAAGGGGGAAGGGCACGCACAGGATTATCCTGGCATTAAATTATTGTGCAATAATCCAACCAACACCGAATTTTGTGAAAGTGCAACGAGTAGTTCGCCAATGAAGGGGAACGTCCAGTACAGCATATAGGACAGCCGTGAATCTCATGAGTGCGCAAATTACCGCCCACGGAATAAGAAGTGGTCATGCACAAGGCCAGCACCGTTTCCAAAGGGAGTGCAAGCAGCGCACCCATGTTTAGAGGGCCATGCTCCTGGCCAGCAACGTATTCGGTGAGGGTGCAATGAACCGCACACGGCAGCATCGCATCCCAGGAGAGCGCGAGCACCCCGCCACGGACGGGGCCATGCACATGGCCAGCAACGTACTGGCGCAAGAACAAACACCGTCAGTGAAGGTGCATGTATGTCGCCTGAGGAGAGGAGGCATGCCCATGCCGGCAGCCAAGCCAGCGAGAGTGCGGTACACCGCCCAAGGAAGGGGGGGGGCCATGCCTATGGCTGGCAGCGGATCCGGTGAGAGTGCAAGCACCCCGCCATGGAAGGGGGTCAAGCACGTGGCCAGCAACCTACCGCGAGAGAACAACCCCAGCCAGGAAGAGTATGTATGCCGCCCGAGAGAAGGAGGCATGCTCAAGGCCGGCAGCGAAACCAATGAGAGTGCAGCCTACCGCTTATGGAAGGGAGTCATGCACAAGGCCGGCAGCGAATCCATTGAGAGTGCAGCGTTCCGCTTATGGAAGGGGGACGTGCACATGGCCGGCAGTGAACCCAATGAGTGCAGTGTTCCGCATATGGAAGGGGGACGTGCACATGTTTTATACCCATGGCCGACAGCGAACCCAGTGAGAGTGCAGCGTACCGCCATAGAAGAGGGTTACACACATGGCCGGCAGGAATCCAGTGAGAGTGCCGTGCTCCTCAAGGAGGGGGGTCGTGCACATGGCCAGCACCGTATCCGGTGAGAGTGCAATTTTTCTGCCCCAGAAGGGGGTCATGCACCTGTCCGGCATTAAATCCAGTGAGAGTGATGCACATGGCCAACCTGTAACTGGAGAGGCGACGTTCTGCCTATAGACGGGGCGCCTGCCTTTGGTCAGCGTCGTATCCCGGGAGATGGCAAGGGTCCGCCTAGAAGGGGAACATGTAGCTGGCCAGAACCGCAGCCGAGGAGCGCAACATGCCGCCTACGGAAGGGGGGCATAGCGTGCGGCCAGCACTACTGCATCAGGCTGCAGCGTCCTGCGCAACCATTCCGTTATTTATTAACTTTATTCTTTATTTTTATTTATTTATTTATTTTTTTTTTTAAAACACAGCCCTCTGAGGCAAAAAAAGGGGCCACCATACAGGGGCACAATCTCACACAGGCCCACCAGGAAGCCCAGAACATAGAGGGTGTCCTCTAGATGGGAGCCGGCCCCTGGTGGCCGGTACCCAACAGGTTAACAAACCTCCGGCCTAGGGGGCGGCGCTGCGATCCCCTGGGGGCGGGGGACCTCCAGGCGGGAAGAATTCGCGCCGCGAGAAGTTCCCGCCCCCTCCAACCGAGGCTGGAAGTTTGTGGCCTAGTAGGCCGTGAAGCCGGGGCCTAGATTTTCGCGGCGCCCGGCCGACCGGGAGTACCGGCGGTCGGCCGGGACCGGGAGGGAGCCGGCTGACGCATGCACTAACGGCCGCGGGTGGCCACCCCGCGGGCCGGCAGAGACAAAGGGCCGGATTGCGGCCGTGCAGGCCGAAGCCTGGGTCAAAAGTTTGCGGCACCCGGCCGGGAGCCGGCTGACGCATGTACTAACGGCCGCGGGTGCCCACCCCGCGGGCCGGCAGAGACAAAGGGCCGGATTGCGGCCGAGCAGGCCGAAGCCTGGGTCAAAAGTTTGCGGCTCCCGGCCGACCGGAAGCCTCAACAGTCAGCCGGGGCCTGCTGGAGCATCGCGCTCAGTACATGCAGGCCGTGAGGGCCTTGCATCCGGCAGCTTCTGGAGCGGGCCCCTGGCCCTAGACACCGGTAAGGAGAGCGGGGGGGGGGGGGGACCCTGAAGTCCAGCACTGCACCCCCTGCCCTAACGGACCAGGGCAGTCAGCGCGGGCCCCCTGTACTGAATCTGCGACCGGTAAGGGGGAGGGCCGGCATAACCCCTGTGTCAGAGGCAGCTAGGAGCCGGACTCCGGTCCTAAAGCAGATTCCTCCACAGCAATCCATTGCTCACCCCTGTGCAATGCCCTATGAAGGGGCAGTGTATAGTCGCCCCGCGGTCACCAGTATGGTGGTGGTGTGGGGCTTGGGCAACAGCTGGATATGAGAGACAGCCCTGGAGCCAGAAACATGGCTGTTCCCAACGACACCTCCCAGCCTAGGTCCAGCAGGGACCAGTATGGGGGTCCAGCACGCAGGAGACCGGGGAGGGAATGAGGGGAACGTAGGGCTGGAGAAGCCTCTCTCTTACCACAGCCGTCTTCACCCTCGGTCCGTTCCAGCAGGGTCGCCCCTTCAGCTACTGGCACCGTAGTGGCAGGACGCTGGAAGAGGGGCTTGGCGTGCGGGCGACCCTTGAGCTGGCGGGATGCAGGGGAGGCAGCCACCTTGCCTTCTGTGGGGGAGGCAGCAGTGCGGATGACCGGCACTGGCGCAGCTCGACCCCGGGAGAAACAGAAACAGAGAGGTCTAGTGCGTCTCTGTTGTCCCTGATGATCTGAAGAAAAAAACAAAAGAAAAAATCAAAACTAAAAACCAAACAGGAGAAAAACAGCCCTGCAGTAGCAGGGAGTGTCTTGCCTCCTTGGACACTAAGCAAAAACTGGCAGTCTCTCTCTCCAGGCTGAGGGTATAGCTGTGGAGGAGGGGCTTAACAGTTCTCACTTAGTGTCACGCCTCCTATGGAGATGAGCTATACCCAAGGTCTTCTGTGTCCCCCAAGGAAATTGGGCGAGAAATATAATTACACGCACTTCATACGTTTCAAAGGCTTTTATCGACAATTAAATGACATTTATGCAAAGAGTCATTATCTACTGTGTTGGCCCTTCTTTTTCAGGATCTCTGCAATTTGACTGGGCATGCTCTCAATCAACTTCTGGGCCAATTCCTGACTGATAGCAGCCCATTCTTTCATAATCACTTCTTGGAGTTTGTCAGAATTAGTGGGGGGGGTTTTTTGTCCACCCGCCTCTTGAGGATTGACCACAAGTTCTCAATGGGATTAAGATCTGGGGAGTTTCCAGGCCATGGACCCAAAATGTCAACGTTTTGGTCCCCGAGCCACTTAGTTATCACTTTTGCCTTATGGCATGGTGCTCCATCGTGCTGGAAAATGCATTGTTCTTCACCAAACTGTTGTTGGATTGTTGGAAGAAGTTGCTGTTGGAGGGTGTTTTGGTCCCATTCTTTATTCATGGCTGTGTTTTGGGGCAAAACTGTGAGTGAGCCCACTCCCTTGGATGAGAAGCAACCCCACACATGACTGGTCTCGGGATGCTTTACTGTAGGCATGACACAGGACTGATGGTAGCGCTCACCTTTTCTTCTCCGGACAAGCCTTTTTCCCAAACAATCGGAAAGAGGCTTCATCGGAGAATATGACTTTGCCCCAGTCCTCAGCAGTCCATTCACCATATTTTCTGCAGAAGATCAATCTGTCCCTGATGTTTTTTTTGGAGAGAAGAGGCTTCTTTGCTGCCCTTTTTGACACCAGGCCATCTTCCAAAAGTCTTCGCCTCACTGTGCGTGCAGATGCGCTCACACCTGCCTGCTGCCATTTCTGAGTAAGCTCTGCACTGGTGGCACTCCGATCCCGCAGCTGAATCCTCTTTAGGAGACGATCCTGGAGCTTGCTGGACTTTCTTGGACGCCCTGAAGCCTTCTTAACAAGAACCTCTTTCCTTGAAGTTCTTGATGATCCTATAAATTGTTGATTGAGGTGCAATCTTAGTAGCCACAATATCCTTGCCTGTGAAGCCATTTTTATGCAACACAATGATGGCTGCACACGTTTCTTTGCAGGTCACTATGGTTAACAATGGAAGAACAATGATTTCAAGCATCACCCTCCTTTTAACAGGTCAAGTCTGCCATTTTAACCCAATCAGCCTGACATAATGATCTCCAGCCTTCTGCTCGTCAACATTCTCACCTGAGTTAACAAGACTATTACTGAAATGATTTCAGCAGGTCCTTTACGCTGGGTTCACACCTGAGCGTTCTAAAGGAGCGCTCTGTATGCGCGATTGTACGGGCGTTTGCAATCGCGCATACAGAGACAAGCGAACGCCCATTGCTGCGCGTTGCCGAAAGTCTATGTTAGGGAACGCGCGACAAGATGCCCCAAAGAAGCTCATGTACTTCTTGGGGCGTCGGGCGTTTTACAGCGCGATCGTACGCGCTGTAAAACGCCCAGGTGAGAACCATTCCCATAGGGAAGCATTGGTTTCTCCTTGTTGAGCGTTTTACAGCGCGTAGGAACGCGCTGTAAAACGCTCAGGTGTGAACCCAGCCTCAATGACAGCAATGAAATGCAGTGGAAAGTTTTTTTGGGGGATTAAGTTAATTTTCATGGCAAAGAAGGACTATGCAATTCATCTGCTCACTCTTCATAACATTCTGGAGTATATGCAAATTGCTATTATAAAAACTTAAGCACCAACTTTTCCAATTTCCAATATTTATGTAATTCTCAAAACTTTTGGCCACGACTAAGTTAAAACAGGTATTGCCAGCCCTATTCACTTCAATGAAGCTGCACTGGCGCTACACCAGGACGGCATCTTATTCATTCTCAGGGTCAGAATCGGACCTCAACCAATCGTGATGGTACACCCAAGCGTTATGCCATCCCTTTATAATGGGAAAACTTCTTTTAGGGCCCATTCACACGTCCGCATGTGTTTTGGGGTCCGCAAATTGCGTATCCGCAAAACAAGGACACCGGCAATGTGCGTTCCGCATTTCGCAGACTGCACATCGCCAGCACTATAATAGAAAATTCCTTTTCTTGTACACACGTTCTAATTTTTTTTCGGGAACGGAATTGCCGATCCGGAAATCACTTAGTGTGCTGTCTGCATCTGTTCCGGCCCCATTGAAAATTAATAGGTCCACACCCGTTCCCAACTTGCGGACGTGTGAATGGAGTCTAATGGGGTGTTCCAGCCTGCTGCAATTCCAGTTCTATTCAGCTCCACCTAACAGGCCAATGTGAGCAACTCCATATTTTTATTTGCGTTGGTTTTTAAACTTACAAGCCCCCCCCCCCATTACAAGCATACCTGATATGCCTCCGCTGCAGAGGTGACCACCTGCTCCACGGCTCCCACAACAAAGACCCCCTTCTTAATATGCTCCCTGAGACAAAGGCCTGCTGATGCAGACTCCAGAAGGTCAAATATCTGCTCATTGTAGATTTCAATAAAAGAGCATTTACACAAAAAGCTTTTCCCATCTCCAGCCTGAAAATATAATGAAAATGTGATTACGGTAATAAATTGTATTTCACAGCATTAATTGTAAGTCAAGGTATTGTATAGACAATGCTAGCATTCATTTCCATCGTCTATATGGTATATTAGCGTCTATGGACATCATAAATGGGGTCTTATAATACAGTCTCCTGCACTTTTACAAAAGTAATCATATGACCAACCACTTTAAGCTAGGATCACACGGATTTGGGCTGCAACAGACATCACACAACCAAAGATTGCAGAGCAATGCTGACTGCAAAGCAACCAAATGAAGTGAATGAGGTGGCGTTGTAAGCCACAAGTAGCCGCAACCACACCAAGGGGACACTCGCTCTAAATCCGGCAGGTTTGGCTTTCTTGCAACTGTCGTGTCTCCGCAGATCACACGAGACTCGCTTTCATTACCTGCAATGCAGACGGCGCTATTCTTTATTGTGTCAAGCAACATGGGTTGTGGGCAAAGTTGCGGTGTAAAGCCAGCCTTAGGCCTCTTCCACAAGAGGGAGTTTTCTGTCTGGATGCTTTGTGTGTAGTGAACGCATAGCATCCGGACTGACTCCTGACCCAGTCATTTCAATGGGTCAGTTTTCCCACATCATGTCTATGTTCAGGGAAAATTAGAAAAAATAATAATAATAATCACAGCGTGTTCTATATTAATAGTGCATTTTTTCATCAATGTGGCTTGCGTGAAAAACAGAAAGAATCCGGATGTAATGTATTTTTCATTGATGGTACCAGGAGATGTAGATTGTTATTCTTCAGGGGTTTTTTACGCAAGTAAAAAACGCATCAAAACTGATTGCACCCGCGTGAAAAAAAAACAAAACTGAAACACTGAATGCAATCGCAAACAAAACTGAAAGTTTTGCAGGGAAGTTCAATCAGTTTTTCCCTGAACAGATCCTGACACAATCCGTATTGCGAGTCTGAAAGAGGCCTTAAAGAGCATCTATCACCATGACCAGCTAGTAAACCAGGCATACTGCATGCTCAGTTTATCGCTACCTTCCTTTCTGCCATCGGATGCTCCATTGTAAAATAATCAAATTATTATTTTTTTGAATATGCTAATGACATGCTCTGAACAACCAAGGGGTGGGCCTCTTAAAGCACGTCTTCACCTCCTTCACTGATTAACAGGGCCAGGAATTCTCACTGCTCCAACGCCTGGCCCCGAAGTCTTACGCAAGTGCCAACATGCGCTTATTGTTACCTCTCTGGGGCATCAAAAGATTTGAGGGCATTTGAGGTACTGATAATCCGTAAACTTTCAGGCCGATAGCTGATAATTTATACCGATATTTTATATCTCATAATACATATTATATAGGTTGGTAGTCACCGAGGTGGTGGAAATTTGCATTTGGCACTAGTATATAAAAAATGTAAATTATAAATTAATAAAGCCCTTAGTTGGTAGTCAATTTATAATTTACATTTATAACATACCGTACTAGTGCCAAATGCCAATTTCCACACCATCCCGCCCTCCTTACTGACTTTATTAACCCCTATCAGAATTCAGATGAATAAAATAAACTCCTCACCTCTCCTGCACCGCGGCTCCTCGCTCCCCTGTGTTCTCCGGCCCGCGCTGCACTGTCATAGTGCGCGCACTACATCCTGACACTGTATGGGGTCAGGACAGTGCAGTGCGGGCCCCATCAAAGACGACCAGAGAGGGTGAGTATCGGAAGTGCTTGCTGCGCTTCTTCCCCGCTCCAGTCACCCGATGCATACTAGTGCGCGCTTCCATAATGGAAGAGCTCACTAGTATTCGCTTTATACGCATTATCGGTATATCAGCAAGGTTAGATGCCGATAATGTACAAAATCCTGAATATTGGCCGATAATATTGGTACTTCCGATAATCGGTCGATTCCTAATTAGAGGCACTGGAGCAGTGCCTAGCCCTGTCAATCAGAGAGGGATGGCATTGGTGATAGATGAGGAGGAGGAGAAGCGTTTCTCCGAGGGCTAGGCATGCCCTGGGTGCTCTGAGCATCTCATTAGCATATGGATAAAAGTTAGGATTTCTCTGTAACGGAAAATTAAATAGCAAAAAGGAAGGTAGAGTGAAACTCAGTATGATCAACCATCCCAGGCAGTAAGCCTGGTTTAATATGGCAGATCATGGTAACAGATGTCTTGTCTTGAATTACAACGCATATTAAAGTATACATGCCTTTTCTTTTTCCCGATTGATTAGAAAAAACAGGTATTCAAAACTTCTAGGAATAACACCTCTGAGGTTGTGTGTAAAATTGTCAGAATCAGATGGCCCTAAAAGACAAAGACACATTTACCTTTATCATTCAAAAATAAACCACATGAAGCAGAAATTAAGGAATTATATACAGTCCAATACAAAGATGCTCCTTCCATCCACAGTGCGCACAACGCTGCTGGAAAACCCCAGGACGATAGGCGCAGCAGATCTGCACATGGACGCATGACCATATGTACAATGGGGTGAAATTACATTCAGATGGGGGGGGGGGGGGGGTGCATCTGTCTGGGAAGTGATGAGCGTGTAAAAACGTATGCTTTTTTGGACACTACTTTTGTGGTGCAGGGGTCTTGATAAAACCCCCCTGTGGGTTTATACAGAATCACCATGTGACAGGGAATATTTTATCTCCTTGTCACTTCAGTAGAATTGCACTGCCCGATTTCTGTAACCAGGGGCAGACTGGCCGTGGACCCTACAGGGAAATTTCCCAGGCCAATGCCTAGTGGGCCATCTCAGTCCTCCTCACTGCCACTGGCTGGGTTCAGAACGATCTGATGTTCTCAGCACTAATTTATACTAGGAGCATCAAGTACTTAGGCACCTGGCTGGTACTCACAGGTGCCGAACCTGAATTAAACTGTATTACTGTCCTCAGGACAGTGATACAGCTGAATACTATGGGCAGCAGTATTTTGTACATGGTCCTGCTGGGGTGGCATTCTGCACTGTGGTACATGGTCCTGCTGGGGTGGCATTCTGCACTGTGGTACATGGTCCTGCTGGGGTGGCATTCTGCACTGTGGTACATGGTCCTGCTGGGGTGGCATTCTGCACTGTGGTACATGGTCCTGCTGGGGTAGCATTCTGCACTGTGGTACATGGTCCTGCTGGGGTGGCATTCTGCACTGTGGTACATGGTCCTGCTGGGGTGGCATTCTGCACTGTGGTACATGGTCCTGCTGGGGTGGCATTCTGCACTGTGGTACATGGTCCTGCTGGGGTGGCATTCTGCACTGTGGTACATGGTCCTGCTGGGGTGGTATTCTGCACTGTGGTACATGGTCCTGCTGGGGTGGTATTCTGCACTGTGGTACATGGTCCTGCTGGGGTGGTATTCTGCATTGTGGTACATGGTCCTGCTGGGGTGGTATTCTGCATTGTGGTACATGGTTCTGCTGGGGTGGTATTCTGCTTTGTGGTACATGGTTCTGCTGGGGTGGTATTCTGCATTGTGGTATATGGTTCTGCTGGGGTGGTATTCTGCATTGTGGTATATGGTTCTGTTGGGGTGGTATTTTCTGCTGCACTGAGATGCAGCTGCCTCCTGCCTACTTCTGTTGTCCTGCCTTCTGTCAATCTGGATCCACCTATAAAATGTAGGTTTTATTCCAGGGCCACTTTAAGTTCCCCGTCTGCCCCATTCTTTAACGGTAGAGAGCTCTGTCGCTAAACAATATGCCATATATTTATATATGCCATATATTTAGCGATACGTTGCTGGGTAAACATATATACAGCCTACTAATCACCACTGTGTGCGATGGGCAGAGGAATCCCCTCATGAATATAGACTTCAACATCCCTGGTAGCTAAATGGCATTAAATGTTTTTGAGCAGGTTCAGCTAATAGAACAGACCTGCCCCATTACATATTTAGAAGGCAGAAACCCATTAAGGGTTCAGTCACACGTCCACAATTTCTTTCCGCATTTTGCGGAACGGAATTGCGGACCCATTCATTCCTACGGGAATCCTACGGGATTACGGGGAATTACGGGGATTACGGGGAATCCTACGGGAATACGGGGAATTCCTACGGGAAAATTGCGGATCCGCACTTCCGATTCCGAAAAAAATAGAACATGTCCTATTCTTGTCCGCAACTGCGGTCCGCAAAACACACACGGGCGTGTGAATGGACCCTAAGGGTGAGTTCACATTACCTTTATGGATTCTGTTTTTGTTTTCCATTATAACATGGTTATAAACGGAAAATAATGGAATCCATAAGATGGAAGTCAAAACAGAAGCCTTTAAGAGGCATTCCGTTTTGATCCGTCATAATAGAAATCTATGGGCAATCATAACGGATCAGTCTGGTTTCCGTTATGCAAGACGGAAAACAAAGTCCAGTCAACAGGACTTTTTTTTGGTTCTGCATAACAGAAATCATACGGATCAGTTATGCTGCCCATAGATTTCTATGACGGAAAGCAAAACCGAATGCCTCTTAAAGGATTCCGTTTTTACCATGTTATAATGGAAAACAATAACGGAATCCATAACGGTGATGTGAACTCATCCTAAGAGGAATTTTCTCTATTGTTCTCAAAATGCATTCAAAGTAACTTCAAAACAGTAATAAGCAATTTCAGAAAACAGTGGCAACCATAAAGTCTGTAATACACTGGCTGATAATCGCTAACAAGCGCTCGCATGAACGCTTGTTAGCGATCATCTTGCAGTGGAATACTGCAGCCAATTGCCCCATGATAAAGCAAACGCTCATCCATTGGGCAATTGTGATTTTATTTTTTTAAGCATGCTTAAAAAATCAGCACTTGCCGGCGGAAAATTGTGCTGTCTAATAGCGATCTGCCGCCAGCAAACCACTAGACAGCATGGGCATGAGTGATGGCATAGTGGTCGCTGGTCCGCTAGCTAGCAAGCAATTGCAAAGAGGGAACGCTTCCCTCCCGACGATCGCTTGCTGATCTCCCTGTCTAATACAAGCTTAAGAGATGCTACCATATGTATTAAACACAAGGCTAACAAACGATCGGTTCTTACCTAGCATTGTAAAGGTCTTCCCTGAACCTGTCTGGCCACTAGAAGAGAAAAGGAATAATATTACTTTGCTGAATGCACTGGCGGTTATAATAGTGATTCTGTGCCAGGGGAAGAAAAAAAAAAAAAAAAAAAAAAAAAAAAAAAATTATATATATATATATATATATATATATATATATATACATACATATATATATATATATATATATATATATATATATATATATATATATATATACATACATACATATATAATAAAAAAATAAATAAATAATTCCATATCATTCACAAAGATGTCAACTGCAGTGAATTTGCAGGGACTGCCCTTGATTTTCAGAGGCAATCACAGCAAATTCAGGCTGTCACAGGCCAAGAAGAGTGCTTATGTTCGCTCTGCCCAGAAGCGGGGGTGGGGCTCAAATGCCAGGAATTTACCAATAAGAATGTTGTAAGTATGCATTCATCCTTCACTACACTTAAAGGGGTTTTCCGGGAATTTATATTGATGACCTATCCTCTGAATAAGTCATCAATATCAGGTCAGCAGGGACCAACACCTGGGACCCCACCGATCAGCTGTTAGAAGAGGCCGGCGCTCCACGAGCACCGCAGCTTCTTCCTAACACACGTCTAAACAATGACATATTAGGAATTGCTTTAGCAACCGAGATGCCAAAACGGATCCCTTATGATCACAAATTGGAAGATCCCTAATAATAGCATATATAGGCTCTGAATGCTCTTCCGTTCACTGGATATACAGACTTCAATGGCAATAACCAAGAAGCTAAACAAATTATTTTTCTACCAATGTATGTAAATTGTACCATTTCATGCTTGCGCTGTGCAAAGATTAGAAATTGGAGGTGTACTAAAGGGATTGTCTCACTTCAGCAAATTGGCATTTATTATGTACAGAAAGTTAATACAAGGCACCTACTAATGTATTGCGATTGTCCATATTGCTTCCTTTGCTGGCTGGATTCATTTTTCCATCACATTATATACTGCTCATTTCCATGGGTATGAGCACCCTGCAATACAGCAAAGTTGCTCATGCTTGCACACTATAGGAAAAAGCACTAGCCTATGTGCGCTCCCATGGTCCCGGCCACCAGAGAGGCCAGAGCTTTTGCTATAGTGTGCAAGGATGGCCATTGCTGACAGATTACAGGGCAGTCGTAACCATAGAAACGAAGAGTGTATAATGTGATGGAAAAAAAGAAGCAAGGAAGCAATACATTAACTTTCCCTACATAATAAATGCCAATTGCTGAAGTGAGATATCCCCTTTAAGCAATTGGCAAAATGAAAAGCCAATCAGATCGAAGTGAACTTACTAGGCGAAAATGGTGCCGTTGTAGCCATTCATACAAGACTCCACAATGTTCTTTGCCACGCTTGAGAATACAGATTCCTGGAACATGATGAGGAAGACACGTCAAATAATCAAGCACACCAATCACCGTGAGACATAGACAGCAACATAAAATGAACCACTGGGCTCCAAATAATAGACATGGCACCAACGCAAAGATGAAAATAATGGTGGTCAATGCATTGAAATACCGGATCCGTCTCTCCGGTGTCATCCGGAAAAACGGATCCGGTATTATTATTTTTTTTGCATTTTTAAAGGTCTGTGCAGGCGCAGACCGGAAAGCCGGATCCGTTTTGCCTGAACACTTAATGGAAATTAATGCTGGATCCGGCAAGTGTTCAGTATTTTTGGCCAGAGAAAAAACTGCAGCATGCTGCGGTATTTTCTCCGTCCAAAAAACGTAAGGGGGACTGAACTGATGCATCCTAAACGGAATGCTCTACATTCAGAATGCATTAGGATAAAACTGATCCGTTTTTTTCCGGTATTGAGCTCCTGTGAAGGAACTCAATACCGGAAAACAAAAACGCTACCAAAAACACACCAAGAGCTAGCGCAGACTGCATTTTTTGAAAAGAAGCCAGAAAGACAAAACACACCACCTATTGACCAAAAAAAAACAGTAGTCCCAAAAACTTTTGTAGAGTATGTCCTATGTTTCATATTTCTCATAGACCTTAAGCTAATATCTGAAGCTGGTGGTTTGTACCACAACAACCCCAACCCCCTCCCAGAAAAAAACAAAGGTGCAAAAAAACACCACTAAAAATTACCACTGGTACTCTGTTCTCCATTTGGATTTCCAGTAACCAGTTCCACTTGATGCATCAAGTTCCAGTAACCATTTACTATACCATAAATGTGCTGGGTGTGAGATTAACTATTTTGTGATTGGGGCTGTTTGTGCCTTCAAAGCAAAACTTCGAGGGTCATTCATTAAGACCGGCATTTTAGACGGCGGTCTTAATAACCCTGTGCGCTGGATCCACAAAAGTTATGAAGAAGCACCGGCCTGTACATAACTTTGGGGCATCCACCGCCGGTCTAAATCTGCATCGGCTCCCTTGGTGGCTTAAATTTAGACCATTTTCCACGCGTAAAACATGAATAGAGAATTATAAATTACCTTCGCTGCCCTCTTTTTTAGACCAGACGCGAGTGGGAAAAAGTCACAGATTGCAGAGCAAATAACCTTGACGCCGCAATCTGCAGCAGAAGTACGGCAAAAATAGGTGAATTTCTGTTAGTAAATGACCCTCTTCATCTTCTGGAATGCTGCGTTGTTTTTTCTCATCCATTTCTTGGTCCATCTTTTGCAGGACACACAGCATGACATGTGACTACATCCCTTTCTTTACCGTGTAGTCCAGCAGCCTGGATATTCTTGTAGAGCTATGTTCACATCAGCAGCTCCATTACTTTTGAAACCACAGGCAGCACTGCCTGCGTGGCCGTTCTTGCCGTCAAGACGACAGAGGCAGCGACAGAACTCCATTATAAGTCAATGAGGCCCACTGTGACAGCAGTGTGGTGTCCAATACGAACGTAATGTAAACCATGACATAGATGTGAACAGAGCCTAAGATTTCTATCCAGGACCCCTACACCAAGTGCAGAAACCACTGAAGGCATCAATACTAGACCTGGCACTGACCTGAGTTGCATCCATATTCGCCACATGATCAAAGGTAAAGATTTTCGGCTCAGGTTTAGAGTGCAGGCGGATCGTGTTCGGAGTCAGCACAGAGAGACACAGTCCCTGGTCCCCATCACCTCCAACAAGACTTCCTTCTACAGGAGGCCGAATCCTCACAAAAACTTTGATGGCATCACCTTCAGGGCTGTAAAGTGAAGAAAGATGGTGGTTACCCGAGACAGTCTTATAAAAAGCCTTCATGCTAAGACCAAGCCAAACTGGAAGGATGCTGCACTCATGACAACTATGGACAAGGTGGCAGAAGCTAAGCCGGACCTCACTGATGAGACACCACGCAGTTAGTGTAGAGTTCAAAAGCCATAAAAACCACCAGGCCTATTTTTTATTTTTTTTTACTAGAGAGAGTTGTGCTGCAGATAACAGCAAAAAGGTTTCTTCGAATAACTAAGGCTACTTTCACACTTGTGGCAGAGTGATCCAGCAAGCAGTTCCGTTGCCGGAACTGCCTGCCGGATCCGTCAAAACATATGCCAACTGATGGCATTTGTAAGACTGATCAGGATCCATCTTATAAATGCATTGTAATGCCGGATCAGTCTTTCCGGTGTCATCCGGAAAACGGATCTGTCATTTTTATTTTTTTTCAATTTTTTTTCGGTTTGCGCATGCGCAGACCGGAAGGACAGATCGGCATTGCGGTATTTTTAATGCCAGATCCAGCACAAATACATTCCTATGGAAAAAAATGCCGGATCCGGCATTCAGGCAAGTGTTCAGTTTTTTTGGCTGGAGATAAAACGGTAGCATGCTACGGTATTATCTCCGTCCTGAACAGTCAAAAAGACTGAACTGAAGACATCCTGAACAGATTGCTTTCCATTCAGAATGCATGAAGATAAAACTGATCAGTACTTTTCCGGTATAGAGCCCCTAGGACGGAACTTTATGCCGGAAAAGAAAAACGCTAGTGTGAAAGTACCCCAACGTCAGTGACATCGTGCATGAATGATTCTGTGCATATTTGACGATGACATTAAAGGGGTTGTTCCATCTTTGATATTGGGAGCATATCACTAGGATGAACTCACCTCTGAGACCCTCACCTATCCTTAGAACATAGAGGGCCCACCACAGTGCCCCCTCTGTCACTTTGCCGGCTCCGTTCTAAGGATAAGTGCAGGTCCCAGAGGCGGGGCCTGCACCCATCAGTCATAGGGGGAATATCCTAGCGATATGCCTCCAATGACCCACTTTACAGGGGTTGTGCAGGCAGTATTTATTGACCCTCAGGATAGGTCATCAATATCTGATTTGCGGAAGTCCGACACCTCCTCCAAGACTAGGCTACATGCGAGCGCAGCTTCCACCTCATTACACTACGTGCCGTCTCCCCTGTAGTGGCAGATTAGTGCAATTACGCCCCTCTGAGACGATGGGCAGTGTAAGGGACAGGAAGCAGCGCCACCTCCTCCATCGATCAGATGTTGATAACCAGTTTTAAACACAAATTCAAGTTGATATTTTAGAATTCAATTACAGATACCTTGATAAACACATGGTAACATCAAGCGGGTCGCCTAAAGAAATGGAAAAAATAATGAAAAAAGTTAGAAGCAAAGAAGATAACACACCAAAGTTCCTGCAGGGCTATGATCATTCACTACCCTGACCTTAAAGGATCACTACTCACACAACGTCACGTAAATAAATAGTACAGGCAAATTTAACTCCTTAAGGACCAGGCCAATTTTCCATTTCCAAGAGCCATAACCATTTAAATTCGTGTTGTAGGATAAGTTGTATTTGTATTGACACTAGGGGTGGGCGGTATAGGCAATATACAATATAAATTTGTGCCACGATATGGATTTTGTGCATATCGCCCATACTGCAATATGACCACGGAGCGGCAGTTCCGATCGGAGTCCCAGCAGTGTAATGCTGGGGCTCCGATCAGTTACCATGGCAGCCAGGACACTACTGAAGTCCTGGCTGCCATGGTATGTCAGTAAGCCGCATTATACTCACATGCGCCGTGGCCGCTCCTTCTTCTGTCTGTGCGGCACATTGCTAATGCTTATAGCTCACGTACGCCGTGGCCGCAGGGCGCTTCTTCTCATAGGTCTGTGCAGCGCATTGCTAATGCTATAAGCATTAGCAATGCGCCACACAGACAGAAAAAGGAGCGCCCGGCGGCCACGGCACACGTGAGCTATAAGCATTAGCAATGTGCCGCACAGACAGAAGAAGGAGCGTCCGGCAGCCACGGCGCACGCGAGTATAATGCTGCTCACTGACATACCATGGCAGCCAGGACGTCAGTAGCATCCTGGCTGCCATGGTAACCTATCGGAGCCCCAGCATTACACTGCTGCTGCCACCAATTATTAATACTGGGGAGGAAGGGGAGGTGGGTTTGAGTTACCAGAGGGGGCTGATAAGAGGGAGAGGCTGGGGGGCACATGAGAGGCTGGCTGCCATGGTCAGCTCCCTGCTGCTGTGTGCACAAAGCACAGGGCAGCAGGGAGAGTGTAAAGTCCTATCCAACCTAATAGATCTCCATTAGGGTGAATATGACAAGGGTTCTAGCCCTTAAGGAGGCTAATAGTTATTAAATAAAAAGTAAAAAAAAAAAAAAGTTTACCCCCCCCAATATAGAAAACAATATATCGCATATTGCACAAGCTTAAAATTCTATCGCAATATAGATTTTAGGCCATATCGCCCACCCCTAATTGGCACTACTTAAAAGGGAACCTGTCACCGGGATTTTGTGTATAGAGCTGAGGACATGGGTTGCTAGATGGCCGCTAGCACATCCACAATATCCAGTCCCCATAGCTCTGTGTGCTTTTATTGTGTAAAAAAAAAACGATTTGATACATATGTAAATTAACCTGAGATGTGTCCATCTATGTAGCTATACAGGGGCTTGTTTTTTTTGTGTGGGACAATTTGTAGTTTTTAATGGTGCCATTTTGGGGTACACCTTACTTACTGACTAGCTGGGAGATAATAAAAACCAGCAATACCGCCACTGAGGTTTTTAACGTTATAGAGGGTCATGCAGCAGCAATTTGAGGATATCAGTCATGGGAAAGGGGGCAGGTGTAATCCAGGAAAACAAAGGAGCGCATCGATTACAACTAGGATAACTCAAGAACGGCACAACGGGTCTGCAGAATCTACCCTGTGCCTGAACCTGCTGAGGGGTCTTCTTTAAGAGAAAAATGTTACAAGTCCCCATTCTCCTTGTGGATTTATCTGTAGAAATTTAGCAGATTACATTAACCAGTTTTCCTTTACATCAGTTTTAAACAATTTCCCCCAATGTCTGTGTTCTTATATGTGCATTATTACATGTATGACAGGTAAAGCCCAGTGACCTCAGGATCTCTTCATACATCTATATATAGCATGTATGGCTCAATGTATATATATATATATATATATATATATAGTTAGTTAGTATGTGATGTGTAATATTACACGTATGTATGTCAGGTAAAGCCCAGTGACCTCAGGACCTCATATATATATATATATATATATATATATATATATATATATATATATATATATAGTTAGTATGTGATGTGTATTATTACACGTATGTATGTCAGGTAAAGCCCGGTGACCTCTTCATACATCTAGCATGTATGGCTCAACATCTCTTACTTATGTATTATATAGATGTATTATTTTACATATTAATCAGTGACCTCAGGATCATATCTATAGTATGTGTTGTGTGTATGGACAGCTGCCAGCCTACGGGTGACACTGAGTGACACTACTACAACCCCAGTCCGTCCGTACCCTTGGTCCCCGGCGCCATCCTCGTCGTCCTCTCCGTTATCGTATATACTGGATCTTCGCTTTTTACCTTCTTAGTTCTTCCAAAAAACAAAATGGCGGAGACTTCAAATTTGGCGCTTTAACCTAAGAAACATTCAATAGCTGTCACGAAGTCACGCCCACTTGAGGAAACTGTGAGGCTCCGTCCGCCATCTTTGCGTAGCCCTCAGAATGTCAGTAGGTGGCTTGTCCCTCTAGAGCCGCCGTCTGGCGCCCGCTGCATTGTGGGTAAGGCAAGCTGTTGTGACTGAGGCGAGGTACGGTCAGATTGCTGGGATCACAACGGTCAGTGCTGCGCTGACGACAGCAGGCTGAGGCTGGGCCCCGAGTGAGCCGCTCAGTGCCCGCCCCTTTGTGATGTCTATAGTTTGTGCGGTAAAGTACCTGCCCTGTATTTGCTTTTCTATATCTCACATGCTTCTCCTGGGTCCTCCTGCCCTTCGGTTTGCTTGTTTAACCCCCAGCACTGCCAGCCACACGATTACTAGGCAGGATGAGAGGTCAGAAGGAAGCAGCAGCCCTCTGCATGATGGAGCAGAGCTGAGGTGCCCGCTGTGGTCAGTCAGACAGGAGCCTCAGCTCTGCTGCTTACTGTAGCGCTGGATGCTCCACATACTCTACCTCTAGGTGACTAAAAATGCTCCGCTCTGCTCCCTGTTAATAACAGAGGGAGAAGCCGAGCTGTGCGAGAGATCTGGGGTCACATTGACCAGTGGGGACAGTCCTGCTGCAGGAATTAACCCTATAGGCTCTCCTCCGCTTTAGGCTACTTTCACACTAGCGTTAATATTTTCTGATATTGAGATCTGTCATAGGCGCGCAATACCGGAAGAAAATGCTTCCGTTTTGTCCACATTCATTGTCAATAGGGACAAAACGTAACAGAACGGAATGCTCCAAAATGCATTCCGTTCCGTTCTCATACCGGAGAGCAAACCGCAGCATGCTGTAGTTTGCTTTCTGTCCTGGGATGCAGAGCAAGATGGATCCGTCATGACCCCCCCATGCAAGTCAATGGGGACGGATCCGTTTTATCTGACACAATAGAAAACAGATCCGTCCCACATTGACTTTCAATGGAGTTCATGACGGATCCGTCTTGGCAATGGTAAAGATAATACAACCGGATCCGTTTATAACGGATGCAGATGGTTGTATTATCAGTAACGGAAGCGTTTTTGCTGAATCCTGCCGATCCTGTGAAAATAGCCGTACACATATCTAGAAATAAAACTTAAAGGGTAAGGCCGCGTTCATATCCTGTTTTTGCCATCCGTTTCATGTATACATACAGTGACATCCATCATAGAGTTTGAAAGAAAAATGTATGTTAACGTATAGGTTTTTTCTGCAGGATGGAAAAGCGTTGGGTGCTGCACTTTATCCCTCCCTCCCCAAACATATACGCAAAAACGTTATGTGAACACAGCCTAACCTTTTATTTAACCCCTAATGTACAGCGCTGGTCGTCTATTTTAAATATGGCACCCGTAAGTGAGTGCAGCAGGTGCCATGGCCGCAAGGTTTCAGCTTTTTTTAAACAGCAGAGGCCCGAGGCTAATGTCTGTGACCAGGGTACTACATACTGTATACTGTCGGGTGTTGTAAACTATACATGTACACTATGAGAGGCTGGGAGCGTTATACTATATATGTTGTATAATTTTCTTTAACCCTTAGAGGACATATTGGGCGGGTGCAGGAGCTGCGCCCACCCGATCAGCGGCACCGATCTTGTATGCGTACGGGTGCCCTCCACATCTCCATCGGGTCCCCTGCGCAGGATGTATTCTAATGCATCGCTGAGGGAATCAGACCCCAGAAGTTGAAATCCCAGAGTGGGACAAAAATAAAAAGTTAAAATGTGTTTTCCCAAAACACATAAAATTGTAAAAAAAAATATATAGAAAGAAAAATAGACGTATTGGGTATTGCTGCGTCTGTAATGACGGCTTTATAAAAATATCACATGATCCACCCTCTCACCTGAACGCCGTAGAAAAAAATAAAATAAAAACTGTGCTGAAACAACCATTATTTTTATATTATTTTTGTCACCTTACATCACAAAAAGTGCAACACCAAGCGATCAAAATGGCGTATGCCCCCAAAATAGTACCAATTAATCAGTCACCTCATCCCGCAAAAAATGAGCCCCTACATAAAAACAATCAGGAAAAAACTAAAAAAAACTTTGTCTCTCAGACTATGGAGACATTTTTATTTCTTTTTTTTAATGCTTTTTATATTGTGCTGAAAGTGGGGGAAAAAAAAAAGTATACATATTGGGTATCGCTATGTCCGTAACAACCAGGTCTATTAAAACATTAGCAATGTGCCGCACAGACAGAAGAAGGAGCGGCCACGGCGCACGTGAGTATAATGCGGCTTGCTGACATACCATGGCAGCCAGGACTTCAGTAGTGTCCTGGCTGTCTACCGTGTGCCCGTACAGCAGTTTACAACCACATATGGGGTGTTTCTGTAAACTACAGAGTCAGGGTAATAAATATTGAGTTTTGTTTGGCTGTTAAATCTTGCTTTGTAACTGGGAAAAAATGGATTCTAATGGAGAATCTGCCCAAAAATTGAAATTCTTGTAGAACACCTAAAGGGTTAACAAAGTTTGTAAAATCAGTTTTGAATACCTTGAGGGGTGTAAGCCTCACAAAGTGACTTCAGATCTGAACTGGTCCTTAAAAAGTGTTTCTTGGAAATTTTCGAAAAAATTTCAAGATTTGCTTCCAAACTTCTAAGCCTTCTAACGTCCCAAAAATTAAATGGCATTCACAAAATTATCCAAACATGAAGTAGACATATGGGGAATGTAAAGTAATAACTATTATATGAGGAATCACTATCTGTTTTATAAGCAGAGAAATAGAAATTTGGAAAGTTGCGAATTTTTCTATTTTTTTTGTTAATTTGGGATAAAAAAATAAATAAAAATGAAAAATATTGACTGAAATTCACCACTATCATGAAGTAAAAGCCTTCCAAAGTTTTTATAACATAAAGTGGTGACACATGTCAAATTTCTAAAAAGACGACCTGGTCCTTAAGGTGAAATATGGCAGGGTCCTGAAAGGGTTAAAAGTAGGGATCGACCGATTATCGGCCGATATTCAGGATTTTGAACGTTATCGGCATTTATTTTGCCGATATTCCGATAACGTCCTGGGAACACAGATCGCGCTGCTGACAGCGCTCTCCGTGTTCCCTCAGCAGCAGCACAGGGGAGAAGGAGCAGTGTCTCCTCCCCCTGTGCTGCTGCTGCCGCTCCAGCCAATGGGAGGACAGGGGACAAGAGGAGGGGAGGAGCTATGGCCACTGCGCCACCAATGAAGCTTAATCTCACATTAATTCATATACAGGAGGCGGGAGCTGGCTGCAGGATCACATAGCCGGCTCCCGGCCTCTATGAGCTGTAGCTGCGATCTGCGGTAGTTAACTCCTCAGGTGCCGCGGATCGCAGCTACAGCTCATAGAGGTCGGGAGCCGGCTATGTGATCCTGCAGCCAGCTCCCGCCTCCTGTATATGAATAAATTAGAGATTAAGCTTCATTGGTGGCGCAGTGCGCCCCCCCCAAGCCCCCCAGTATCAGACATTGGTGGCGCAGTGCGCCCCCCCTCCCCCCCCAATATTAGACATTGGTGGCGCAGTGCGCCTCCCCCCCAAGCCCCCCCAGTATTCAGCATTGGTGGCGCAGTGCGCCCCCCCCCTCCCCCCCAGTATTAAGCAGTGGTGCGCCCCCCCCCCCTCCCCCCCCAGTATTAAGCAGTGGTGCGCTCCCTCCCACCCCAGTCGCAGTGCGCCCCCCACAGGATTCCCTCTCCCCTGCTCCTCCGATCGGAGCCCCAGCAGTGTAATGCTGGGGCTCCGATCGGTTACCATGGCAGCCAGGACGCTATTGAAGCCCTGGCTGTCATGGTAAGCTCCATGCTGCTGTGTGCACAAAGCACAGAGCAGCAGGGACAGTGTGAGCTCCTATTCACCCTGATAGAGCTCTATCAGGGTGAATAGGACAAGGGTTCTAGTCCCTAAGGGGGCTAAAAGTTAGTTTAAAAAAAAAAAAAAGTAAATATTAAATATAAATGAAAAAGAAAGATTTACAAAAAAAATAAAAATACACATTAACAATAAACATTAATTTTCAGCAGATTTGTGGGAATTTTAATTTTTTTTTCAAAAATGAAAATTCCCAGAATATCGGTATAAATTATCGGCTATCGGCCTGAAAGTTCACAAATTATCGGTATCGGCCCTAAAAAATCTATATCGGTCGATCCCTAGTTAAAAGGGTTCTACAGTTTGTTTTAACTGATGCTCTATCCTCTGGATAGATAATCAGCATCTGATCGGCGGGGGTCCGACACCCGAGACCTCCGTCGATCAGCTGTTTGAGAAGGCAGCGGTGCTCCAGCAGCGCAGCGGCCTTCTCACTGTTTACTGCAGGCCTAGTGACGTCACGACTAGTATCAACTTGCCTGGGCGGGGCTAAGCTCTGTTCACTTGAATGGAGCTTAGCCCCACCCGGACAAGTTGATACTAGTCGTGACGTCACTGGGCTGATGATCTATAGAACCCCTTTAATATTTACTAGAAAAAAATAATAATGATGTGGAACGCAAAAGGGGGGATGGTCGGAGCAAATGGAGAGAAGGGACCCGAGATGGGTAAACTGCCCCGGGCCTATGATGCACTTTATCCGCCACTGGTCAGTGGCGCTTGGTTTTACCTATGCGCAAATCTCACCCCAGTTACTGACAGCCAGTTCACGTGTCACTGACAAAGCAGTTAAAGGGGTTGTCTCAGAGTAAAGGGTATTTATCATGTGCTGTGATTGTCCATATTGCTTCCTTTTTCTGGTTTGATTCATTTTGTCATCTCATTATACGCCGCTCGTTTCCATGGTTACAAAAACCCTGTAATCCAGCAGCGGTGGCTGAGTTTACACACTATAGGAAAATGCAGCTTTTTTCCTATAGTGTGTAAGCACGGCCACTGCTGCTGGATTACATGGTGGTCGTATCCCCTGAAAAATGATCTCTACAAAACAGGAAGTCTCCAGATATTATAAGGCTACTTTCACACTTGCGTTGTTAATTCCGGTATTGTGATCCGTCAGAGAAAACAACACAAGTGTGAAAGTAGTCTTAGGCTACTTTCTCACTGATGTTTAGGCTTTCCGTTTGTGAGATCCGTTCAGGGCTCTCACAAGCGGTCTAAAACGGATCAGTTTTGCCCTAATGCATTCTGAGCGGATCATTTTCCATTCAGAATGCATCAGTTTGCCTCTGTTCCGTCTCCATTTTACTTTGGAGGCGGACTCCAAAACGCTGCCTGCAGTGTTTTGCTGTCCGATTTGACGAAACTCAGCCAAACAGATCCGTCCTGACACAATGTCCGTCTCCCATTGACTTTCAATGGAGTTCATGACAGATCCATCTTGGCTATGTTACAGATAATACAAACTGATCTGTTCATGATGGATGCATGCGGTTGTATTATTGTAACGGATCCGTTTTTGCAGATCCATGACGGATCCTTCCAAAACGCGAGTGTGAAAGTAGAATTAGACTTGGGGTCCATTCACACGTCTGCAAAATGGGTCTGGATCCGTTCCGCAGTTTTGCGGAACAGGTGCGGACCCGTTCATTTTCAATGGGGCCAGAATGTGCTATACGCATTTGCGGAAGAAAAGGCATTTTCTATCAGAATGCTGGTGATGTGCTGTCTGCAAAATGCGGAACGCACATTGTCGGTGTCCGTGTTTTGCGGGTCCGCAAAACCCATACAGACGTGTGAATGGACCCTTAGTGGGCAGTACTACAGATTTGGGAGCGTGTTCTGTCTGCTGCATGTCTCTCCCTGTAACTATCACAGCTTCTAACAAGATAAATCTAGTGGCAGTTGAAGGATGGAACTGAGCACATTCAACCATCCCAGTGTTTTTACTGAGGTGGACACTGAAATAACATACAGTAGGTGGCACTACATTTTATACATTTTTCTATACTACATTTTTAATTACATAAGTATTCAGATCCAAGTGCTGATAATGAAAAATGTAGAATCTTTTTAACGGGACAACCCCTTTAACGGAAATTGTTGACTTAAAGTATACCTAAGTTTTCAAAAAAAGTTTGCATTATGGCTGTGCTTCTTTGGGTGGCTTCCCTAATGTTTCTTTAAGCCATATTTTCCCCGTTTTAGCTGCACAGCTAGATGCATTTCACTCAGACACTGTGAATTCTACCAGCACTGTAGTGCTGTGAGGTCCTTTCCCTTACTTCCCACTATGTTTGTATACAGCCCCAATACAATAATCTTGTATTAGGGGTTAAATGAGCGAGAAAATAAATATCTTAAGAAAAAAAAAAAATCTAGAAGTCCCTCTTAGGACTTGAACCTAGTGTCTATACATGCAAGGCTGACAGCTTACCACCATACTATAGCCTTATCATATTAGCAACCGTGTTTTTTCTATACTTAGAAAGCTAGGACTATTATTTGTGTCTTTATAATGATATATTGCGTCTGTGAATAAATCAGTATTATGTATTAGCTTTCTAAATGTAGGAATCCACTCTTCTCAACATGGTAAGGCTATAGTAAGTAGTGTATATGATATGTAAATTCTAGGACACAGCTGTGTCCTAAGGGTACTTTCACACTAGTGTTTTTCTTTTCCGGCATAGAGTTCTGTCACAGGGGCTCAATACCGGAAAAGAACTGATCAGGCATATCTCCATGCATTCTGAATGGAGAGCAATCCGTTCAGGATGTCTTCAGTTCAGTCGTTTCGACTGATCAAGGAAAAGATAAAACCGTAGCATGCTACGGTTTTATCTCCAGCGAAAAAAAAATGAAAACTTGCCTGAATGCCGATCCGGCACTTTTTCCCATAGGAATGTATTAGTGCCGTATCCGGCAATTAGAATACCGGAATGCCGGATCCGTCCTTCCGGTCTGCGCATGCGCAGACTGAAAAAAAAGGTGAAAAAAATTAATGCCGGATTTTTTCGACTCATCAGGCAATTTTAAGACTGATAAAGATCCTGATCAGTCTTACTAATGCCATCAGTTGGCATACATTTTTCCAGATCCGGCAGGCAGTTCCGGCGACGGAACTGCTTGCCGGGTCTCTCTGCCGCAAGTGTGAAAGTACCCTAAGCATGTCGATGTCTAGCCCTGTTAAAGGGAGGGGGGTGTGCAGAGCACAGGGGATGATACTCAAGCAGTGCTCCAAGGATTCAGCCCCACCCCCTGGTGCTCCAATGTGCTCATTTTTATCATACAAAGAAAAGCCATCGCTTTAATCGGCATGATCAACCCTACCAGGCAGTATGCTTGGTTTAATAGCATTGATTATGCTGACAGGGGATCTTTTAAATGAAGTGATTTAGAAATTTGCTAGCTACACTATTCTCTATTAAATGAAATTGTGTAGAAGTACAATGACTTTTTAGATCAAGTATTACATTAGTGTGGTCGCAAACCGACCTTCTGATATGATTAGGGCTGCAACGATTAATCAACGTTATCGATAATATTCGATAACGGGATTCGTTGTCAACTAATCCAGTTATCGAATAATCAGCCGATTCGTTGCTATGCGGGCGGTCAGGCGCCTTTATGGGGAGGAGGCTCTGTGGATGGCACCGTTATGGGGAGGGGGCTCTGTGGATGGCACATATAGCATAAGATGCTTTATAGTGTCATCCATAGATTCTCCCCCCCCCCCCCCCCCCCATAGCATAGTCATCCACAGGTCCCCCTCCCTATAACTGTGCCATCCACAGGTCCCCCTCCCTATAACTGTGCCATCCACAGATCCCCCTCCCCATAACTGTGCCATCCACAATTTGTTTCAATATGGCCTTTGAACATAATTTTTCAATGAAAATCATATAAACCACTTTTTTTATTTTTTATTTTTTTCATTTTGGTGTTTTTTTTCCCGATTTAATTCATGAAATTATCGACAACTAAACGATTATTCAAATAATCGCTAGCTGCAGCCCTAGATATGATTCTGTGTCCTAATAGTTGTGAAGATGAGTGAGCCGGCTCGAGGTCACGACACAGAGACGCATACAAGATGTGTTCCTCGTAATGAGCAGTGCACGTATTTCTACACAGACGAACGCAATAAGTGTCCTCGTGTAGAGAAGATTCGAGGTACTATGATTGGTTTGAGATAAGAAATGGAATGGTCAGCATGGGTGGATTAGGGGCCACTATGGGATTTGTACTCCTGCCTTCCAAGCCTAAATCCCCCTCTTATAAACAAAATGGACACCTTTTATGCTTCCTCTCACATTAAGGCCCCACGTGTGTGGGCCATGGTAACACGGCCTGGATCCCTCCTGAGAGCAGGAGCGCACGGCGTCACTGGTTGCTATGACGCCGTGCGCTCCCTGCTGCCGGCACAGTACAGTAATACACTTGTATAGATCATACCAGTGTATTACTGTATTGCGGCAGCAGGGAGCACACGGCGTCATAGCAACCAGTGACGCCGTGCGCTCCTGCTCTCAGGAGGGATCCAGGCCGCGGTTCCACGGCCCTCCCACGGCTGTGAAACACGGCCGTGTGCATGGGGCCTAACTTCTTATATAGTATATATAGTTTGCTTTTGTCACATTGTGGATTATTCTGCACATACGGTATTTCTCATTCTGTTAGGACATGGTTTCATGATTGCTTTTCAGCCATGAGTAAAAGAAATCAAGTGTCGTATGTGAAGCCTGCGGAGCCGTCCTTCCTGAAAAAGTTTAAGAAGGATGTTGGCTACAAAGAAGGGCCAACCGTGGACACCAAGGTATGCGTTCTCTTTCCAGTATGCTTACTTGGTAGACATATGGCATGTGAACCCTGAGCTTTCTATGAGAGGACTTAGCGTCAGACCTCGCACATCTTTGTGCCATTCCTCCTATTATTCCTCTTTATGAGTAATTTGACAGTTGGGTGTTATCTGATGGAGGAGGGTCTCTACATATTCAGACGCTGTCCAGTCAATGTTGCCAGTGTGAGACTGTGTAGGGGGGGCAAGAGAAATGATGACACCAGTTGCCAATTTAATGTTTCTAGGAGGAATAATAGAGTCCCAGAGTCTTAATAAAAGGTGCTGTGCGAGGTCCGCTGCCAGCCAATAATTGAACATCTACTGGAACAAAAAACAAACAGGATTTATGATTTTCTTTGCACTACATATAAACAGAATATACTTTATACTTTTTGCTCATTTTTACATAATAGACAATAGCTTTATTATCTCCTTTGCGCCTAAGGCTACTTTCACACTAGCGTTCATAGGTCCGTTCGTGAGCTCCGTTTGAAGGAGCTCATGAGCGGACCCGAACGCCTCCGTCCAGCCCTGATGCAGCCTGAATGGAGCGGATCCGCTCAGACTGCATCAGTCTGGCGGCGTTCAGCCTCCGCTCCGCTCGCCTCCGCACGGACAGGCGGACAGCTGAACGCTGCTTGCAGCGTTCGGGTGTCCGCCTGGCCGTGCGGAGGCGAGCGGATCCGTTTAGACTTGTAATGTAAGTCAATGGGAACGGATCCGCTTGAAGATGTCACTATATGGCTCAATCTTCAAGCGGATCCGTCCCCCATTGACTTTACATTGAAAGTCTGAACGGATCCGCTCAGGCTACTTTCACACTTAGAATTTTTTCTAAGTTATTAATGCAGACGGATCCGTACTGAACGGAGCCTCCGTCTGCATTAATATGATCGGATCCGTTCAGAACGGATCCGATCGAACGCTAGTGTGAAAGTAGCCTAAAAAGTGGGGTTAAAAATGGTAGCATCTCACACTTTTCCATCATCCTTGCCACTTTTATGAAAAGGGTTGTGACAAGGAAGGGACTGTGACCCCCTCAAATTTATCTTCGTTTATGTCAGATTTCTATCGTAAATGAAGCCAGAAACCTACGGCATCTCGGAGCTGTCATATATTTCTGTTTAGGCGCATGGACTGCAGGAGGATGCACCTAATTTAGGACGAGTCCTGCACCTTGCCGTAAATGAAGTGCTTCCTTCGGCAGTGCAGAGGATATCTCCCCCTGTGTGCTTCATTACTTGGGAATGGTGAAAGGTGACAGAATAGTAGTCTAATGTGGTTTCCTCCACTACAGCGAGAGAATCTTCCAGTGATGGACGACAGTGATGGCAGTGATAAGGAGGATGAACTACCTCAGGTTGTGGTACTTAAGGAGGGCCACCTGTCGGCAGAAGAGGTGATGAACATTAAACAGCAGCTCAAAAGTTCAAAAGGTTTGTAAACTAACCGCCTCTCCTGCTTGGAGAAGTCCAATTCTATAAACTGTGTTTTCAGAAGAATCAGTGCTTCCAAGGATTGATGGCATTCCGGTAAGTAAGGCTTTTATGGTACTTCGGTGTCACCTAGAGCTGAATTTTTAGCTTTAACCTGGAGTCAGACTTTATATGGGTTTTCTAGGATGTAATGATTGACCAATACCTAGGATAGGTCATCAGTATCAGATTGGCAGGGGTCCGACACCTCACACCCCCACCAATCAGCTGTTTGGCAGCGGAACTACACAGCTACTATCAAGTCAGTGGAGCAGCGGTGCAGTATCCATCTGTGACCACTATGGATCTTTGTACTTCTGGTGCTGGAGCTGCTCCCAAGCAGCTGAGTGGTGGGGTGTCCGACCCCTGACCATCTGATATTGCTAACCAATCAATTGCTAAATCCTGGAGAAACCCTTTAAGTTAAATGTTTACACATACGTTATGGCACATAAGTGTAATTTTGTGGGAAAAATGAGAGGGATGCTTAACTTACAAATATGGGATCGTGTGCATTACTACTATAGCTTATATGGGGCCATATGGACTTCCCGCAGGTCTGTACGCCTCCATACTGTGCATTTGTCAGGCACCATAGTCTTCTATACAAGCTTTTTTTTTTTTTTTTTTTTTTAAGGGGAGAGCACTCCTCTTGGGCTACTTTCACGTCTCCGGTTTGTATTCCAGCAGGCTGTATCGGCAGAGAACAGGCTGCTGGAATTCTACGGATCTGCTGCTGGTGGATGCAGACTGAATGTTCGCCAGCCCCATTAAGTGTAATGGGGTCCGGCGAAAATCCGTACGCATTTCGGCAGACAAGCGGAGGATCGGCTGGGCACAAACCACTGCATACACCGGAGGTGTGAAAGTAGCCCAACTGATCCCCCATAGTCTTTGGCAGGGGACTTGGCTGGTCTGGACACCATTGCATACAATGCATTAGAAGAAATTGCCTAAGTGCCTAAACATAAGTGGGGCTATTTATCAAAACTGGTGTAAAGGTAAACGGGCTTAGTTGTCCATAGCAACAAATCAGATTCCACCTTTAATTTTTCAAAGTGGCGCTTAAAAAAATGAAACCTGGAATCTGATTGGTTGCTTTGCGCATCTAAGCCAGTTTTCCTTTATACCAGTTTTGATAACTCTGGCATGATTGTGCATGTGCTAGCACTGACGTGAAGGGGAAGAGGTAGACCAACTTGACTTGTTTAAATTATTTCTACAGATGAGGAACCAGCCCCCGCAGATGGAAAAATTTTGTTTAAAAAGCCGACCAAGCGTTCCACTGGTGAGAAGTTTACAGGTATAAATGCATCCTCCAGCAAGAAGCAGAAGAATGAAGAAGTCAAGGAATCCTCCTCGGCTAAATCCAGTCAAAAGCAAGTGCGGAATACCAGTTTACTTTCCTTTGATGATGAGGAGGAGGATGAAGACTAGATAATAAATGAAATATATCACTGGATTTTCACATTTTATTTAAGAACTGTTACTCTGTTATGAAAAGAGTATGTTCAAACATTTACGTGATGAACTACCGTATTTTTCACTTTATAAAACTCACCCCCCAAAAGTGGGGGGAAAGCGGCCGTTCATCTTATAAACCGAATAGACATAATAGGCGAGCGTGGCGGTATGACGTGAACAGGGGTGTGCTGCGCTCTCCACCCTATCCGCCCACCTCTCCTGCTTGTCCGCAGGTCTGTGCCGCTTGCGATGCCTGGACAGCGGCTAGGTTCTGTGTCTGCCCCCGGCTGCTGTAGCCTGTGTCTGCTCCTAGCCCCGCGACATCTGCAGTTACCATCCTCCCAGGTCTTGATCCAGCCTCCCCCAGCCGCCTACATACGCCCAAACCATACCCTCATCTTGCAGGCTTCTCCGTCTCCATGGGAACCTCTCAGGGCTAAAGTGTAGTGTCGGATCAGAGGTTCGTGATCGCACAAACTCGATCCTACACCTCGAACTAAGGGCCTATATATTTCTTATTATTATAGATTTCCCATCCCCAGTCAATCTCTATTTCATCATGGTATCCCATTTTAATATGACATATCATATGCATAGTGAGTACTGCAAATAAGCCATTACTGCTCGGGGCTGCTGCATACACTTTATATGTGATGGCTGGGCTGCTATAACTGGGGCCCAATGTAATGGGGTCAGATCCCCTTCCCCCCATAACAGAGTCATCCACAGGAGCCCCCCCCCCCCCCCCCCCAATTAAGTGTCCTCCACAAATCCCCCATAACAGAGCGCCATCCACAGACCTCCCATTAGTTCAAAAGCACACCATTTGGTTCAAAATATTTTATTTTCTTAATTTCCTCCACAAACACCTAGGTGCGTCTTATAAAGAGAAAAATACGGCATATTTCCTGTTTGTTTTTTGTTTTTTTAAAGCTATGTTGGGCGTTTTGTATACAGCTGTGAGCATGAGCTCACTTAAGGTATAAGTAGAATAAATTGATTTTCCAAATTAATTTGTGTATTAATGAAAGCGAAAGGGGGAAAATAAAAAAACGTCTTTCACTTAAAAACCTTGATATTTATACTATGAACTGCTTCCACTGAGGATATCGCTTAAGTATGCAGCGGATTAGAAACTCCTCAGTAAGTTCTCTCATTATGCACCAGTTTCTTCTGATGGTTTGTAAAAACCCCACCTTACTTGCATAGTACTGTAAATTTATGTACAATTTGGTACGGAATTTGCAGCTAATCAGTAACGTGTGAATTCATCCTGATATTCTTGACATAGCTGTAGGACCCACACTTATCAGGCATTTATGGCCTCCTGCATGCTTTGTACTGTGAATATTCCAAAAAGGTCCAGATTAGGGTTGTCGCAATTTCCAGCATTTGGACTTCAATACTGATACCGTGTGTGGTGGTATGATTCCCAATACCAAATGATACTTTCACCAATGGAACCGCTTTTTTATATTGATGGCCAATCTTTCAAGATAGGCCATCAATATCCGATTGGCAGGGTCTGACCCTTTGGACCCCCACTGATCAGCTGTTCAAAAGTAGCTCTGGTGTGAGAACTACACGTCTCCCTCCATTATGTAGTGCGGTGGTACCCGATGTTTTTTTGCACCAGGGACCAGTTTCATTCCAGACAATTTTCCTCCAGACCCGGGACGGTCTGACTGGGAGGTGATCGCTAATCACACACCTAATAAAACACAATAAAGTGCATATTACAGAATCTGTGGCCTACCTGTACATTACCAATAATAACACTACATAAAAGCCAACTAATACCGCTCCACAATGACCATACCCATTTAGGTACCAGTCATTAACCCCTTTGTGACCACGTGCATTTAAAATATATATAGAGGTCTTATTTTTTGCAGGACAAAAGTTATAGTTTTTAATGCACCGTTTTAAGTACATGTAATGATTGATTAAAGCAAGCTGTTTACGTCTGTAAAAAGGCGCATTAGTGGTCACTCAGGGGTTAATAATCCTGTTTAGGCTTCCACTAAGTGACTTACAGGTGATGTCTCCTCTCAATGGAGTCGTTCTCTTTCCTTTTTGTCCTCTGTCCTGCAAAGATCACTTTGATGTCTCCTGACCACAACTTTTTTCTGCATTCGGACTCTTGCTCCCAGTTGTTGCCTGGCTGTGCCTGTATTGAGGCCCACAAACATCATGGCAGTACTGCATCGATGGGTGTGCTGGGCGTCAGACCCCCCCCCCCCCCCACACACACAATCAAATATTGATGACCTAGCCCGAGGACAAGCCGTTCAGGCCCCAGGAGCGCAGCCCCCCTGGTTAAAAGCCCCTCAAATAAAGTTATCACAATTGTCCACAGTTGCTGAGGTGTTATACACTCACCTAAAGAATTATTAGGAACACCTGTTCTATTTCTCATTAATGCGATTATAGTCAACCAATCACATGGCAGTTGCTTCAATGCATGTAGGGTTGTGGTCCTGGTCAAGACAATCTCCTGAACTCCAAACTGAATGTCAGAATGGGAAAGAAATGTGATTTAAGCAATTTTGAGTGTGGCATGGTTGTTGGTGCCAGATGGGCCGGTCTGAGTATTTCACAATCTGCTCAGTTACTGGAATTTTCACACACAACCATTTCTAGGGTTTACAAAGAATGGTGTGAAAAGGGAAAAACATCCAGTATGCGGCAGTCCTGTGGGCGAAAATGCCTTGTTGATGCTAGAGGACAGAGGAGAATGGGCCGACTGATTCAAGCTGATAGAAGAGCAACGTTGACTGAAATAACCACTCGTTACAACCGAGGTATGCAGCAAAGCATTTGTGAAGCCACAACACGCACAACCTTGAGGCGGATGAGCTACAACAGCAGAAGACCCCACCGGGTACCACTCATCTCCACTACAAATAGGAAAAAGAGGCTACAATTTGCGCAAGCTCACCAAAATTGGACTGTTGAAGGACTGGAAAAATGTTGCCTGGTCTGAGGAGTCTCGATTTCTGTTGAGACATTCAAATGGTAGAGTCCGAATTTGGCGTAAACGGAATGAGAACATGTATCCATCATACCTTGTTACCACTGTGCTGGCTGGTGGTGTAGTGGTGTGGGGGATGTTTTCTGGGCACACTTTAGGCCCCTTAGTGCCAATTGGCCATCGTTTAAATTCCACGGGCTACCTGAGCATTGTTTCTGACCATGTCCATCCCGTCATGACCACCATGTACCATCCTCTGATGGCTACTTCCAGCAGGATAATGCACCATGTCACAAAGCTCGAATCATTTCAAATTGGTTTCTTGATCATGACAATGAGTTCACTGTACTAAAATGGCCCCCACAGTCACCAGATCTCAACCCAATAGAGCATCTTTGGGATGTGGTGGAACGGGAGCTTCGAGCCCTGGATGTGCATCCCTCAAATCTCCATCAACTGCAAGATACTATCCTATCATCAATATGGGCCAACATTTCTAAAGAATGCTATCAGCACATTGTTGAATCAATGCCACGTAGCATTAAGGCAGTTCTGAAGGCAAAAGGGGGTCCAACACCGAATTAGTATGGTGTTCCTAATAATTCTTTAGGTGAGTGTATGTCTGCGATTATTGCTAACACAGACATTAGCTCTGGGTGTCAGCTGTTTAAAACAGAAGAAACCCGGCAGCTATGGCCCCTGCTTGGCTTCTGAGCGGTGGAGGTTAGGAAGGGGTTAACACTTTAATTTGCTACTTTGCCCTTTGCACAGGCCAACAATAGAGCAGAATATCGCTAACGAGCATTACTAGTAAACGTACAGCGAATTACACGATAAACGAGCAAAACGCTTGTTCATCGGGTAATTGGATCTTTTGTGCAGCACAAAGGGTCATCGTTTCCCTTCTGGGAAACAACAAGACAGTATTGGGAAGAGCAATGGCATTAGCGATCGCTCCTCCTAATACTCTGGAGGAGATCGCTACATGTAAATGCATCGGTCTCCTCCAATAGCGATCAGTGGATTGTCCGGAAGGAACACTTCCTTCCCGACAATCTGCTAGATTATCGTCCCGTGTAAAGGGATCTTTAATTCTGCATGTGTTCCTTCATCATTGTCATGTCTTCATTGTGAATCTGCAATGTAGAAGTTTAAAGAACAAGAAAAAACATGAAATAAAAAGGTATTTCCAAACTTTTGACCAGTACTATGTAGTCCTTTTCTTTATAATTTTCCTTACTCCTGACTATGGCTAAAAAATGTGTGAGTAATTCCAGCTTTACAGGGCGTTTTATTTGAATAAGTAACTGCAGTATGTAAAGCATGGTCAGGTCAAGTCTTCACGAGCACGGCCACTGTTTGCGGCTCTTCTCTCTGGCCAGTAGAGGGAATCTGGAGGACCACCTCTAATAGAGTATATGGAGAGCGGTTGTCTAAACCTTTAAGATCCTCATGCATAATTTAGAAGTGTGACTGATGCTTCATATATCTTTATCATTAATTTGAGATCATCAGTGCCCAGTCTATTTACAGCAAATGCTATAAAACACATTAACGAATAAAAATGTAAATTGTGTCAAGCCAGGTGGGAGTAAGTAAGATTCATACTGGAACTGCGGTGATTAAGTTCTCTTGTATTAAACATTTGACTTAAATTGTTCAGTAGTGTGCGAGAAATCTCAATCCCTTAGAATAGAATTTCTATGACTCCTATTTCTTTCACTACATATTCCTACATTTCAATGAATGTGTCTGCAATCTTTCCCCATTGTATTGTGTAGGAGAAGATCTTCCTTATAATTAATGATAAAAAGAAAATGAGATTGTAAGGACTACTGGGGCAACGAATGATGTGCATAGTATGATGAGTCCTAGTGTCAGTGGAGTCTTTTTTTCCCTCCTTGTCCATTGTCTCCTACTTTCTTCTATGGAGGATCTTTGTTATAAAACCGCAATAAAAATGAAATCTGATCACGGGTGTAACAAAAGGAGGTGCACCTTGACCCTGGGTCTAACAGCTTCTCTGCCAGAGCTTCAGCTGTGGTGGTTCTTGTCAGTCCCTGTTTACATGTCCTGCGGTGATGATGTGATGTACATCCATGTAACCGCTGCACCAAATCACTAAACTCAGCTGTGCCAGCATCACCACTGAGGCCAATGGTTGGCTTTTCTGCCATTTTCCAACTTTATTTATTTTTTACTCCTGGACTTATGGAACGTAACTTTTTAAAAAAAAATTATTTCCACAATGGGACTTAGGGTCCATTCACACGTCCGTAAGTGTTTTGCGGATCCGCAAAACACTGACACCGCCATGTGCCCATGGCCGGCACTATAATAGAAAATGCCTATTCTTGTCCGCTATTGTTCTATTTTTTTGCGGAGCTGCGGACAGGAAGTTTGGGGCAGCGAAGTTTGGCTGTCCCATGACAACGACTTATTGCCTATCAACAGGATAGGGGATGTATCTGATCGGTAGGGTTCCAACTGCTGGGGCTCCCAGTAATCAAAAGAACAGGGGCTTGTATTCCACATTTGAATGGAGTGGCAAACACACGTGTGCCTGCCACCCCTTTCAACTCTAAGAGACAGCCAAGCCCTTGCACTCGGCTATCTCCAGTAGTCCTACAAATGTGAACGGAGCTCTACATGAAAAATGGGAAATGCAGTTCCCCATTCTAGTGAAAGGCAGGGGCCCCAATGGTCTCTCCTCGCCAGACACTTTTCCCTATCCTATCGATAGGGGATAAGTTGTCATGGGGCAACCCCTTAATCCCGACCATAGTATCTAATGGGTTAAGTAGCTGGGATTGGAGGTTCCTCCAATCTTAGCCATTGGAGCATGTTTTCAGCTCCTGCACCATCCAGTATATTCTGTGACGCCGTATAAAGGGCAGATGGAGCTGAAAAAAGACCCTTAGTGGCCAGCATAAAAAGGCTGTGCTGGTGATCACTAAGGGGTTAAACCTGGCACATGACAGAACTGTCGAGTTATTATGGCTCTAAACCTGATAACTAATGGTTACAGTATGTAGTACTCACAGCATAGAATGAATTGAATAGTTCATATGATCAGATTTAATTGATTACAGCTTGTTAAATAGACTATGCTTTCCCAAGCCATCAAGGAGTTTAATTGCCAGTATAACGCACTGTATGCCTATCGTACTATTTTGCTGTGTTTTTTATATTTTGTCATCTCATCTGGGGCGTTTAGGTTCAAATTAGCAGTAGGAAATCTAATCTATATTGCCTATTTTCCTTCTTCATTCAGAAGGCTCCTGTTCCTGCTGTTTGTCTGGTCCTGCTCTTTTGTTCCTGTTGATAGCTTAGTCTTGCTTCCCCCCTCTTCACGTTTCCTTGCACGCTGAGCTTATTTTTACGCTCCACAGTTTAGCGGCTTTGTAATTGGAACATTCTCCAAATAATACTATATGATCGATAGGAAAGCAGCAGGGTGGAGGACCACGAGCGTCTAGATTGCATCCTACACTGCCATGTGAGGGTGAGCAGAAACCGCTCCTGTCTGTTAATGGGCATCAGGGCACAGGCGCACAGTGGTATTTTTTTTTTTTCTGTTTTAGATTGGCATAATACATTTGTGTGGTTTTGATAGCTAGTTATGATGTTTTTTTCATATAAACATGGCAGATTATAGAAATATGCCGTTTTTGTGCTGTGTACACGAAGGCATAGAGGGCATGACTAGCTGTATTATAATGTTGGAGGGAAACTTGCACACTTTCCCCTCCCTGTACAATGATTGACCTCTTCACATGGCACTGAACATGGTACATGCCCACAGGTCAATAGATATTTTTTTTTTTACTTAATGTTCTTATGTCTTCTTAGTGACTGTCCTCATAATCATGTAAAGAAAATAAAGATAAGACTACAGATGGTATATAGAAAAAGATTGTAAAAATTAGGTGGTCTCTAAATATTGTAACATGGCAAATCGTAAAGAACCTGAGGGGTTATATATGTCCCCCAGAATCCTCAGATGGGTGAGGAAAAAGAATCTAGTAAAGCTGGGTTGTTTCAGCAAAGGGTAGTTTGCTGAGACACTTTTCTTTAAAGTGTTTTATGAGCTGTATTTTTTAATGGAATGGTTAGGTTTGTAGTGGGACCCGCCATTCCCTCTCCACTCCAGTGCAGCTTTTTCCCCTAGCCTGAGGCAAACTCAGGTGTAGCTGTTGGGATCATTACTGGGGGAGTAAATACAGGGGTGTCAGTGTCAATGCCTGGAAGCTGCAAGACCTGCTTGTTGCATAGTCTGATCTAATGATGCTGAGAGATAGGTGATGGGGTGCTGTCATTGCCAACCCCACATCCAGATCCCAACAGTATACAGTGAAAAGAGACTCTTTACCTGTATGGAGTCTTTGTCATTTGCAGTTGTATTTGCACTAAAGGAAAGGAAATACACAATAGTGTGTGTGTGTGTGTGTATATATATATATATATATATATATATATATATATATATATTTATCTTATATTACCATTAAAAACTATATAAAATATATGAAGACATTTTCTCTGTGTGTCCCAGCAGATCAGCCTTGCACCCTGTCCTCCTCCCCACTGACGTCTACGTGGCTGTCAGACAGCTAGCCGACGCAGAAGCCTTTCTGTTGTGCCCTGTCTGCAGTAGGACAAACTGAGTGCTAAGCTCTGCCCTTCAGTCCAGATGAAGATGGCAGAGATCATACGTCAGGATCATGCAGAAATTCATGTACAGTGACAAACTGTGAGGGCAACTCTATTTCTTGTTTCATTTTAGCTTTTATTTCTATGTT
Organism: Bufo gargarizans; assembly: GCF_014858855.1. Taxonomy (NCBI): domain Eukaryota; kingdom Metazoa; phylum Chordata; class Amphibia; order Anura; family Bufonidae; genus Bufo; species Bufo gargarizans. Next base: position 187,091,162 of record NC_058084.1, read on the forward strand.
TAGTGCTCCTTTAATTGGAGTTTTCACTGCTTTCCCGTGTTGTATACTGTGTTGTAAGGGTATTTTTTAAGTACCAATTGGTTCTGTCCTTTTTATATTATCTTCTATATTCTGTGTTTTGATATTTTTTTTATAATGTAGTTAGTTAGGAATAGATAACATACACAAACCTCCCAACCCAACACCCATTGTACTGAGAGCCAAATTCTTGACCTGCATGCTGAACACTGGAAGAGGGGCTTAAAGGTATAGACCTGGCACACACAGACATCTAATTGAAGAAAATCACCATGGGGTATCGACCATGTGCTCGACATGGTGGCTGGAGTCCCGTCCCGTCCCCTTCCCACCCCCCCTCTCCATATTGTATCAGGCAGGCATGTGATTACTATTTCTTCTGTATGTGATTTGTCTGTTTTACCTTATATTTAATCCCACTTAGTAAATATTTTTATCACTAAGCCTGTTAAGCCTATTTATTCTCCAATTGTCAAATTCGTTTTAAAACCTATACATACACAACAATGTAGTAGTAGTTATTGATGTTATTAAAGACAAGCTATGGTTAATACAGATAATACAACCTCACAACAATTAACACAAGCCTAGTAAGCCTTTTTTATAATCTGCTGTGTAATTAATATAAGCAGTACATACACAGATCAATTTTTATGGATCATGTACTAGTCAAGCAATCCTTATGAAAGGATGAATAATCGGCTTGGTGTTGATGGTTATTGATATTTTTTTTTTTTGCAATCATTGTTATAGAATTGATGACAAAACCACTTAATTACAATTGTTATAAGCTCCACTATGAATCAGAAAAATGGCTTTATCAATAAAATAAACAATATATGATACTGTTAAACTGGTATCCAGTACTATATCTAAAGGGGTTGTCCGGGTTCAGAGCTGAACCCGGACATATCCCCATTTTCACCCAGGCCGCCCCCTGACTTAAGCATCGGAGCAGTTCATTCTTCTATGCTCTCCTTTCCCCTGCTCTAAATTGCGCAGGGCAATGGCATTTTCTGGAGTTCAGTTGACGAACCGTGCTCACTACAGGGCTGCCGGGCGGAGGCTTCTGCCCAGCAGTGAGCACGGTGATGTCACCGGCACTGATGGGCGGGCTTTAGCGCTGTCCTAGCCTGTAAAAAGGCTACGGCAGCGCTAAAGCCCGCCTAATAGAGCCGGTGACGTCACCGAACACACTGCTGGTCGGAAGCCTCTGCCTGGCGGTGTGTTATTGTAAATAAAAGAGCCCTTTCCCTGTGCGATCCAGCGCAGGGCAAAGGAGAGTATAGGATGAACATATATGTTAGGTCTCCTGCACACAACCGTATCCATTTGTGATCAACAAATTGCAGATCTGCAAAATATGGATGCGGTCCATGAGCAGGACCCTCTGTAAGACTGATAAGAAAGGACAGGTTCTATAACAGTGATGTCGAACCTTTTAGAGGCTGAGTGCCCAAACTGCAACCCAAAAGCCACTTATTTATCGTAAAGTGCCAACACGGCAATTTTAACCTGAATACTATAGTTCAATATAGTATATCTTCCATGTACTTTATCATTTAGCTATTAAAGCCAGCCTACATTCAGTGCGCTGCCTGTGCTGTTCATAGTGCGCCCTGCGCTGATAAATGGCAGGAAAAGTCTAAGGCATATTGTACACCATAGACTTTTTTCACAGTGCGGGTGCCCACAGAGAAGGCTCTGAGTGCCGCCTCTGGCACCCGTGCCATAGGTTCGCCATCACTGTTCTATAATTTGTGGCCTGGCCATACAGATGTGGTCAGCACACAGATGACATCCATGTGCTGTCCGTTCTTTTTTCTGCAGACCTATAGAATTGAATGGGGTCCGTGTGCGATCCACAAAAGAATGGACACGGACCAAAAATACAGTTGCCACAGATTGGCTCTTCCAACAGTCTCATGTGTATGGAGCTGTTCAGCAGTCTCCTGAGATCTTCAGGAAAAAGAAGGTTTGGTCGTGCAGGATTTCAACATACCCCATCGTTTGCAGCAGCTTATCTCAAGCAGGCATTTTGGGGAGGGGGGGGGGGGGGTACACCATAAGATATGACTTTTGAGCCCAATTGAACAGATTAGAAAATATTCAGTGTGTATATTCACACTCGTCTAAGTATTTGTTTTTTTTGGGCAGATTTTCTACCTTTGTTCATCAAGCATGAACTAGAAATTTTACTCACAGCCTTAAAACAAATTACCGTTCCCCTCTCTAACTACATGACAAGCTCTTGGATCCAGAGCCATCTCTCGCTTATCGCCTACATTACTTTGTTCTGCATTACAGTCCTCCCATCAATTCCACTTGGTTCTGACTGCGAAGATGTCTCTCAATGGAGGGGCTAAGGAGTTGTAATCACAAGCACTTAGCAATGGTGACCTAGATATAGAGGTTAAATATAACCGCTAAAGCTGCTGTATATCGATCGGATTGTTCACCTCCAGACAGGCAGCTTTTTGTGCTGTAGACATGCAGGGAAGCGATTTCCCAGTGCCAGTGTTCAATCTTCAGCCATTCACTAGACCACTGGTTGGAAACTCCTGTCTTGCAGAAGTTAAGCACCTACTACAGTCATCCAATTTTCTGCATATCTCAGTATTAGGAAGCATAATTACCTGGTCACCACCACTCATTCCACCTCCTTCCATTTGCAGCACTACGGTCTCCTACGTGGACGGGGGTCACATATACTGCTGCAGCCAGTGACTGTCCGCAGCAGTGACATGTTTCCCAAGAGCACATCATTGGATCATGAGTCTGGACCAGTCACTGGCTGCAGCAGCACATGTGGCCTCCACCCATTTAGGACATTGACAAGCGGGGGCTGGTGCGGCATGAACAGAAGGCGCCAGCGCCCAACGTTGGGGAGTAGGTCAGTATGCTTCCCTCCACGGATGGAAACGTATCCTTAGTCCAGTGGAGAAATATCAATAGTATTTTATAATGCAATGAATAGGAAATAGCAAATTAAGTAATATTGCAATATACATGCAATAAAATACTGTTCTATTTTTCATGGCTCCTCTGCTGTTTATCGGCCCAGACAACCTTAATTCATCCCTACTTCTAAATTCATAGAATTATATATCTCTCTAGACAATGGAGAAGGAAATTTTGGGGGGATATATGTGAGGGACTATTTTCAATGCAGAAGAGGAAGGGGTTAACCAAAGTTGCAGCTCCTTGATGAGCTGCTGCCCATCCACAGAAAGGGAAAAAAGTCCTCCAGATATGTGAGTAAAAAAGAGATTAAAATTTGTGGGATAACCCCTTAAAAGGGCGTATGTTGGCAGTATTGACAGCTATTGTTAAAGGGAGTCTGTCACCTCCATATGGCCATATACAGTGCTTACATGGCTCTGTAGGACACCTATACCAGATTGTAACGGCACCTTTGTCTTTAGACTTGCACCAGGAGGAAAAACAAAGTTTAATTCATATGCAAATGAGCACTCGCAAGTGCCCAGGGGCGGCGTTCAGTGTGTAGGTGCCCAGGCTGCTCTGCCTTCTTTTCACTTTACTCCTCCCCAGTCTCTGCCTTTGCCCGCCCTCCAAGTCCGGACCTATCCATGAGGCAAGAGACTTGGAGGGCGGGCAAAGGAAGAGACTGGGGAGGAGTAAAGTGAAAAGAAGGCAGAGCAGCCTGGGCACCTACACACTGAACGCCGCCCCTGGGCACTTGCGAGTGCTCGTTTGCATATGAATTAAACTTAGTTTTTCCTGCTGGTGCAAGTCTAAAGAACAGAACAAAGGTACCGTTACAATCCTGTATAGGTGTGCTACAGAGCCATGTAAGCACTTTATACGGCCATATGGAGGTGACAGACTCCCTTTAAACTATTGACAGCACTAGGTAAGGGCTGGGGAGATCAGGAAAAACATACTGTTTGCTGAGCTTTTATTATCAGGAGTAGTCTGAAGATAAATTTTTATTCTGCCAGGGTCCATTCACACGTCCGCAACTGTTTTGCAGTCCGCAAATTTCAGATCCGCAAAACACGGACACCGGCCATGTGTGTTCCGCATTTTGCGGACTGCACATGGCCGGCACTATGATAGAAATGCCTTTTTTGTCCGTGGCTGTGGACAAGAATAGGACACGTTCTATTATTTTCCGGGGCCGCGGAACGGAAGTGCGAATGCGGACAGCACACGGTGGGCTGTCTGCATCTTCTGCAGCCCCATTGAAAATTAATGGGTCCGCACTCGTTCCGCAAAATTGTGGAACATATGCAGGCCCATTTTGCTGACATGTGAATGGACCCCAAAGGGGTTATCCAACATGTAAAACATGCCACCACCCCCCACTGATCCCCGCCGATCTGAAACTGATGACCTATCCTAGGGAAAAATACTCATTAAAGGGGTTATCCAACATGTAAAACATGCCCAATGCCTGGGCCCCTCATGTAGATTATACTTACCCCGCTCCCTGGCACCCGCGTAGCTCCTGCTCATGGTATGGCCACCACTGCATCTCCCCGTCGCATAGATGAAAACATCCGGCAACAGTGGGGGCAGCCGATCACGGGTGACGCTAAGAAGGCTCCTCCCCTTCACGGCCTGCTATTTATTGGTTGGCACCCCCAGTCAGCGGATATTTTGAGGTGCAGGGAGCAGGAGCTACGTGGGTGCCGGGGAGCGGAGTAATTATAATCTATATGAGGAGCCCGGATGTTGGGGGGCATGTTTTACACATTGGATAACCCCTTTAATGAGTTCTCCAGTATTTTTCCCTAGGATAGATCATCAGTTCAGTTTCAAATCGGTGGGGGTACGGCACCCGGCAGTACTTCCTTACACCTACACCTGTCTAAGGACAATAGATGTCTAGAGACATTTTGTGCTATTTCTTGATGCCCACATTTTGCCCCCTTTTACCCGGAAAATATGTGTAATATGCTGCATACAGAAGCAAAACCAGCTGCCCTTGTATATCAGTCTAGTTTATAAACAGAATGTAGCGCTCCTGTCAGCAGTTTATTCCCTGAGATATATTGTAATGCTCTTTCATAGCTGTCCTGGAGCAGATAAATTCACAATTTGGCCTGCAGGAGGCAGTATGGGACCGTTGAAAAACCATCCATAAGGGCCTGAAAATGATTAGCTATAAAATAAGAGTTTCTTGCTGCAGACGTCACTGCAGCAGGGGAAATATGACTGTCTGTATTTGTTTTTAAATGGATTATATCTTCTTTTTCCCTATGAAGGATGCTAACATCTGGCATTCAAAGAAAATAATCACTCCGGACTATCGGCTTGGGCACTGACTCGCATTAAATTTATCTTGCCAGCAAAATGCCTTACCTCTCCTCTCTCTCTGCCTCCTCCCATCCCCGCTCTCTCTTTTCTGACCTTTTATCTCAGCAGGGGGCCTGACTAGAAAGAAGCTTCTGGTAACTCAGTGTGTTTTTCATTAGATTTTTAAAGCCGAGAGTTGCATGCGGCATTTTTTTTCTTTCTACATATCTATACCAGCACCTGCTGTTTAGGTTTTATTTCATTTCAAATGCACAAAGCTCTGGAAAAAAATATATATATCTGCAGATTTTCTTAACCATTTCTATCCCTAGTCTAAGCAATACTGGCTTGCCAAAAAGTTTCCAGTGTTTATGTTTTTAACATCTTTATATATATATATTTTTTTACTTTTATGCTGTCAATCTCTATCCGCCAACGTTATAATGTCATTTTGTGGTTGGAATAAGCAGCTGGTGCATGTTTCTGCCTACTAACCCAATTAACCGGTCCCATTTGGTGTGAAAGCTATTCCAAGACAATTTTGAATGGAAGAAATTAATACAAGACTAAAAGACGTTAGTGATTTCGGCTATAGGCCCACAGAAACGATTTTGGGAAGATACTGTTTTGCACGTATGTGATGCTTCCGCAATTGTAAAACAGATGTTCTTTTATTTCTGTGCTCTCACTTTTTTGAGAAGAACCTGCTGTTCTGTACCCTGATTGCAAGTATCATTAGACGTTTCTGTCAGATCTCTCAGCTTAGCCATCAGAACACTGAAGAACAAATTCTATCAGCACCGTCTAAGCCAGCAAGATGGGAAACCTTGTCTTTCCACCAGTAAATGTTACTCCACAGGAAATGCTGACCTCTTTCTTTAAAAAATAAAATAAATGTACATGTTTAATTTACATGTATGTGTGTGTGTATATATATATATATAACATATTTATTGTGGGCATACAGGATCGCACATAAACCTGTTATAAATCTCGAGTTATATGTTGTTATTTAAGCCTTATTTAATTCTTGGCTGGTGTCACACAAATATTGATAAAATAGAACATAAACTTAAAGGAAGTAAGAAATATTCCTAATTGAGCCAATTTTCTATTGCAGGGAATAGATACTTGTAAACCCTAGGAAGAGAAATGTTGTTAAGGAAATGTGTGTGTGTGTGTATATATATATATATATATATATATATATTTATTGTGGGGTTTTGCTCTGGTAGATAGGGTAAGCGGACGCAGTACAAAGGCAAAAGACAAGTTCTTAAGGCAAAACTTCAGTGTTTATTCACACTTGAGGCAAATACACAAAACAATGCGTTACTTTGCAGTCTTGGTGTTTACTTCACACACAATGGAAAGTACATCTTGGTGTTACTTCACACAAATTGGAAAGTTCATAAAAGACAAGTCACCTTGATGTCAGTTCTGCCTCCAGCAGTCCACAGCAGGCTTTAGGGGGCCTTTTTCCTCGGCCCATGGGTATCAGCCCTCCAACCTGGCACCAAACCTCAGATCCCAACACACATCCTGCTGCTGAGCCCAACTGCCTATTTAAGGACAGCCAGGTTCTGCCAAAAGCCCGGATCGGCAATTAAAATCCAGTCCGGTATTTGACCCCACCTGGCTGCAAATCAGCACAGCTGGGAGGAAAATACCTATTTTCCCCACATCATTCCCCTCACTGTGTCACAATATAGTGTATATATACACCAAAAAAAATAAAAATAAAAGTTAGACCAGCACCTCCAAACAATATGAAAATAAAAAGGGTTCAGGTGCATGCTTGCATGGCTGCGATGCAAAAGCAAACAAGTGTATATATATATATATATATATATATATATCCTAAATATATTGCCTTTCAGTGGCTTACTATGCAGGGCGAGGCTGCTGCTAACCTCTTCTTCTTATAACAGAAAATGGATGTCCTCATTAAAGAGTAGAATAGCTGTTATTGGGGTGACTCTTGTGGAAATATACATTTGGTATTTGTCATTTGCTGCCCTTTGTATATGTACATGTAAGGCCTCATGCACATGACAGTGTTTTTTCACTGTCAGTGATTTGGCTTCAGTGGTCCGTGGCCGATTTGGCTTCAGTTGTGTTTCCTTGTGTCTTCCTTTTTTTTTGTCTGACAGGGGAAAAAAAAGGAAGGTTAATGAAAAGTGTAATTTTATTGCACCAAGGTCTTGTAGAAAAAAACAGACACGGATGACCAGTTGTGCATCCTTTTTTTTTTTACGGTCCCATTGACTTGAATGGGTCCGTCCTCCGTTTTCCACTGACAAGAATAGGACAGGTTATATTTTTTTGACGGACTGGAATCACGGACGCGGAGAAAAAACGGAGGACTATCAGTTTTTTTTCACAGCTCCATAGAAATGAATGGGACCTCCGCTAAATTGTGAAAAATGACGGAACGGACACGGATGCACACAACTGTCTTGTGCATGAGGCCTAAGACATAATGAATTTTTGGCAGATCTGTATAATAGTGAATATTGGGTCTTTGTGATTAGACACTTTAACATTTCGTATTTGCGTATTCAGAAATTGCTAGCATACTTTTATAAGGACTCACTTTATCACACACACGATGTATAATGAATTTATTTCATCATTAATAATTAAATTCAGACGCATCCCGGGTTTAGCTAACAGAAAATAAAATAAAAAATGAATTTCTACTATTTAACCTTCCCTGGTGGTTTAATGAAGTGGAGAGGTCAGGGTCACTAACCTGGGGGTCTAGGGAATTAATAGTTGTGATCGGTTCCTGTTAACCTTAGTATGTCATCTGCTGACCATAGTAACAACCAGCAATGGTGCATGTGGTCACCTCATTAAATGCACCTATCCAAGTAAGGCTGGTTTCACACGGGCGTTGCGGAAAAATGTGCGGGTGCGTTGCGGAAACACCCGCGATTTTTCCGCGCGAGTGCAAAACATTGTAATGCGTTTTGCACTCGCGTGAGAAAAATCGCGCATGTTTGGTACCCAAACCCGAACTTCTTCACAGAAGTTCGGGCTTGGGATTGATGTTCTGAAGATTGTATTATTTTCCCTTATAACATGGTTATAAGGGAAAATAATAGCATTCTGAATACAGAATGCTTAGTATAATAGTGCTGGAAGGGTTAAAAATAATAAAAAAAAGTTAACTCACCTTATCCCCATGATCGTGTAGATCCCGGTCTGTTCTTTAGCTGTGGACTGAATGACCTTTGGTGATGTCAGATCACATGCTCCAATCACATGGTCCATCACCATGGTGATGGAGCATGTGATCTGACATCACCACAGGTCCTTTAGCCACAGCTAAAGAACAGACCGACCGGGAACTAGGCGATCATGGGGATAAGGTGAGTTAACTTTTTTTATTTTTTTTAACCCTCCCAGCACTATTATACTAAGCATTCTGTAGTCAGAATGCTATTATTTTCCCTTATAACCATGTTATAAGGGAAAATAATACAGTGAATAGACTGTCACCTAGAACCCATGTGTGGAAATCGCACCGCATCCGCACTTGCTTGCGGATGCTTGCGATTTTCACGCAACCCCATTCATTTCTATGGGGCCTGCGTTACGTGAAAAACGCTGAATATAGAACATGCTGCGATTTTCACGCAACGCATAAGTGATGCGTGAAAATCACCGCTCATGTGAACAGCCCCATAGAAATGAATGGGTCAGGATTCAGTGCGGGTGCAATGCGTTCAACTCACGCATCGCACCCGCGCGGAAATCTCGCCCGTGTGAAAGGGGCCTAAATGTGTCTCCTGTCAGTGCTCTGTAGTGTCAGCCATGCTTGTTCTGCTAGCTTATTTATTTTTTAGGATTTTTTTTGGTACTCTTCATAATCATGACATTATACAATACACACACAGCTCTGCAGTATACAAATTATATACACACAGCAGTGCAGTATGCATAGTATACACACACAGTTCTGCAGTATACATATTATACACACACAGCTCTGCAGTATACATATTATACACACACAGTTCTGCAGTATACATATTATACAAACACAGTTCTGCAGTATACATATTATACAAACACAGTTCTGCAGTATACATATTATACACACACAGTTCTGCAGTATACATATTATACACACACAGTTCTGCAGTATACATATTATACACACACAGCTCTGCAGTATACATATTATACACACACAGTTCTACAGTATACATATTATACACACACAGTTCTGCAGTATACATATTATACACACACAGTTCTGCAGTATACATATTATACACACACAGTTCTGCAGTATACATATTATACACACACAGTTCTACAGTATACATATTATACACACACAGTTCTGCAGTATACATATTATACACACACAGCAGTGCAGTATACATATTATACACACACAGTTCTGCAGTATACATATTATACACACACAGCTCTGCAGTATACATATTATACACACACAGTTCTGCAGTATACATATTATACACACACAGCGCTGCGGTATACATATTATACACACACAGCTCTGCAGTATGCATATTATACACACACAGCAGTGCAGTATGCATAGTATACACACACAGTTCTGCAGTATACATATTATACAAACACAGTTCTGCAGTATACATATTATACACACACAGTTCTGCAGTATGCATATTATACACACACAGCAGTGCAGTCACATATTATACACACACAGCGCTGCGGTATACATCTTATACACACACAGAAGTGCGGTATACATATTATACACACACAGTTGTGCAGTATACATATTATACACACACAGCAGTGCAGTATACATATTATACACACACAGTTCTGCAGTATACATATTATACACACACAGCACTGCGGTATACATATTATACACACACAGTTCTGCAGTATGCATATTATACACACACAGTTCTGCAGTATACATATTATACACACACAGTTCTGCAGTATTCATATTATACACACACAGCAGTGCAGTCGCATATTATACCCACACAGCGCTGCGGTATACATATTATACACACACAGCACTGCGGTATACATATTATACACACACAGCAGTGCAGTATGCATATTATACACACACACAGCTCTGCAGTATACATATTATACACACACAGCGCTGCGGTATACATATTATACACACACAGTTCTGCAGTATGCATATTATACACACACAGTTCTGCAGTATACATATTATACACACACACAGTTCTGCAGTATACATATTATACACACACAGTTCTGCAGTATACATATTATACACACACAGCGCTGCGGTATACATATTATACACACACAGCTCTGCAGTATGCACATTATACACACACAGCGCTGCAGTATACATATTATACACACACAGTTCTGCAGTATGCACATTATACACACAGCTCTGCAGTATACATATTATACACACACAGTTCTGCAGTATACATATTATACACACACAGCGCTGCGGTATACATATTATACACACACAGCAGTGCAGTATACATATTATACACACACAGTTCTGCAGTATGCACATTATACACACACAGCTCTGCAGTATACATATTATACACACACAGCAGTGCAGTTGCATATTATACACACACAGCGCTGCGGTATACATCTTATACACACACAGAAGTGCAGTCGCATATTATACACACACACAGAAGTGCAGTATACATATTATACACACACAGCTCCGCAGTATACATATTATACACATACAGCAGTGCAGTCGCACATTATACACACACAGCAGTGCAGTCGCACATTATACACACACAGCTCTGCAGTATACATATTATACACACACAGCAGTGCAGTCACACATTATACACACACAGCTCTGCAGTATACATATTATACACACACAGCAGTTCAGTATACATATTATACACACACAGCTCTGCAGTATACATATTATACACACACAGTTCTGCAGTATACATAGTATACACACACAGTTCTGCAGTATACATATTATACACACACAGCTCTGCAGTATACATATTATACACACACAGTTCTGCAGTATACATATTATACACACACAGCTCTGCAGTATACATATTATACACACACAGTTCTGCAGTATACATATTATACACACACAGTTCTGCAGTATACATATTATACACACACAGCTCTGCAGTATACATATTATACACACACAGCAGTGCAATCGCATATTATACACACACAGCTCTGCAGTATACATATTATACACACACAGCAGTGCAGTCGCACATTATACACACACAGCTCTGCAGTATACATATTATACACACACAGCAGTGCAGTATACATATTATACACACACAGTTCTGCAGTATACATATTATACACACACAGCTCTGCAGTATACATATTATACACACACAGCTCTGCAGTATACATATTATACACACACAGCAGTGCAGTATACATATTATACACACACAGCAGTGCAGTATACATATTATACACACACAGTTCTGCAGTATACATATTATACACACACAGCTCTGCAGTATACATATTATACACACACAGCTCTGCAGTATACATATTATACACACACAGCTCTGCAGTATACATATACACACACAGCAGTGCAGTCGCACATTATACACACACAGCTCTGCAGTATACATATTATACACACACAGCTCTGCAGTATACATATTATACACACACAGCAGTGCAGTATACATATTATACACACACAGCAGTGCAGTATACATATTATACACACACAGTTCTGCAGTATACATATTATACACACACAGCTCTGCAGTATACATATTATACACACACAGCTCTGCAGTATACATATTATACACACACAGCTCTGCAGTATACATATACACACACAGCAGTGCAGTCGCACATTATACACACACAGCTCTGCAGTATACATATTATACACACACAGCAGTGCAGTATTCATATTATACACAGCTCTGTAGCACATACATTATATACACACACTGCACTGCTGCTTCCATATACAACTCTTCTGCATACATACACACATACACTAATTTATCTTAAGTAAGAGCTCACATTTCCGCCCTTCCTGGTCTGGCCAACCCACTGGTGATATCATGAAAGTTTCTCAAGTTGCAGTTAGTCGGAGGTTCCATCTCTTCACTGCAGCTCGGAGACCTTGAGAATGGAGAGGGTTGTGCTTCTTACAGTCCTCTCCATGATCGCTCACCCTTCTCTCCTGCCTGCACTGATTGCAAGGATCGGTCTTAGGCTTCTTTCTCACTGGCGTTAGGATTGTCAGGGGAACAGCCTGCCGGATCCGTACTAACGTTTGCACACGTGTGCTGCCGGAAGTCCGCCACAGCCCCATTCACTATAATGGGGACAGGCCAGAACAGCCGACCAGACAATCCTAATGGCAGTGTCAAAGAAGCCTTAGACAGAGAGAGAAGTGTGCAGGCACCTGGCTCTCTCATTGATCCAGTAAAGTGCAGTATGAGCGCTCTGCCGGATCATTAAGGAAGCATTCAGGGAGTTCTGGCACCGCTGCACTACCCTGAGTGTGGAGTATAAGACTCAGGCACTTTTTAAAAGGCCCTCGTTCTAAAAAAAGAAAGTGCATTTTATAGTCCAAAAAATGTGGTAAATTTGTAGATGTGAAACACTGCATCAGATTTATTAATACTGAATGAAATAAAGATAATCTAAACCTAGAAGAGCTAGGCTAAAGATGCACCAATTATCTCTGAGGTGCATGATGTCTTGGCAAAAGTAAGACCCTTTTCTTTATGCAATCTTTGGGGTGATTTACTTCAGAACAGTATTTTGCAGCTGGTGCATGACAATAATAAATCTGGGGCATTTTATGACTTCATAAAGCCACGCTCCCTTTCCTAGGTACCTGAAAAAGGTCCAACAAGGCACCAAAAAGTATCTAAAACATTTTTTTTTACACCATTTTTCTTTTTTTTTTTGCTGCATTACCACACAGAATACTGGGTTACTGACAGGGGTCAAGTCCTGGGAAAAAAAGTGTGGGAACTCACCCAAGATCCACTGCAAACCCCCCCCCCCCCAAAAAAAAAAATATATATATATTTCGCTGAAAATTCAGTGCAACATTTATTGTAAAGTGCCAGTTTACACAAACAACTGCAAAATTAACATGAAATAAACAAATATATATAGGGACCCGCACCTATCAGACAATGGGGGCATATCCTAGCGATATGCCCCCATTGTCTGACATGGGAAAACCCCTTCAAAATACAATACATGTGAATGGGCTTTTGAAAGCTACGTGTAGCGGAAAAAAAAAAAAAGCGCAGAAAATCTAGCATGCTGTAATTTGTGTCGCTGCGGACTGAGCCAAATGTACACATTGTGATCAAAACAAAACAAAAACTCCCCTTATACAGGTCCTTCTAAAAAAATTAGCATATTGTGATAAAGTTCATTATTTTCTGTAATGTACTGATAAACATTAGACTTTCATATATTTTAGATTCATTACACACAGCTGAAGTAGTTCAAGCCTTTTATTGTTTTAATATTGATGATTTTGGCATACAGCTCATGAAAACCCAAATTTCCCATCTCAAAAAATTTGCATATTTCATCCGACCAATAAAAGAAAAGTGTTTTTAATACAAAAAAAGTCAACCTTCAAATAATTATGTTCAGTTATGCACTCAATACTTGGTCGGGAATCCTCTTGCAGAAATGACTGCTTCAATGCGGTGTGGCATGGAGGCAATCAGCCTGTGGCACTGCTGAGGTGTTATGGAGGCCCAGGATGCTTCGATAGCGGCCTTAAGCTCATCCAGGGTGTTGGGTCTTGCGTCTCTCAACTTTCTCTTCCCAATATCCCACAGATTCTCTATGGGGTTCAGGTCAGGAGAGTTGGCAGGCCAATTGAGCACAGTAGTACCATGGTCAGTAAACCATTTACCAGTGGTTTTGGCACTGTGAGCAGGTGCCAGGTCGTGCTGAAAAATGAAATCTTCATCTCCATAAAGCTTTTCAGCAGATGGAAGCATGAAGTGCTCCAAAATCTCCTGATAGCTAGCTGCATTGACCCTGCCCTTGATAAAACACAGTGGACCAACACCAGCAGCTGACATGGCACCCCAGACCATAACTGACTGTGGGTACTTGACACTGGACTTCAGGCATTTTGGCATTTCCCTCTCCCCAGTCTTCCTCCAGACTCTGGCACCTTGATTTCCGAATGACATGCAACAGTCCAGTGCTGCTTCTCTGTAGCCCAGGTCAGGCGCTTCTGCCGCTGTTTCTGGTTCAAAAGTGGCTTGACCTGGGGAATGTGGCACCTGTAGCCCATTTCCTGCACACGCCTGTACACGATGGCTCTGGATGTTTCTACTCCAGACTCAGTCCACTGCTTCCGCAGGTCCCCCAAGGTCTGGAATCGGTCCTTCTCCACAATCTTCCTCAGGGTCCGGTCACCTCTTCTCGTTGTGCAGCGTTTTCTGCCACACTTTTTCCTTCCCACAGACTTCCCACTGAGGTGCCTTGATACAGCACTCTGGGAACAGCCTATTCGTTCAGAAATTTCTTTCTGTGTCTTACCCTCTTGCTTGAGTGTGTCAATGATGGCCTTCTGGACAGCAGTCAGGTCGGCAGTCTTACCCATGATTGCGGTTTTGAGTAATGAACCAGGCTGGGAGTTTTTAAAAGCCTCAGGAATCTTTTGCAGGTGTTTAGAGTTAATTAGTTGATTCAGATGATTAGGTTAATAGCTTGTTTAGAGAACCTTTTCATGATATGCTAATTTTTTGAGATAGGAATTTGGGGTTTTCATGAGCTGTATGCCAAAATCATCAATATTAAAACAATAAAAGGCTTGAACTACTTCAGTTGTGTGTAATGAATCTAAAATACATGAAAGTCTAATGTTTATCAGTACATTACAGAAAATAATGAACTTTATCACAATATGCAATTTTTTTTAGAAGGACCTGTATATAATTTACTTACAGTTCTGAAGACTCAGGGGTGCTGACAGGCTTGGCCAGGCAGAAGGAGTGTGGGACTGTGAGGAATTTTTCCTCCAAGCTGCTCCGGATCAGTGCTCCAGGCTGGACGTGGGCACAATAAGAAAAAAATATTTTTCATTACACCTCAGGTCAGACCACCAATCAGACCCCCAATGTTAATCAGACCTCAGCTAACAGCCCCAATAAGATCCCCAATGTTAATAAGACCTCAGATCACACCTCAGCTCAGACCCCAATATGAATGACCCCCAATCAGACCTCAGATAAGAGCCCCAGTGCCTCTCATCAGCCAGTAATAACAGCCCCCCAATCATGTGCCAGTAATTACAGCCCCCCCAATCATGTGCCAGTAATACCAGACACCCCCCCAATCATGTGCCAGTAATTCCAGACACCCCCCCAATCTGTGCCAGTAATTCCAGACACCCCCCCCCCCCCAATCTGTGCCAGTAATTCCAGACACCCCCCCCCCAATCTGTGCCAGTAATTCCAGACACCCCCCCAATCTGTGCCAGTAATTCGAGACACCCCCCCCAATCTGTGCCAGTAATTCCAGACACCCCCCCCAATCTGTGCCAGTAATTCCAGATACCCCCCAATCTGTGCCAGTAATTCCAGACACCCCCCATCTGTGCCAGTAATTCCAGACACCCCCCCAATCTGTGCCAGTAATTCCAGACACCCCCCCATCTGTGCCAGTAATTCCAGACACCCCCCCATCTGTGCCAGTAATTCCAGACCCCCCCCCTTCCCAAATCATGTGCCAATATAGTTAAAAAAAATGAACACTTATACTTACCTCTTTGGAGCGATGCAGGCCTCTTCCAGCCTGTGTCCTGACTCCAGCGCAGGCCGTGGCACGATGACGTCATCGCACCGCCTACGCCGGCCTCTGATAGGCTGCCGGCGTAGTAGTGCCGGCAGCCTATCAGAGGAACAGGAAAGGGACACACCTCCCTGCCCTGCTCCTCCGCAGCCTTCTGTTTGTATCGCTGTCCTGAGGACGGCGATACAAACAGATCACTATGGAGATGAGCGCTTCCACAATGGAAGCGCTCATCTCAGTGCCTGCCCCGCCGCCGCCGCACACTGCCTGCCGCCGCCGCACACTGATGAAAGGGAACGGCGTTCCTGCCATGAAAAAAGTGCAGGAACGCCGTTCCCACACGTTCCCCCTCGACTCGACCCCTGGTTACTGACCTTAGCAAATCTGATCCACTGTGTGTGTGTTTTTTAAGATGGCATTTTTTTTTTCATTTAGGATGGCTAAATTGAAGAGTTTAGATAGCTGCAGTGTATAGCAGTAAAAAGAGAGAAAAGTGTTAATAGACTATTAAAGTCTACAAGACGTGACAGACTGTAACCCTATTACTGAGACCAGGACATAGCATACCTAGTCTTAGGTGTATGTATTTTGTTGCTATCCTGCCTTATTTTAGGCCTGCAGCAAAACAGTAGTTGTCACTATATCCTCTGCTGACTGTGTCTGAGTCTACACAGCAAAGCTGACAAGTGAACTTTAGAAAACACACGTCAGCCTATTGTGACTGCACTGGTTGCCAAATCAGGGTTTTGACTGGTGTAAAAAAATGAAAATGAGACATCATATAGTACATGACAATGTTTTTGTAAGAAAGCTAAAACCATCCCTGTACCTCACATGGAACCAGAGATCTTGTCATTCATTGCTCCAATTCTTCTGCTACAGTTATTTCAGGCTGGGTTTGTCCTTTCTTAGGAGGTGTGTCTTGTCTGCTGTTCTTTCCCTGTAACTGCCACAGCTTCTAATAGAAGATATGGCTGGTGACAGCAAAACATTTAAACTGAGCATGTGTGACCAGCTTAGTGTGGTGGACAAGAAATAAGGAAAGACCAAACAGCAGGTAGCGCTATACAGATACATTTTGGCTGTACTAGATTTTTAATTGTATGCAGTTACAAAAGTATTCAGATCCAGTTTCTGTAGAATATTTTTCATGTCACACCCCTTTTAAAGGGGTTTTCCGAGACTTCAGTACGAATGACCTGCCGCTGCCTTCTCAAACAGCTGATCAGTCGGGGTCCTGGGTGTTGGACCAGAGGACAGAGCATCAGTATTAAGGTCTCAGAAAACCCCTTTAAATTGTTGTTTTCTGATGATATGTTCCATTTATTAAGAATGTATTATGCCAATTTCCACTTAAGTCTCAAGATACTGATATATGTATATACGGTACTTATTACACACTTCATGTAGGCTTTACAAATGATGCCACAATGGAATGCATTGTATGAATGATCTTAACTCCGCTTTTCTTATACTAACCTTCATTATCATATAATTCTATAAAGGGAAAATATGATGCAAGCCAACGTGTACAGACTAAGGTCTGATTGGTAACTAGGAGTAGTATTATGGCTTTGTACAACCCCTGACATATATAGAGCTACAGAGATCTAGATAGCGAGAAGATTCAAGCAAAGCATATCATAGGGTAATATGTATGAAAAAAGATGTCAGAGAACAGTAGCTTGACTGATTACCTTGGTTGGTTTTGTAATGCTACAGCAACTTAAATGAATCTGTTAGGATGGGTGAGGTGGTCTCCAAGGTATTGCCCCACGGTATCATCAGAGCACACTTTAGCAAAGAGGCAGTGGTGGAGAAGAGGAGAAAAAGGATCCATTTATTCATCTCAAACGTACAGCATATTGGGAAGTAATTCCCTTTTTTTCATACCACAAAGATCGTATAGAAAACATACAGCAGCACATACGTACAACAGCAAAAAATGTTAGCATGGGTTAAACGTAAAATAATAATACAGGCATTAAACATAATGAAAAAATATTTTTTAAAAAGCAAAAAAAAAAACTTTTAATAATACCAGTACCAGTAAAAAAAATAATAGTGATACCGAGTAAAACCTAGGGAAAAAGACCAGGGATAAGCATGCTAATAATCATGCTATGATACAGATACAATGGAAAAATGTACAAATGTGTATTATAACTACCCTTCTTTTGCAGGTGTCGTGTCTTTAATACTTTACTGCAGGTTGTGTTACATGGCTTTTGTAGGCAGGTAGGCAACTAAGCTGCACTGGTTCTATTTATAGCTGAAACATGGCATAGCATGTGCTCCATTCAGGGCAAAAATGGAAATATATGGGTATGGCAGGTTGTGTATGCTTAGCACCAGAGAGTACAATGTTTCACATGTGGCTGTGACAGGCAGCATGGTACTGATGGAGAGCTATGCCAGAGCTGTTCAGTCTGAAATCCTGTTGGGCACTGAACTTATTTTACAGGGGGGCATTATACCACAGGGGGACTACAGGAGAATATTATACTACAGAAGGCGAGAGCATTATACATACTAGCACTATAGGGGGGCATTATACTACATGGGGGTGACAGCATTATATTACAGGTGGACTACAAGTGGGGTGAGAGCACTTTACATACTAGCACTACAGGGGGCATTATAGTATTGGAAGGCAATAAAGGAGCTGAGAGCATTATACATACTAGCTCTGGGTGTGTGTGAAAGCATTATTCATACTAGCACTACCGAAGAGCATTATATTACAGGGTAACTTATTTCTACTGTGGGCTCTATAAGGGGTGGTGCACCAATTAACACTCGGGGTACTGTAGGGGTATTATTATTGGGCACAATAAGGAGGGCATTACTACTAATGGGAGCAGTCTTGGGGAGCCTTCTTACTGTTGGAGATACTGTAGGGGGCGCTATTTTTATTGAGAGCAGTCTAGGAGCACTATTACTATGGATAGGACTATCTGTATGGCACCTATTATTTCTGCAGTATAGTATTTGGGGAAATTGTGGAGCACAGCGGGCACAATATTGAGTGTAGCAGCAGGATACCAAGAGAGGTGGGGTAAGATGGAAAAGTGAACAACCTAAGATTTCTCTGTGGAAAACTTTGCAGAGAAGCAGCTGAAAGAAGTCAAGAAGGTGGTCTAGTCTGAATGGAGAAGATGAGGAAAGATAATGTGTACATCACAAGAGACATCACTAGATGTGAGGTATGTAGTGCTGTGTGTAATGTCAATCTAAATACATCTTTAGCAGTAGACTGAGGGGGTAGAGTCTGGATTGCGAATTTGGCATGGGGGGACGTTACTTCAATTTTCGCCTCATGGAGCAGAAAAGTTAGGTGCATCTCTTGTGGCAGGTGCTGGCTATGTACTACAGCTTGATACCCAGATGTGATTACCTGGATTAGACATAAACCATATCCCTATCATTTTAACCCTCAGATGCTGCAATCAATAGAGATCGCAGCATCTAAGCGGTTAAACAGAGGGAGGGGACTCCCTCTGTCCTCTGATTGGAGTTCACAAAATTGCAGGGTTCCGATCAGTTGCTGTAACAGCCTTGAACCCTATAAGCCTCCAAGGCCTGCTATAGAACACTGCCCGTCAAAATCCCATAGACTGCAATAGTATGCTTTTGCAGTCTATGGTAAAGCAATTAGAAGATTGCATATTCAAGTCCCCTAAGGGGAAATTATCATAATTGGTATCACCATGTCTGAAAATGTCCAAATGAATACAAAATCAAAACATCATGCATGGTGAATACCATAACGTAAATTGTTATTGCTAGGATCGCACCACCGAATAAGGTCGTCATGTCATATTTAGTGCACAGTGGTTAGCGGTATGCAACTAAGGAAAAATGGTCCAAAGAAGGACAACCAGTGAAACAGCGACAATGGCAAACAGTAGACCTTTTATTGTTATTGCTGATTGGTGTAAGTCAATATGAATAGAAACAAGCTGCTATCTTCAATGTAATTGTCCACAATACAAAATATTCCATATATTTTTATAAGATTTATTGATAGACATTTATAACAATATTTGCCCTTCATAATGTGCCCATTTGCCGCCTGCTCTTGATTTTTTTTTTTCCATGTCTGAAATATCATGTCTTCTTTTCTTCCCTTTTCTTACCCTTTAAGCAAAGCAGTGTGAAGATTTGACAGAAACCTCATCTAATGGGTGAGGTGGATACAAGTTTCTTCTGTTCAGAATAAATGTACTTAGATAGAAAAGCCACTAGAAAGGTGCTGTCAGTCTGCTGCGATCTGCTATGTATAATGAAACCCTTTTTCATATTTCAAAGGAATCTTGCTTGTCATTTTTTCAACTATATTCTCCTAGTTAGTATTTTAAAAAATGGTCATTTTTGAGTCTAAAAGAATTTAGTTATAGAAAAGGTGCCAAGATTTGTTTTGGGGTTTATTCAAATGTTCATCTTATTGTGGCTTGATTCATAGGTTGTTCCTCATTTCAGTAAAATAGTCATCTCTCTATGCCTTGCCTTTAAAGGATAACTGTCACACTTAGACCCTAATTTAAATTTTCATATATGTAGTTACTAATACCATGATATTCCAGAATCAGTTACTATTAGACTGACTTGCCCCATATTTAATAAGATTCAGCCCTTAGCAACCAGTCTGCATAAAACTGCAATTTCACTATTCAGTTAAGATGGCCGCCACTGCCCTCCCCCTGAGGCTAATCCCGCCTGCCCTCACTAGCCAGTAACAATAGCCCCCCAAAAGTGTCAGCAACCAGAGCCCTCCCCTAAAGGGTTAATCTCCTGCAGCACAAAGGGGTCCTCTTACCACATGTTGCTTTCATTTATACACTGAGCAGATGGCAGGTCTCCCTTCCCTGGTCTGCGCTGCTTCAACTCTACTTCTCCAGCTCTGCTGAGTGATGGAGCGTCTGCCAAGCGCAGGGACAGGGAGACGTGCACAGAGCCCAGGCACTGTTATCAGCTGCTGGGGAGGACCTGGCTTTAATCATTTACTTACAGTCCCTGGCTGTCAGTAATGTGACCTTGCACGCTGCGTGCTTCTGCGTCCTCTGTCCTTCAACACATAGACAGACCATGCCTAGCAACCCTATTTTAAGCACAGGTAAAAGTAGGCAGTACAGGGAACAAAACTGTGGAATTAAGGGGTAATTGAATACACAGTGAAAAGTTGAAATAGGGCCACCAAGGTGATATTAATCACCACAATCCAATACTAAAAAATAAAAAAAATACGACAGTTATACTTTAAAGTCTACTAAATGTGTATAGTTTTGTTATGTTTTAATACTTAAAAAAATTGAAAAAAACTCTGTGCATTGAGCTATTCTGACAACCATAACTTGGCTAAGTGCTCTTTCTAGTAAGGCTACTTTCACACTTGCGTTCGGAGCGGATCCGTCTGGTATCTGCACAGAATGCATTAGGGCCGTACGGATGCGTTCGGGGATGCTTGTGAGAGCCTTCAAACAGAACTCACAAATGGAGCCCCGAACGCAAGTGTGAAAGTAGCCTGAGCTGATTTGTAGTTTCTATTGATACCATTTTGAAGTATTTTCAATTTTTTAGGGCAGGCGACGCAAATAAAAAAGGTGATTTATCAATTTTCTATATTTTTATGGTGTTCACTATATTTTTATAGTTCATGCATTTTCAGACACGGCGCTACAAATGATTTCTTTTAATATTTTTTATAATATGATTCGGCTTTCTAATTCTTTTTGTTTGAGTTTTTTTTTAGCTTTTTTAATATTTAAGTTTATTTTTATTTTTGTAAAGTCCCCTAGGGTACTTAAACATGTTATCATTAGATTGCTTATACCATAGACTGCAGTAGTTTACTATTTCTGTCTATGGGAAAATTGTTCTGTTCCTATTAAACCCTATCTAAGACAGGACTCAATAGGAATTTTACAATGGAAGCTGAACAGCTCCCTCAATCACATTGTTGGTGAGCCGTTTGGGCATTGGAGGTATTCCCCTCCAAATGACTATTCAGATGTCATGGTGGCAATTGAGGGGTTAAATGTCCATGACTGGAATTGCTTCCGTATTTCTATGGCACTTAAATGAATGCCAAAGTGCTTTGGTCTACTTCAATGTTGCAGTCATGATCATTTTTTTCAATCATTGAGGTCAATAGGGCAGAATAAAAAACATGCAAACTGACAAAAGTTTAGCTAAAATAATAATAATAATATTGCAGATGAAAAAAACACAAACTATAGCAAATGCAAGTGTGAATCCAACGTTAAGGTGGGAATGAATATTTCCAGTATTGTGAAGCAATGTGTCAATGTCAGAATTTCTGCAAAGGTCATATGAATCAATGACAAGGGAAACTGCTGTGTCAGCAAGACATTTGTTTAATCATATCTCACCAAGGAAGATAAGGTCAGAGGACAAGTCAGTGTGGTACAGAGAAAGTGGTATAAAACAAGTAAAAATGAAAATCTTGTTTTGACCATTGTGCCAACCTGTTTTCACCATAAGGGCTCATGCACACGGCCGTTGCCATTTTTGCGGTGCGCAAAAAATGGATACCAGCCATGTGTTTTCCGCATTTTGCGGACCGGAATGTCCTGCCATCTATAGAACAGTCCTATCCTAATCTGTAAAACGGACAAGAATAGGACATGTTCTATTTTTTTTACTGGGCCACGGAACGGACATACTGATGTGGACTGCACACGGATGCGCTGTCTGCATCTTTTGCGTCCCCATTGAAGTGAATAGATCCACATCTGGACCGAAAAAAATGTGGATCAGATGCGGACCATGAATTTGTTTGTGTGTGTGAGCTCTAAGGCTGAAACTAGATTTACAGATAAAGTACTAGTCTGGTGTCCCAAATTGTCCAGCAGGCAGATCCCACTAGGATGCTAATAAATTTGGTTTTGGGCTAGACAAGGAGCAGAGTCTATGGGAATATCTGCTGTTCACCTTAAGAAGGACATAGTGAGAAGTGTGGGGAAAGTGGGACATGTGCCAGGTCCCTGACTGGAGTTGTTTATACTCTTAAAACAGGCGTAAAAATATTTGTAAGGATATTATTAGAAGTTATATTTTAAGCTATTTACCGATACTGAATGGGTGCCGTACTGAATTCCTGCCCAGGGTACAGGAAGCCTTGCTACACCTCTGAAAACCTACTCAAGAAGGTATGGACTTTCTAGAATGGGATCCTCTGGTTGCTTCTCCAGAATAATCCATTAGCAACCGACTTGCAAGCAGACACAAGATCCAAAGGACAATGGACTGATTTGTAGAGAAGCATACGGCTTGTTGAAGGCTTTCTACATATGTCACCAGCATGTATATAGATAGAATAGTGCTAAATAAATGAATAGTAAATCTTGGCATATCACTGGAACTCAAAAGAACCTATTGCTCAAGAAAAGATGTCAGAAGTATGTCAATCACATGCAGATGTTACCGGTACTTAATGTGATGCTGATATATCACTATGATCTTGTGGGTACTACCCAGTGTACCCACAAGATTGTGGCAGGAGTGCAGGTGTAGTATATAGCCAGGCTCTTGTCACAACTGCAGGGATCAGCAAGGTGTCGGTGATTGGATATTGATGACCTATTCTGAGCCTAGGTCATCAATACCAGGAACCTGGAAACCCCCTAAACAAAATTTTAAAAATTGCTTGGTCGTTAAGCCTCAAACAGGCCTATCATTAAGGGGTTTATTATCCAGAAAATCTCAGCCATAGGCTGTAGCAATGAGCACACTTGGATATTGACTGGTCTTCCAATTTTGTTGGGTTTTGAAAAAGCTTATCTACAAATAAACTCATGAGCAGTAAGTGCTGGACCAAAGTTGATGGATTTATGGAAACGCCTGAGCACCTGCCACTCTGCTGTTTCCATAATGCCTCATGCACACGGCCATTGTGCGTCCATTCCGTGCATTGGAATGAGTCTGTGATCAGTCCGCACAGCAAAAAAATAGAACATGTTCTAATTTTTTGAGGTGCAGAGGCACGGACAGAAACACCACGGAAGCACTCCGTAGGGTTCCGTGCCTCTGTTCCGCACCGCAGCTCTGGATTGCAGACCCATTTAAGTAAATGGGTCCGCATGTGTGATGTAGGGAGCACACAGCCGGTGCCCTCATATTGTGGACCTGCTGTTTGTGGGCCGCAATACGGCCGGGCAAGGGCCGTGTGCATAAGGCCTAACTCAGTGAATGGAAGCTATGCTTTTTCTGTAACTCTTGAGTTATGCAAGCAGTGTAGCTTACTGTGCTGAGCTGTGTGAGTAGCTCCTTTTCAGTGCTATAGGAGTTAGAGAAACTCGAGTGTCGAAGTGCCATTTCCCTAGCCCTTCCTCCCATGGTTGCTGCTTACTGTGATTATTACCGACTTGGCCCTGAAAGGCTAAGATGGACAACCCCTTTAATAAAAGTTGGTCTGCTGTTCCGGACTGTAATCTATTAGCCCTAATGGAGGGCCACTGAAAAGAGTGTCTCTCATTATGGAGGACTCAGTCTTTCTGGAAACTCAATGGACAGCCCGTTGATTTCAATCAGAAATGTGTAATGCTTCATTTAACCTGCAGGTGGAATTAAAAGCTTGGATTCAATCACATATTCCAGCTGATCACTGTTAAAAAGAAAAAGTCAAAATACATATAGTATACAATATACAGTTGCAAGAAAAAGTATGTGAACCCTTTGGAATGATATGGATTTCTGCACAAATTGGTCATAAAATGTGATCTAAGTCACAACAATAGACAATCACAGTCGGCTTAAACTAATAACACACAAAGAATTAAATGTTGCCATGTTTTTATTGAACACACCATGTAAACATTCATAGTGCAGGTGGAAAAAGTATGTGAACCCTTGGATTTAATAACTGGTTGAACCTCCTTGGCAGCAATAACTTCAACCAAACATTTCCTGTAGTTGCAGATCAGACGTGCACAACGGTCAGGAGTAATTCTTGACCATTCCTCTTTACAGAACTGTTTCAGTTCAGCAATATTCTTGGGATGTCTGGTGTGAATCGCTTTCTTGAGGTCATGCCACAGCATCTCAATCGGGTTGAGGTCAGGACTCTGACTGGGCCACTCCAGAAGGCGTATTTTCTTATGTTTAAGCCATTTTGTTGTTGAATTACTTCTCTGCTTTGGGTCGTTGTCCTGTTGCAACACCCATCTTCTGTTGAGCTTCAGCTGGTGGACAGATGGCCTTAAAGGGAACCTGTCACCAGTTTTATGGTGTCCTAACTAAGGGCAACATAAATAAGTGACTGATTCTTTTAGCAGAATGCTGGGTCACTTTCTTTAATTGACCCAGTCAATCTGCCAACATCTTGTATTGAAAAGCTCCAGCTGATAATGATGAGTCATGAATATTCATGAGCTCCTGACTCTCCCCGCCCACCTGCTGCTGAATGACAGTTTCCATAGGAATCAGCAGCAGGTGGGCAGGGGAGTGGGTATAGCTGTTAATTATATATACGCTGGACTCAATGACATCACGCTGGACTCAAATCAGCTCATTAGCATGCGGCATCTTTGTGTGTATATTATGAGGTAACCATCTGTCACACCAGTAAGTGAATACATCTAAGGTACTTTTTAGTAGTTAATGATTGTATATAATTAGTTAGATTATAATCAAATATCCACATGACAGGTTCCCTTTAAGTTCTCCTGCATAATGTCTTGATAAACTTAGGAATTAATTTTTCCTTCGATGATAGCAATCCATCCAGGCCCTGACGCAGCAAAGCAGCCCCAAACCATGATGCCCCCACCACCATACTTCACAGTTGGGATGAGGTTTTCATGTTGGTGTGCTGTGCCTCTTTTTCTCCACACATAGTGTTGTGTGTTTCTTCCAAACAACTCAACTTCGGTTTCATCTGTCCACAGATTATTTAGCCAGTACTGCTGTGGAACATCCAGGTGCTCTTGTGCAAACTGTAAACGTGCAGCATTGTTTTTTTTGTTTTTTTTTGGACAGCAGTGGCTTCCTCTGTGGTATCCTCCCATGAAATCCATTCTTGTTTAGTGTTTTGAGTATCCTAGATTCGCTAACAGGGATGTTAGCATATGCCAGAGACTTTTGTAAGTCTTTAGCTGACACTCTTGGATTCTTCTTCACCTTATTGAGCAGTCTGCGCTGTGCTCTTGCAGTCATCTTTACAGGACGG
The DNA here is from genome assembly GCF_014858855.1 of Bufo gargarizans. NCBI lineage: Eukaryota > Metazoa > Chordata > Amphibia > Anura > Bufonidae > Bufo > Bufo gargarizans. The sequence continues at coordinate 187,117,452 of NC_058084.1, forward strand.
CCACTCCTAGGGAGAGTAGCTGAGGTATTGAAAAAGGGTTTGTCATTTGTTCCAACCACGAACTTCTGCCTCTTCAGTTGGACCAAGGACCTACATCTATTTGCCAGGCGACTCAAGTGGCAGAAGTTCTTCAAACAATCTAACAAACAAACGTGCGACAGTCTGGGTCTCGACATATCCGACTATGCGGACTTCCAGACATTGATGGACCTTGGGGAGGAGAGTAGAAGAAACCCGGGACATGGTCCATATACGGACCTTAAGCAAAAAAGTAAAAAGATGCCGCCCCCTCATAACTACGAATGCATAGATATCTTCTTACAGATGGTATTATCGGATCTAGAGAAAATCGAGAACATACGACCCAGGGAATACAATCTATCACGGGTGGAAATGTCTGCATTACAGTCGCTGGAACGGGATAAATCTATCATCATAAAGCCCTCTGATAAAGGGGGAAATTTGGTGATCCTGGACCAGCCCCTATATGTGCAGATGTGCATGGACTTGCTCAAAGATAGAGGGGGATACGGAACTTTAACATCTAACCCCACTATCCACTTTAGGACGGAATTAAAAAATATACTGGACGAAGGTATATGTAAAAAAGTAATATCACCCACGGAATATGATTTTCTTCTCCCAATGTTCCCAAGTACAGCGACTTTCTATAGCCTCCCCAAGGTCCATAAAGGCACGAATCCATTAAAAGGTAGACCAATTATCTCAGGGGTGGACTCACTCACTCAAAATAGTGGAATTTATATTGATCGTGTCCTGAGTCAGTTCGTCGTGTCCCTACCGGCATATACTAGGGACACGATGGACTTTCTCAATAAAATTGACACCATCAACTTGGACCAGGGATGCCTACTTGCTAGTATCGACGTGGAGTCCCTCTATAGCTCGATACCTCATGATAGAGGGCTCCACGCCGTGGAATACTTCTTAGCAACCAGGGGGACATTCTGTAGGGAGCATAATGCCTTTGTACTCAGGCTTCTGGAGTTCGTCTTGACCCATAATTACTTTCTATTTAATGGGCGGTTCTTCCACCAGCTCAGGGGGACGGCAATGGGGAGTCCCTGTGCCCCCTCATATGCCAACCTCTTCCTGGGCTGGTGGGAGGACACCCATATCTTTCCAGACCAGGACATGTGGTGGACAGACAAGATACTGGTCTGGACACGGTATATCGATGACGTGTTTTTGGTCTGGAGGGGTGGATCGGATGATTTCAGCAGGTTCATCACTGACATCAATGTGAATAATGTGGGCCTCCACTTCACGTCAGAAATTGACTCAAAGTCAATTGCCTTCCTGGATGTGCGTATCACGATTGAAGGTGATAGGTTAACTGCAAATATGTTTAGGAAGACGACCGCAACCAATTCCCTCTTGCACTTGGATAGTCACCACCCGGTTCCCCTCAAACGAGGGATACCGAGGGGACAATATCTCCGTGCAAGGAGGAATTGTTCGGACAATCAAGCCTTCTTTAATGAAGCAAGGAAATTACAATCCAGGTTCAGAGAAAGAGGTTACCCACAGAAATCCTTGAACCTGGCATTTAAACATGCAGTATCACAGGATCGCAGTAAACTATTGGTCCCAAAATTGAGAGACGGAGATACAGTACAACCACCCCGTATTGTTTCCACCTATGACTCTGCCAATCAGGAGGTGAGAAGGATACTCTACAGATACTGGCCCATTTTACGGATGGACCAGGACCTGTCGGATGTCCTAACTGAAAAACCAAGTGTCTGTTACAGACGGGGCAAAAGCCTTAAAGACCGCCTGGTGCATAGCCACTACGTTCCGCCTATCAGGGAGGGCACTTGGTTGGAACGTAAACCCCTCGGGATGTTCAGATGCGGCGCATGTAAAGCCTGCCAGTACATATCCACGGCCAAGGCCATAACTTGCAGTGCCACAGGACAGACAATTGTCATCAGGGACTTCTGTAGCTGTCGCAGTAAAGGGGCTATTTATATCTGCCAATGCCCCTGCCCGAAAGATTACATAGGGAAAACGATACGGGAACTACGTAGGAGGGTCTGTGAACATGTAAATGATGTCATCAATAAAAAAGTCACTCCAGTAGCTTCCCACATTAATGATATACATGGAGGGGACCCTCTCTGTCTAAAATTCTCCGTTCTGGAGCTCATACCACCTTTACCCAGAGGTGGGAATTGGGACAAGAAAATCCTGCAGAAGGAGTGTGTGTGGATACACAGATTTCACTCTCAGGCACCTACTGGCATTAATGAAAGGTTGACATTTACCTGTTTTCTATGAGATATGACAGTGCCCGTAATATCCCTATTTTTGTTCCAAAGAGCCTGGCTTCATGTGATATAAGAAATGTACCGAAGATTAGACCACATGCGTAAAGCATGAAAAAACATATCAGACTGGACATTAGTGACGCAACATCGGGTCACTGTCCATAGGTTAACCACGCACTCTGGTTACCTTTTTAAAGGATGTACATATAAAAATCTACCGTGCCACATGCCGGAATACATATTTCTAAGTGTCTGCATCACGAACTCTATACAGTCAATATGAGGCATTATATGATCTGGGTGCCCAATATATGCACCTATCCCGATACTGTTGACAATATCTATATGCTGTGGGATCATGCACCATGGCCATGACTATATATATATGATGGCCATGTATGTGTGAATCACAGCATAAAACAGCACTTTATGCCTGCCAAGTCCCATTATAACCCTGTTAAGCTAAATAGTCATACACCTGAACAGGATCTGGGGCTGGCTGGGACTGAGCTATCGGGGAGCGAATATCATACGATGCGTACTGCATCTTGCATGATCACATACTCATATATATATAGGAACTGTAGGGAGTGAGATCGTAAGATCGCAAGACCGGAAGTCGCCCCTTGGAACGCACGTGCGTTCCAACATTCAGGAAGGAGGCGCTGGCCGAGATCGTGTAAACCAGCCCATAGGAGGGAGCACTTCCGGTAGTTGGAACGCTTGTGCGTTCCAGGAGCAGGAAATGGAGCAGAGCCTGCGTCCAATTAGCCACTAGTGACGTGATGCGGCGGCTCTTTTAAATACAGCCGACGCACTAGTGGAAATTCGCCTACCAGGGGGGACATTGACCACAGAAGAGACTCCACCATGTAAGTAAGATATCCCTGTAACTGGAGGACTCACGAACTCTATATATTTAGTGAGCACTAGCAACAATACTTACCACTAATGATGCACCTTATCTCTAGTGTGTGCCTTGTCAAGCTACCATGACAGGGGACCAACAGAGGTCAATTATACCCACCAAACCGTGAGTTTACACTTACTAGTGATTTCATTTATATCTAGATGTGTATACATGGAAATTGACTGTGGTATACAACTGTTTCCTGTCCCATATAGGATGTGGATATAGATGTGGATATCAGTATCTACACGTGATGGAGTCCTAAACAGGCATAAGTATTATTATTGATATGAATATATCTTTCTGTCCTTACCCCTGGTAGAGCGTCCTTTTCACTTGTGCGTTCAGGCTTTTCAGCCGGCATATATCTCTGAGCACCGATTCCATGTGACCCAGCCCTATACTGGCACTTCTTTAGTCACATACAATGGCTTGCACATATAATATATAATTACACCTCCTGATGATCCCACAATCTACACGTGGGTGAAACGCGTCGAGGCAAGTGAGGTGTTTGACTATAACGTCAACCCTATAAGTGTATGGTTATAATACCAACACTGAATAAGTGTATGTTTGTGTATTTTTGTGTATTTTTGTGTTTGTCTGTATCACTGTTGTGTCTCTATCCGTTTAATTCCCATCCAGTCTATTCATATAGCTGACAAATATAACATCCTAAACCCTTACCTGTAAAAACAATCCACATGCCTTTTTTTCACCTCTTATAGGAAGCAGGAAGGGCTAGCAGCATAGGCACGCGGACAGGGGGTCTCCACCATCAGGAGCCCTCCCTGGGCTAAGGGCTTTAGGACAGGGGTAGATTTAGGGACAGTGGTTTCCCCATACCTCATTTAAAAAATCTTCTTTGGATGTGGTTTATGGTCACTTTTTGTGTGTATGTTTAATAGCTTAAATAAGTGGATCCTCTAGGGATCTTTTTAACGTATACCAATAAAAATAACTTTTTTTAGGGGTCTAATTAATACCATGCTGGATACACATACAATACATTTACCCCCATATTTCAATGTTTATTGATTTTGCTGGATTTGTATATTATGAGGTAACCATCTGTCACACCAGTAAGTGAATACATCTAAGGTACTTTTTAGTAGTTAATGATTGTATATAATTAGTTAGATTATAATCAAATATCCACATGACAGGTTCCCTTTAAGTTCTCCTGCATAATGTCTTGATAAACTTAGGAATTAATTTTTCCTTCGATGATAGCAATCCATCCAGGCCCTGACGCAGCAAAGCAGCCCCAAACCATGATGCCCCCACCACCATACTTCACAGTTGGGATGAGGTTTTCATGTTGGTGTGCTGTGCCTCTTTTTCTCCACACATAGTGTTGTGTGTTTCTTCCAAACAACTCAACTTCGGTTTCATCTGTCCACAGATTATTTAGCCAGTACTGCTGTGGAACATCCAGGTGCTCTTGTGCAAACTGTAAACGTGCAGCATTGTTTTTTTTGTTTTTTTTGGACAGCAGTGGCTTCCTCTGTGGTATCCTCCCATGAAATCCATTCTTGTTTAGTGTTTTGCGTATCCTAGATTCGCTAACAGGGATGTTAGCATATGCCAGAGACTTTTGTAAGTCTTTAGCTGACACTCTTGGATTCTTCTTCACCTTATTGAGCAGTCTGCGCTGTGCTCTTGCAGTCATCTTTACAGGACGGCCACTCCTAGGGAGAGTAGCAGCAGTGCTGAACTTTCTCCATTTATAGACAATTTGTCTTACCATGGACTGATGAAAAGCAAGGCTTTTGGAGATACTTTTATAACCCTTTACAGCTTTATGCAAGTCAACAATTCTTAATCGTAGGTCTTCTGAGAGCTCTTTTGTGTGAGGCATCATTCACATCAATCAATGCTTCTTGTGAAAAGCAAACCCAGAACTGGTGTGTGTTTTTTTCATAGGGCAGCTGTAACCAACACCTCTAATCTCATCTCATTGATTGGACTCCAGTTGGCTGACACCTCACTCCAATTTGGTCTTGGAGATGTCATTAGTCTAGGGGTTCACATACTTTTTCCACCTGCACTGTGAATGTTTACATAGTGTGTTCAATAAAAACATGGTAACATTTCATTATCTGTGTGTTATTAGTTTAAACAGACTGTGATTGTCTATTGTTGTGACTTAGATGAAGATCAGATCACATTGTATGACCAATTTGTGCAGAAATCCATATCATTCCAAAGGGTTCACATACTTTTTCTTGCAACTTTATATACAATAAATTATTATGGAAACAACACATTTTGAAAAAAAAACAAAAAACATTTTATTAGAAATAGAAGTGAACACAACAGTAAAATATATTTTCCCTCAGCCACAAAGATATAGGTTGAGAGTAATTATTATGACATTTCCACATGATAAATGAGGCTTCTGTGTGGTTCAATATCTTCTTGCCTGCGTCCCATGATGTTTCCGAATGTTAGCTAAGCAAGGCAGTGAAATGATTCAAGATGAAGTAAAATGCATTTCTTCTCCAGATAAAACATATGACACGTAATAAAAAATAATATATTATTGAGTTTCTACCTTATAGGGCTTAACATTCTGGTAGAATTTGATAAGATGGCTTAAGAATTGTTACCAATAAGCTTAATTAATAGTGGAATAGGCTAAAATGAGATCATATATACATAATAGGTGTAACTTCAAACATTTCCTTATCACAGCGATTATAGAAAAAGATTCCAACAAATCCAAGCTTTACGACTCCCATCACTATTTTATGGGGCTTGAAAAATGGATTTAATCCTGTGAAAAAAGAACTGAACAAAGTCTTGTGCAGCTACATAAGTGAGACTCGGCTAGGAGCAGTTTTTAGCTGAACTCTTAGTCTTTTGAAATCCAATGTAATTGTGCAATGGAATACAACATGGGTCTACCAACTGGTCGCATCACCCCCTCACTGTCCGTTATTTAAAAAGGACCTGTTACCTCTCCTGACACGTATATTTTAGTATCTAATTTCATTCCCCATGAAATAACAATTCTGAAGCATCGTTTCCATTATTCCTACTATAAATATATTAATAAATTGCCAACTGGGTTTTACAATTCCCCTTGTCAAAGGGGCGTGTCATCGCGCAATCTTTCAGTTCCAGCACTTACTGGACAGTGTTGGACTGTGCAGGGACGCCCCCCCAGTTGGTAGCACCTAGTTGGTAATTTATTTATTCATTTCTACTAGGACTAATAAAGGACCAGCACAACATAGAGTTATAAGAATCGATGCTCCAGAATTGTCATTTCATATGGAATGCAATAATTTACTAATACAGACATGTCATGAGAGGTGGCAGGTGTTTTTTTTGGGGAGTTTTGAAGTTAGCAAGACCTATCCAACTCCAAAGTTGCCAAATGTCTCAATACAAGCATTTTTTCCCCTTGAGAATATTATATACCATGCATAGCACTAACATCAATCTAAGGGCTCATTCACACGAATGTGTGCCGCCTGTTCCTGTGCATTGGGGACCGCAAATTGCGATCCACAATACACAGACCGATGCAGACGGGTGATCCGTCCGCACTGCAAAAAAATAGTTCCACTCTGTAGTGCTTCCGTGGGGTTCCATGCCTCCATTCCGCACCACACTTTCTGGATTGCGAACCCATTCAAGTGATGCGGTGCACAAAGGGCTGGTGCCCATTTATTGCAGACCCGCTGTTTGCAGGCGTGTGCATGGGCCCTAACCCAATATAATCTAACAGTCTTGGCTTTTACAATCATGTTCCAGGACTCTGTAAAGCAGACTGCACTATTCTTGTCTGTTCCATCTGAAAATGATTAATTCATGTGTATTGGCGCAGAATAAAATGGATGCACAGGGATTACATACTAACTGACAGCCACACAGATTTTTATTATTCTCCTAGAACCTCTCCCCGCCTATAATTTGGTGTCAGTGGATGAGAACGCCTAGGGCAGTGATGGCGAACCTTTTATAGACCGAGTGCCAAACCTGCAACCCAAAACACACCTATTTATTGCAAAGTGCCAACATGGCAATTTAACCTGAATACTACAGTCGAGTATAGTATATCCTCCATGTAGTATAATAACCTGAATACTACAGTCCAGTATATCTTCCATGTAGTATAATAGCCTGTCTACGTTCAGTGCACTGCCTGGGCTGTTCATAGTGCACCCTGTGCTGATAAATGGCAGGATAAGTCTAAGGCATACTGGCACACCATACACTTTTTCCAGGGTGCGGGTGCCCACAAAGAGGGCTCTGGGTGCCGCCTCTGGTTGAGTGCCGCCTCTGGCACCTGTGCCATAGGTTCGCCACCACTGACCTAAGGGAACATTTATGAAGACCAGCCTTATTTTCACCAGTCTTGATTCCCCCTGTCCTGCAGAAGTATGCAACAAAGTCATGTAACATGCACTGAGTTTCCTGGCACAGACCCTTGGCCTATGCTGATAAAAATGTTGGTATGAATAGCACCACATGCTCCTATGGGTCTGTGCCGGTGGCCGATTGGCCATAGACCCTACAGGAAATCCCGGTGGGCCAATGCCCAGGCTGCTGCCCAAGCCCTCCTTATGGCTACTGGTCAGGTACATCTGATCTGATATTCTCAACATTAAATAATTTAGAAACATCAGATACTTTTGCACCTAACTGGTGGCACTGTGTTATTTGGTGCTGCTGAGGTAGTATTTTGTGCTGCACTGTGGTATTTGGTTCTTATGGGGCAGTATTGTGTGCTGCATTATGGTATTGTAGGCCCCAACTTATTTCTGTTGGCCATGCCCACTTGTGTTGGCCCGCCTTCTGTCAGTTTGGACCTGCTTAAAACATGGGGCTACTTTTAGTATTTTTTCCAGGGCTGCCTTAAGTCCCAGGCCAAACTCTGGGTTCACGTGCAGCCTGTTATACACACAGATAAAACATATGATAGTTTGAATAAGCTCTAATACTCTGTTGGGACAGTTGATTTCATTGTAGGCAATGCTCTGTGAGCTTAATGACCAGCCAGTTTGGGGCCTTACTGACCAAGTGTTTTTCTTTCTTTTTTCATCATCGCCTTCCAAGAGCTATAACTTTTATTTTCCATCTATGTAGCTGTATGTGGGCTTGTTTTTTATGGGAAAAGTTCTAGTTTTTAATGGCGCCATTTTGGGGTACACATATCTTTTTAAGGGAGGGAGATGTGAAAAAATAGCAATACTGCCACTGTTTTCACATTAAATTTTGTGTTCATTTGTCTGCATAAATAACATAATATCTCTGTTCTCTGGGTCAGTATGATTACAGAAATACGACATACATAGTTTTTTTTTAATGTGTTGCCACTTTTATGCAATAAACCCCTCTTTTTTTTTTTTTAAAGAAGAAAATATTTTTGCATCGCCGTATCCAAACACCCACAACTTTTTTCTTTCTCTTTCTATGGAGTTGTGGGAAGGCCTGATTTTTTTTTTACATCATTCACCGTAGAAGATAATTTACATGATATTTGTGCAGCACAGGTCATTGCGAATGCAGTGATCACAAACATGTGCATGTGGGGAGATTTTATTTTTTCATTGAAAAGCATATTTTCAATGGTAAAAAAAAAAATTTTTCAATGTTCTTTTTCTTTCTTTCTTTTACTTTTTTTTTAACCACTTAATAGTCCCACAAGGGGACTATACCAGGCAATCTTTTTATTGCTTCTAAAATACAATGCACTATCACTATAGTGCATTGCGTTTTAATGTCAGCGCTAGAAAGGGGCAGCCTGCTCAGAAACACTCAAGGCCGTGCAATGTCCTGAACGCGCACGTCGCCGCGCATGCTCCGTGATGACTTCTTCCTGGCCAGTATAGTACAGAGCCACGAACGCGCACGCCGGCTCTGTACTATACAGGCCAGGAAAAGATTATAATGGCGCATGCACGGTGGCGTGCGCGTTCAGGACATTGCGAGGCCCGGCCGGGATAAAATCTTCAGTCTTCTGCGCAAGCGCGGCCCGGCCAGGAGAAGAATCCAGGGAGTGAACGTTGCGCTGAACAAGGGTAAGCATAAAAAGTGAAGAGGGGAATACCCCTTTAATGACCGCCGTAAAATGGCATATGGTCACTAAGTGGGTAACACATCAGAAGAAGCATCATCAATCTCTCAGACTCAATACAACTGCGTCCATTTCGCGTAGGAGAGCAGGAATAGCTATGTACATAAGGGAGCAGGGCTAGCTATGTTTTTCTACCTCAGAATGTAAAAAGATTGTTCTTATTCAATGACAGCACCAAATACATTGAAATATTGAGGAGCTAAAGCAGAAAGTATATTGGAGAATTGAATAATGTTGCATTTATATATTGATTAATATTACTTATCTATAACTGGAAACCCCATTTAATACACAATATATGGGAAAGTACAATATCGTATTACAATTTGCTTTTGCTATTACTGCATGTAAGCCATAAATGATGATATCATATAAACCGCTATCTGTTTGACCTAAACCCATCTTTAAATTTACACATGGTGATTTAGTCCTTATTATAAATATAAAAAAAATCTTCAGTCTCTGCACGGCCTGCTTTGCAATGAGCAAAGTCAATAAGAAGAATCAATGTTAGGGCAGGGAGATTGCCAATAAAATATAGCACCGTTTAGGTCTTTTAGAAAACAATAAAATCTATGAGGCAAATGAAAAACTAATGTGCAGTCAGAAAAATACTGTCTGGCTCTGCCTTGAATAAAGAGAGGAAATATCTATATATTTTCTTTATCCTTGAAGGCGTTTCTTTCTGACATTGTTCAGCGTGTGGAGATTCAGTAATATACGTGCGGTGTGAGATATCATTTAACCCCTTCACGACGACACAGACTTTGGCCCAACTGATGGCTATAAACCTGTTCCTATAAATGAAATAGCAATAGATCAAGCTACCTGCGGGTTAACAGTCGTCTGAAGAGTGCAAATGAATAACAGCGGTGCAAAAATCTACAAAGGTCCAAATAATAAAAAAATAATAAGATTTATTTTTTAAATAATATATCATACAAATAGCCATTAATAGCATGGATATACACTGGTATGAAAAAGTAGGTGCCCCTTTCCAGATGCACACTATTAGCAGTGTATTACACATATGCATACTACTGAATGATTTCTGATCTTTAAAGGGGATGTCCCACAAAAAAAAAGTCTACAGTTTTCAAACCAGCACCTGGATCTGAATACTTCTGTATTATATATGTAATTGCATGTAGTTAAAAATTTCGTATAGTCACTGAGTTATTCAATAAAATGTATCTGTATAGCGCCACCTGCTGTTTGTTTTTTTCTTATTTCGTCATCTTACTCACTGAGATGGTTGCACATGCTCAGTTTCATCCTTTCACTGCCTCCTGAGCTGTGATAGGGAGAGCATGGACACACCCCCTGAGCTGTGATAGGGAGAACATGGACACGCCCCCTTAGCTGCAGCAGAAAAGACACTCCCCTTGAGCTGTCAGCTTGGCCTAAATATAGCAGAGCAATACATGGAGAGATGTGCAGTAAAGGGCTGGTTTTTGCTTTGTTAGAAAGAGATTGCCTTGTACTATATGATGTGTGAGTTTCATTTTTTATATTAGTTATGGGATAAGCCCTTTATGCAAAAAGTCAAATTACAGTATATTAGAGAAATGTTGAGTTATTACTGCATATTTTTCCATATCACTAAATTTGTAACTGAGAACACCTTTAATATATATGCATGAAACAATGCAGTTAGCTACTAAACATATTTTTGTGGGGTGATCTGTACTTTTCAGTGGTGTGGCAATGCCTTTGATGTTTTTTTTTAAAATAATATTTTGGGGGAAGGGGGTCGATTTGAGCGTTTATATTTTGAAAAATCCTTTTTTTTTTTTTAACCCCGGGTGACATTAACTAGCAATCAGATTGCAAATTGTATTCTGTGATGGGTATTTATCCATCACAGAAAACACCATTCACTACCAATACAGTGCTGCCATCTGCAGGCCTGTATTGGTATATACCAGTGACTGGCATCTGAGCCTGCTTGAGGCTCTGAGCTATCACTTGCATACTACAGCTTCTCTGATCTCATGGCCACTGCTGCTGGATTACAATTATATTTTGGGGGAAGGGGGTCAATTTGAGCGTTTATACTTTTAAAAATCCTTTTTTTTTTTTTTTAACCCCGGGTGACATTAACTAGCAATCAGATTGCAAATTGTATTCTGTGATGGGTATTTATCCATCACAGAAAACACCATTCACTACCAATACAGTGCTGCCATCTGCAGGCCTGTATTGGTATATACCAGTGACTGGCATCTGAGCCTGCTTGAGGCTCTGAGCTATCACTTGCATACTACAGCTTCTCTGATCTCATGGCCACTGCTGCTGGATTACAAGGTGTTTGAAAACATGAAAACAAGCAGTGTATAATGTGATAGAAAAATGTGTCCAGCAAAGGAGGCAATATGGACAATCACAATACATTATTAAGTGCCTTGAATTAACTTTCTCTACATGTTAAGTGCCATTTGTTGAAGTTAGGTACTTTGAAGACTTGACATTTGTGGAAATGTGCCTGTTTCCCCTATGCAAAGTCATCAACTCCTTACTTTATTTCACTTTAAAGGGTTAACCTACATTAACTTATACTATTTAAAACTGTGTTACTGCATATTATATGTTTGCTGTGATATATATATCCTGTTGATCTGCGCTGTATTTTACAGCACTATGGAAATGGTTAATGAATACTGAGAGACGTTTGGGACTTTCTAGCTAGTAATGAGAAGCTAGCAATTTCCCACAGCTACCATAAGGTTCAAAGAAGACCATGTTTTGGAGGGAAAAAGCCAGACAGACTGACCTTTTGAATGCCAGGTGCTGCTATGTTATTATGTCTGAAACCCTAGTTTTGTCTGGAAAAACTGCAGTGTAATTGCCATTGAGTATCATTGGAGCTCTAATGCAAGTCTATGAGAGATGAAAATTGTAACACTGTATTTGTTTGGGCTGATTTTTTTTCCACTTCACCCCTTCCACTACACTAGAAGATTCTAGTTTAGCAATAAACTGTATATAAGGATAGCATTCAGAGCCCCTAGTATTCTGTAGTTAGGGATAACTGCTTAGAAGGAGACTCATGCCAGACTGCATGAGTGACCTAAAAAAGATGCTGAGATGGGGATGCTGAGCCATAGATCATGGGTCACAAGCCCTGTGACCAAGGCGCCAGACGGACTACTGAGCTAAAGACCATGGACCTCCAGGGTACCATCTTTCTGAGCGAGTGAGAGAGAGGAACTGCTAGCTCAAGCCTTTCCTCAGCAACAAACCCTTCTGCCAGGGAGGAGACTGGAGAATCCAGCCATGTGCTTTGCCTGTATTGTTTTGCACCTGGTTTACTGCAGGCCCTTAGTCTTCGGACTGAACGCCTCACCACTCCTTCTGGAGAGCAGCAACATGTGGGTCACCCCAAACCTGGCCACAGCATATATTGTTCACATTTTAAAAACAAAATAGCATTCGTGTCAATATTCATAGTATTCGTATAACAATATTGCAGTCAGCCAAAACTGATCATTCTAGTACTGTTCACAAAATAGGGTGGAACAATCATCTTTTTTCAACAATCTTTACTATGTGTAGACGCAGCAGCAACTGGGGCAAAATAGTTGCTCTTGTTCCATCTTGTTCGGTAGGTTCATTTTTTCTTATAATTATGGTGGTTAACAGTTGTAGCATTTTCTATTCGATTGCCAGGTGGTTTGTAACCTAAAAATGCAAGCAGAAGCTGTTGAAGGACCCATCATCACATGACTAGGCTAGGAAGATTCTCAAGTCACAGCAAAAGAAAGAGAGCTGTTTTTCTTCAGACACATAGGGGAAGTGTGTTCCTGAGAGAGATGCACATGTGCAGATCAGAAGAGAAAAGATCCAGTCTTCAGAGTGCAGTCGTGTGCAGTGATGTGAACTGGCCACTGGACATCCTCTGCAGTGCCCTTATAGAAGCACAAGAACTGTGTCGCCAGGTGAGGGTCTGTCAGAACCCAGAATAGCTTGGCACAGGATAAGACATCCACATCTCAGAGCAGCACTGTGGACTGCAAGTTATACTCAGATCAAAGAGCTATTCAGGGTTACTAGGGCCTAGGTTTCCAGTGTATGAATATTCCCACCTTTAGGGTCTATTCATACTGACAGGAGTCAGGGCTAGGTTTAGGGTTTCCTAGGTGGTGACCCTTTCCCTAGCCGTGAGGCCTAGTTTCTGGTCATTTTCCTTCAGTTGTCATTCTAGGTACCTCCCTTCCCCCTACATTGTGACATTATCAACCGCCAAAAAACCGCCATTTTGTTTGTGTCATTGCAGCAATGGATACTATTTCTGCACTGGTCGAACAACTGCAGGTGCTGTCTTTTGAGGTAGCTGACCTCTGCTCGACTGTCTCACGGATCCAGAGACCACAGGCGGCCGAGGGAAGTGACAATTTTATTTGGTTCAGGGAGTCGTGCAAATTATATTTAAACTCTTCTGGGGACGAGAGTCAAAGACTGGGTATAATCATTTTGTTACTTAACCCCATAGGGACACAGCCTTATTTCACCTTAAGGACCAGGCCATTTTTTGCAAATCTGACCAGTGTCACTTTAAGTGCACATAACCAAAAAAATTTTTTTTTTTGCACAAAATAATACCTAATTTACCCCAAAATTGCAAAAATTAGCAAATTTCAAAGTTTCAGTTTCTCTACTTCTGTAATACATAGTAATACCCCCAAAAATTGTGATGACTTTACATTCCCCATATGTCTACTTCATGTTTGTAGCATTTTGGGAATGATATTTTATTTTTTGGGGATGTTACAAGGCTTAGAAGTTTAGAAGCAAATTTGGAAATTTTTCAGAAATCTTCAAAATCCCACTTTTTATGGACCAGTTCAGGTTTGAAGTCATATTGTGAGGCTTAGATAATAGAAACCTCCCAAAAATGACCCCATCTAAGAAACTACACCCCTCAAGGTATTCAAAACTGATTTTACATACGTCGTTAACCCTTTAGGTGTTGCACAAGAGTTATTGGCAAATGGGGAAGAAATTTGAGAATTTCATTTTTTTGTCTAATTTTCCATTTTAACCCATTTTTTCCACTAACAAAGCAAGGGTTAACAGCCAAACAAGACTGTATCTTTATTGCCCTGACTCTGCCGTTTACAGAAACACCCAATATGTGGCCGTAAACTACTGTACGGCCACACAGCGGGGCGTAGAGTGAAAGGTGCGCCGTATGGTTTTTGGAAGGCTGATTTCTATGGACTGGTTTATTTACACCATGTCCCATTTGAAGCCCCCTGATGCACCCCTGGAGTAGAAACTCCCTAAAAGTGACCCCATCTAAGAAAGTACACCCCTCAAGGTATTCAAAACTGATTTTATATACGTCGTTAACCCTTTAGGTGTTGCGCAAGAGTTATTGACAAATGGGGATGAAATTTGAGAATTAGATTTTTTTGTCTAATTTTCCATTTTAACCCATTTTTTCCACTAACAAAGCAAGGGTTAACAGCCAAACAAGACTGTATCTTTATTGCCCTGACTCTGCCGTTTACAGAAACACCCAATATGTGGCCGTAAACTACTGTACGGCCACACAGCGGGGCGTAGAGTGAAAGGTGCGCCGTATGGTTTTTGGAAGGCTGATTTTTATGGACTGGTTTATTTACACCATGTCCCATTTGAAGCCCCCTGATGCACCCCTAGAGCAGAAACTCCCTAAAAGTGACCCCATCTAAGAAAGTACACCCCTCAAGGTATTCAAAACTGATTTTACATACGTCGTTAACCCTTTAGGCGTTGCGCAAGAGTTATTGACAAATGGGGATGAAATTTGAGAATTAGATTTTTTTGTCTAATTTTCCATTTTAACCCATTTTTTCCACTAACAAAGCAAGGGTTAACAGCCAAACAAGACTGTATCTTTATTGCCCTGACTCTGCCGTTTACAGAAACACCCAATATGTGGCCGTAAACTACTGTACGGCCACACAGCGGGGCGTAGAGTGAAAGGTGCGCCGTTTGGTTTTTGGAGGGCTGATTTTTATGGACCGGTTTATTTACACCGTGTCCTGTTTCAACCCCCCTGATGCACCCCTGGAGTAGAAACTCCCTAAAAGTGACCCCATCTAAGAAAGTACACCCCTCAAGGTATTCAAAACTGATTTTATATACGTCGTTAACCCTTTAGGTGTTGCGCAAGAGTTATTGACAAATGGGGATGAAATTTGAGAATTAGATTTTTTTGTCTAATTTTCCATTTTAACCCATTTTTTCCACTAACAAAGCAAGGGTTAACAGCCAAACAAGACTGTATCTTTATTGCCCTGACTCTGCCGTTTACAGAAACACCCAATATGTGGCCGTACACTACTGTACGGCCACACAGCGGGGCGTAGAGGGAAAGGTGCGCCGTTTGGTTTTTGGAGGGCTGATTTTTATGGACCGGTTTATTTACACCGTGTCCTGTTTCAACCCCCCTGATGCACCCCTGGAGTAGAAACTCCCTAAAAGTGACCCCATTTTGGAAACTATGGGATAAGGTGGCATTATTTGGGGGACTATTTCTAGGGTACATATGATTTTTGGTTGCTCTATATTACATTTTTGTGAGGCAAGGTTACCAAAAATTGAGATTCTGAAATTTCATCTCCATTTGCCATTAACTGTTGAGGAACACCTAAAGGGTTAATAAAGTTTGTATAATCAGTTTTGAATACCTTGAGGGGTGTAGTTTCTTAGATGGGGTCACTTTTAGGGAGTTTTTACTCTAGGGGGGCATCAGGGGGGCTTCAAAAGGGACATGGTGTCAATAAAAAAGGCCATCAAAATCGGCCTTCCAGAAACCATGTCGGTCCTTTCCTTTTGCGGCCTCCCTTTTACTGATACAGCAGTTTACGACCACAAATATGGCATTTCTGTAAACTGCAGTATCAGGGTAATAAATATTAACTTTTGTTTGGTTGTTAACCCTTGTTTTGTTACCGAAAAAAACGGATTGAAATGAAAAAGTGCCAAAAATGGAGTTTTTGGCACCGTTTTCATTTTTTTTTTTTAACCGTGTTAATCTGGGGGGTTGGGTCATGGGATATTTTTATAGAGGAGATTCTTACGGACGCGGCGATACCTAATAAGTCTACTTTTTTTTATAATTATTTAGGTTTTTGACTATATTATCCTTTTTGATACCCAAACATTTTTTGGTATCTCTAAAGTCTAGGTGTCATTTTTTTTATTTATTTTTTATCTGATTATCTTATGTGGGGGCTCATTTTTTGCGGGACGAGCGGACGGTTTTTCTGGCACTATTTTGGGGGCTATATGACTTTTTGATCGCTTGCTATTAAATTTTTTGTTATGTTTGGTGACAAAAAAAAATCTTTTTTTGCACTTTTTTTTTTTTTTTGGACCGTGTTAATCTGGGGGGGTTGGATCATGGGGTATTTTTATAGAGGAGATTATTACCGACGCGGCGATACCTAATATGTCTACTTTTAATAAATTATAGTTTTTTTGGGTGTCTCAAGTCTGAGAACCATTTTTTTTTTTTATCCCATGTCAGTCCTAAATTGGGATATAAATTTAGTACTCCATGGAAGTGTGATACTCCCTGAAGCAACCAATAATGCAGAGGCCCGGATGATCGGGGCACGTGTCACATTGAGTTGTGGTGTCCTTCCGTATCCCCCTCCTGTGACACACTCTGCACCTTTTTTGGGTTCGTCCCTTCTTTCCAGTATGGGGGACCACACCTGGAAAGTGTTGGCCAGGGACGATCCGGGCGCCTACAGTTCCCGAGGTACTCCGGCCTGCTCTTTCCCGGTCCGAAAAGATCAGGGCCTTGAGGACTGCCTCATAGAACTGGAGGAATGTCCCTGTGCTGCCAGCGCTTCGGGATAGTACAAAAGAGTTGTACATGGCAACCTGCACCAAGTAGACCGCAACTTTTTTGTACCATGCCCGGGTTTTGCGCATGGCGTTATATGGCTTGAGGACTTGATCAGAAAGATCAACTCCTCCCATATACCGATTGTAGGCGACGATACAATCGGGCTTGAGGACCGTTGCCGCGGTACCTCGCACAGGGACAGGGGTGATGCCGTTACCATGAATTGTGGACAGCATAAGGACATCCCTCTTGTCCTTATACCTGACCAGCAACAGGTTTCCAGTGGTAAGGGCACGGGTCTCACCCCTGGGGATAGGTACCTGGAGGGGGAGGGCAGGGAGGCCGCGTTGATTTTTCCGCACGGTCCCACAAGCGAACGTGGATCTGGCGGCAAGGGACTGGAACAAGGGGATACTGGTATAAAAGTTATCCACGTAAAGGTGGTAACCCTTATCCAGCAGTAGGAACATAAGGTCCCACACAAGTTTCCCGGTAACACCCAGAGTGGGGGGACATTCTGGGGGTTGAATCCGGGAATCTCGCCCCTCGTATATACGAAATTTGTAAGTGTACCCTGAGGTACTCTCACAAATTTTGTATAGCTTCACGCCATACCTCGCTCGCTTGGTGGGCACATACTGGCGGAAAATGAGTCTCCCCTTGAACGCAATGAGAGACTCATCAACCGCGACCTCTCTTCCAGGTACATAGGCCTCCATGAATTTGGCCCCAAAGTGATCGATGACCGGCCGTATCTTGTACAGACGGTCATGGGCAGGATCACCTCGGGGGGGACATGCTGCATTATCGGAATAATGCAGACATTTCCGAATGGCCTCAAACCGGGAGCGTGTCATGGCTGTACTGTAAAGTGGGGTCTGGTATAGGACGTCCCCACTCCAGTACAGCCTGACACTGGGTTTCTTGACCAGGCCCATATGCAGCACGAGGCCCCAAAATGTCCTCATTTCGGCTGCACTGACCGGCGTCCAGCCACCGGGCCTGGCCAAAAAGGAGCCCGGGTGTTGAGCGACGAACTGTTGGGCGTACAGATTCGTCTGCTCCACCATCAGATTTACCAGTGGGTCACTGAAAAAATGACGAAAAAAGTCATATTCAGTGTAGCCCACTGTGGAAATCTGGATTCCTGATTGGCCTACAAAATCAGGAATCACGGGCTCGTATCGCTCTGGGCTACACCAGACAAATTCACCGGCAGGGTGCTCCGGTGGATTTAACTGGTGGGCCGGGAAACCAGTACGAGCCCCAGAGCTGCTCGTACTAGGCTGGGCCACAGGGTCCCTAACATGGCGGTCCCCTTGCTCCGCCTGGCGGCGTCTCCGCCGCCTTGGGGGCTCATCATCATCGCTAGATGATGAGGAGGATGCGGATGACAACAGGAATGTGGGGTCATCCTCATCCTCACTGGGACTCTCGGATTCGGAGGCAAGCTGGGCGTATGCCTCCTCGGCCGAGAACGTCCGGCGGGCCATAGGGGAGTGTGTGTCTGCGTGTATATGTGCGTGTGTGTAACTCTTTATTTTGTGTGCGTGTGTGTGGGGGCACGGGTGTTCACGAACTCACCCTAAAACTAAAAAAATAAAAAAATAAACTGACTAAAAAAAAGGCCAAAAAATGTGGAAAAAAAATTTCAAAACCGCTGATCAACCGTCCGAAGTTGATCAGCGGTGGGGTGTGCGATGCGCTAACAGTGGCCGGACACTAAGAGTGCCGGCCACAGTCAGCGTACACAAAAAATAAATAAAAATCCTGCACCCCAAAAAAGTGGGGGGGGGGGGGAGGAGGGGGGGCAGGGGGGGGCAAGTGGCAGCACCCCTGGGGGGGTCTAGGGTCACACAGCTGTGCTGTGGACCCCAGACACCCTAACTAGGGTGATGCAATGAAAAGTGAAAAAAACTAACTTTCCCTTTTTTTCCCTGCCTAACCCAAACTTTCCCTAGCTGTCCCTATGTACCTGATGGGGGGTGCTGGTGGCAGAGATCGGGTCCTGGGGGCACAGATCGGGTGCAGGCAGCGGCAGCAGACACGTGCAGGCAGCTCCTCTCTCCTCCGGCTCCGGAACACAAAAGGAGGAGGAGAGGAGCGCCTGCCTCTTTTGAATCTGCCGCCGGACCGCCCACTGACCAATCAGAAAGCGATCCTGAGTGGTGATGTCACCATCACCACTCAGGATCGCTGGATGGTGATTGGTGGAGTGAAATCACACCACCATCACCATCCTGTTCCGGGTTATCGGGTCTTCAGAGACCCGAATAACCCGGAAACGCAGAAAACCGCAGGTCTGAATTGACCTGCGGTTTTCTGCGATCGCCGACATGGGAGGGTCACAGGACCCCCCGGCGCATTTGCCCCAGGTGCCTGCTCAATGATTTGAGCAGGCACCGGGTTCCGATCACCGCCCGCCGAGCGGCGGTGATCGGAACCATTCATGACGTACCGGTACGTCATGTGTCCTTAAGTACCAGGACATCATGACGTACCGGTACGTCATGTGTCCTTAAGAGGTTAAAGGTGACGCACAGTCTTGGGCTTTTTCGTTGCCGACCAGATCACAGTCCCTCCGGTCGGTAGATGAATTTTTCAGAGCTCTAGGTCTTATCTACGATGACCCAGATTGGATCTCTGGCCGAGACCAGTTGTGTGGCTTACGACAGGGAGAACGTTCTGCAAAGACCTATTGCTCTGAATTTAGGAGATGGGCTACGGATACGGAGTGGAATGATCCAGCTCTCCTTAGTCAATTCTGTCAAGGGTTATCCGAGAGCCTGAAGGACGCGTTGGCATTTCACGAATATCCTGAGTCATTGGAAGCGGCTATGTCCCTTGCTGTACCTATTGATAGATGCCTGAGGGAGAGATCTAAGGTTTATAACTCTCAGGACGTACTATCATATAAGGTGGCGGCCTCCTTGGACACTTTGGGTAGAGAGACACGTGAGTTAATGTCTGGTAATGAACCAATGCAGTTGGGGGAGCTACACCTGGACCTGGTGATAACGACCTTAAGCTTAAGAAGGGACTTTTCTGTGGAAAAAGGCGACATTTTGTTAACGTATGTCTTGGGTTCAGCGTCAAGGTGAAAACAAAAGAAAAATGTTTAATCCTCATCTCACTCTTGGTGGTGTGGGTAGGGAATCTGAGAATTTACTTTTGTAATTTACCGGTAGTACCCGATTTCTCCTGTCTTCTGAGGTGGCTCTAGATTCCAAAACTGTGGAAATTTAAGTGTTTATTGACAGTAGGGCAGGGGTTAACCTAGTTGATGGTCAGTTCGTCCGTATGCATAGGTTGACAACAAGTGCATTAGACAAAAATATTTCGGTGTTTGCAATTGATTCCGCTCCACTCACACAGAAATGTTTGTCACAAATGGTGCAGGGCATCCATTGAAAAGTGTGTGATTTTCATCAAGAATCCATTGTGTGTTTTGTGCTAGAGGGTCTGCCTACTCCCTTGGTTTACCATGGTTAAGAAAACATAACCCTACCATCAATTGGCAAGCGAGACAGATTCTTGATTGGAGTGATTATTGCATAGACAACTGTCTTAGCACATCACTTTCTGTTGTAACCACTAAAGTTGTACCTTCCTTTATTTCTGATTTTTCTGATGTATTCTCTGAAAGTGGAGACCAGGAGTTACCTCCACATCGGGAGTATGATTACCACATCAACCTTATTTCCGGAGCTAAATTGCCCAAGTCTCGGTTGTATAGTCTTTCTGAACCCGAAAGAGCTGCCATGGGAGAATATATCACAAAGAGTTTGGCTAAAGGTCATATTAGACCATCTAAATCTCCAGTGGATGCAGGATTCTTCTTTGCTAAGAAAAAGGATGGAACTCTTAGGCCATGTTTGGACTTCTGTGAGCTTAATCGCATTACTGTCCATGATCCTTAACCCCTTCCTTTGATGCCAGATTTGTTCAATCAGATTGGCGTTGCCAAGGTGTTCTCTAAGTTGGATTTGAGGGGGGCATATAATCTGGTAAGGATCAAGGAGGGGGACAAATGGAAGACGACCTTTAATACCCCTGAAGGTCATTTTGAGAATATGGTCATGCCTTTTGGGCTAACCAATGTTCCTGCGGTTTTTTAACATTTCATCAATGACATCTTTCATCATCTGGTGGGCAGGTTTGTGGTGGTGTATCTGGATGATATTCTAATTTATTCTTCTAACATGGAGACGCATCAGGATCACATGAGACAAGTGTTACAGATCCTAAGAGAGAATAAATTGTATGCTAGAGATAGAGAAGTGTGTATTTGCGGTTCCAGAAGTGCAATTCCTGGGTTACCTACTCTCATCTTCAGGTTTTCATATGGATCCTGAAAAGGTCCATGCTGTGTTGGACTGGGATCAACTCGAAAATCTGAAAGCGCTTATGCGATTTTTGGTGCTCACCAACTACTACCGTAAATGTATTCTGAACTACTCGACTGTGGTCAAACCTTTGACGGACATGACTAAGAGAGGTTCTGATGTCTCAGTCTGATCTGATGCGGCATGTGGGGTTTTGCTCTGGTAGACAGGATTAGTGGACGCAGTATAAAAGCAACAACAATTTCTTTGGATCAAACAGTTCAGTATTTTATTCACACTTTAGGCAAGTGACAAAACAAGCAGTCTTAAACAAGCAAAAAGTCACCTTGCGCTGTTGGTGATAATTCACACCATGTGGCAATTCTGCCTCAAAGAGTCCTTGAGCATAGCAGCACCAACCTGTTTTCACGCCAAACAGGTAGCAAGCCTTCATCCAGACACAAGGTTCCCAGATCCCAACACAGAGACCTCACTTCTAAGCCCAGCTGCCTATTTAAGGACAGCCAGGTGCTGCCAAAACCCGGACCAGCACTTAAAACCTGGTCTGGTATTTGACCTCACCTAGCTGTAAATCAGCCCAGCAACACATGCTGAGAAGAAAATACCTGTTTTCCCAGACCAAACCTCTCACTGTGTCACAGGCATTGCCAGCCTTTTCTGCAGTGAAGGAGTGTTTTGCTTCTGCTCCTATACTAGTGCAACCTGATGAGTCACAACCATTCATTGTGGAAGTTGACGCATCCGAGGTAGGGGTAGGAGCAGTTTTGTTGCAGGGTCCTTCACCTTGTAAATGGCGCCCATGTGCTTTCTTTTCTAAGAAACTCAGCTGCAGAGAGGAATTATGACGTGGGTAATAGAGAGTTGCTGGCTATTAAGTTAGCTTTTGAGGGGTGTAGTCATTGGTTGGAAGGAGCGATTCATGCGATTACGGTGATTACCGATCACAAAAATCTGGCTTACCTTGAGTCGGCTAAACGTCTGAACCCAAGGCAGGCCAGATGGTCGTTGTTTTTTTTACCAGATTTAATTTTGTTGTCACCCATCGCTCTGGGATTTAGAACGTCAAGGGATATGCATTGTCGCGTAGCTTTCCTGGGGGTGGGTGATTAGGAACATCCTGGTCCGATATTGGCTGAATGGGTGGTAATATCCGCCCTTTATCCCAACCTTGAGGCAGAGGTGTGGGAGGCCCAGAGAGATGCACCGGATTCCTGTCCTCTGGTGAAGTTGTTTGTTCCTTCCGAATTACGATGCAAGGTGTTCGAGGAACATCACTGTACAGTTCTTACAGGACACCCTGGGAGCATATCCACAGTCAATCTAATTTATCGTAGATTCTGGAGACCGAGGTTGCGTAAATGTGTTGAGAGCTATATGTCAGCTTGTGGTACTTGTGCACGTACTAAGGTGACACATACTCAGACTTCAGGATCTCTACTTCCCTTGTCCATCCCGTCCCGACCATGGACTCATTTATCCATGGACTTTATCACAGATCTGCCAAGTTCCTCAGGAAAAACAGTGATTTTGGTGGTTGTTCGCTACAGCAAGATGTCGCACTTTATAGCATTATCAGGTCTACCTAATGCTAAAACTGTGGCACGAGTGTTTGTCAATAACATCGTGAAGCTACATGGTATTCCCTCAGATGTAGTGTCTGATAGGGGGACTCAGTTTGTTTCCAGATTCTGGAAGGCGTTCTGTACTCGCCTGGGGGTACAATTGTCCTTCTCTTTGGCCTTTCATCCTCAGTCGAACGGACAGACGCACTAACAAGAATCTGGAGACTTATTTGAGATGTTTTGAATCAGGAGGAGTGGTCTTTATTTTTGTCTTCGGCCGAGTTTGCCATAAATACCCGTAGGCATCAGTCCATTGATAAGTTGCTGTTTTTTGAGGCATATGGGTTCCATCCGCAGTTTGGCACATTTTCTGGTACTGAGACCTCTGGTTTACCTGAAGAAGAAAGATTTTTCTCTTCTTTGTCATCTATTTTGCTGAGAATTCTAAATAATAAACAAAAAAAAGGGCACAAGTATAAACGGATGGCCGACAAGAGATATATGAGTAGTCCCGACCTGAGAATGGATAATTCTTTGTGGCTGTCCACAAGAAACATTAAGTTGAAGGTACGTTCTTGGAAGTTGGGTCCAAGGTTTATTGGTCCATATAACGTCTCTGCCATTATTAACCTGGTAGCCTTTCGTCTTGAACTTCTGCAGGCTTTTAAAATTCATAATGTTTTGCACAAATCATTGCTGAAGAGATATGTCGAACCTGCTGTACAGCCCTCCTTGCCTCCCGCTCCTGTCATGGTGGACGGTAATCTTGAATTTCAGATCGCCAGGATAGTGGACTCACAAATTCTCTGTAGATCCCTCCATCTCATTCACTGGAAGGGTTACGGTCCAGGGGAGAGAATGTGGGTTCCAGCAGCTGACGTTAATGCCAGTCACCTTGTGAAAGCCTTTCACAAGGCTCATCCAAACAAGGTCAGTCCTGGGTGTTTGGAGATCCCCAGTAGAAGGGGGGTACTGTCACAGTCCCTCCTGTGACTAAGGTTAGAAGATCTGAGAGACTGGCTGCACGTTAGGTTATCTGACAGCCTATCTGTTTTCACTTGTTGCAGTGTTGTTGTTGGTAATGACCACACCTCTTGTCTCAAGTGTAGCTTGTGGTCATAACTGCTCCTCTATTTAGTCTGGACTCACACTTCATACCATGCGGTTGATATTACCTACCTGGAGTTGGAAGAGCTGGTGTGTGGTCCTCAACTGAGTTCTTGCTTATCCATTTTCTATTGGAGATAAGTGTACTTCCCTTTGTATTTTGTTCCCATTTGCTCGTTGTTTACTAGGCCTCAGGGAGACGCTGGTTTGTTCATCTGGGAAGGAACCAGTGGTCTCAGATTCTGTCACTACTCCTGGGGCTATTCAGAGTTACTAGGGCCTAGGTTTACGGTGTATGAATATTCCCTCCTTCATGATCTATTCATACTGACAGGAGTCAGGGCTAGGTTTAGGGTTTCCTAGGTATTGACCGTTTCCCTTTCCCTAGCCGTGATGCCTTGTTTCTGGTAATTTTCCTTCTGTTGTCATTCTATGTACCTCCACTTACTATGTGACACTGTTGATGGCAGGACAGGCTCATCAGAGATCCGATGAGTGCTGCGGCCTCCTAACACCTAACTAAGCAGAGTGCTGTACCTTGTGAAGCGGCTGTGCTTTGTTTCGCAGGTGAGGCCCATTCACTTGAATGGGACTGAACTGTGCCGATGCCACGTGGCCATGGTATGGTGACGTTACTGGCCTAGGAAGAGGCTTAAGTGCTCACATAGGGCCAAGGCCTTTTCTAACATCTTATCAGTGGGGGTGTGGGGAGTCGGCTCCCCGCTGACCTGATATTGGTGACCTATTCTGAGGATATGCTATCAATATCATCTTCACAGATAACCCCTTTAACCCCTTAGTGCTTTATGACATGTATAACTTAGCTACTTAGTGCTTCATGACGAGTATGCACATCATGGCATTAAATTGTCACCATGTCTGCAGACATGGTGACAGTGCTGAGACCCCAACTGTTACATACAGCCAGGGATCTCAGTTTACCAACCCGGGACCAATGAGGGTGGTCCCGGGCGGGCGATCACTGTGATTGTCTAGTCTGCACAGACTAGCCAACCACACAATCCTATTGCCAGCTAAAAGGTTCTGATCATAACCTTCTAAAATGTATGTATATATAATATCCCCCTCACCCCTGCAGGCTGCAGCCCTCAATGTGGCCCACTTTATGTCAGGATGGCCAGGGGCAGCACTGCTGATCCCTCTCCCGCCATTCACGCCCCCCCCCTTCCCCGCCGCAATCTCTTTCAGGATGGCAGAGCAGTGGTTAGCTGATTCATTTTATTTGGAATTTCTGTATCTGTGATTCGTTGCTAAAGATGATATGGTTCCAGTCCATAGCAGTCCAGGTTTCTCGTTCATGACACCACTGCAAACAAAGATGATGGTGGCTGTTGATGGCAGGACAGGCTCATCAGAGCTCCGATGAGTGCTGCGTCCTCCTAACAGCTAACTAAGCACAGTGCCGTACCTTGTGAAGTGGCTGTGCTTTGTATCACAGCTGAGGCCCTTTCACTTGAATGGGACTGAGTTGTACCTACACCACGTGACCAATGTATGGTGATGTTACTGGCCTAGGAAGAGGCCTAAGTGCTCCCAGACGCCAAGACCTTTTCTAACATCTTATCAGTGGGGGTGTAGGGAAACCTGATATTGGTGACCTGCAGCCCTTAATGTGCCCCAACTCATGTCAGGATGGTCGGTGGCAGCACTGCTGATCCCCCTTCCCCACTGCAATCTCTTTCAGGATGGCCGAACATGCCGCAATCCATAGGGACCTCTGTATGGAAGGGGTTAACACGAAAGGAGCTCCCTCCCTCACCCATCGGGCCGCTGCGCTGCTGTGGCAGCATCCTGATGGTTGCCATGGCAACTTGACGCTTTCACAGGCATCCGGCTTGCCATGGTATATCTGCCTGATCAGGCTCCTGCTAAAGGCAGGAGCCTGTTCAGGCTAAGTGTAAGTGAAAATACACTGCAGTACACTATACAGTGTACTGCACTGGATTGTAGAGGGATCTGACCCACTGGATCTTCAATAAACAAGTGGGACTAGGTAAAAAAAATAATTAAAAAAGTAATAAAAAAATCTTATTTCTTCCTATATCCCGCACATAAATAATTGATTAAAATAAAAAACACTAAACATGTTTCTTATCACCGTGTCCGTAATGACCTAATCTAGAAAAGGATTACGTTACTTTCCCTGTACGGTGACCGCATGGCTTTCAGAAAATAAACACAAAAAAACTTTATTTTTTTTCTAAAATGCTTTTATTGTGTAAAACAAACAAAAAAAATTGACATATTAGGTATCTCTGCGTCTGTAACGACCTGCTCTATAAAAATATCACATACTCTACCCCCAAATGTAAATGCTGTAAAAAAAACAGTGCCAAAAAAGCAATTTTTTGTCACCTTACATCAGAAAAAGTGTAATACTAAGCAATCAAAAAGACATATGTACCCATATGTAAATAGTACCAATAATAAAACTGTTCTCTTCCCGAAAAAAATTTGCCTCTACAAAAAGTAAAAAAAATATGGCTGTGAGAAAATGGAGACACACAAATATGTTCAACAATGCTTTTATTGTGTAAAACCAAAATAAATAATCAAAAATAGACATATTAGGTATTTCTGCATCCGTAATGACCTGCTCTATAAAAATATCACAAGATCTAACCTGTCAGGTGAACATTGTAAAAAAGAAAAAACTGTGCTAGAACAGCCATTTGTGGTAACTTTGCCTCACAAAGCGTAATATAAAGCAATCAAAAATCATATGTACCCTAAAATAGTATCAACAAAACTGTCACCTCATCCCATAGTTTCCAAAATGGGCTCACTTTTTGATTGTTTCTACTGTAGGGTGCATCAGGGGGGGAACTTCAAATGGGACATGGTGTCTAAAAACCAGCAAAATCTGCCCTCCAAAACCATACGGCACTGATTTTCTTCTGCGCCTTGCCGTGCGCCCATACAGTAGTTTACGCCCACATATGGGGTGTTTCTGTAAACTGCAGAATCAGGGTAATAGATTTTGAGTTTTCTTTGGCTGTTTACCCTTAATGTGTTAGAGGGAAAAACAATCGATTAAAATGGAAAATGCCCAAAAAGTGAAACTTAGAAATGTAATCTCCATTTTCCTTTCATTCTTGTCGAGCATCTAAAGGGTTAACAAAGTTTGTAAAATCATTTTGAATAACTTGATGGATGTAGTTTCTAAATTTAAGCCATTTATGGGTGGTTTCTATTATGTAAGCCCCACAAAGTGACTTCATAACTGAACTGGTCCTTAAACAAGTAGGTTTTGGAAATTGTCTTCTAAATTTTAAGAATTGCTTCTAAAGTTCTAAGCCTTCTAATGTCCTAAAAAATAAAATTACATTTACAAAATGATGCCAACATAAAGTAGACATCTGGGAAATATAAAGTAATACCGTATTTTTCGCCCTATAAGACGCACCGGCCCATAGGTTTTTGAGGAGGAAAATAATAAAAAAATATATTTTGAACCAAAAGGTGTGCTTTTGGTGGGCTTTGAACTAATGGTAGCCTGTGAATGACACTATTATGGGGGATCTGTGGATGACGCACTGTTATGGGGGATTTGTGGATGACACTGTTATGGTGGTCTGTGGCTGACACTGTTATGAGCGTCTGTGGATGGCACTGTTATGGGGGTTTGTGGATGGCACTGTTATAGGGGTCTGTGACCAACACTATTATGGGGGATCTGTGGTTGGCTCTGTTATGGGGGATCTGTGGCTGAAACTGTTATGGGGGTCTGTGGCTGACACTGTTATGGGCGTCTGTGGATGGCATAACATTGCTATGGGGGGGGATCTGTGGATGACAGATAAATAGCATCTTATGGTATGTGTCATCCACAGATTCCCCCCCATAACAGTGTCCCTGTGTATTGTGAATTACCCCCAATACAGGGAGTGGGGGCTGGCATCTACAGTAGTTTTGTAATGGCAGCTGGGCCCAGTGCTGTAATTGTATTCAATTGCATCGGGCCTCGCTCACTGTACTAATCGTATCTAACTGCAGGCAATGTTTAACTATAGAATATCTTCAATCCAGAAGCCTGTACTCACGTCCATAGCAGACAGGAGGCTGGGTGGGCGGGCACTTGCAGCGTAACTCACTACGTCACGCACCCGTGCCGCCTGCTTCATTCATAAAGTGGGCGGAGCAGGCGCGTGACGTAGCCTTCTGCCTGCTACGGACGTAAGTACAGGCTGCTGGATTGAAGATATTCTATAGTTAAACATTGCCTGCAGTTAAGTACAATTAGTACAGTGAGCGGAGCCCGGTGCAATAGAATACAGTAACTGCACCGGGCCCCGCTGCCATTACAAAACAAGATGCCGGCCCCCAGCCCCTCCTCGCTGATACACCTCTGACCGCACTGTGCAGTGTATCAGTGTAAACTGCAGCATTCGCTCCATAAGACACACTGCCATTTCCCCCCACTTTTTTTGGGGTGGGGGAAGTGCGTCTTATATGGCGAAAAATACGGTATGTCTTTTGTGAGGTATTACTATCTGCCTTAAAAGCATAGAAATAAAAAATTTGAAACATGAATTTTTCCAAACTTTCTTTAAATTTTTTTAAATTTATTTTATAAATGAAGGTGAAAATATATTGACTCAAATTTACCACTATCATGAAGTACAATGTGTCACGAGAAAACAGTCTCAGAATGGCATGAATAAGTAAATGTGTTACCACGTAAAGAGACACGTGTCAGATTTCCTTAACCACTTCACATCCGGGCCATTTTCCCCCTTCCTGACTAGACCTAATTTTGCAAATCTGACATATCTCACTTTATGTGGTAATAACTTTGGAACACTTTCACTTATCCAAGCCATTCAGAGATTGTTTTCTCGTGAGACATTGTACTTACTTCATGATAGTCATAAATTTGAGTCAATATATTTCACCATTATGAAAAAATCCCAAATGTATAAAAAAAATGGAAAAATTCTCAATTTTCAAAATTTCTATTTCTCTGCTTTTAAAACAGAAAGTGATACCTCATAAAATATTTATTACTTAACATTCCCTATATGTCTAGTTTATGTTTGCATCATTTTGGAAATGTCATTAAATTTTTTTAGGACGTTAGAAGACTTAGAATTTTAGAAGCAATTCTTAAATTTTTTAAGAAAATTGCCAAAACCCAGTGTTCAAGGACCAGTTCAGGTCTGAAGTCACTTTGTGGGGCTTACATAGTGGATACCCCTATAAATGACCCTATTGTAGAAATTACACCCCTCAAGTTACTTAAAACTGATTTTACAAACTTTGTTAACCCTTTAGGCGTTCCACAAGAATTAAAGGAAAATGGAGATCACATTTTTTTATTTAACTTTTTTGGCAGATTTTCCATTTTAATAAAAAAAAATTAACACAATAATAGCATTTTTGAAACAAAAAATGATGTTTTAATGTGTCCATGTTCTGAGAGCTATAGTTTTTTATTTTATTTATTTAGTATTTATTCTTTTTTAATAGTATTTATTGAAATTTAAAAATTATTCGTTTTTGAACATCCACCAAATCCCAAAGGGATACAGAAAACAAAGAAAGTTGGACTACAAGTCCATAATCCAGTACTCATACAAGGAACCCTGAAAGGGAAATACATCAGGATAAAGCAATAATATCTTGCCATCAAACAAATGAGCAGTCCCATATTACATCATGGCGTTGTTACGAGTACGGGACACGTCAACTATTCACACAATCACTCATCCTGTAGTCTCAGAACCGCGCCCATGAATTCAGATAGTACCCTGTGCACATAGCCAAATAGCCCTAAATCTGATCGAACTTATCGAGAGTCCCCTTCGCTACAAAAGTGAGTTTATACATCTGCAGGTCAGCGTTTATCAGTTGGATCCAGGATCCAAGGGTAGGGGTCTTGGGTGGTTTCCAGTGCAAAATGATTGTTTTTCTTCCATAAAACATGAGTAGTCGGTGCAACTTCCTGCCATATTTGGTAGGAACTACCTCCGTTACTTATTCCCAGCAAACAGACCATAGGAGAGAGTATCCCCGAGAGCCCCAGCTTCGTGGAGATAAAATCAAAAATCTCACTCCAGTACCGCTGCATAGCAGGACAAGTCCATACCATGTGATATAAAGATCCTCTCGGCTCTCCACACCGGTACAAGAAGGGTCTGAGAGCCTACGCATATGGTGCAGGTGCACTGGAGTGAGATATACTCTATGTACCCACTTGAGTTGAATGAGCTGGTCACGGGCGCCTATTACCGTGGTCTTCCAGACAGAGCCTAGTTCCTCCAGGTGAGACGCTTCCAGATCCGGGATATCAACCCTCCAACGCTCTAAGAAGCTACCGAGTGGCGAATCCTGCATTTTCATAATTTCAACATAGAACGATGAAATAGGTTTGAATGGCTGCTTCAACCGAGCCACAGATTCAAGGGGGCCACATTTCAAACACAAGGATAGGGGTTTGAACTGGGCTTCACAGGCGTGTCTCAGCTGGAGGTAACGATAGAAACATGTATGAGGCAATTTGTACTCTCTTCAAAGGCTCTCAAATGAACAGAAGACACCATTCACATACAACTGGGTGAGGTACTTCACACCCCTTTGAGGCCAGAATTCATAATCGGGTAAACAAAACAGTTTTTGCAGCTGCTTGTTGCGCCACAGGGGTATATATGGGGACCAAGTATCCCCCCTCACCCTCAGTGTGTGTCACCACAAACTGCTTCCAGACCATGACCACTGTCGCCATCGCTTCAGTATAATGCAACACTGAGGTCGCCCCTCCCCGATACACCAAGTTAGCCAATGTCTCATAAATTAATAAAGCCGCCTCTAATATCACCAAAATACCAGATTATTAGCATCTGCCCTAATCCACCAAGAGGCATACACTAATTGGGCAGCGATATAGTACAAATACATATCTGGTAATCTCAGCCCCCCTTGATTATATAAGGCTTTCAAAGATTTCCTAGCAAGGCGAGGGGACTGGTGTTTCCACAGAAATGGGGAAAAAAATCCTATCCAAGGAGTCGAAGTGGAGATGGGGGATATTTGTAGGAGCTGCTCTGTAAAGATATAGAAGCTTCGGTAACAAAACCATTTTTATCATATTTTTTGTACCTATTAAGGTCAGTAGCAAATTTCCCAAGCTTCCAGTTTACGGGTAATATATTCCATAGTGGGGACTACATTGAGTCGATAAAACTGCTTGGGATCTCTGTGTACCTTAATCCCCAAATAGACAAAACAGTCGACTACCTTCAAACACGACAAAGGCCTTATATCTGCGGAAGCCATCTCATCTAGCTCCCTGTTAACAAATACCAAATCTATACGGGATTAAGTATCAAAAGATGCCGAGTGACAGAAATATTGGCGGTCGCTTGGGTGGAGAAATCTCCATCCTTCAGTCAGAGCATGCGCTTCAGCCCAATTGACAAGTGATCTATTATGCGAGGCCTGGGGACGGAGCCTATCTGCAATCAGATCCAAAACCGCATTATAGTCACCCATCATGATTAGAGGGCCAGTCGGCAAAGTCAATATTTTCCCAATAATGTAATCTAGTACCCTTCTCTGAAAGGGGGGGAATGTATAAGCCAACCACTATGTAATCTCTTCCCCGTATAGCAGCATGTACAGTAACATAACGACCAGAAAAATCAGTCTGCGCGGAATGCAACTGAAAAGCGATTGATTTAGATACCAGGACAGAGACTCCTCTAGCATAATTACTGTATACAGCGTGGAACGATGACCCGACCCATGGATGCTTCAATGCTAGCAGTTTTTGGCCTCTCAAGTGAGTCTCCTGCAGCAATATCATGTCTGGGGAGAGTTTCTTCAAGTAATTGAATAAAAGAGATCTTTTCACTCTATCATTGAGTCCCCTGACGTTCCAGGAGATAAATTTACAGCTCGCCATCATGTTATAAAGCCGACCGCATAGGTCGCAGAGATCCCAGGACATCCAGGCCATTCACTCACCCACACACACACCACAAGACAAAGGACAGACACATGTAACACATAATAACCCAGAAATAGTAGGCATAACCCCCCACCCTGCCCAGACCACCACAACCTATCTGAGCCTATCATCCCAAACTTAGAAACTAGCAATTTTTTTCTGCTAAATCGGAGAGTCCCAGAAAGAGTACACTAAACAGTCCCCAATTTTAAATCGAAGAACATAAGAATCTAAAGTGAGTAAAGATGTTAAAGCTATCCTCAGCTCCCGCCGATAACGTGGACATCCATAGGGTGCTCAGAAGCATTGAAACCTGGGGGGCCATGTATGCTCAGCCTCTCCTGTCGAGCCAGCCCGAGGCTTCTTCCGGAGTAGAGAAGAATTTAACAGATTCACCATCCTGGATCCTGAGAGGAGCTGGATACAACATGGCATATCGGAAACCCTTTTCCCGCAGGCGAGCCCTTATCGCAGTAAATTGGTGTCGCAGCTTTTGGACCTCCGAGGAAAAGTCTGGGTAGAACGAGATCCTGGAGTTTTCAAATCTGATATCCTGTAACTGACGGGCCGTCGCCAGAATGGTATCACGGTCCCGATAGTTCAGAACTCTTAATATGAAAGGGTGTGCCGGGGCACCAGGCGGCAAGGGTTTAGTAGGTATTCTGTGTGCTCTCTCAACAACAAAGCTGGTGGAAAGATTAATGGGATCCAGACATTTTTTTAATATGTTGCTCCGCAAAGACCTCAGGCAACTGACCCTCAGCCCTCTCCGGCAGGCTCATAATACGTATTTGCCGATAATACGTTATTTTGTCGATTTCGATTTTCGGCGTCATACACTTTTGCCTGCAAGGCCCTCACCTGCTGTTTCAGGGCTCTAACATGGTTTTGTCTTAGATTTACCACGTCCCCCACCTCACCCAATCTCCGTTCCACCTCCGTGGTCCTGTCACAAATTTTATCAATGTCATGCCTAAGACAGGTGAGGTCAGACTGTAGATTAGTTTTTTTTAGTTTTTTAACTGTTTTCTTATTTAGGGGGCTCATTTTTTGCGGAATGAGGTGACAGTTTTATTGATACCATTTTGTGGGACATATGCCTTTCTGATCACTTGGTGTTGCACTTTTTGTGATGTAAGGTGACAAAAATGGCATTTTTTTACACAGTTTTTATTTTTTATGCTGTTTATCGGACTGGGTGGATCATGTGATATATTTATAGAGCCGACCGTCACGGATGCGGCAATACCAAATATGTATTTTTTTATTTTATTTTTTCTATTTTTAACACTAATTCCTTACTTGGGGATTTTTATTTATTTTTTTACATGTGAAACCTTTTTTTTATTTATTTTTTATTTATTTTAGTATTTTTTATTTTACACTTTTCGTCCCCCATAAGGTCGTACAAGACCTCTGGGGGACGTTTACTTCACTTTTTTTTCTTTTTCACTGTTTATTTCTCCTGCAACTGGGCTGACATAGTAGCCCCAGTTACAGGAGAAATACACCCCCCAGAGAGGCTGTACAGCGCTGTACAGTCTAAGTGCAGGGCTGATCGAGGTCTCTAAAAGACCTCACAGCTCCTGCACTCTTCCGGCCCCTGTGATCACATGACCGCCGGGCTGGAACAGGAAGCTCATAGCGCTTCCTGCTCTGTATACACAGCGCTCTAGAAGGCAGAGACACCTGGGAACTGTCCCTGCCTTCTCTAAGGGTTGCCCTGCTGTAACTGAAAGCAGGCAACCCGATCAGCAGCTGCACGATTAGCGTGCAGCTGCGATCTCTGAATGGACATTCAGTAGCGTCCATTCAGAGATAGAGAACCACCTCCCGGACGTTTATAGCCAACGGGCAGTGGTTAAGGTTAAAAAAAATGGCAATGTCCTTAAAGGGTTAAGTTACAAGTTAAAATGAAAAGATGTAAAGACAGATTAGATCAGGGATCAGCAACCTTTGGCACTCCAGCTGGTGTGAAACTACAACTCCCAGCATGCTCCTTCCATTTGTGTGGGAGTTTAGAGAACGCCCAAGCAAGTGTGCATGATGGGAGATGTAGTTTCACAACACCTGGAGTGTGGAAGGTTGCTGACCCCTGGACTAGATGGTCCAGTTGGTCTTTTTCTACTATCAATATTCTGTTTCTATACGTACCCTTCCATTTAGTTGTGGCTAATAATGTACACATCACTAAAGGTGGGAATAAACAGTAGTCCAAAAGTTGATCAAAATGAACAATTTCAACCAAAAAGAACATTCATCGGCTGAAATTTAATAATGAATGATTGTTTTAGCCAACTGATGATAGACCATTATTGTCTAAAAATAAATCAGCTGTGTTTAATATTTTCATCCGATAGTCAGACGAAAGATCTTTATTTGAAATAACCTTCCCAGAAAGATCTTTCGTCCTTTGTCTGCTTTCATGGAATGTGTATGGGAACTTTGAACAACTGTCACAGCCAATATAGACTAAAATGCGTATTGCTGTGTGAAATGAACGTTCACCAGATCTAATGTGTATGTCCACCTTAAAATACAGAAACCGTAAATGACACGTACCTAAGGGATACCTGTGAAAATAACTGTTGCCCATTTAGTTGTGCAGAAGCCAAGCTCAGGAACCTGTTCATGCATCTTCTACGCGATTCCTTCCAGAAAAGACAAAGAGAGTGATTGAACTGCTGTAAAAAAAAAAAACTGGCTTAGTTGCCCATATCAACTCTACATTTCATTTTTCACAGATTTTTTGGAAAATGAAAGGTGGAATCGGATTGGTTGCTATGGGCAACTAAGCCAGTTTTCCTTTACACCAGTTTTGATAAATCTCCCCCAAAGGCTTTCAATGGGTTACAGTTGTCCAAGATAGTAAATGTTGACGATCCCATGAAGATGCAGTATATTGTAAGACAGGTAGGAATGTAGAATAAAAAGGTAGACATGGTACTACTAGAACTACTTACATTTGAGAACTTTGTGCCCAATTTGAGGAATTGGTGCCCAATTGTAGAGGCGAACCTTACATTTGCATTAGCTTTATGCTAAATGGATTTTATTTTACTAAGCCAAACACACCTTTTCTGCTCTTCGTTCCTTTTTTAATTCACCGTATGTACTGCTAATAATAGGTAGCACTTTTATACTATTATTTTAAACTATAAAACAGCCTATTTACCTTACATCAGTAGTTGCATACTCTGCTAGTCTCACTATATAACTGCCAGCTAAGTCATAAGCGCCACCATTCAAAGACAATTATATGCATAATTTCCGAGCAGAAGTTGACAGTAGGCTCTTATGTACTGCACATTTGTCCCAAAAGGAATATATTTCACTTTGAATTGAAGTTATAATCACAAAAATGTTACAGTCATGTTTATTAAAACAGGTAATGTAATGAAATCTCTATCTCATTGCCAGATAAAAATGGACAGATTTTGCTTAGTTTGCATTACAGTTAATACATTTTTGGGAATGATATATTTAGTGAAAGGTGCTTAAGCATCTGCCTCTGATCTAGTATAGTTTAAGAAGTACGTTTTCCCAAAATATTGCCAATACAAAATTTCAGTATAACTGTGAGGGGTATTATTGAAAAGGGAAAGTTTTTAGGAACTAGAGCAACTCAGCCACTAAGTAGCAGACCACGTAAAGAGACAAACAGTGCATTAAAGTCGTCAATGCTCTGCAGTAGGGTTGTTGCGATATCAAAATTTTTATTCCATTTCGATACCATAAAAAAGTATTACGATACTCGATACCATTCGATACCACGCAAAAAAAAACACGTGCATTCTGCACTTTAAAAAATGGCAAATCGCGCTTTTTTTTCTGTTCTTTCCTTCACTGCATAGGAGATTTTTAAAAATATTTTAATAGTTTGGACTTTTCGGACTTGGCGATATGTAATATGTTTATTTATTGTTTATATATTTTATATGTAAAATTGGGAACTGGGGTGATTTATACTTAATATTTTGGTGTTTTTTTCAACTTTTTTTTATATAATAACTATTTCCCCCCTGGGATCTTTTAATCCCTTGTCCTATTCACCCTAATAGAAGTCTATTGTGGTGAATAGGACTTCACACTCTCCCTGCTGCCCTGTGCATAGTACACACAGCAGCAGGGAGGTTACCATGGCAGCCAGGGCTTCAGTAGCGTCCTGGCTGCTGCCATGGTAACCGATCGGAGCCCCAGGATTACACTGCTGGGGCTTCTATCAGAAGCTGCCACTGCCACCAATGAAGAGGAGCGCTGCCACCAATGTTCTTAATACTGAAGGGGGGCACTGCGCCACGAATGATAATTAAGCTTTAATACAGGAGGGGGGTTCCGGCAGCACATCCGCGGCAGTTAACCCCTCAGGTGCCGCATCTGAGGGGTTAACTGCCGCTGATTGCAGTTCCCTGTCAGAGGCAGGGTGTCGGCTATGTGATTCTGCTGCCGGGATCCGTCTCCTGTATTAAAGGTTAAATAGGACCTTTCATGGGTCCAAACATTTAACATTTATCAGGATATGTAGCGCGGCACCCAGGGTCTCACTGCACTTCCTATTATTCCTGGGCTCCGATCCGCTCGCCCGCTGTTGCCCCTGGTATATTCTCCTACTCTGTATGCTAATTGCTAGTATCGGAGCATTAGGGAGGAGACTGACGTTTTTCTCAATGAGCGTTCCTTCTTCCTGGCTGTAGCACGGACTAAATTAAAGCGCAGAGTGTCACAGCAAGGGAGAAGGTGAGTTTTTTTTCTCCCCTTGATTGGACAGAGCTACAGTCAGGGAGAAGGAACGCCCTTTGAGAAAAAGGGCAGACTTCTCCCCATTGCTCGGATGCAAGCAATTAGCATACAGAGCAGGAGAATATACCGGGGGCCACAGCGGGTGAACAGAGCGGCGCCCAGGAATAATAGTAAGTGCAGTGAGATCCTCTATCATTGGTGATGCAGTGCGCCCGCCCCTCTCTGTTCTTATTGGCAGCAGCAGCACAGAGGGGAGGGAGAGAGTGACTCCTTCTCCCCTGTGCTATTGAGGGAACATGAGCACGCTGACAGCAGCGCGCTCATGTTCTGCGATGCTAAGCTGCGCAGTAGGGCAGCCTAGTATCGATAAATGTCAAATCCCGGTATCGTATCGATACCAGGACAAAAGTATCGATTGGGTATCGTTATTTCGATACCCGCAGCAACCCTACTTTGCAGACTCAATAACTGTTTTTTAAATCTCTTCTGGCATTAACATGTGCAATGAAGGTCTATTCACACGTCAGTGGTGTATTCCGGATCCGCAATCCACCCAGCCGGTACCCCCCATAGAACTGCCTATTCTTAGCCGCAATTGCGGACAAGAATAGGACATGTTCTATTTTTTGGCGGAGCACTATGTGCTCTCCGCATCCATTCCTGCCCCATTGAGAATGAATGGGTCCGCACCCGTTCCCGATATTTTGCGGAACGGATGCAGATCCATTTGCGGACGTGTGAATGGTCCCTAACTGTGCCCCAGGAGCCTCATGGCTTAGCAGTTGCTTGCAAACCTTCCATCACCAAGCATAATGGCAAGTAGAGATAAACAAATTTCTTCGTGCTTCGTGGTAACGAATCACATTTTTTCCAAAAATGGCTGCTGCACGTGTGAGGACATGGGAAAAGGAACTCTCGGAAGGCGGGGTCACCCACAATGCCATGCATGCAGCCAATCCACAGCCAGCCAGCCCTGTGATGTCACAGCCCTATAAATAGCGGCAGCCATCTTGGATTCTGCCATTTACCAGTGTACTTAGTGCAGGGAGAGACGTGTCTGCAGGCGCTAGGGACAGTGATAGAAAAAACATCTTTGTGCTAAATAAAAACGATTTACAAGTGCAGGGTGTAGGGAAAGGATAGGGAGGAATCAATCCACATAATTTCTGTTGAGCAGGGTTCATTCGGGGAAGTGACAGCCTAATAGCCCATTCCTATTACACCTTGCTGCACTGACTGGGGATCCAAATTGCCATTATACAGCTCTGTAATTCCGGCAAACCGTTCATTATTAGGGTGCAAGTGCTGTTTGATACAGGCATTAACAGGGGTTATTGCAAGGAAATATTTATACGTTTTATTTGCCCTAGTGTGGTGCAGTTATATGTTCTAAAGCATTTTTTAGCTCTAGTACACCAGATAACAGTGGCCTATAGGCTACTTTCACACTAGTGGCAGGACGGTTCCAACAGGCTGTTCAACCTGTCGGATCCGTCCTGCCGCTAAGCCACCGGGCCGCCGCTCTGTCCCCATTGACGATAATGGGGATGGGGGCGGAGCTCCGGCGCAGCACGGCGAGAGGCCGCCAGACTAAAATGTCGGACATGTAGTACTTTTAGTCCGGTGGCCTTTCGCTGTGCACTGCCGTGCTGCGCCTGAGCACCGACCCTGTCCATATTATAGTTAATGGGGACGGAACGGCGGCACGGTGAAATAGCGGCAGGACTGATCTGACAGGGTGAACAGCCTGTCGGATCCATCCTGCCGCTAGTGTGAAAGTAGACTAAATCTGTTGCTGTGATCTGGGTTAGATTTGGCCCACTGAAGTGCAAACAAACGTATTTTATTTCGTGTCACTACATGACCGTTTTAGCGATGCACATTCACCATGTCTGCTACATGTTTTTCGAGTTTTGGCCAATGCGGGGTGCCTCTCCTTAATGCACACTTACCCCTT
The DNA here is from genome assembly GCF_014858855.1 of Bufo gargarizans. NCBI lineage: Eukaryota > Metazoa > Chordata > Amphibia > Anura > Bufonidae > Bufo > Bufo gargarizans. The sequence goes on from NC_058084.1 coordinate 187,156,277, forward strand.
GGCATACTCTTTAATGCTTTTTCATTTGCTTTCCAGTCCCGAACCATCTTTTCTGTTACTCCATATTGTCTTGCAGCAGCGCAGTTATTATGTTCCATGGCAAAGTTTACAACTTTAAGTTTGAAACTGGCTTCATATTTCTTTCTTCTTGCTGGTAAAGCCATGATGGGGTCTTGACTGTTAGCCATTTGTATACTGTACTGTATGTACTGGTGCTGTACTGTATGAACTGGTACAGATACTGGTGCTGTACTGTATGTACAGATACTGGTGCTGTACTATATTCACCACCACATGTATCTGCTCCCCAGATGGACTCTGTTTTTTCACCACAGATAAGATGCACACCAAACTTTATTAGAGATCCGCCGTTCTGGATCACGCCGTAGCGGCATGACGTGAGGACGTGCCGTGCTCCTGCCCCTTCCCCGCCCCCTGGGCCGTGGTGCCTGAGCGCTTGAACGCCGGCAACCAGCGGCGTGCTCTACCCGGTTTCGCTGGTCGCCCTGGAGTTATTGCAGACGCGAGATCGCTTCCACCTTCAACGATCTCGGTGCACTGGGGCTTGCAGAGTTTTGGATCTCCTGCAGGATTGAGCTGGATGTCTCGATGATGCGGCAGAAGAGGTGTGCGATGGCAGCGGCTTTAGCGGAGGAAGCAGGAGCCGCTGGAGCGGCTGCAGAGGACCCATGACGGACCCATGATGGTGTAGCAGCAGGCGAATATTTCCTGTTATTATTCTGTTATCATCCCCTTGAGTGGCTTGGTGCGGCTTCCCCTTGGTGAGTGAGGAAGCTCTGGTTGAGATTTCCCTGGCGGCTGAAGAGAGAAGGTACCCTTTTTTTTTCTCCGGTCATACCTGTGAATCTGTGCACTGGGAGCGCTGAGAATCGAAAAAAAAAAAATCGGATATTGGGGTATATACCGGTGTTTAAATGCCACCAGAGGACCTGGCGACCATGGGATAGCACTCTGAGGCCTGGGGAAGCTGTGCACTGAGGGAGAGGAGGAAAAGAAAGCGTATCGCTTTTTGGATATGTGACTAACTGAAAGTGTTGATCTGTATTTTTTTTTTTTTTTTTTGAGTGCATTTTTTTTAGCGCATTGCTCCCTGGCCACGTATGTATGTAATGAGATGAACCGCTGACTATACTCTTCTAAGTGAAGGAGTGCATCCTTTCCTGGATATATGAGGAATTAGAAGAATTTCTGGCTGTTTACTTCCATGTGGAGAAGCGCACCTCTGTGGGCTTCGTCCGTGACCAGATGAACTGTTGATTACACTCTATCGTATGGATGAGTTATTGCCTGCAGGACATATATGTGACCGGGGGAATTGCTGACTATATCTCCATCGGCGATTGATCACATTACTTGTTGGAGAAAAACCTTCTTGAGAGGGTTACTATAATGGAAGATATGTCTAGGAGATCAAACATTAGAATAGTGGGCTTCCCCGAGGGAACGGAGGGTGAGGATACAACGGGGTTTATTCAACAGTGGCTGCAGGATAACTTTAAAGATAATGGTCTATCTAAATGATTCTCAGTGGAAAGAGCCCATAGAATACCGGGGAGACCCCCCTTAAAAGGGGGCCCTCCGAGGGTAATTATAGCTAAAATACAAAGCGCTAAGGACAGAGATATAATAATGAGAACTAAAAGGAAACTGCAGACAATGGAGTTTATTGGAAATAATATAGCGATATATCCTGATTATTCTAGAGCCACTGAGATAAAGAGGCGTGAGTTCAAAGAAGTGAAGAAGAGGTTAGCCAATGCTCAGATACAGTATTCCCTGTTGTATCCTACTAAGCTCCGTATAATATATCGTGATCAGGCTAGGTTTTTTGGCTCCCCAGAAGAGGTAGTGGAGTGGCTGGATGCCAAAGGAATAGGAACATGATAGGCACCAGACTGGTTTAGGGGGGAACGGGGTAGGGGTGGGAAGGGGTCGTGTGTGAGAGGTGGGGGAAATGTTCGATTTCTACCGACCAGACAGTGGGGGGGAGGGAAAAAGAGGAAGGGGAGGGGCGAGGGGGAGATTGGTTGTCTTGGGAGGTCTAACAGGGTGTACTGTGAGGGAAAAACAAGTGATAGATCTGAATGAGTAGTATTATGACATGGAATGTACGGGGCCTTGGAGATAGGGTTAAAAGGGTAATGGTTTTTGATAATGTTACTAGGCATCTCCCGGCCATAGTGGGACTAATGGAAACACACAGTACAAAAGAAAAGATAAACTGCTTAAAGAAGAAATGGGCCCGGTATCAATATCACTCATGTTTTTCCACATACTCATCTGGAGTTAGTGTATATATTCACCATAAAGTCGATTTTCTTCCATTCGACCAGAAAATAGACGAGAGGGGCAGATACGTATTCCTTCACTGTCAGTGGAATGGTATAATTTGTATTTTGGCTTTTGTGTATATCCCCCCCCCCTTTCTCTTTAACGGTTATTCATAGATTGATGGAATATGTAGATTTAAGGGGTAAATGCCCCATAATAATAATGGGGGACCTTAATAATGTTATGAATGATGAGTTAGATAGATATTCTGTGATCCCAAAGGATAAACATACGACTGGGCGACAATCAATGCTATGGAAAATATCGCAGGAACTCTCATTGATAGATGTATGGAGACATCTCTATGATGATAAGCCTGGGTTTTCCTGTTTTAGGCTACTTTCACACTAGCGTTCGGGCGGATCCGTTCTGAACGGATCCGCCCATAATAATGCAGACGGAGGCTCCGTTCAGAACGGATCCGTCTGCATTATATTAGCTAAAAAAAGCTAAGTGTGAAAATAGCCTGGGACGGATCCGTCCAGACTTTCAATGTAAAGTCAATGGGGGACGGATCCGCTTGAAGATTGAGCCACATTGTGGCATCTTCAAACGGATCCGTCCCCATTGACTTACATTGTAAGTCTGGACGGATCCGCACGCCTCCGCACGGCCAGGCGGACACCCGAACGCTGCAAGCAGCGTTCAGCTGTCCGCCTGTCCGTGCGGAGGCGAGCGGAGCGGAGGCTGAACGCCGCCAGACTGATGCAGTCTGAGCGGATCCGCCTCCATTCAGACTGCATCAGGGCTGGACGGCTGCGTTCGGGTCCGCTCGTGAGCTCCTTCAAACGGAGCTCACGAACGGAAACCCGAACGCTAGTGTGAAAGCAGCCTTAGTCGGGGAAATAAAATAATGTCTAGGATAGATCTGGCATTAGTTAGTGCAGAACTAGTAAATAAAATATCCGGCATGAGGTATGAAGCAAATAGCATCTCAGACCATTCCCCCGTTTGTCTGCTCTTTAAAACAAACTTAAGACGAACAAGCCGTGAGTTTCGTTTGAATCCACATTGGTTGAATTTAATAAAGGAGGAAGATGATATAAGGGTTGATATAGAGGAGTTCTGGAAATACAACTTGGGGTCAGCAGGTTCAGGGTTTATCTGGGACGCTTTTAAAGCATTTTTACGTGGCATTTTGGTAAGCAAAATAAAGGGCTTGAAAAGGGGATTTGCAAAACAGGAGAGAGAGCTAACAGATAGGATAAAAGAAATAGAAGTAGAACTTATGAACAAGAAAAATATTGAATTAATAGGTCATTTGGATCATGCCAAAAGTGCTCTGAGGAACTATCTGATTGAAAAGGCACAACAAAAAGTATTTTTTGAGGGGGAACGATATTTTAGGGAATCGGGGAAGTTGGGTAGATTGCTGTCCACACTAATACAGAATCAAAGGGGGGGCAATAGGATTGATAGGGTTGAAAGAAGAGATGGGGGGATGGCATCCAGCCAGGGAGAGATAGAGTTAGAATTTATGGAATACTACGCGGACCTCTACTCCTCGGAGGGAGGGGGGGGGCCCGAGGAATTAAGACTCTTCCTGGAGGGGGTACCGATCCCTAGACTTTCGGAGGAGGAGAGGGACTGGTTGAATGGCCCCATCGAAGTGCAGGAATTACGGGAAACACTGAAAACTATTCAGGGGAACACCAGTCCCGGGCTGGACGGCCTCCCTTTTGAGATATACAGAAGATATGGAGATGTCATTCTTCCAGTGTTAGTGCAGGTTTTAAATGAATCAATGGATAGGGGCGAACTTCTGTCTTCCCTCTCGGAAGCTGTAATAAGTTTGATAGGTAAAAAGGGCAAGGATGAGAAAAAGGTGGAATCATATCGCCCCATCTCCCTCCTCAACACTGATTTTAAAATATGTGCCAAATTACTTGCAAACCGCCTAAGAAAAGTTATTGAGAAGCTAGTACACCCAGATCAGACGGGGTTCGTATCTAAACGTCAAGCCCAGACGAATATTCGACGGACACTACTGAACGTGCAGATGGGTGGGGAGGGTGCCCATTCCATCCTGTCATTAGACGCCGAGAAAGCGTTTGATAGGGTGGAATGGGCATACCTGTGGAAGGTCATGTATGAGTTTAATTTGGGAGAAAAATTCATTGGATGGGTTCAGCTTTTATATAATAACTCAAAAGTTAGGGTAAAAATAAATGGAGTAACATCAGAATCGATACCCTTGCAGAGGGGAACCCGACAGGGGTGTCCACTCTCCCCCTTACTGTTCGCTATATTTGTTGAGCCGCTGGCTTGTAAGGTTCGAGCAGATGATAAAATAAGGGGGTTTGGGGGAAATGGTGCTCAGGACAAGATATGCCTTTATGCTGATGATATTTTGTTTTTTGTGGATGGGGGGCATCAGCGGTACTTTACCTGATGGAAATAGTAAATCAGTTTGGTTCTATCTCTGGCTTTAGGGTGAATTGGACAAAGTCGGTATTGCTCCCAATTGGTCAGGAACTCGGGCCGGAGGAGATAAACGTCAAAGTTCTGAAACCCACGGAGTCGTTTGAATATCTGGGCATCAAAGTGAGCGCGAGGATACAGGAGTACCTAGATCTCAATATAGATCCCCTTTTAAAAAGGATTCGGGGAAAAACCAGTACCTGGCAAAAACTATTAATCCGACAAGTGGATCGAATTGCGATAATAAAGATGGTGTTGTTACCACAGATTTTGTATGTTATCTCCTCCTGCCCAGTCTGGATAGGGGACCATTTCTTTAATGCATTAGAAGGAGTGATGAATGACCTTATTTGGGGGAGAAAAAGGGTTAGGCTGAAACAAAAATACTTATGGTTAGATGAGGAAGATGGCGGCCTGTCCGTACCATGTTTTCGGGGTTATTATTATGCATCTCAGCTTCAGTGGTTAATGATGGAGGATTACAGATTGCGTCGTTTTTTGGAAGGGGAATTGGGAGGTCTCCAATATAATATCATTAGTATTTTAGAAACTGAGGTGATAAAAATAAAGGGTAGGCAGTGCCCAATTAGCAATATGATACATTTAGTTTGGGTTAATGTTAAAAAACTACTAGGAATAAATCACTCACTAAAGTTTTCCCCTATTTGGGGAAATTTAAATTTAAAAGAATTTTGGAAGTTTGATGATTTTGTATTTTGGGATAAAAGGGGTATTAGGTTTGTGCCCCAGATGGTGGTGGAAGGACAGATGAAGACAATAGAGGAAATGGGTTTAAATATAGATAAAGATAGCCTCACCTGGTTTAGATATGCCAGATTAAAACACGCATTTGATAAAACGGAGAACAGAGAATGTTTTAACACGAAACACCCGGATTTCGCTGAATTTTGTTTTCAAGGGGTAGGGAGTAAAGTATCAATTTCACAGATTTATAAAAAATAAAGAAGGGGTTAGGGGGGGGGGTGATTAGATTTAATAGTGAAAAGAAATGGGCACAAGAGGTGGAACCCTTAACCTTGGACTGGAGAAGCATCTATAAAAATGTAAAAAAGAGCACCATCTCTGGCAGTTTTCGACTGACGCAGTTTTTTATTCTTCATCGGACCTATATCACCCCTAGCGTCCTGGGTAAGATGTACAAAACAGGGGAGGCAAAATGTTGGAAGTGTGGGGAGGAGAGGGCCGACTTTGCGCATCTGGTTTTGTGCGAGTGTACAGGGGTACTGGACTCAAGTTTTTCAGGACCTCGGGAGAGAGATTGGGAAATCTGCACCTTTTGAGATTAGTATAGCAGTGCTGGGAAATACTGGAAGAATTGGGGCAGATAAAGTAAGTGAAAGGAAATGGGCAAAAGGGTTGATGTTGGCACGTGTTGTACTAGCTAGAGGATGGGGAGCGGACAGCCCGCCAAGTGTTGTACAGTGGAAAAACCTATGTGAAAGGGTATATAGATATGAGAAAAGCAGCCAGGTGGAACTGACGGGTAATGAGGAGTAATAAGGGGAGAACTTGAGTGTTTGAAAAGAGGTTATGGAAAGGAAACACCTTGAGGACTCTCCCAAGACAACCAAGAGGGTGGTGGGGAGGGCTGGGGGAAAAGGGTATTCTTCTTTTTCGGGTTTTTAGTATTTATTGTGAGCAAAGGTAAACTGGATCGGGGGGGGGGGGGGGGAAATGCACATCTGTAATTTACGATGGCGAATATCTGTATATTTGTAATGTTTACCCCCTACCTGCCTGGCTTTCGCCTTGTTTTATTGTGAAGAAGAAAATGATAAATAAATATGGAATAAAAAAAAAAAAAGAAAGTGCCTGCAATGGATATGTGAGCATCAGAACTGGACCTTGGAGTTTTAAGAGAAGAAAAAAAAAAAAAAAAAAAAAAAGAGATCCGCCGTTCCAACATTAGAATTGGCTGAAGTGCAGATGCTCCTGCTCCCCCGCTGCCTTCCCTCAGAATCGCCAATCCGACCCAGGATACAACAACCAGCCAATCACGACAAACGATGTACCGGTATTTTCTGTGCACACTGCATACAAAGCTGGCTTGGATTGGGTGGGTCAGCTCTCCCTGCCTGCCCAGCCCTCCTTGTCTTCAAGACGATCTGAGCGGTAGTACGCACTGTGATACTGCCGGCACAAGAAAACCACTGAGAGCAGGAAGAGGGTGCTGCTTCAGGAGCGGCTGGCCGGGATGCAGCGCACGGTGGCTCAGCTAGAGGGCGCCTGTCACTGAAGCTGGAGAAGAACAGCTTCTCCAGTCCAGCTAGGAAGTACCGTATTTTTCGCTTTATAAGACGCACCTAGGTTTTTGAGGAGGAAAATAAGAATAAAATATTTTGAACCAAAAGGTGTTCTTTTGGTAGGTTTTGAACTAATGGTGGTCTGTGGATGCCGCACTGTTATGAGGGATCTGTGGATGACGCACTGTTATGGGGGATCTGTGGATGACGCACTGTTATGGGGGGATCTGTGGATGACGCACTGTTATGGGAGGATCTGTGGATGACGCACTGTTATGGGAGGATCTGTGGATGACGCACTGTTATGGGAGGATCTGTGGCTGACGCACCGTTATGGGAGGATCTGTGGATGACGCACCGTTATGGGAGGATCTGTGGATGACGCACCGTTATGGGAGGATCTGTGGCTGACGCACTGTTATGGGAGGATCTGTGGATGACGCACTGTTATGGGAGGATCTGTGGATGACGCACTGTTATGGGAGGATCTGTGGATGACGCACTGTTATGGGAGGATCTGTGGATGACGCACTGTTATGGGAGGATCTGTGGATGATGCACTGTTATGGGGGATCTGTGGATTACACTGATGGGGATCTGTGGATGACACTTATGGGGCTCTGTGGATGACACTTATGTCATCCACAGATCTCCATAAGTGTCATCTACAGATCCCCCATCAAATGCATCAGTGTGGAGGGAGGAGGTGGAGATACTCATGGCGGGACCCGGTGGAGTGATTCTACCGGGCCCAGCAGCTGTTAAGTACATTCAATCTGAATGGGTCCGCAATTACTGTACTGTACTTACTGTAGTACCTTATGTATAGCATTAAGACGGCACAGACCGGCAGCTCTCTCGGTCATGCGCCGCCTGCCGCAGCTCCCTCCTCATGCGCCACCTGCCCGAATGCCTGCTTATCTCACTTTATGAATGAACAGGCAGACAGGGCAGGAGGCGCATGAGGAGGGAGCTGCAGCAGGCGGCGCATGACCGAGGGAGCTGCCGGTCTGCACCGTCTTAATGCTATACATAAAGTACTACAATAAGTACAGTACAGTAATTACGGACCCATTCAGATTGAATGTACTTAACGGCTGCGGCGATCGGTGTATTAGAGTAGAGTCACTGCACCGGGCCCCGCCATGAGTGTCCCCGCCTCCTCCCTCCACACTGATACTTTGCTGGCCGCGCTGTGCAGCATAGCGGCCAGCGAAGTATCCGCTTTATAAGACGCACGGCCATTTCCCCCCCACTTTTGGGGGGGAAAAGTGCGTCTTATAAAGCGAAAAATACGGTAAGTTTCAGCACACCATATACAAGCATATAAGACGACACCCGGCGTATAAGACAACCCCCGACTTTTGAGAAGATTTTCATGTGTTAAAAAGTTGTCTTATGCGCAGGAAAATACAGTATTTGCCGCTCATCGGTGCAGGTACCTGTTTTAAAGCCCTTTTTTGCATGTATTAGTAGAAAAAGGAAAAAAATCTTTGCAGCTCAGCAGTGCAGTGATATATTCTAAAGCCCAGTTTTCCGTGTATTATTGGCAAAATAAAAATATATTCGCCGTTCAGCGTTGCACTTATCTGTTGAAAAGCCTTTTGTGTAAAAGTCGAAAAAAAATTGGGTGTAATTGCCGTTCAGTGGTGCAGTGAGATATTTTACAGCCCAGTTTGCCTTGTATTAGTGGCAAAATACAAATATATTTGCCG